>NC_077248.1:11343338-11995421 GCF_947179165.1 Solanum dulcamara | reverse complement strand
TTTGGGAGATCCTTCACTTGTTGTCCCAGCTGAGAGCATTGGGGTGAAAGAGAGTTTGAGTTATGAAGAGATTCCAGTTCAAATTCTTGATCGTCAGGTTCGCAAATTAAGAACTAAGGAAGTGACATCTGTCAAAGTCCTATGGCGAAATCAATTTGTTGAAGAGGCTACATGGGAAGCTGAAGAAGATATGAAGGCTAACTATCCTCATCTATTTATGCCTTCTGATGACGATATTCAAGGTAATATTCCTTATTTCTACCTTTGAGTCGATGTTTATTCTTGAGTTTGAGTCATTAACCATTTAAGTATCGGAGTTGATGTATTGATGATATTCATTCTTTATGTCTCCTATTTTCATCTTCATTCGAAGACGAATGATTCCAAGGGGGAGATATTGTAACAACCCCTAAAATATTGTATGTCGGTATTTCAATTCTCGACAAAAATAATACAGCCTTTGTATTTTGGGCATAACTTTTCATAGGTTGGTCCAAATTAGGTGATTCAAATTTCTGGGTAATCACAACTTCCTTACCTACAACTTTCATGAAGAACATAACTTCAAATTCGGAGTATAAGTAGGTCAAATAAATTAATCTTTGCAAGATATAGTGCTGTGACGGAATTGAGTGTTGATAGAAGAAAATTCATATCTCACTGTAGGTTGCTCCAAATTGGTTGATTCTTGAACGATATGAAACTAAACTTCCATATCTACAATTCTTATGAAGAAACCAAATCCTAATAAGGAATTTATCTTATTCAAACGTAGCTTCGAAAATGAGTATTCTGTTAAAAAGAACTCATCTTACCTACCATGGAAACATCTAGATGCATTTGACATCATGCATGACATAAATTGTCCTCCATTTAACATCATCCATGACATCAATATATTCCATTAAATTTTCAGATTTTTCTTTATAATTATTTTATTTATTGTTAGGTCCCTCTTTCCCACCTATAAATACCCACCTTATTTCCTCATTTTATTCATCAAGCTTTCCTAAGCATTTCTTCTCTCTATATACTTCTTCTCAAATATAGTTTTAGTTTTAGTAGTATAAAAATACTACTCCGGTTATTCTTATACTCCGGATAGTACAAAAAAACGCTCCGGCGAGAAGAAAAGGCTAGGGATCCAAGAGTATTCCAATTCAGAGTAAACCTTCGAATTTAAGGTATGTAAGGCTTTCATAGCATTGGATTGAGTTCGTCCATGCGCCCAATATTTAAATTTATTATAATTGAGTTATAGTTGAGTTTTATTCAAATCTTGAATTCTAGATGAATTAATTCTTCTTCTATTGAGTTTGATATATTTATGCATTAATATTATTATTATTGTTATCTCTCATATTATTGGAATTATTGTTCATGGCTACTTTCCCATGAATTCTAATTGATTTGATGTTCATGAATATTTTTACATATGTTTTGAGTAAAGATGTTGACTTTTTATTATTTTTATTGATGAAAAGAGAGTTATATGAATTAATACTATATATGTATTTTATTGAGTTTTGAAAGAGTAAAAGAGTTGAATTTGAATGAATTTGAGAAAAATGATATTTTGAGCAAGATGTTTTGATGAGATGTAAATGATGTTTTTGGAAGTATAATGATTGATGAACATGAAATGAGATGAGTTTGATGATTTAAATTAAAGTCTAATGAGACTAGATGATGAGTTTAATATGAGCACATATTTTGGGAGTAGTATTGAGCACCGAGTTGGGTAAGAGTTTAATTGACTCAAACCCCAGAACTACGTAGCCAGCGTAGGATGGAGGCTATGCCTCTTAAGTCCCAAAAAGAGGACTTTGATGAATGGATCCAAGATGGTGATGTCCTTTACCCTGGCAAGGTATTGGATGGATGTGGCAACGACATCGCTTCGTTGTATCATCGCTAGCTCATAAGTGATGGTTGTCGGTTAGAGAAACTCCCAATTGAGTAAGCATTGCTTATTACTATTATTTTTATTATTATATTTTAAACTTGCATTACATATTCATGTTGAGATGATGTTGAGTTCTGAGCTGAGTTTTCTTGAGAGGAGTTTCTTGATATCTGTCCTTACCTTCCTGCCATTTTACATACTCGTACATTCCACGTACTGACGTCATTCGACCTGCATCATTTTATGATGCAGATACAGGTGTTAGAGATCCTCAACAGGCGCATCGTTGAAGATCATTTCTTTTCAGCTATTTGGTGAGTCCTTCTTGTATTCGAAAGAACTCCTTATCCTTTTATTATTGTTGAGTGTGATGTTTCTTTTGAGGTAGCCATGGACATGTCATTGGCACCATCTAAGAGTATTAGAGGCTTCATAGACAGAGTCTGATGATGTAATCGGAGTAGTTCTCCTTAGAAACTACTTCTTCTAAGAATTATATATTTTTCCTTTGATTATGACAATCCCACATTAGTATTATTAAGTCTTTCGCTGATGAACAATTGAGTAATGAGACCAAGTGGTTCTCTCGGAAGCCAGAGATGGTTTCTGAGTGCCGGCCACGCCTAGGGTACCCTCTCGGGGCGTGACATATGTATTCGAAAATTTGAGTCAATCATCAATATAGTGTATCGTTATCTAGTTAATTTAGAAGTAATAATAACAATTTATATACTCATAATATACTATCTATTAGAGTGATATACTTAATTATATATTATATATATACTTACAATCTATATCTAATATACTAACATTATAGTGATATAATTAATTATATATTATATATATACTTATAAATTATACCAAATATACTCACAACAAACTATCTATTAGTATGTATATACTTACATTATACTATATATCCGTACTATGTATATAAGTATACTAACATTATACTATCTATTATAGTTATATACTTACATTATATATACTTACAATGTATATCTAATATAATCACAATATACTATCTATTAGTATATATATACTTATGTTATATATTATATATACCTACAATGTATATCTAATATACTCACAATATACTATCTATTATATTAATATACTCACTATATACTCACAATATACTATCCATTAATATATATATACTTACATTATATTATATATACGTACTATGTATATCAAGTATACTAACATTATACTATCTATTATAGTGATATACTTACATTATATATACTTACAATGTATATCTAATATACTCGCAGTATACTATCTATTACTTACATTATATATTACATATATACTTACAAAGTATGCCAAATATACTCACAATATACTATCTATTATAATAATATACTTATATTATATTATATATACTTATAATGTATATGTAATATACCCACAATATACAATCTATTACTTACATTATATATTATATATACTTACAATGTATATCTGATATACTCACAATATATTATCTATTACTTATATTATATATTATATATACTTACAATGTATAACAAATATACTCATAATATACTATTTATTATAATAATAATAATAATATTTTTTCAAGTATTGAAATCTTATAGTGACTACAAATTTAATTTTTCTTAGATGATTATGTAAAGAAAAAATAATTATTTAATTAAATCATACAAAATTTGTAGGGAAAAAAATTAAGAAATGCAAAGACTTTGACTTTATTAATATATTGATAAAATTCAAAACATACAAGTTACAAACTTATAAGTAGTTGTATATAATAAATTGTAACTTCTACATATTTCGAATCATTTCTTCAATTCATTTGTATTAACATTAACAAGAATTGACTTATAATTTTCAAAATCAACTAATCCGTAATTTGGACTAGCTTGTGCCGAAGGATCTCCAATTGACATTATTTCTTCAAGTTCTTTTTGTTCTTCCGTATCTACTACTCTTCCTTTATTCTCACGCTCTGATTTAATCTAATCTCTGAGGCAAACTAAAACATTCATGACATTGCTCCCCAAAGAGTGTTGATTGTCTCTGATCTGCTGTCTTCCTTGATTAAATGCGATTTGTGATGCAACAGTTGACATTGAAACATTTAACACATCCTTAGCCATGGTTGAAAGTATTGGATATTGTTTTTGATTGTTCTTACACCATTTCAGTGTAGTGATACTATTTTCATCATAGGTCTCTGGAACCTGTCTCAAATAATAGTTAAGCTCGTCTCGATTTATACTCTATGGTGATGTAGGTTGTATTCTATTCCAAATAGATAAATTAGAAAAACTATGGACAGGCATACTACGTGCCTTCCTTTTAGAAGATGATGGCCCGTTAGAAGGACAAGATAGAGGAATAGTATGACTAGAGGTAACATTATCAAGTAAATCGATATAATGATTATATAGTGTTTGAATATGATCACTTGTATCACCCATCGCATTAAACATAGTAAGATCTTTATCTTTTTCAATTTCTATAGAAGTATATATAATGCGAACACATTCAGACATAGTATTAAATTTCATATACGAATTTAACATAGTACCAATTAAATAAATAGGAGGAATAGAAAAAAAATATTTTTAAATTTTTCTATCATTTCAACAGCAATATCTTTGTAATCAACTTTCTTTTTATATTTCATAAGTAATATATAAATTTTGGCTAAATAAGCTAAAATATTAGAAATAGTAGGATAATAAGAACCGAAAAAGTCAAGAGTAGCCAAATAATTTTTTTTTAAAAAATACAACAACATCATTAATTTTAGTCCAATCAGATTCTTCCAACATGACTTCGAAAAATTTATATGCATATTGATGAAAAGTTATAGTTATATGGGTTTTATAAATATTACAAGTCCTTAAAAAATCATAAGTCGAATTCCACTCAGTCTCAATTTCTTCGGGCATTAATCTAGGTCTAAAATTATTTTCCTCGCATTTTCTTTTAAATTCTTTAAGAGACAACTTTTCTATTATTTTCTTGAATAAAACCAACTGCATACCTAATTTTTTCAATTGTTGGCTCAAAAAAATAAAGTCCATCTTTTACAATTAAATTATATATATGACAAACACATCTAATATGAAAAATATCATTTAAGGGGGAGGGGGGGGGAATCTCAGTTTTCAAAGAATTAATAGCAGCGGTGTTGTTAGATGCATTATCAAAAGAAATAAATAAAACTTTGTGTTTAAGACTATAATATTTTGCAACCATTGAGATAAAATCAAAAATAAATTATGCATTATGCCTTCGGTCTTCATCATATTGAAATGCTAAAATATGTTTTTGTATAATAAAATCACTATCTATACAATGACACGTAACAATTAAATAATCATTTTTATTTATAGCACAACCAAGATCAGAAGTAAGTGAAACTCTATATGGAAGATTTGTTAATAACCAACGTAAACAATATGAATATTGTCCATGAAGTCTAAAAATATATAACCAAGATCAGAAGTAAGTGAAACTCTATATGGAAGATTTGTTAATAACCAACGTAAACAATATGAATATTGTCCATGAAGTCTAAAAATATATGTTCTACAAGTACTTCTAGGAATACCGTTAAACATGGAATTATAAATTGATCGTATATAATGAATAAAAACATCAGAAGAAGCAAATGAAAAAGGTAGACAACCCACAATTATCATTTTCGCTATCTCTTCAAGGTCCCTTATTTTATTATACGTCCACGTTAATTTTTTGGTCTGTGGATTTATTCTACCTTGAACTGACCCAGTAACACCCCCTATTAGTTCTTTGCAACCAGGATGTTCATTGCCTAGATGTCTAGTCAATTAATCCGTTCCACCTCTATTACCCCCGGTCTTAAGCTCGAATTATTTTTGACACCCTTTACATTGAACTTTAGTTGTTCCGGTTATGCATTCAAAATAATGTCATACTAAACTAATTTTTTTTCTTTCTTTTACAGGTCGTGGAGGAAGATTAACAGTTCTAGATTGAGTATTACCTAAATCTACATCAAGACTAGTTGGTATAACATCTACATCATCATTATTATCTTGTTCTATTTGTACTTTAAATTCATTTGGCTCTTTTATACCTTAATTTTTTTGAAATTTATTTTCATTCATATCATGTGCACCTACACCTATTTCTCTAAATTTACTAAGTGGTGTTTCAGGCATACGAGAATAATTTATACTTGTACTATCTTTACCGGAAGAACTTTTTTTCTTACTACTACTACCTCCGCCGAGACATAAATTTTTAACACTTTTATCTATATTTTTTAATCTATCCATTATGCAAATTAAACTAATAAAAATAATAAACACAAAAATTAAATATTTAAATATACTAGAATTAATTTACTAAATAAAAGTAAGAGAAGGAACGATTATACCAAATTACCGGAATCAAACAAAAAATTATAAAATTGATGAAATGTTGAACACTTGAAAGTTGAAAACTTCCACTTGATGTTGTTAATTGCAATAAATAATAAAAGATTGATATCATTTTAAGAGAGAATTGAGAAATTGAGAGAGAATTAGATGATTGTTGGTGGGAAAAAATGAATAAATGCGGTAGGTATTTATAGAATTGTTTTTTGATTAATTAATTTTTTTAAAACAAAATAGGTATATATTCAGATTTGGTAGTTGGGCTAACGACAATATTGTCGTTGGTCCCAATGGCTCTTTTTGAATCTGGCCCAAAATCTATAATTTCTAAAAAAAAAATCAAAAATTCCGAACCAGGCCGGTGGACCCGTACCGGTCCCTTTACCGGGCCGATCTTATAGGCCCGAGGCCAAAAATAAATCGGACCAGCCCATTTTTTTTGTATTAGGCCGGTACTCGATCCAGTCTCCCCATGCCGAGCCCTTAATGGACCGATCTTAGGGGCTGGTTAAGGGGTTAACCGGCCCATTTAACAGGTTTAATTCACTCTATTCTTTAATGAACTAATAAAGACTTTTATCACTTATCATCAATATTAGCCAATGGTTACCCTCATTATAACTTAATTATTTGCATGCTGTTAACGTTGACATGAGATATTTTCTAGATATAATCCACGTTGAGTTGTTATTCGTCTTTTTATATTTTGATTTTTTCTCCTAATTTCGAGTTGGGAGTTGCTTATAAATTATAATATTATGGCGAAAAAAAGTTAAATATGCCATCACACTATTAAAAATGATTTATTTATACCATCTTTTTAAAATTGATCAGCTCATCTATGTCGTTGTCATTACATAACATTATTTTTCAACAGAAAACATATCCAATTTTTGCGAAATATTTATGCCATGTGACCTCTTATTAGAAATCCACGACAACAAATTAAATCGGCACAATATTTAATTAAACTCAACACATTAATTACGATGGAGCAAAATGGATGGGACGATACCTTGAACTGTTACATCATCAATGAAGACCTCGTAAGCCTTTTAACATTGAACCGAGTAATTTTTGGGTGGATCCTTTATTTAAAAACTCCCTTTGTCTTTTTTTACTTGTCAAATTTTGATTTATCATACTTATTAAGAAAATAATGATTGGTATAATGAGTTTACCATTTTATCCCTATTAATTGATAGAGTCTTAAATATATTTACTCACTACACTTTTTAAAGACATGAATTCAATATTAATAAATTGAGGGTATAATAGAAAGAAAAAATTGTTCTCCCTTGATTTGTCAAAAATGACAAGTAAAAAGGAAAATCAAATTAGAAAATATTTGAAAAGTAAATATGGACGGATGGAGTATATAATAGTAATATTATAGTTGTAACTATGGGTGTGGATTTTTTGGTTCGGTTTTTTGTTATTCGGTTTTGATTTTTTGGTTTACGATTTTGAAAAAGTGTAATCCAATTTAAATTTTAAAAAAATTGGTTTGGTTCGATTTTACTCTTTTTAGTTTGATTTTTTGGGTTCGGCTATTTGGTTATGTCAATAATTAATAGTATAATCAAAGTTATATTTCCATGCTAAAAAAATAAAAATCACACACAAGGAGAAGTAATAATATTAAATCTCTTAATTATACTTTCTAATATAAGTCACGAGTAAAACTTTAAAACACAATAACTTAAATTATACTAATAGATCTCCAAACATAAAAACTAAACTAAATCATAATGAAACTTTCAATGAAATTAATACTAGTTTAAAAATATTATAACCTAATATATATAATTTAGAGAAATAAAAATGGCTAGTGAATTGGGCTTAGTCCTATACAGTAAATTACTAACTCTAATAAAAATCATCTTACTAAAAAAAGGGAATGAAAGTTGTCACGTCCCGAGAGGGTACCCTAGGCGTGGCTGACACTCAGAAACCATCTCTGGCTTCCGAGAGAACCACTTGGTCTCATTACTCATTTGTTCATCAGTGGAAAACTCAAGAATACTAATGTGGGCTTGTCATCATCAACATCAAAGAAAAAATAAATAATTCTTAGAAGAAGTAGTTTCTAAGGAGAATTACTCCGATTACATCATCAAACTCTGTCTATGAAGCCTCTAATACTCTTAGATAGTGCCAATGACATGTCCATGGCTACCTTAAAAGAAACATAATACTCAAAAATAATAAAAGGATAGAGAGTTCCTCCGAATACAAGAAGGACTCACCAAATAGCTGAAAAATAATGATCTTCAACGATGCGCCTGCTGAAGATCTCTAACACCCGTATCTGCATCATAAAATGATGCAGGTCGAATGACGTCAGTACGTGGAATGTACGAGTATATAAAATGGCAGGAAGGTAAGAACATATATCAAGAAATTCCTCTTAGGAAAACTCAGCTCTGAACTCAACATCATCTCAACATTAATATGTAATGCAATTTAAAATAATAATAAGAAATGCTTACTCAGTTGGGAGTTTCTCTAACCGACAACCATCACTTATGAGCTAGCGATGATACAATGAAGCGATGTCGTTGCCACATCCATCCAATACCTTGCCAGGATAAAGGACATCACTATCTTGGATCCACTCATCAAAGTCCTCTTTTTGGGACTTAAGAGACATAGCCTCCATCCTACGTTGGCTACGTAGTTCTGGGGTTTGAGTCAATTAAACTCTTACCCAACTCGGTGCTCAATACTACTCCCAAAATATGTGCTCATATTAATCTCATCATCTAGTCTCATTGGACTTTAATTTACTCAAATTCATTTAAACTCAACTCTTTTGCTCTTTCAAAACTCAATAAAATACATATATAGTATTAATTCATATCACTTTTTTTATCAATGAAAATATTAAAAAGCCAATATCTTTACTCAAAACATGTATAAAAATATTCATGAACATCAAATCAATTAGGATTCATGAAAAAGTAGCCATGAAGAATAATTCCAATAATATGAGAGATAACAATAATAATAATAATAAAAGGGCAGCCCGGTGCACTTAAGCTCCCGTTATGCACAGGGTCCGGAGAAGGGCCCGACCACAAGGGTCTGTTGTACGCAGCCTTACCCTGCATTTCTGTCAGAGGCTGTTTCTAAGGCTTGAACTCGTGACCTCCTGGTCACACGGCAGCAACTTTACCAGTTACTCCAAGGCTCCCCTACACAATAACAATAATAATAATATTAATGCATAAATATATCTAACTCAATAGAAGAAGAATTAATTCATTTAGAATTCAAGATTTGGATAAAACTCAACTATAACTCAATTATAATAAATTTAAATATTGGGCGCATGGAAGAACTCAATCCGATGCTATAAAAGCCTTACATATCTTAAATCGGAAGCTTTACTCCGAATTGGAACACTCTTGGACCCCTAGTCTTTTCTTCTTGCCGGAGCGTTTTGTGTACTAACCGGATTATAAGAATCACCGAAATAGTATTTTTATACTACTAAAACTAAAACTATATTTGAGAATGAGTAAAGAAGTGTATAGAGAGAAGAATTGCTTAAGAAATCTTGATGAATAAAATGAGGAAATAAGGTGGGTATTTATAGGTGTGGAGGAGGAACCTAACAATAAATAAAATTAATTATAAAGGAAAAATCTGAAAATTTAATGGAATATATTGATGTCATGGGTGGTGTCAAATGGAGGACTTTGGTGTCATGAGTGATGTCAAATGTATCTAGATCTTTCCATGGTAGGTGAAATGGATTATCTTTGACAGAATACTCTTTTTCTTTGGAGTTGCGTTTGAATAAGAAAAAATCCTTATTAGGATTCGGTGTCTTCATAAGAATTGTAGATATAGAAGTCTAGTTTTATGTCGTTTAAGAATCAACCAATTTAGAGCATTCTACAGTGAGATATGAATTTTCTTCTACAAATACTCTATTTCATCACAACACACTATCTTACAATAATTAATTTATTTGTCCTACTTAACCTCCAAAACTTAACATATGGTCTTTACAAAAGTTGTAGTTAATGATGTTGTGGTTACTCAGAAATTTGAATCACCTAATTTGGACTATCCTATGAAAAGGTATGCTCAGAATACAGAGGTTGTATCATTTTCATCGAGAATTGAAATAACGACATACAATGTTTTAGGGGTTCTTACAATATCTCCCCCTTGGGATCATTCATCCTCGAATGAATATGAAAATAGGAGACATCAATAATGAATATCATCAATACATCAATTTCTCAAAAACTCTGATACTCAAATGGTCAATGACTCAAACTCAAGAATACACATCGACTCAAAGATAGAAGTAAGGAATATTACCTTGAACATCGTCGTCGGAAGGCACAAATAGATGAGGATATTTAGCCTTCATATCTTCTTCAGCTTCCCATGTAGCCTTTTCAACAAATTGATTTCGCCATTGGACTTTGACAGATGCCACTTCCTTAGTTCTTAATTTGTGAACCTGACGATCAAGAATCTGAATCGGAATCTCTTCATAAATCAAACTCTCTTTCAGACCAATTCTCTCAGCTGGGACAACAAGTGAAGGATCTCTTAAACACTTCTTAAGCATAGAGATGTGAAACACGGGATGAATAACAGCTAATTCTGGGGGCAACTCCAATTTATAGGCTACGTTACCTACCTTCCTCAATATCTGATAAGGACCAATGTAGCAGGGACTAAACTTCCCTTTCTTTTCAAATCTCATCACACTCTTCATGGGTGAAACTTTCAAATATACCCAATCGTACACTTCGAACTCCAAATCTCTCCTCCTAACATCAGTGTAGGATTTCTGGCGACTCTGAGCAGTCCTCAACTTCTCTTGGATGGTTTTCACCTTCTCCATAGCTTGGTGAACCAAGTCTGGTCCAATCAACTCAGCTTCACCAACTTCTAATCAACCAATTGGTGATCTACATCTCCTCCCATACAGAACTTCATAAGGAGCCATTTGAATACTCGAATGGAAGATATTATTGTATGCAAACTCAATAAGAGGTAAATGATCATCCCAATTACCTTTGAAGTCAATGACACAGGCTCTTAACATATCCTCCAGAGTCTGTATCGTACGCTCTGCCTGGTCGTCTATTTGCGGATGAAAAACAGTACTAAGGTTCACTCTTGAACCCAAACCCTTCTGAAATAACTTCCAAAATTGAGCAGTAAATTGAGCTCCCCTATCTGAGATGATAGACAAAGAAACTCCATGCAGTCTAACAATCTCTCTAAGATAGTTTGGCATAATCCTCTACAGTGTTCGTAGTCTTAATAGGTAAGAAATGGGCCAATTTGGTCATCCTATCCATAATCACCCAAATAAAGTCATACTGTTTGCGGATTCATGGTAAACCGGTAATGAAGTCTATATTGATCATTTCCCACTTCTATTCCGGGATATCTATATTCTGAGCCACTCCACAAGGCATTTGGTGCTCAACTTTAACTTGTTGGCAATTCGGGTACTTGGACACAAACTCTGCTATATCTCTCTTCATTCCACTCCACCAATATACTTCTCTCAAGTCATGATACATCTTTATTGAACCTGGATGGATGGAATACCTAGAATTATGGGCTTCTTTCACGATTTTCTCTCGAATGCCATCAATACTTGGAATACATAATCTATCTTGATATCTCAACACTCCATCTCCCCCTTTGGTAAAAGCCATTACCTTCTGCTTGTGAATCTCATCCTTCAGTTGAAGAAGAATGGGATCCTGATCTTGCTTTCCTTTCACCTCTGCAACTAGAGATGATTCAGCTCCATTTTGGACTATTGTACCACCTTCATTAGAGTCAATAAGTTGAACTCCCCAACGTCCAAGTCTATGCACTTCCTTTGCCAACTCCTTCTTTTCCTCTTCCACATGGTCCGTACTCCCCCTGGATAACCTGCTAAGAGCATCGGCAACTACGTTTGCTTTACTTAGGTGGTAGAGAATACTCATGTCATAATCTTTGAGTAACTCTAGCCATCTTCTCTGCCTCAAGTTCAGCTCCTTCTGGCTGAATACATACTGCAAGCTCTTATTATCTGTGAATACATCCACATGTACACCATAAAGATAGTGACGCCACATCTTAAGAGCAAATACCATAGCTGCCAACTCAAGGTCATGAGTGGGATAGTTTCTCTCATGAATCTTAAGTTGCCTGGAGGCATAGGCAATGACCTTACCTTTCTGCATCAATACACATTCCAACCCACTGCTGGAAGCATCACAATAGATTACAAAACCATCCGTTCCCTCAGGTAGGGATAGTACTGGAGCAGTAGTCAATCTAGCTTTTAACTCCTAAAAGCTTTTCTCACAAGCATCAGACCATTGAAACTTAGCCTTTTTCTGAGTCAGTTTAGTCAATGGTGAGGATATGGAAGAAAATCCCTCAACAAACCTCCTGTAGTAACCAGCCAAACTTAAGAAACTCCTTATCTCGGTTGGAGATGTGGGTCTGGGTCAGTTCTTAACTACCTCAATCTTTTGAGTATCAATTCGAATTCCATCACCAGATATAATATGGCCTAGGAAAGCTACAGACTCAAGCCAAAACTCACACTTCAAAAACTTAGCATACAACTCCCTCTCCTTAAGAGTTTGAAGGACAATCCTAAGGTGATTAGCATGCTCACTCTTACTTCTAGAGTAGACCAAAATATCATCGATGAAGGCAATCACAAACATATCCAGATATGGCTTGAATATCCGGTTCATGAGGTCCAAAAAAGCTGCAGGAGCATTTGTCAATCCAAAGGACATAACAAGAAGCTTAAAATGACCATAACGGGTTCGGAAATCCCTCTTCGGGATGTCACATTCTCTCACTTTCAAATGATGATAGTCTGATCTGAGGTCTATCTTAGAGAAGCATGTGGTACCCTAAAGTTGGTCAAATAAATCATCTATTCTAGGGAGCGGATACTTATTTTTATGGTGACCTTGTTCAGTTGTCGGTAATCAATGCACATTCTAAGAGACCTATCTTTCTTTCACACGAATAGGACCGGAGCGCCCCAAGGTGAGACACTTGGCCTAATAAATCCCTTATCTAGTAGGTCTTTCAGCTGTTCTTTCAACTCTTTCAACTCAGCGGGAGCCATCCTATAAGGAGGAATGGAGATAGGTTGTGTATCAGGAAGGACATTAATAGCAAAGTCTATCTCTCTATTAGGAGGTATTCCGGGGAGATCCTTAGGAAAAACTTTAGAAAACTAATTCACAATGGGAACTGACTCAAGAGATAGAGCCTGATCATTAATATTTTTGACTCAGACTATATGATATATGCATCCCTTAGAGATTAACTTTCTGGCCTTTAAGTAGGAAATAAATTTACCCTTAGGCACTACAGAACTCCCCTTCTACTCTAAGATAGGCTCATTTGGAAATTGAAACTTGACAATTCGGGTCCTACAATCAACTGAGTCATAACAAGCATAAAGCCAGTCCATGCCAAGAATCACATCAAAATCAACCATGTCCAACTCAACTAAGTTAGCCATGGTATCCATGTGATATATTAACATAGTACAATCTCTATAGACCCTCTCAGCTAAGATAGACTCACCAACAGGATTAAACACGCTGAAAGGATCAAGAAGACACTCAGGAAGGATCTCAAATCTACTAGTTAAGTAAGGAGTCATAAAAGATAACGTAGCACCTGGATCAAGTAATGCATACACATCAAAAGAAAGGACTCGGAGCATACAAGTAACAACATTGGGTGCATTCTCTTAGTCTTGGCGACTACCCATAGTATACAGATGGTTTGTTCCCCTGCCTACACTTGAAGCTGCACCTCTCTGATTACCTCTATTTTGTGAAGCTGCAGAAGAAAATTGTGCTCTACTACTTCCATCTCCCTGTCTCTTTGAAGGACACTTATTATGGAAATGACCTGTCTTTCCACATCCGTAGCAAGCATTGGTACCCAAATGACACTCTCCCAAATGGAGCCTCCTACATCTAGCACATGGTGTCTTTTCTCTAGAACCTTGAGCCACACTTACTTAGGACTGAAAACCCTGAGCTCGGAAGTTTTGGTGACTAGCGATCTTTGATCATATCTGGTATTAGGTGTAAAAGCATTTATTGGGGAAGGTGCATAATTGGAAGGCCTCTTCTGAAAGAAGGACTTGTTACCCTTCCCTTGCTTCTGCTCATTCTCATGCCCAATAGACTTAGCTGTAACACCCCTCAAAAAATTTCCCTAGGATTCAGACCCTTCTTGTATACAGGTAGGGTCGAACTCGAGTATTGAGAAGCGTATGCATGAGTTAAGATGAGTACCTGAGTGATTGAAGAGGGTTGTAGGTGATGTGGGGTCACAAAGGACCCCTAGGACCAAGCTAAGTCCAAAAAGGTTCGTCGTGGCTAAGTTTTGAAGGAGTTCGTTAAAGGGGTCGACTTCTAACGACCCTATCTTTTGAAAGATGACGATCTGGGTGGCCCACGACCTATTAATTTAAAGGTCGTCGAGTCTTCTTTCCAACGCCACCAAGATGTGAAATTTTAGAGTTCGGAGCCGAAAGATATGATGATCCTAAGACAAACTAGCACGACAGGAATTCCATGTTTGGGCCTGGGTTGCAACTGCTGGGGAAATAGCCTTGGCGCTGTAAGAGAGCGACGCACCACTATCGCACCATAAATATGCCTCAGTAGTTTGGTCCTTGGCGTGACGCGCCATTAAAAGTTGTGCAGGGTTTTTCAGGCTAAATTTCCAGAATCCAGGAACAATGGCCTTGGCGCTGCAAGGGCGCAACGCGCCACTATCGCGCCATAAACATGCCTCAGTAGTTTGGTCTCTGGCGCGGCTCGCCACTATGAAATGTGCAGGTTTTTAGGCGTAATCAGCCTGGCGCTGCAATGGCGCGATGCGCCACTATTGCGCCAGGAGCATTTTAGCCTATTTTCAGAACTTTTGAGGAGGGGAAATTTGGGAACTTACCCAAATTATATATGTATCACCCTTGGTCTTTTGGGAACACATTTTGCAGCCTCACTCTCTCTCTAAAATCCCTAGGAGCTTCTCTCTCTATGTCTCTCTCTTTTTCTTCTCCATTTCCAACAAAAAGAGTTCAAGAGCTTCAAGATTTGAGTTCTCCATTGAAGACCCAACATCAAAGTTTCCTTCAAGTCTTCACTAAGGTATGTAAGACTATCCAAAAATATGGGTTGAGTCCACCCATGTGCCCCCTACCTTCTTTGAGGATAAATGTCCATAAAAATGGAGTTTCTTGCGAGGGTTGTGTTCAAATGAGTTTTGTTATCTATTAAAGTGATTCTTGTTATGTTGATGAGGTTGAGTCAAGAAACTTCTAAAAAGAGCCTTTATGTGAATATGAATTGATGAGGAAGAGTTGTTAAATATGATTTATTGATTTTCTTGATTGTGTAGATTATGATAAATGATGTGTTTTCCTTAAAAGTGTTGCTTAGTTTGAATTGTTAATTTAAGTCCTTGAGGTTGTGTTGAGTCTTAAAGATTGATTAAATAAATAGAGGAAATGGTTGGTGATATTTGAGAATTGTTATAAATGTGCATTTAATATCACTCTTGAGAAACATGAATTGGAGATGATTGATTGTGCTAGAGTTGATGAGTTGACAAGGTTTAAATGAGATCGATATAATTTGATTTAGTTGAATGGATGGAGTTTTATGAGCATTGAGTCTTGGGAGGAGTATCGAGCACTGCATTAGGTAAGAGTAAAGTCCATACTCGAACCCAATAACTACGTCGCCAAACGTAGGAGGGGATTAAACCATTAAAGTCAGATGTTTCCCCAAGATGTTTATCCTAATATTATAGGACTTGGTTGGATTGGATCCATGATTGGTTGACTCGTTCATGCCCTGGTAAAGCATGAATGAACGCGGCAACAACGTCGGCTTGTTGTACTGTCACTGGCTCATAAGTGATGGTTGTCGGGTAAGAGAAACTCCCATCTAAGTCTTGATAGTACTCTGAGTCGGATTGAGTTGATTGGTATGTGATTGGTCCTGTCTAAAATGTATTCTTATTTAGGCCTAGGACACTTAGTTGAGTTGCTATTTCTCTTGAGTTGAGTTTTGATGGATTTGATGTTTCCTTTATGTTGTTTCATGTGGCCATTTTACATACCAGTACATTCCACGTACTGATGCCATTTGGCCTGCATCGTTTCATGATGCAGAGACAGGTACCAGAGATCATCAACTGGCGCTCCATTGAAGAGCCACACCCACTCCTAGTTAGCGGTGAGTCCTCCTAGTTACGGAGGATGTTGAGCTCTTCTTGTATAGTTTTGATGTCAGTTACTTTATTTTTATTATTGGTAGCCATGGGCTTGTCATGGGCACCTTCTATATTATAGATAAAGGCTTCATAGACCGGAGTGTAGAAATGTGGGATTGTTCTTTTGAGTAATCCTTTCCAAATTGTTGTCGAGTCGACGATTATTTGGCCTTAGCCTTAATTTATGAGCAGAATGTCATTAATTGAGTTTTCCGCTAAGAGAATGTGATTGAATGAATATGTAACTAGACCAGGTGGTTCACTCGGAGGTCAGAAATGGCCTTCGAGTGCCGGCCACGCCTAGGGTACCCTCCTAGGGCGTGACAAACATGGTATCAGAGCACAGAGTTCAAGAGTCCTAGGGAGTCTATGAAGCCGTGTCTAGTAGAGTCTTGCTTATGGATGTGTTGTACACCACACTTATAAGCAGGAGGCTATAGGACATTAGGAATTATTTCCCCTCTTTCTTACTCTAAATTCGTGCGATGGAGTTAAACTCTATAAAACTTCCCTTCTAATTTGTGCGTTTATACGTTACAGATAATGCCTTCAAAATGGACGGCTAGCCAGAGGAATGTTAATAATGCAGGGATGCCCCAGTCTGAGGTACGCCCGGCAAGGGCTAGAGGCCGACCTACGAGGTATATGGAGGTGCCTCAAGTACCTGCTACTCCGCCTGCACCCACGTCCGAGGCAGAATTTCGAGGTGCGATTGCATTGCTCACTCAGTTAGTGGCTGCCCGAAATGGTAACCAGAGCTCGCCCACTCTTAGCTCTAGTTCCTAAGACCCATCTGCTGCCGCCAGAATTCGAGACTTTTTGAGGATGGATCCACCGTCCTTCATGGGTTCTAAAGTCGATAAAGACCCTAAAAACTTTATCGATAAAATATGGAAAATTTTGAAAGCTATGCATGCTACGGAAATTAAGGGGGTTGAGTTGGTGTCTTATCAACTCAAAGATGTGGCAAACATCTGGTATAACCAATGGGAGCAAGGTAGAGGTGAGGATGCTGAACCTACCAGGTGGGATGAGTTTGAGGGAGCCTTTCTTGACCACTTCTTTCTTCGAGAGTTGAGGGAAGCGAAAGTGGAGGAATTTGTGAATCTAAAATAGAAGGGTATGACGGTTAAGGAGTATGGCTTGAAGTTCATCCAGCTATCTAGGTATGCTCCAGAAATGATCCCAGACATGAGGTCAAAGATAAGGAAGTTCATCTCCGGGTTAGGGAGGCATGTGAAGAAGGAGTGCAAAGCAGCATTGTTGATCTCGGATATGGATATTTTCAGATTAATGGTGTATGCTCAACAGGTGGAGGATGAGAAGAGGAAGGATAGAGAAGAGCATCTGAGCAAAAAAATAAAATCAGCGGGCCATGAGAGTGAACAGAGGCAAAACAAGGGTAAAAGGTCCTTTTTCCAGAAGAGGCATTCCAACTATGTCTCATCCACCACCAGTGCACCTATGCTGCAGAGCAGGTATGATCGGCAGGGACAGAGTTGCCAAAATCTCAGACCCCAGGGTTCTCAATCCCAGGACAGCGTGGGTCAAGGAATTCAAGGAAAACCACCATGCGGTAAGTGCGGTAAGTTCCACTTGGGGGAGTGTAAAGCGGGAAGGGCCAGTTGTTACAAGTGCGGCTAAATACACCATTTTCAGAGAGAGTATCTATAATGGGGAGATAGGGCCCAGTTCTCTACCACCGCCCCACCAACTAGAGGTAACCATAGGGGCACTATTTCAGGTACGGGTGGAGGTACGAACCGCCTATATGCCATGGGTAGTCGTCAAGATCAGGAGAACTCTCCAAACGTCTTGACGGGTATGATACAAGTCTTTTCTCTTGATTGTTATGTATTGATGGATCCAGGTGCCACCCTATCCTTTGTGACTCCTTATGTGTCTAGTAAATTCAATAAAGTTCCTGAATATCTTCGTGAGCCTTTTTGCATAGCTACTCCTATCGGTGATTCTGTCTTAGCTGAAAGAGTTTATAGAGGTTGCACTGTGTCAATCCATCACAGGGACACCTTGGCCGACTTAGTTGAGTTAGACATGGTCGATTTTGATGTGATTCTTGGCATAGACTTACTTTATGTCTGTTATGCCTCTATCGATTGTAGGACTCGGATTGTTAAGTTCAAATTCCCGAATAAAGCTATCATAGAGTGGAAGGGTAGTCCAGTTATGCCTAGGGGTAAGTTTATTTCTTACATTAGGGCCAGGAAGCTAATCTCAAAAGGGTGTATCTATCACCTTGTATGAGTGAAGGATGACAATATTGAGTCTCCATCTCTCGAGTCAGTTCCGATTGTCAATGAGTTTCCCGACGTCTTTCCCAAGGATCTGCCTGGAGCTCCTCCTAATAGGGAGATCGACTTTGGGATTGATGTTCTCCCTGATACCCAACCTATCTCATTTCCTCCATATAGAATAGCTACAGCTGAGTTGAAAGATTTTAAGGAGCAGTTGAAGGACTTATTAGATAAGGGATTCATTAGGTTGAGCGTCTCACCATGGGGTGCTCCTGTCTTATTTGTGTGAAAGAAAGATGGGTCCCTTAGAATGTGCATCGATTACAGACAGCTAAACAAGGTTACCATAAAGAATAAGTACCCTCTCCCCAGGATAGATGACTTATTCGATCAACTTCAGGGTGCCACTTGTTTCTCAAAGATAGACCTGAGATCCGGCTACCATCAGTTGAAGGTGAGGGAGTGTGATATTCCGAAGACCGCTTTCCGGACTCGTTATGGCTATTTTGAATTTTTGGTCATGTCCTTTGGATTGACGAATGCCCCCGCAGCTTTCATGGATCTCATGAACTGGGTGTTTAAAACATATCTTGATATGTTTGTGATTGTGTTCATAGATGATATTCTGGTCTACTCCAAGAGTGAAGAGGAGCACGCCTATCATCTTAGAGTCATTTTACAAACTTTGAGAGACCAGGTATTGTATGCAAAGTTCTCTAAATGTGAATTTTGGCTTGCATCAGTGGCCTTCCTAGGCCACATTGTATCTAGAGATGGTATACAGGTTGACGTTCAGAAAATTGAAGCTGTGAAGAATTAGCCCAGACCCACATCCCCGATGGAGATAAGAAGCTTCTTGGGTTTGGCCGGATATTACCGAAGGTTTGTAAAGGGATTCTCATCCATATCGTCACCATTGACTAAGATGACCCAAAAGAAGGCTAAGTTCCAATGATCCGATGCTTATGAGGAGAGTTTCCAGAAACTAAAGGCCAAGCTAACCACTACTCCTGTCCTAACATTGCCCGATGGAACAGAGGGATTTGTGGTCTATTGTGATGCATCCAGAATTGGCTTGGGTTGTGTGTTGATGCAGAGGGGGAATGTGATAGCCTATGCTTCAAGACAGCTTAAGGTTCATGAGAGGAATTACCCAACCCATAACCTTGAGCTGGCAGCTATGGTATTCACGCTTAAAATCTGGCGCCACTACTTATATGGAGTGCACGTTGATGTATTCACCGATCACAAGAGCTTATAATATGTCTTCAGCCAGAAGGAACTCAACCTGAGGCAAATGAGATGGCTCGAGCTACTCAAGGACTATGACATGAGCATTCTCTACCATCCAGGTAAAGCTAATATTGTTAATGATGCTCTTAGCAGGTTGTCTATGGGTAGCACTGCCTATATGGAGGAGGGGAGGAGGGAATTGGCGAAGAAAGTACATAGATTGGCCCGATTGGGAGTTCGACTCGAAGAAAACAATGAAGGTGGAGTGAACATTCGAGATGGGGCTACGTCCTCACTTGTAGCAGAGGTAAAGGAGAAACAAGATCAGGATCCTGTCCTTCTTCGATTGAAGGAAGTTGTTCACAAATAAGGGGTAATGGTCTTCACCAAAGGGGGAGATGGTGTGTTGAAATACCAAAATAGATTGTGTGTGCCAAATGTTGATGGTGTTCGAGAAAGGATTATGGCAGAAGCGCATAGTTCCAGATACTCTATCCATCCCGGCTCTACGAAAATGTATCATGAATTGAGGGAAGTCTATTGGTGGAGTGGGATGAAGAGAGATATCGCTGAATTCATTTCCAAGTGCCCGAATTGCCGGCAGGTGAAAGTCGAGCATCAAAGGCCCTGTTGTTTAGCCCAAAACATTGAAATTCCGGAGTGGAAATGGGAGATGATCAACATGGACTTTATCACTGGGTTGCCGAAGTCTAGAAAGCAACATGATTCGATATGGGTAATTGTGGATAGGATGACGAAATTAGATCACTTCTTGGCGGTTAAGACTACTGACACCGTAGAGGACTATGCAAAGCTGTACATTAAAGAGATCGTCAGAATGCATGGGGTCCCCTTGTCTATCATCTCAGACAGAGGAGCTCAATTCACCTCCCAGTTCTGGAGATCCTTTTAGAAGGGACTGGGTTCGAAGGTGAACTTGAGTACGACCTTCCATCCCCAAACAGATGGCCAGGCCGAGCGCACCATCCAGACATTGGAAGATATGTTGAGGGCATTTGTGCTTGACTTCAAGGGAAATTAGGATGACCACTTACCTCTCATAGAGTTTGCATATAACAATAGCTATCATACGAGCATTCAAATGGCTCCTTATGAAGCTTTGTATGGGAGGAGGTGTAGATCGCCCATTGGATGATTTGAAGTTGGTGAGGTTGAGTTGATTGGGCCTGACTTGGTTCACCAAGCCATGGAGAAGGTGAGGGTTATTCAAGAGAGGCTATAGACAGCCCAAAACTGCCAAAAATCTTACACCGACGTGAGGAGAAGAGACTTAGAGTTTGAGGAGGGTGACTGGGTATACCTAAAAGTGTCACCCATGAAAGGAGTCATGAGGTTTGGGAGGAAGGGGAAGCTTAGTCCCCGATATATTGGCCCTTACCAAATTTTGAGGCGGATTGGGAGTGTTGCCTATGAGTTAGAGTTACCCTCAGAGCTAGCCTCTATTCATCTGGTATTCCACGTCTCGATGTTGAAAAAGTGCTTGGGTGATCCCTCGTTGGTGGTCCCTATTGATAGCATTGGAATTAAGGATAGTTTGTCTTATGAAGAGGTTCCAGTCTAAATTCTTGATCGCCAAATTCGCAAATTGAGGAACAAAGAGGTCGCCTCAATCAAAGTCCTGTGGAGGAACTAATTTGTTGAGAAAGCCACATGGGAAGCGGAGGAGGCCATGAAATCTAAATATCCACATCTATTTGTGCCTATCGATGAGAAGGTTGGAGGTAATGTCCATTTCCTTGACTTGAATCCATTGGTGCATTTTAAGCTTTGATTGATAATTATTTGAGAATTTGATTGATTGAATGACTGGAATTTTGATTGCAATTTGTACCCCGAGTCCATTCTTGATTACTCGTCATTCAAGGACGAATGATCCCAAGGGGGAGATAATGTAACACCCCTCAAAAATTTTCCCTAAGATTTGGACCCTTCTTGTATACGGGTAGGGTCGAAATCGAGTATTGAGAAGCTTATGCATGAGTTAAGATGAGTCCCTGAGTGATTGAAGAGGGTTGGAGGTGATGTGGGGTCACAAAGGACCCCTAGGACCAAGCTAAATCCAAAAAGGTTCGTCGTGGCTAAGTTTTGGAGGAGTTCGTTAAAGGGGTCGACTTCTAACGACCCTATCTTTTGAAAGACGATGATCTGGATAGCCCAAAACCTATTAATTTAAAGGTCATCGAGTCTTCTTTCCAACGCCACCAAGACATGAAACTTTAGAGTTTGGAGTCGAAAGATATGACGATCTTAAGATAAACTAGCACGACAGGAATTCCATTTTTGAGCCTAGGTTGCAACTACTGGGGAAATGGCCTTGGCGCTGTAAGGGCGCGATGCGCCACTATCGCGCCATAAATATGCCTCAGTAGTTTGGTCCTTGGCGCGATGCGCCACTAAAAGTTGTGCAGGGTTTTTCAGGCCAAATTTCCAGAACCCAGGAATAATGGCCTTGGCGCTGTAGGGGCGCAACGCGCCACTATCGCACCATAAACATGCCTCAGTAGTTTGGTCTCTGGCGCAGCGCACCACTACGAGGTGTGCAGGTTTTTAGGCATAATCAGCCTGGCGCTGCAATGGCGTGATGCGCCACTATCGCGCCAGGAGCATTTTAGCCTATTTTCAGAACTTTTGAGGAGGGGCAATTTGGGAACTTACCCAAATTATATATGTATCACCCTTGGTCTTTTAGGAACATATTTTGCAGCCTCACTCTCTCTCTAAAAGCCCTAGGAGCTTCTCTCTCTCTCTCTCTTCTTCTTCTTCTCCATTTCCAACAAAAAGAGTTCAAGAGCTTCAAGATTTGAGTTCTCCATTGAAGACCCAACATTAAAGTTTCCTTCAAGTCTTCACTAAGGTATGTAAGACTATCCAAAAATATGGGTTGAGTCCACCCATGTGCCCCCTACCTTCTTTGAGGATAAATGTCCATAAAAATGGAGTTTCTTGCGAGGGTTGTGTTCAAATGAGTTTTGTTATCTATTAAAGTGATTCTTGTTATGTTGATGAGGTTGAGTCAAGAAACTTCTAAAAAGAGCCTTTATGTGAATATGAATTGATGAGGAAGAGTTGTTAAATATGCTTTATTGATTTTCTTGACTGTGTAGATTATGATAAATGATGTGTTTTCCTTAAAAGTGTTGCTTAGTTTGAATTGTTAATTTAAGTCCTTGAGGTTGTGTTGAGTCTTAAAGATTGATTAAATAAATAGAGGAAATGGTTGGTGATGTTTGAGAATTGTTATAAATGTGCATTTAATATCACTCTTGAGAAACATGAATTGGAGATGATTGATTGTGCTAGAGTTGATGAGTTGACAAGGTTTAAATGAGACTTGTCGATATGATTTGATTGAGTTGAATGGATGGAGTTTTATAAGCATTGAGTCTTGGGAGGAGTATCGAGCACAGAATTAGGTAAGAGTAAAGTCCATACTCAAACCCAATAACTATGTCGCCAAACGTAGGAGGGGATTGAATCGTTAAAGTCGGATGTTTCCCCAAGATGTTTGTCCTAACATTATAGGACTTGGTTGGATTGGATCTATGATTGGTTGACTCGTTCATGCCCTGGCAAAGCATGAACGGATGCGGCAACAACATCGGCTTGTTGTACTGTCACTAGCTCATAAGTGATGGTTGTCGGGTAAGAGAAACTCCCATCTAAGTCTTGATAGTACTCTGAGTCAGATTGAGTTGATTGGTATGTGATTGGTCCTGTCTAAACTATATTCTTATTTAGACCTAGGACACTTAGTTGAGTTGCTATTTCTCTTGAGTTGAGTTCTGATGGATTTGATGTTTCCTTTATGTCGTTTCATGTGGCCATTTTACATACCAGTACATTCCACATACTGATGCCATTTGGCCTGCATCGTTTCATGATGCAGAGACAGGTACCAGAGATCATCAACCGGCGCTCCATTGAAGATCCACACCCACTCCTAGTTAGCGGTGAGTCCTCCTAGTTCCAGAGGATGTTGAGCTCTTCTTGTATAGTTTTGATGTCACTTACTTTATTTTTATTATTGGTAGCCATGGGCTTGTCATGGGTACCTTCTATATTGTAGATAGAGGCTTCATAGACCAGAGTGTAGAAACGTGAGATTGTTCTTTTGAGTAACCCTTTCCAAATTATTATCGAGTCGACGATTATTTGGCCTTAGCCTTAATTTATGAGCAGAATGTCATTAATTGAGTTTTCCGCTAAGAGAATGTGATTGAATGAATGTGTGACTGGACCAGGTGGTTCGCTCGGAGGTCAGAAATGGCCTTTGAGTGCCGGCCACACCTAGGGTACCCTCCCGGGGCGTGACATTAGCCTTCTTGCTTAGGTGTTCCTCTTGGTCCCTTTTCTTGTCCTCCTCAACCTGCTAAGCATACACCATCAATTTAGAAAAATCCATGTCAGAAATCATTAGCATTGCCTTACATTCTTTCTTTACATGTTTGCCTAGGCCAGAGACAAACTTCCTGGAGCATATTTGGATAACTGAAACAACTTCAAACTATACTCTTTCACTGTCATACTCTCCTGCTTGAGGTTCACAAAGTCCTTAATTTTTGCTTCACATATTTCTTGGGGAAAGAAGTTATCAAGTTATGCTCTTTCAAACTCATCCCAAAGAGCAGGCTCCGCATCCTCACCTCTACTTTCTTCCCACTGGTTATACCAGACATTTTCCACATTCTTGAACTGATAAGACACCAACTCAACCCCCTCGATCTCTGTAGCATGCATCGCTTTTAGTATCTTCCACATCTTATTAATGAAATTTTGGGGGTCCTCATCAACCTTGGAACCCGTGAAGATCGGCAGATTCATTCTAAAAAAATCTCTAATCCTCGTGGCAGCAAATGACTCTTGATAGCTAGAGTTAGTAGTTGGTGAACTTTGGCTACTATTTTGGGCAGCCACCAATTGGGTGAGCATATCAATCACTCCTCAAAAATCTTCCTCAGAAGTAGGAGTAGTCTGAATAGTAGGTACTTGGGGTACCTCAGTAGACCTTGCAGGTTGGCCCCTAGTTCTTCGTGGAGGCATCACTGACTGTGGAACCTCAGTGCTGGCAGCGTTCCTCTGACTAGCTGAACGTTTAGGAGGTATGTCTGAAATGTGTAAACGCACGAATTAGAAAGGAAGTTTTTATAGAGTTAAACTCTATCGCACGAACTCAGATTATGAAAGAAGTGAAATAATTCCTAATGTCCTATAGCCTCCTGATTATAAGTGTGGTGCACGACACACCCATATGCAAGACTCTACTAGACACGGCTTCATAGACACTCTAGGACTCTTGAACTCTATGCTCTGATACCAAGTTTGTCACACCCCGAGAGGGTACCCTAGGTGTGGCCGGCACTCAGAAACCATCTCTGGCTTTCGAGAGAACCACTTGGTCTCATTTCTCATCTGTTCATCAGCGGAAGACTTAAGAATACTAATGTGGGCTTGTCATCATCAATATCAAAGGAAAAATAGATAATTCTTAGAAAAAGTAGTTTCTAAGGAGAACTACTCCGATAACATCATCAAACTCTGTCTATGAAGCCTGTAATACTCTTAGATGGTGCCAATGATATGTCCATGGCTACCTTAAAAGAAACATAATACTCAAAAATAATAAAAGGATAGAGAGTTCCTCCAAATACAAGAAGGACTCATCAAATAGCTGAAAAATAATGATCTTCAACGATGCGCCTGCTGAAGATCTCTAATACCCGTATCTGCATCATAAAATGATGCAGGTCGAATGACGTCAGTACGTGGAATGTACGAGATGTAAAATGGCAAAAAGGTAAGGACATATATCAAGAAATATCTCTTAAGAAAACTCAGCTCAGAACTCAACATCATCTCAACATTAATATGTAATGCAATTTAAAATAATAATAAGAAATGCTTACTCAGTTGGGAGTTTCTCTAACCGACAACCATCACTTATGAGCTAGCGATGATACAACGAAGGGATGTCGTTGCCACATCCATCCAATACCTTGACAGGGTAAAGGACATCACTATCTTGGATCTACTCATCAAAGTCCTCTTTTTGGGATTTACGAGGCATAGCCTCCATCCTATGTTGGCTACGTAGTTCTGGGGTTTGAGTCAATTAAACTCTTACCCAACTCGGTGTTCAATACTACTCCCAAAATATGTGCTTATATTAATCTCATCATCTAGTCTAATTGGACTTTAATTTAAATCATCAAACTCATCTCATTACCTCTTCATCAATCATTATACTTCAAAAACATCATTTATATCTCATCAAAACATCTTGCTCAAAACATCATTTACTCAAATTCATTTATACTCAACTCTTTTGCTCTTTCAAAACTCAATAAAATACATATATAGTATTAATTCATATCACTCTTTTTATCAATGAAAATATTAAAAAGCCAACATCTTTACTCAAAACATGTGTAAAAATATTCATGAACATCAAATCAATTAGGATTCATGGGAAAGTAGCCATGAACAATAATTCCAATAATATGAGAGATAACAATAATAATAATATTAATGCATAAATATATCTAACTCAATAGAAGAAGAATTAATTCATTTAGAATTCAAGATTTGGATAAAACTCAACTATAACTCAATTATAATAAATTTAAATATTGGGCGCATGGACGAACTCAATCCGATGCTATGAAAGCCTTACATACCTTAAATCAGAAGCTTTACTCCAAATTGGAACATTCTTGGACCCCTAGCCTTTTCTTCTTGCCGAAACGTTTTGTGTACTAACCGGAGTATAAGAATCACCGGAATAGTATTTTTATACTACTAAAACTAAAGCTATATTTGAGAATGAGTAAAGAGGTGTATAGAGAGAAGAGTTTCTTAAGAAAGCTAGATGAATAAAATGAGAAAATAAGGTGGATATTTATAGGTGTGGAGGAGGGACCTAACAATAAATAAAATTAATTACAAAGAAAAAATTTAAAAACTTAATGGAATATATTGATGTCATGGGTGATGTCAAATTGAGGACTATTGATGTCATGAGTGATATCAAATGTATCTAGATCTTTCCATGGTAGGTGAAATGAGTTATCTTTGGCCTACTTAACCTCCGAAACTTAACATATGGTGTTTACAAAATTGTAGGTAATGATGTTGTGGTTACTCAAAAATTTGAATCACCTAATTTTGACTATTATATGAAAAGTTATGCTCAGAATACAGAGGCTGTATTATTTTCGTCGAAAATTGAAATATCGACATACAACGTTTTAGGAGTTGTTACAAAATTGGTTAATTATAACTTTAATTCAACCTAAATATTATATATTTAATTAGTAATATATATAAAAAATAATTTTCTTTTTTTGATTTTTCAGATTTTATTTTTCTAAATCGGAAACCAAATCAAAAACCAATTAAAATTAAAATTTAATTTAATTTATTCCGATTTTTTGATTTAATCCAAACAACTCATCCCAAAGAGCAGGCTCTGCATCCTCACCTCTACTTTTTTCCCACTGGTTATACCAGACATTTGCCACATCCTTGAATTGATAAGACACCAACTCAACCCCCTCGATCTCTGTAGCATGCATCGCTTTTAGTATCTTCCACATCTCATCAATGAAATTTTGGGGGTCTTCATCAACGTTAGAACCCGTGAAGACCGGTGGATTCATTCTTAGAAAATCTCTGATCCTCGTGGCAGCAGACGACTCTTGATAACTAGAGCTAGGAGTTGGTGAACTTTGGCTACTATTTCGAGCAGCCACCAACTGGGTGAGCATAGCAATCGCTCCTCGAAAATCTTCCTCAGAAGTAGGAGTGGTCTGAACAGTAGGTACTTGGGGTACCTCAGTAGACCTTGCAGGTCGGCCCCTAGTTCTCCGTGGAGGCATCACTGACTGTGGAACCTCAATGCTGGCAGCGTTCCTCTGACTAGCTGAACGTTTAGGAGGCATGTCTGAAACGTGTAAACGCACGAATTAGAAAGAAAGCTTTTATAGAGTTAAACTCTATCGCACGAACTCAGATTATGAAAGAAGTGAAATAATTCCTAATGTCCTATAGCTTCCTGATTATAAGTGTGGTGCACGACACACCCATAAACAAGACTCTACTAGACACGGCTTCATAGACACCCTAGGACTCTTGAACTCTGGGCTCTGATACCAAGTTTGTCACGCCCCGAGAGGGTACCCTAGGCGTGGCCGACACTCAGAAACCATTTCTGGCTTCCGAGAGAACCACTTGGTCTCATTTCTTATTTATTCATCAGCGGAAGACTTAAGAATACTAATGTGGGCTAGTCATAATCAAAGGAAAAATAGATGATTTTTATAAGAAGTAGTTTTCTAAGGAGAACTACTCCGATTACATCATCAGACTCTGTCTATGAAGCCTCTAATACTCTTAGATGGTGCCAATGACATGTCCATGGCTACCTCAAAAGAAACATCACACTCAACAATAATAAAAGGATAAGGAGTTCCTTCGAATACAAGAAGGACTCACCAAATAGTTGAAAAGAAATGATCTTCAACGATGCGCCTGTTGAGGATCTCTAACACCTGTATCTGCATCATAAAATGATGCAGGTCGAATGACGTCAGTACGTGGAATGTACGAGATGTAAAATGGCAAAAAGGTAAGGACATATATCAAGAAATATCTCTTAAGAAAACTCAGCTCAGAACTCAACATTATCTCAATATCAATATGTAATGCAAGTTTAAAATATAAAAATAATAGTAATAAACAATGTTTACTCAGTTGGGAGTTTCTCTAACCGACAACCATCACTTATGAGCTAGCGATGATACAACGAAGCGATGTCGTTGCCACATCCATCCAATACCTTGCCAGGGTAAAGGACATCACCATCTTGGATCCACTCATCAAAGTCCTCTTTTTGGGACTTAAGAGGCATAGCCTTCATCCTACGCTGGCTACGTAGTTCTGGGGTTTGAGTCAATTAAACTCTTACCCAACTCGGTGCTCAATACTACTCCCAAAATATGTGCTCATATTAAACTCATCATCTAGTCTCATTGGACTTTAATTTAAATCATCAAACTCATCTCATTTCATGTTCATCAATCATTATACTTCCAAAAAACATCATTTACATCTCATCAAAACATCTTGCTCAAAATATCATTTTCTCAAATTCATTCAAATTTAACTCTTTTGCTCTTTCAAAACTCAATAAAATACATATATAGTATTAATTCATATAACTTTCTTTTTATCAATGAAAATAATAAAAAGCCAACATCTTTTACTCAAAACATGTGTAAAAATATTCGTGAACATCAAATCAATTAAGATTCATGGGAAAGTAGCCATGAACAATAATTCCAATAATATGAGAGATAATAATAATAATAATAATATTAATGCATAAATATATCAAACTCAATAGAAGAAGAATCAATTCATCTAGAATTCAAGATTTGGATAAAATTCAACTATAATTCAATTATAATGAATTGAAATATTGGGCGCATGGACGAACTCAATCCAATGCTATGAAAGCCTTACATACCTTAAATCCGAAGGTTTACTCCGAATTGGAACACTCTTGGATCCCTAGCATTTTCTTCTCGCCGGAGCGTTTTGTGTACTATCCGGAGTATAAGAATCACCGGAGTAGTATTTTTGTACTACTAAAACTAAAACTATATTTGAGAAGAAGTATATAGAGAGAAGAAATGCTTAAGAAAGCTTGATGAATAAAATGAGGAAATAAGGTGGGTATTTATAGGTGAGAAAGAGGGACCTAACAATAAATAAAATAATTATAAAGAAAAATCTGAAAATTTAATGGAATATATTGATGTCATGGATGATGTTAAATGGAGGACAATTTATGTCATGCATGATGTCAAATGCATCTAGATGTTTCCATGGTAGGTAAGATGAGTTCTTTTTAACAGAATACTTGTTTTCGAAGCTGTGTTTGAATAAGATAAATTCTTTATTAGGATTTGGTGTCTTCATAAGAATTGTAGATATGGAAGTCTAGTTTCATATCGTTCAAGAATCAACTAATTTGGAGCAACCTATAGTGAGATATGAAGTTTCTTCTATCAACACTCAATTCCGTCACAGCACTATATCTTGCAAAGATTAATTTATTTGACCTACTTATACTCCGAATTTGAAGTTATGTTCTTCATGAAAGTTGTAGGTAAGTATGTTGTGATTACCCAGAAATTTGAATCACCTAATTTGGACCAACCTATGAAAAGGTATGCCTAAAATATAGAGGCTGTATTATTTTCGTCGACAATTGAAATATCGACATACAACATTTTAGGGGTTGTTACAATATCTCCCCCTTGGGATCATTCGTCCTTGAATGAAGATGAAAATAGGAGATATAAAGAATGAAATACATCAACTCCGATACTCAAATGGTCAATGACTCAAACTCAAGAATAAACATCGACTCAAAGGTAGAAGTAAGGAATATTACCTTGAATATCGTCATCAGAAGGAATAAATAGATGAGGATAGTTAGCCTTCATATCTTCTTCAGCTTCCCATGTAGCCTCTTCAACAAATTGATTTCGCCATAGGACTTTGACGGATGCCACTTCCTTAGTTCTTAATTTGCGAACCTGACGATCAAGAATTTGAACTGGAATCTCTTCATAACTCAAACTCTCTTTCACCCCAATGCTCTCAGCTGGGACAACAAGTGAAGGATCTCCCAAACACTTCTTAAGCATAGAGATGTGAAATACGGGATGAATAGCAGCTAATTCTGGAGGCAACTCCAATTCATAGGCTACGTTACCTACCCTCCTCATAATCTGATAAGGACCAATGTAGCGGGGACTAAGCTTCCCTTTCTGTCCAAATCTCATCACACCCTTCATGGGTGAAACTTTCAAGTATACCCAATCGTACACTTCGAACTCCAAATCTCTTCTTCTAACATCAGTGTAGGATTTTTGGCGAATTTGAGCAGTCCTCAACCTCTCTTGTATGGTTTTCACCTTCTCCATAGCTTGGTGAACCAAGTCTGGTCCAATCAACTCAGCTTCACCAACTTCAAACCAACCAATTGGTGATCTACATCTCCTCCCATACAGAGCTTCATAAGGAGCCATTTGAATACTCGAATGGAAACTATTATTGTATGCAAACTCAATAAGAGGTAAATGATCATCCCAATTACCTTTGAAGTCAATGACACAGGCTCTTAACATATCCTCCAAAGTCTGTATCGTACGCTCTGCCTGGCCATCTGTTTGCAGATGAAAAGCAGTACTAAGGTTCACTCTTGAACCCAAGCCCTTCTGAAATGACTTCCAAAACTGAGCAGTAAGTTGAGCTCCCCTATCAGAGATGATAGACAAAGGAACTCCATGCAGTCTAACAATCTCTCTAAGATATAGTTTGGCATAATCCTCTGCAGTGTTCGTAGTCTTAACCGGCAAGAAATGGGCTCATTTAGTCATCCTATCCACAATCACCCAAATAGAGTCATGTTGTTTGCGGGTTCATGGTAAACCGGTAATGAAGTCCATATTGATCATTTCCCACTTCCATTCCGGGATCTCTATATTTTGAGCCACTCCACAAGGCCTTTGGTGCTCAACTTTAACTTGTTGGCAATTAGGGCACTTGGACACAAACTCTGCTATATCTCTCTTCATTCCACTCCACCAGTATACTTCTCTCAAGTCATGATACATCTTTGTTGAACCTGGATGGATGGAATACTTAGAATTATGGGCTTCTTTCATGATTCTCTCCCTAATACCATCAACACTTGGAACACATAATCTTTCTTGATATCTCAACACTCCATCTCCCCCTTTGGTAAAAGCCATTACCTTCTGCTTGTGAACCTCATCCTTCAGTTGAAGAAGAATGGGATCCTGATCTTGCTTTTCTTTCACCTCTGCAACTAGAGATGATTCAGCTCCATTTCGTACTATTATACCACCCTCACTAGAGTCAATAAGTTGAACTCCCAAACGTGCAAGTCTATGCACTTCCTTTGCCAACTCCTTCTTTTCCTCTTCCACATGGGTTGTACTCCCCATAGATAACTTGCTAAGAGCATCAGCAACTACATTTGCTTTACCTGGGTGGTAGAGAATGCTCATGTCATAATCCTTGAGCAACTCTAGCCATCTCCTCTGCCTCAAATTCAGCTCCTTCTGGCTGAATACATACTGTAAGCTCTTATGGTCTATGAACACATCCACATGTACACCATAAAGATAGTGACGCCAAATCTTAAGAGCAAATACCACAGCTGCCAACTCAAGGTCATGAGTGGGGTAGTTCCTCTCATGAGTCTTAAGCTGCCTGGAGGCATAGGCAATGACCTTACCTTTCTGCATCAATACACATCCCAACCCAACTCTTGAAGCATCACAATAGATTACAAAACCATCTGTTCCATCAGGTAGGGATAGTACTGGAGCAGTAGTCAATCTAGCTTTCAACTCTTGAAAACTTTTCTCACAAGCATCAGACCATTGAAACTTAGCCTTCTTCTGAGTCAGCTTAGTCAATGGTGAGGATAGGGATGAAAATCCCTCAACAAACCTCCTGTAGTAACCAGCCAAACCTAAGAAACTCCTTATGTCAGTTGGAGAGGTGGGTCGGGGCCAGTTCTTAACTGCCTCAATCTTTTGAGTATCAACTTGGATTCCATCCCCAGATATAATATGGCCTAGGAATGCTACAGACTCAAGCCAAAACTCACACTTTGAAAACTTAGCATACAACTCCTCCTCCTTAAGAGTTTGAAGGACAATCCTAAGGTGATTAGCATGCTCACTCTTACTTCTAGAGTAGACCAAAATATCATCGATGAAGACAATTACAAACGTATCTAGGTATGGCTTGAATACTCGGTTCATGAGGTCCATAAAAGCTGCTGGAGCATTTGTCAATCCAAAGGACATAACAAGAAACTCAAAATGACCATAGCGGGTTCGAAAAGCCGTCTTCGGGATGTCACATTCTCTCACTTTCAACTGGTGATAGCCTGATCTGAGGTCTATCTTAGAGAAGCATGTGGCACCCTGAAGTTGGTCAAATAAATCATCTATTCTGGGAAGAGGGTACTTGTTTTTAATGGTGACCTTGTTTAGTTGTCGGTAATCAATGCACATTCTAAGGGACCCATCTTTCTTTCGCACGAATAGGACAGGAGCGCCCCAAGGTGAGACACTTGGCCTAATAAACCCCTTATCTAAGAGGTCTTTCAGTTGTTCTTTCAACTCTTTCAACTCAGCAGGAGCCATCCTATAAGGAGGAATGGAGATAGGTTGTGTATCAGGAAGGACATCAATACCAAAGTCTATCTCTCTATCATGAGGGATTCCGGGTAGATCCTCAGGAAAGACTTCAGGAAACTCATTCACAATGGGAACTGACTCAAGAGATGGAGTCTGATCATTAATATTTTTGACTCGGACTATATGATATATACATCCCTTAGAGATTAATTTTCTGGCCTTAAGGTAGGAAATAAATTTACCCCTAGGCACTACAGAATTCCCCTTCCACTCTAAGATAGGCTCGTTTGGAAATTGAAACTTGACAATTCGGGTCCTACAATCAACTGAAGCATAACAAGAATAAAGCCAGTCCATGCCAAGAATCACATCAAAATCAACCATGTCCAACTCAACTAAGTCAGCCATGGTATCCCTATGATAGATTGACACAGTACAATTTCTATAGACCCTCTCAGCTAAGATAGAATCACCAACAGGAGTAGACACACTGAAAGGCTCAAGAAGACACTCAGGAAGGATCTCAAATTTACTAGCCAAGTAAGGAGTCACAAAAGATAATGTAGCACCCGGATCAAGTAATGCATACACATCAAAAGAAAGAACTCGGAGCATACCAGTAACAACATCGGGTGCATTTTCTTGGTCTTGGCGACTACCCATAGCATACAGACGGTTGGTTCCCCCACCTGTACTTGAAGCTGCACCTCTATGATTACTTCTATTCTGTGGAGCTGCAGAAGAAAACTGAGCTCTACTACTTCCATCTCCCTGCCTCTTTGAAGGACACTCATTCTGGAAGTGACCTATCTTTCCACATCCGTAGCAAGCATTGGTGCCCACACGACACTCTCCCAAATGGAGCCTCCCACATCTAGCACATGGTGGTTTTCCTCTAGAACCTTGAGCCATACTTAATTGGGACTGAGAACCTTGAGATCGAAAGTTTTGGTGACTTAGCGATCTCTGATCATACCTGGTATTAGGTGTAAAAGCATTTGTTGGGGAAGGTGCATAATTGGAAGACCTTTTCTGAAAGAAAGAATTGTTACCCTTCCCTTGCTTCTGCTCATTCTCATGCCCAGCAGACTTAGCCTTCTTGCTTAGGTGATCTTCTCGGTCCTTTTTCTTGTCATCCTCAACCTGCTGAGCATACACCATCAATCTAGAAAAATCCATGTCAGAAATCATTAACATTGCCTTACATTCTTTCTTTACATGTTTGCCTAGGCCAGAGACAAACTTCCTCATCTTAGACCTCATATGAGGAATCATTTCTGGGGCATATTTGGACAATTGAATAAACTTCAAACTATACTCTTTCACAGTCATACTCTCTTGCTTGAGGTTCACAAACTCCTCAATTTTTGCTTCACGTAGCTCTTGGGGAAAGAAGTTATCAAGAAATGCTCTTTCAAACTCATCCCAAAGAGCAGGCTCTGCATCCTCACCTCTACTTTCTTCCCACTGGTTATACCAGACATTTGCCACATCCTTGAGTTGATAAGACACCAACTCAACCCCCTCAATCTCTGTAGCATGCATCGCTTTTAGTATCTTCCACATCTCATCAATAAAATTTTGGGGGTCTTCATCAACGTTAGAACCCGTGAAGACCGGTGGATTCATTCTTAGAAAATCTCTGATCCTCGTGGCAGCAGACGACTCTTGATAACTAGAGCTAGGAGTTGGTGAACTTTGGCTACTATTTCGAGCAGCCACCAACTGGGTGAGCATAACAATCGCTCCTCGAAAATCTTCCTCAGAAGTAGGAGTGGTCTGAACAGTAGGTACTTGGGGTACCTCAGTAGACCTTGCAGGTCGGCCCCTAGTTCTCCGTGGAGGCATCACTGACTGTGGAACCTCAGTGCTGGCAGCGTTCCTCTGACTAGCTGAACGTTTAGGAGGCATGTCTGAAACGTGTAAACGCACGAATTAGAAAGAAAGCTTTTATAGAGTTAAACTCTATCGCACGAACTCAGATTATGAAAGAAGTGAAATAATTCCTAATGTCCTATAGCTTCCTGATTATAAGTGTGGTGCACGACACACCCATAAACAAGACTCTACTAGACACGGCTTCATAGACACCCTAGGACTCTTGAACTCTGGGCTCTGATACCAAGTTTGTCACGCCCCGAGAGGGTACCCTAGGCGTGGCCGACACTCAGAAACCATTTCTGGCTTCCGAGAGAACCACTTGGTCTCATTTCTTATTTATTCATCAGCGGAAGACTTAAGAATACTAATGTGGGCTAGTCATAATCAAAGGAAAAATAGATGATTTTTATAAGAAGTAGTTTTCTAAGGAGAACTACTCCGATTACATCATCAGACTCTGTCTATGAAGCCTCTAATACTCTTAGATGGTGCCAATGACATGTCCATGGCTACCTCAAAAGAAACATCACACTCAACAATAATAAAAGGATAAGGAGTTCCTTCGAATACAAGAAGGACTCACCAAATAGCTGAAAAGAAATGATCTTCAACGATGCGCCTGTTGAGGATCTCTAACACCTGTATCTGCATCATAAAATGATGCAGGTCGAATGACGTCAGTACGTGGAATGTACGAGTATGTAAAATGGCAGGAAGGTAAGGAAAGATATCAAGAAACTCCTCTCAAGAAAACTCAGCTCAGAACTCAACATTATCTCAATATCAATATGTAATGCAAGTTTAAAATATAAAAATAATAGTAATAAACAATGCTTACTCAGTTGGGAGTTTCTCTAACCGACAACCATCACTTATGAGCTAGCGATGATACAACGAAGCGATGTCGTTGCCACATCCATCCAATACCTTGCCAGGGTAAAGGACATCACCATCTTGGATCCACTCATCAAAGTCCTCTTTTTAGGACTTAAGAGGCATAGCCTCCATCCTACGCTGGCTACGTAGTTCTGGGGTTTGAGTCAATTAAACTCTTACCCAACTCGGTGCTCAATACTACTCCCAAAATATGTGCTCATATTAAACTCATCATCTAGTCTCATTGGACTTTAATTTAAATCATCAAACTCATCTCATTTCATGTTCATCAATCATTATACTTCCAAAAAACATCAATTACATCTCATCAAAACATCTTGCTCAAAATATCATTTTCTCAAATTCATTCAAATTTAACTCTTTTGCTCTTTCAAAACTCAATAAAATACATATATAGTATTAATTCATATAACTTTCTTTTTATCAATAAAAATAATAAAAAGCCAACATCTTTTACTCAAAACATGTGTAAAAATATTCATGAACATCAAATCAATTAAGATTCATGGGAAAGTAGCCATGAACAATAATTCCAATAATATGAGAGATAATAATAATAATAATAATAATATTAATGCATAAATATATCAAACTCAATAGAAGAAGAATCAATTCATCTAGAATTCAAGATTTGGATAAAATTCAACTATAATTCAATTATAATGAATTTAAATATTGGGCGCATGGACAAACTCAATCCAATGCTATGAAAGCCTTACATACCTTAAATCCGAAGGTTTACTCCGAATTGGAACACTCTTGGATCCCTAACATTTTCTTCTCGCCGGAGCGTTTTGTGTACTATCCGGAGTATAAGAATCACCGGAGTAGTATTTTTGTACTACTAAAACTAAAACTATATTTGAGAAGAAGTATATAGAGAGAAGAAATGCTTAAGAAAGCTTGATGAATAAAATGAGGAAATAAGGTGGGTATTTATAGGTGAGAAAGAGGGACCTAACAATAAATAAAATAATTATAAAGAAAAATCTGAAAATTTAATGGAATATATTGATGTCATGGATGATGTTAAATGGAGGACAATTTATGTCATGCATGATGTCAAATGCATCTAGATGTTTCCATGGTAGGTAAGATGAGTTCTTTTTAACAGAATACTTGTTTTCGAAGCTGTGTTTGAATAAGATAAATTCCTTATTAGGATTTGGTGTCTTCATAAGAATTGTAGATATGGAAGTCTAGTTTCATATCGTTCAAGAATCAACTAATTTGGAGCAACCTATAGTGAGATATGAATTTTCTTCTATCAACACTCAATTCCGTCACAGCACTATATCTTGCAAAGATTAATTTATTTGACCTACTTATACTCCGAATTTGAAGTTATGTTCTTCATGAAAGTTGTAGGTAAGTATGTTGTGATTACCCAGAAATTTGAATCACCTAATTTGGACCAACCTATGAAAAGTTATGCCTAAAATACAGAGGCTGTATTATTTTCGTCGACAATTGAAATATCGACATACAACATTTTAGGGGTTGTTACAATACTTATTTGAAAAAAACGTAACAATAAATGCATTTTTGGATCTAACTATTAATGGTAAGACCCATTTTAGATCAAACTATCAACTGAGTGCATTTTTGTTCAATTTCACATTTATTTATTTATTTAAACACTAAAGTTGATAGTAATTACTTCGTAGTTAGTACGATTTATTTGCCAGGTCAAAACTGATAGCCTTTTAATTATAAGACCGACGACCCACTCAAATTTGTAATAATTGATTATCAATTACTATGTCTGAACATTTCGTGCATGTATTGATTTAACGTAGCAGAAAATTTAAAAAATTATTCTTAATTAGAAATTGTCAAAATTGTGACTCATTCTTGTGAGAGTTGCTAAACCTAGAACCATTGTCGTGTTGCTGTAGTCAACATTATTTTTTACCTATAAATACAGCCTCATTTTACTCTCATCATCACCAAATCGAAATACAACAAACAAGTGTAGAACTTCATAGACTATATATTATATAGTAATTATACAGAAAAAAATGGCTTCAACTAGCTTCCTCTTTCTTCATGTGTTAGTCGTGTTTACTCTAGCACGCATGGCTTTTTCAGATTTGTCAGATGATTTCTACGAAGATATCTGTCCCGAAGCTTTACCAACCATTAAACAGGTTGTTGAGGATGCAGTCAGGCAAGAGAGGCGAATGGGTGCCTCTTTGCTACGATTACATTTTCATGATTGTTTCGTTAATGTGAGATTCTTTTTTCTCTTGCACTTAATGTTTGGTACTTTGGTTACTTTAGATGTAGTTATTAATTACTATTGTATTTCTTATAATAAAAATGTAGGGTTGTGATGCTTCGATTCTTCTTGATCAAACATCTATTACCGATAGTGAGAAGACTTCTCGTGCTAATAACAATTCTGTCAGAGGATTTGAAGTGATCGATAAAATTAAATCGGAGGTTGATAAAGTTTGTGGACGTCCAGTTGTATCTTGTGCAGACATCTTGGCTGTTGCAGCTCGTGACTCTGTAGTTGCTGTAAGTATTACTCCTTGTTTTCCCCTAACATAAGCTATAGTTAATTTAATGTATAATTAAACTGATATTTTTGTTACATTCACACAGTTACATGGACCAACATGGGAAGTGCAACTAGGAAGAAGGGATTCCACTACAGCAAGTAGAACCACTGCCAACAATGACATTCCAACTCCATCCATGGATTTACCAGCACTTATCGACAATTTCAAGAAGCAAGGTTTGGATGAGGAAGACCTCGTTGCTCTCTCCGGTGGCCACACACTAGGGTTTGCTCAGTGTTTCACTTTCAGGAATCGCACCTACAATGAGACTAACAATATTGACTCCACCTTTGCAAGCCAACGTCAAGCAAATTGTCCTCGTAGTGGAGGTGATTCCAATCTTGCTCCCCTTGATCCTACACCTGCTCTTTTCGACTCGAAATATTTCAGTAACTTGGTGTCTAAGAAAGGGCTTTTGCATTCTGATCAAGCACTATTTAGTGGAGGAGAGACTGATGAGCTTGTTAAAACCTATAGTACAAACCTGAGGACTTTCTCGAAAGATTTTGCTGAGTCTATGATTAAGATGGGTAATATCAAGCCGTTAACGGGGAATCAAGGCCAAATTCGTGTCGATTGCAGGAAGGTGAACTAAACACGTGATGATGAAGCTGGTAAAATCAACTATTGCAAGAATTTGATTATTTTTCAACTGTAATTGTGATTTTTATTCATTTGTAACCTTTGTTTAAGTTAATAATTGTGTGGTAATTAATTTTCCGAGAAATTGGATCTTGTTGTTTTCATTTGGCGAGTGAAATCAAGATTATTATTATTTTTTGAATGAATGAATTCCTTTTCGTTTTCAATAAGTAAATTGACCATCTTCCGTGCTGTTTAGTATATATAATTTTTGGAGTGGATTACAATAATTAGTAGCATAAGTTCTTATCTCTAACGTACACGACAGGAAAAAAAAAACTTATAATAAATATAATAAGGTTGAAAAGAATTCTTATTTGTGTTGCATTCAAGGCCTATACCTGTTAAGTAACAATTTACTGCTACTGAATCTTTTATTTAATTTTAAAAATAAAAGAAAATGATTCAATTAAAACAATAGCAGTGTATCCTCTTTCTTTTATTTTCTTTATTTCTTCATCTCTCTATAAACTTTTCTCCCTTCTTTCTTAAATTAAATCTTCTTAGAAGCAACCTTTAGATTATTACGAGGGTTTCAATTTCTCCACAATCAGAAATATATTGATCAAGGTTTCAGTTGCATCGCCTCTAACAAGTGAGTTGTTCAAATTTAAGAAATTCAAAAGCCCTAATTTAAAATTGTGACTCCATCAGGTGTATTTTTTTACCTAATTCTTTTCGGTGGTAGTTTTCTCCATTCACCTCCCACTCCTTTAAACTACTCAAAAATATATAGAAGTCGAGTACAAGGAGGAAGGAAGAGAGTTCAATTATTGAAAATCATTGCGGGGGTTTAAAGTTGTTCTAAGTTTCGATGTTTTTGAAGGTATAACTCATGTTTATTCTTTTTTTTTTGTATTTTAATTAATTCTCGGTCTTGACTGTCGTCTATGAGTTTACTCCCTCTGAGTAAGCTGAAAGTTTCCTTTTGAAATTTTAGATCTTTTGATGTTGTTATTGTGATTGCATATTCATAACACATTCGGTATCTTGAATTTAGTGATTTATGCAGAGAAAAAAATATACTTTTTTCTTGTTAAAATTATCAATTTTTAGTTTTGAAGATGATGTATTATATTGATTTTGAATTATTGAGTTATAAGAAAGTTATTGAAGTATTTAATTTGCAGAATATGGGCATTTTTTCTTGAAAGAGATGGGTAAAACTAGTTTTTTGTTGCTTTATTAACTTATGAGCACCAACTTTGATTGGTGGTGTGTTTTGTGTCCATTTTATTTGCAATAAGGCGCTAATTAGCACTCTAGATTTTACATTTGGTGAGTTTGATAACTTTTTTCTAAGGAAAATAATGACTGGTGTTTTGTTGTTTTTCTTTTGTTGATTAGTGTAACGCTTTAACCATTGAACTAAAAATTTAGTCCATTTCACCTTGTTGATAACAAACGCTAGCAAAATTGTAGGAGTATGAAGTATTGATCCTTTTTACTTAGCTGTAGAAAGTATTTACTGGCTGACAACCTTTATTCAATTATGATCAATCAGTTCACTAAGCTATATAAATCTTACATCATCACATTATAATTATTTTTATTGGCCATGTTATCCTAATTTGAATTAGTTTGCACAACTTATATAAGCCAAAAGAATCAAGTAAATACCGACTTACCAAATTATAATTTTCATTTGAGGATGTATGGAGAAATATTTTCTATATTTTACTAGTATTTCTGCTTTCAATTTATTATACTACTCTCAGTTGGTAGATTTTCTTTATAATATCTCAATGTTGATCACTGGATTATATAAAATCTGATGGATATGTCATTTTTTCATCTTGGTAATCAGTTATTGAGGATGTCACTTATAGAGTTATTTGCTGAAGAGTGTACATTTTTTGTTGACCTTGTTCTATAAACTAACGACCATCATATCCATTCATTCAGTAGATGTGTGAAACTGGTAACATTCAGTTCTGCTATTGTTTTACTTGTTGTAAATATACCTGATTTAGGGATGTAAATTTATGTCATGTTGCACTATAATAATTGGGATCCCACACCGTTCTTGTTTAATATCAAGAGGGATTCTTTAGAACAATGAATACTTGTTATTTATAATCTGTTCAGTTTTAATACTTTAAGACTAAATTTTTAGGGGCACTCAAAGGGCACCTGAGATGATTATTATCCTGATCCACGAATGATAGTTTGTATGACTACCTTATTAAGTTTCAGATAATGATCCACCTGTGCATGGTTGATAATGACACCAAAATGGTCTAATTTTGATATACAAAGTCCTCTGACTTTCAGCCTTAATTATTCACCCCATGTGCATGTAAAGTCCTCTTTTGTTCTAAATCTTCTTGCATCTGTTCTCTAGACCATGAGAATGCAATGCTTCTTTGTCTTCACTTGGTACTAAATTACAGATTTTAGAGTTCAAGATTGATAATTAGTGGCATACTAACAAGCTACTTCATGATAGAAATAACTTTGCACTTTGATTTTCCTGATCATACTTGCATGCATAATTAAGCTTAGAGCTTTATGAAATGATAATGTTCAAAGAATTGTCTCTTTTTAGACTCCTTATATATGAAGTACTGACAGCTATGCAATATGAAAGCTTAGATTAAAAAGCAGTTGCCCAAGCTTTTGATCCTTAGTTCAACTATTTCTAGAATGGTCCTTAACCCCAAATAACTCATTTCTTGTGTCCATATCGACAGAAAAGGCTTCTCACAAATCATTATTATCTCAACAATATCGGTCTTAACATTTATGTCCTTGTATTTTTTTATTACTCTTTTTTGCTTCTTCAATAGCTTAGAAAGCTTAAAATTTGGGAGAATAAATGACACATATATTTGATCTATAATAGCTTTTGAGTTTCTCTTTAGTTGACATAATACTGTTGAGGTGAAATATGATTCTTTTTCATGATGAAAAGGTGCTTGTCTATGACACATTAAAGTAAAAGAGAAGCAAATAATCTAGTTCTTGACTGCACGCTGTCTATTAATTTTTATCTCATGTATATGAGTTGATATTTTCTCCGACAGGTCGATACATATTTTAGGCTTTCTTATTGATTTCTAATTATGATGTTTCTCCTTTTTCTATGTTTATCTGATGTTTTAGGAAATGAAAGTAGAAGGACGAGGTAAAACAGGAGAGGGGTGAGAAGTTGTGGACATGGCAATTTTAGAGGACATGGAAGTTTGGAAATGACATCTACCCACAAATACAACTAATAGGGATTACCGAGGTATCTCTAGAGACAGGACAATCATGTAACCCAAGTCAATGGCCTCTACAAATAGGAAAAGATGTTACACGAACAAATGGTTGCTGTTAAGACAAGAATGCAACAGGTACTTGCTTGCTACTCCTTAAAAAGTCTTCTCCTTTTCTTGACAATTCTTTTTTTTTTTTACTTTTTGACAATTATTTTGTGACTTGCTTCGTATATGTTGTTGGATTGCTCTTTTAAATCTTATTTTGTTTATGACACATATGAAGTGTTTGAAAAATATTCGTGACATAAAGTAAACACAAAAAATCATTACTGTAGTGTTTTGAGTCTTCTTTTCTGTGTTAGAAAAGGGTGTTGCTGTTGTCTTTGTTTTTAACAAAATTTTGTATGATTTTGTTACGGTAAATATTTTTCATTATGCTAAACTGGGAGGCTAAACTAGAAAAGGGATGTTATTGTTGTTGTGTTTTTGTAAAATTTCTTTTAACAATTAATTGGAGTAGACCAATTAACATCTTGACAAGCTTTGTGGCATATGACATTGTAGCTTATTTAAAGAAAAAGAAAATCCTTTGAGTATTGAAAGATGATCACACAAATCAGTAGCGGAGATTATCAGATAAATTATTTTTAAAAAATTCAATAGTCTCGAGTGTGAAAATATTGATAATTGATAGCGGTATAGAACCTGGGAGCTGATTAGTTTCTATAGTCAATCAGTTCAGATTGTGATGACCACTGATCTCATTTGGGATGTTTTCTTAAAGGAAATTGCTAGAAAGAATCAGTTTCCATATTTGTGGCATTTGAGAAGGATGGAGAAACAAAACATGTAAGATTGTTACTTCTCAGGTTTGAAACCCTTATTATTTTTAGATTTCCAATGTCTTTTGGGATTTGTCCGTCTAAAGTATTAAAGGCTAAATCCAAAGTTGCAAAATTAAACTAGTAAAATTATTATTCGTAAGAGTAAGAACTTGAAGTTGAAAAAAGTCTCAATAAGAAGAAGTAGCATGAAACCACCAAAAGGACAAGTGTAGTATTAGTAGTCATGGCAAAAGAAAAAAATGCTAACTGACCTGAGAACTTAAAAGAGTTAAAAGACTTAAAAAGCAATAGATATACTACTTATATATGAATAGCTAGTAAATCGAGCAGCCAAGTGATTAGATTAAGTTAGCAAACACACAAACAAACTAGCTAATATGGTTGAAGAATTTTATGTTTAAATAAATAGAAGCTAGAGTGGGTGTATGAGAAAAGGCTCAAAATGATCCCTTATCTTTGAGCATAGGTTTAAAGTGATCCTTTATATATTATATGGAACAGTAATAGTAACTTAAGTTTGCAATAATGGAGTACATTCAGTTGTAATCCAAATAGAAACAATAGAATTTTAACGATAAATGATGACATACAAAAGTCAAGCATGTATGCAAATAGCAGGTTTCAATTGAGGAACTGAAGAACTTCACAAACTTGCTTCTAAGGGGACTACATTGAAGGAATCGCCTAAAATATTCTATTATATTCCTTAGTTTGATTATTGTTCTCAAAATGGAGAATTTTTAAAAAGAAGTCTTCTATCGGATACCTCAAACTATCTGGATTCACATAACCATAGATATATGAGAAAAAGAAAGTAGAACCTAGTCCTTATTGAAAGAATTTAATGTGGGAAAAGTAGTAGGAAATATATCTAGCTAATGAATTTACTATATAAACTCTCACCTTTGGAGATTATATATGAATCTGGATAGCAAAACAATGACTATCTTTCTTGGAAAGCTCGTATAATTATTTCCGATTGTATTGAGTCAAAAGTTCTTTATCCCTCTTCCCTTAAGTTCACTTGAGATCAAAGATGCAAACTACAAAGCATCACAACTCATATTTCAAATCTAAACATTAGAGTTCTTATGTGGTCTAAACCTTGAGAATTGAATGAAATATCCGTTAGCATTTAAAAATACTTGCTAAGGTTGTTTGAACACTAATTTCAAGAGGTTGAAAAGTTTTACATTTCAATTCTTTCCCAAAAAGACATACTTGTTAGGCTGGAAAAAATTTTAAATTTCAAGAGGATGTTTGACTTTCTACAACTTTAGTAATTCAGAAAGAAGTGAAAGCAAGTTGGCTTTTAGTCTTGGTAAGGTACATATCTCGAGACTTTGTTGAATGGCTTGTAGATTTCTCATTTGATTTAGGGAAGAATTTAAGATTTCAACTATATCGTAAGTTTTTAACAAGTTTGTAATTTATGATGGTCTTGCTTATTTACGTGATATATATAAATTACCAAGATGGTAGCTACTTCTTGAACTTGCTACTGCCTACTATTTATTATTTGACCTAACCCCAATAATTTTTTTGAAGTATTAGTTGTTTTCTTTTGTGTGTTTTCTTCACACTTTCACTCTCAATTACATTTGCTTTCTGTATATTGTACTGGGAGCTTCTTCATCTGTCTATAACTTTTGATCCATTTCTATTTTTCTTTAAATTTATCTTGAGAAGTGTTTGAACTATTATGTCATTGATTTTTAAAATCTTAATCACTCTGTCATCCTTTTAATTATAATTAGCATTAGATTATGAGATTTTTCAAAGTGATTCTGTGTTTTTTTAATAACAGGGATAAGCTTCTTAAACAATGGGACCAAGGAAGAGCTTGAAGGCGTGTTATGAAAGCTTTTAAAAAAAATCATATGTATATATGCATACAATGTCACTTATATACTATACAATATGTAGTTGATTTTCTAGTAATGCACTTATAATATACGGCTTGAGAATACTTTTGCAGTTTGTAGAGTCCTATTGTGCTTTTAATAACTATATATTAATTTTAGAGAATTCAGTTGCATCAAAAATTTGCTATCATTTTGGTGGTTGTATGGTATTAAATCCGATTTAGAGGGGACAAATTTAGTAGTTTTTATAGCATCTATTATTGCTGCTAAAAGTTGTTCTTTTGTAACAAAGTGAAACTTGCCACAGATGGAAAACTAGTTTTTGTGGCGCTAAGAATTGCTACTAAAGAGTCTTTTTCAGTAGCGACATGAAAGTTGTTGTTGATAGTTTATTGGTTTTGTGACAACAAGAGTCGCTACTAAAAGTCCTTTTTAGTAGTGATATGAAAGTTGTTGTCGATAAGATTTGCCTTTTTGTGGCGACTATATCGTCCTAAATCTTATTTTTTTTTGGCGACTTGACCATGATATTTGGTGTGATAACTATTTTTTGTGGTATACAAGTTGATTTATTGTGGCGATAAATGTCGCCACAAAGGTGCGTTTATTGTGGCAACTTTTCATTGTCGTCACAAAAAACCTTTAGTTATGAAAGTACTAGCCACGATCCAATTGTCGCTGCTATAGACTTTTAGTGGCGACTAGTGGGGCCTTTGTGTCAACGTTTGTTGCCACAATAAGTCACAAATCTTGTAGTGATATTATAGTGATACAGTTACATTACACTATATATAAGTACTATTTATATCAAATATACTCATAATACACTATCTATTATAGTGGTATACTATCTATGATTATAATATACTTAATTATATAGTATATATATACTTACAAAGTATACCAAATATATTCAGAATATAGTAACTATTATAATAATATAGTTACGTTATATTATATATACTTACAATGTATATCAAATATACTCACAATATACTATCTATTATAATAATATACTTGTATTATATATTACATATATACTTACAAAGTATACCAAATATACTCACAATATACTATCTATTATAGTGATATACTTACATTATATTATATATATATATATATATATATATATATATACTTACAAAGTATACCAAATATACTCACAATATACTATCTGTTATAATAATATACTTACATTATGTATTATATATATACTTACAATGTATATCAAATATACTCACAATGTAATATATATTATTGTGATATAGTTAAATTATATTATATATATTCTTACAAAGTATACCAAATATACTCACAATATACTATCTAGTATAATAATATACTTACATTATATATTATATATAACTTACAAAGTATACCAAATATACTCATAATAGATTATCTATTATAATAATATACTTAATTATATATTATTTATATACTTACAAAGTTACCAAATATACTCACAATATACTATGTATTATAATAATATAATTATATTATATTATATATATACTTACAATGTATACCAAATATATTGTCACGCTTCGAGAGGGTACCCTAGGCGTGGCCGGCACTCAGAAACCATCTCTGGCTTTCGAGAGAACCACTTGGTCTCATTACTCATTTGTTCATCAGTGAAAGACTTAAGAATACTAATGTGGGCTTGTCATCATCAACATCAAAGGAAAAATATATAATTCTTAAAAGAAGTAGTTTCTAAGGAGAACTACTCCGATTATATCATCAAACTCTGTCTATGAAGCCTCTAATACTCTTAGATGGTGCCAATGACATGTCCATGGCTACCTTAAAAGAAACATAATACTCAAAAATAATAAAAGGATAGAGAGTTCCTCCGAATACAAGAAGGACTCACCAAATAGCTGAAAAATAATGATCTTCAACGATGCGTCTGTTGAGGATCTCTAACACCAGTATCTGCATCATAAAACGATGCAGGTCGAATGACGTCAGTAAGTGGAATGTACGAGTATATAAAATGGCAGGAAGCTAAGGACATATATCAAGAAATTCCTCATAGGAAAACTCAGCTCTGAACTCAACATCATCTCAACATTAATATGTAATGCAATTTAAAATAATAATAAGAAATGCTTACTCAGTTGGGAGTTTCTCTAACCGACAACCATCACTTATGAGCTAGCGATGATACAACGAAGCGATGTCGTTGACACATTCATCCAATACCTTGCCAGGGTAAAGGACATCACTATCTTGGATCCACTCATCAAAGTCCTCTTTTTGGGATTTAAGAGGCATAGCCTCTATCCTACGCTGGCTACGTAGTTCTGGGGTTTGAGTCAATTAAACTCTTACCCAACTCGGTGCTCAATACTACTCCCAAAATATGTACTCATATTAATCTCATCATCTAGTCTCATTGGACTTTAATTTAAATCATCAAACTCATCTCATTACCTCTTCATCAATCATTATACTTCAAAAACATCATTTACATCTCATCAAAACATCTTGCTCAAAACATCATTTACTCAAATTCATTTAAACTCATGTCACGCCTCGAGAGGGTACCCTAGACGTAACCGGCATCCGAAGGCCATTTCTGACCTCCGAGCGAACCACCTGGTCCAGTCACACATTCATTCAATCACATTCTCTTAGCGGAAACTCAATTAATGAAATACTATTCGCAATATGAGGGCCGAAGGCCAAACATTTATAAACTCGACAAGCACATAAAATAAGACTCCTCAAAAATAACCATTCAACCTTCCCACACTCCAGTCTATAAAGCCTCTATCTAAGTCCAAGAGGTGCCAATGACAAGTCCATGGCTACCAATAATCAAAATAAAGGAAATGACAACAAAACTGTACAAGAAGACTCAACATCCTCCGGGAACTAGGAGGACTCACCAACTATCTGGGAGCGTATGTGGATCTTCAACGGAGCGCCGGTTGATGACCGCTAGTACCTGTCTCTGCATCATGAAACGATGCAGGCCAAATGGCGTCAATACATGGAATGTACGAGTATGTAAAATGGCCGAATACAATGAACATCAAGGAAGAATTTATCAACTCGGAAGCTCAACTCAAGAGAAATAACAACTCAATCAGATGTCCTAAGTCTAAACAAAAATATGATTTAGACCGGACCAATCACATACAATTCAACTCAATCTGACTCAGAGTACTATCAAGACCTATTTGGGAGTTTCTCTTACCCGACAACCATCACTTATGAGCCAGTGAAAGTACAATAAACCGATGGTGTTGCCGCGTCCGTTCATACCTTGCCAGGGTATGAATGAATCAACCAATCATGGATCCAATCCAACCAAGTCCTATAATGTCAGGACAAATATTTTTGGGGAAACATCCGGCTTTAACGGTTCAATCCCCTCCTACGTTTGGCGACGTAGTTATTGGGTTCGAGTATGGACTTTACTCTTGCCCAATTCGGTGCTCGATACTCCTCCCAAGACTCAATGCTCATAAAACTCCATCCAATCAACTCAATCAAATCACATCGACAAGTCTTATTACAACCTTGTCAACTCATCAACTCTATCACAATCAAATCTCTTCTAATCATACTATCCGTTCAATCTCAATCATATCTTCAAAAGAAATTTAAATGCACATATATAGCAACATCTAGATATAATCAATCATTTCCCCCATCCATATGAGAAATCCTTGAGACTCATCACAATTTCAAGACTTTAAATTTACATTTTTATAATAAGCAACATTTTAAAGAAAAATAGTATCCTTTATCAAAATCTACATAGTCAAGAAGGTCAATAGAACATATTTAATAACTCATTTCCATCAACTCATACTCACATAGAGGCTCATTTTGGGAACTTCTTAACTCAACAACATCAATACATATAGAATCAATAAATAGGGGACAAAACTCATTTAAACTTAGACCATACCAAGAAACTCCATTTTCATGAACATCTAACCTCAAAGCAAGAATAGGGCACATGGGTGGACTCAACCCATGTTTTGGATAGCCTTACATACCTTAGTGAAGACTTGAAGAAAACCTTGGTGTTGGGTCTTCAATGGAGGACTCAAATCTTGAAGCTCTTGGAACTCTTCTTGTTGGAAATGGGGAAGAAGAAGAAGAGAGAGAGAGAGAAGCTCCTAGGGCTTTTTAGAGAGAGAGTGAGGCTGAGAAATGTGTTCCCAAAAGACCAAAGGCAATACATATATAATTTGGGTAAGTTCCCAAATTGTTCCTCCTCAAAAGTTCTGAAAATAGGCTAAAACTCCACCTGGCGCGATAGTGGCGCGTCGCGCCATTGCAGCGCCAGGCTGAATACCCTTAAAACCTACACACCTCGTAGTGGCGCGCCGCGCCAGAGACCAAACTACTGAGGCATGTTTCTGGCACGATAGTGGCGCGTCGCGCCGTTACAGCGCCAAGGCCATATTTTCTGGGTTCTGGAAATTTGGCCTGAAAAACCCTGCACAACTTTTAGTGGCGCACCGCGCCAGAGCCCAAACTACTGAGGCATGTTTCTGGCGCGATAATGGCGCGTCGCGCCACTGCGGCGCCAAGCCCTGTTTTCCAGCAATTGCAACTCAGGCTTGAAAATCTCTGCTGTGCTAGTTCATCTTAGGATCGTCAAACCTTTCGACTCCGAACTCCAAAAGTTTCATTCTTGGTGGCGTTGGAAAGAAGACTCAACGACCTTTGATTTGATGGGTCATGGGCTACCCAGATTGTCGTCTTTCAAAAGATAGGGTCGTTAGAAGTCGACCCTTTATGTGAACTCCCACCCAAACTTAGCCACGACGAATCTTTTGGATTTAATTTGATCCTAGGGGTCCTTCATGACCCCACCTCATCTCTAACGCTTCTCAAATTCTCAAAGACTCATTTTGACTCATGCATACGCTCCTCAATGCTCGAGTTCGACCCTACCCGTATACAAGAAGGGTTTGAATTTTAGGAGAAAATTTTTGAGGGGTGTTACAACTCAACTCTTTTGTTCTTTCAAAACTCATTAAAATATATATATAGTATTAATTCATATCACTCTTTTTATCAATGAAAATATTAAAAAGCCAACATCTTTACTCAAAACATGTGTAAAAATATTCATGAACATCAAATCAATTAGGATTCATGGAAAAGTAGTCATGAACAATAATTCCAATAATATGAGAGATAACAATAATAATAATATTAATGCATAAATATATCTAACTCAATAGAAGAAGAATTAATTCATTTAGAATTCAAGATTTGGATAAAACTCAACTATAACTCAATTATAATAAATTTAAATATTGGGCGCATGGACGAACTCAATCCGATGCTATGAAAGCCTTACATACCTTAAATCGGAAGCTTTACTCCAAATTGGAACACTCTTGGACCCCTAGCCTTTTCTTCTTGCCGGAGCATTTTGTGTACTAACCAGAGTATAAGAATCACCGAAATAGTATTTTTATACTACTAAAACTAAAATTATATTTGAGAATGAGTAAAGAAGTGTATAGAGAGAAGAGTTTCTTAAGAAAGCTAGATGAATAAAATGAAGAAATAAGGTGGGTATTTATAGGTGTGGAGGAGGGACCTAACAATAAATAAAATTAATTACAAAGAAAAAATTTAAAAACTTAATGGAATATATTGATGTCATGGGTGATGTCAAATTGAGGACTATTGATGTCATGAGTGATATCAAATGTATCTAGATCTTTCCATGGTAGGTGAAATGAGTTATCTTTGACAGAATACTCTTTTTTTTGGAGCTGTGTTTGAATAAGATAAATTCCTTATTAGGATCCGGTGTCTTCATAAGAATTGTAGATATAGAAGTATAGTTTCATGTCGTTTAAGAATCAACCAATTTGGAGTATCCTATAGTGAGATATGAACTTTCTTCTACAAATACTCCATTTAATCACAGCACACTGTCTTACAATAATTAATTTATTTGGCCTACTTAACCTCCGAAACTTAACATATGGTGTTTACAAAATTGTAGGTAATGATGTTGTGGTTACTCAAAAATTTGAATCACCTAATTTTGACTATTATATGAAAAGTTATGCTCAGAATACAGAGGCTGTATTATTTTCGTCGAGAATTGAAATACCGACATACAACGTTTTAGGAGTTGTTACAAAAGTGGTTAATTATAACTTTAATTCAACCTAAATATTATATATTTAATTAGTAATATATATAAAAAATAATTTTCTTTTTTTGATTTTTCAGATTTTATTTTTCTAAATCGGAAACCAAATCAAAAACCAATTAAAATTAAAATTTAATTTAATTTGTTCCGATTTTTTGATTTAATCCAAACAATGCACCCCTCGTTATAATAAGTACTTTGTAATTCGTACGCTTTATTTGCAAAAGCTGTCTTTTAATTGTAAGATTAACGACCCACTTCAAATCATTATTAGGAAAAGAATGTATTTAAAAATAAAAGAAATAATATACTTATTTGAAAAAAACGTAACAATAAATGCATTTTTGGATCTAACTATTAATGGTAAGACCCATTTTAGATCAAACTATCAACTGAGTGCATTTTTGTTCAATTTCACATTTATTTATTTATGTATCTAACTATTAATGGTAAGAAATGCTTAGGAAAGCTTGATGAATAAAATGAGGAAATAAGGTGGGTATTTATAGGTGAGAAAGAGGGACCTAACAATAAATAAAATAATTATAAAGAAAAATCTGAAAATTTAATGGAATATATTGATGTCATGGATGATGTTAAATGGAGGACAATTTATGTCATGCATGATGTCAAATGCATCTAGATGTTTCCATGGTAGGTAAGATGAGTTCTTTTTAACAGAATACTTGTTTTCGAAGCTGTGTTTGAATAAGATAAATTCCTTATTAGGATTTGGTGTCTTCATAAGAATTGTAGATATGGAAGTCTAGTTTCATATCGTTCAAGAATCAACTAATTTGGAGCAACCTATAGTGAGATATGAATTTTCTTCTATCAACACTCAATTCCGTCACAGCACTATATCTTGCAAAGATTAATTTATTTGACCTACTTATACTCCGAATTTGAAGTTATGTTCTTCATGAAAGTTGTAGGTAAGTATGTTGTGATTACCCAGAAATTTGAATCACCTAATTTGGACCAACCTATGAAAAGTTATGCCTAAAATACAGAGGCTGTATTATTTTCGTCGACAATTGAAATATCGACATACAACATTTTAGGGGTTGTTACAATACTTATTTGAAAAAAACGTAACAATAAATGCATTTTTGGATCTAACTATTAATGGTAAGACCCATTTTAGATCAAACTATCAACTGAGTGCATTTTTGTTCAATTTCACATTTATTTATTTATTTAAACACTAAAGTTGATAGTAATTACTTCGTAGTTAGTACGATTTATTTGCCAGGTCAAAACTGATAGCCTTTTAATTATAAGACCGACGACCCACTCAAATTTGTAATAATTGATTATCAATTACTATGTCTGAACATTTCGTGCATGTATTGATTTAACGTAGCAGAAAATTTAAAAAATTATTCTTAATTAGAAATTGTCAAAATTGTGACTCATTCTTGTGAGAGTTGCTAAACCTAGAACCATTGTCGTGTTGCTGTAGTCAACATTATTTTTTACCTATAAATACAGCCTCATTTTACTCTCATCATCACCAAATCGAAATACAACAAACAAGTGTAGAACTTCATAGACTATATATTATATAGTAATTATACAGAAAAAAATGGCTTCAACTAGCTTCCTCTTTCTTCATGTGTTAGTCGTGTTTACTCTAGCACGCATGGCTTTTTCAGATTTGTCAGATGATTTCTACGAAGATATCTGTCCCGAAGCTTTACCAACCATTAAACAGGTTGTTGAGGATGCAGTCAGGCAAGAGAGGCGAATGGGTGCCTCTTTGCTACGATTACATTTTCATGATTGTTTCGTTAATGTGAGATTCTTTTTTCTCTTGCACTTAATGTTTGGTACTTTGGTTACTTTAGATGTAGTTATTAATTACTATTGTATTTCTTATAATAAAAATGTAGGGTTGTGATGCTTCGATTCTTCTTGATCAAACATCTATTACCGATAGTGAGAAGACTTCTCGTGCTAATAACAATTCTGTCAGAGGATTTGAAGTGATCGATAAAATTAAATCGGAGGTTGATAAAGTTTGTGGACGTCCAGTTGTATCTTGTGCAGACATCTTGGCTGTTGCAGCTCGTGACTCTGTAGTTGCTGTAAGTATTACTCCTTGTTTTCCCCTAACATAAGCTATAGTTAATTTAATGTATAATTAAACTGATATTTTTGTTACATTCACACAGTTACATGGACCAACATGGGAAGTGCAACTAGGAAGAAGGGATTCCACTACAGCAAGTAGAACCACTGCCAACAATGACATTCCAACTCCATCCATGGATTTACCAGCACTTATCGACAATTTCAAGAAGCAAGGTTTGGATGAGGAAGACCTCGTTGCTCTCTCCGGTGGACACACACTAGGGTTTGCTCAGTGTTTCACTTTCAGGAATCGCACCTACAATGAGACTAACAATATTGACTCCACCTTTGCAAGCCAACGTCAAGCAAATTGTCCTCGTAGTGGAGGTGATTCCAATCTTGCTCCCCTTGATCCTACACCTGCTCTTTTCGACTCGAAATATTTCAGTAACTTGGTGTCTAAGAAAGGGCTTTTGCATTCTGATCAAGCACTATTTAGTGGAGGAGAGACTGATGAGCTTGTTAAAACCTATAGTACAAACCTGAGGACTTTCTCGAAAGATTTTGCTGAGTCTATGATTAAGATGGGTAATATCAAGCCGTTAACGGGGAATCAAGGCCAAATTCGTGTCGATTGCAGGAAGGTGAACTAAACACGTGATGATGAAGCTGGTAAAATCAACTATTGCAAGAATTTGATTATTTTTCAACTGTAATTGTGATTTTTATTCATTTGTAACCTTTGTTTAAGTTAATAATTGTGTGGTAATTAATTTTCCGAGAAATTGGATCTTGTTGTTTTCATTTGGCGAGTGAAATCAAGATTATTATTATTTTTTGAATGAATGAATTCCTTTTCGTTTTCAATAAGTAAATTGACCATCTTCCGTGCTGTTTAGTATTATATAATTTTTGGAGTGGATTACAATAATTAGTAGCATAAGTTCTTATCTCTAACGTACACGACAGGAAAAAAAAAACTTATAATAAATATAATAAGGTTGAAAAGAATTCTTATTTGTGTTGCATTCAAGGCCTATACCTGTTAAGTAACAATTTACTGCTACTGAATCTTTTATTTAATTTTAAAAATAAAAGAAAATGATTCAATTAAAACAATAGCAGTGTATCCTCTTTCTTTTATTTTCTTTATTTGTTCATCTCTCTATAAACTTTTCTCCCTTCTCTCTTAAATTAAATCTTCTTAGAAGCAACCTTTAGATTATTACGAGGGTTTCAATTTCTCCACAATCAGAAATATATTGATCAAGGTTTTAGCTGCATCGCCTCTAACAAGTGAGTTGTTCAAATTTAAGAAATTCAAAAGCCCTAATTTAAAATTGTGACTCCATCAGGTGTATTTTTTTTACCTAATTCTTTTCGGTGGTAGTTTTTTCCATTCACCTCCCACTCCTTTAAACCACTCAAAAATATATAGAAGTCGAGTACAAGGAGGAAGGAAGAGAGTTCAATTATTGAAAATCATTGCGGGGGTTTAAAGTTGTTCTAAGTTTCGATGTTTTTGAAGGTATAACTCATGTTTATTCTTTTTTTTTTTGTATTTTAATTAATTCTCGGTCTTGACTGTCGTCTATGAGTTTACTCCCTCTGAGTAAGCTGAAAGTTTCTTTTTGAAATTTTAGATCTTTTGATGTTGTTATTGTGATTGCATATTCATAACACATTGGGTATCTTGAATTTAGTGATTTATGCAGAGAAAAAAAATACTTTTTTCTTTTAAAATTATCAATTTTTAGTTTTGAAGATGATGTATTATATTGATTTTGAATTATTGAGTTATAAGAAAGTTATTGAAGTATTTAATTTGCAGAATATGGGCATTTTTTCTTGAAAGAGATGGGTAAAACTTGTTTTTTGTTGCTTTATTAACTTATGAGCACCAACTTTGATTGGTGGTGTGTTTTGTGTCCATTTTATTTGCAATAAGGCGCTAATTAGCACTCTAGATTTTACATTTGGTGAGTTTGATAACTTTTTTCGTAAGGAAAATAATGATTGGTGTTTTGTTGTTTTTCTTTTGTTGATTAGTGTAATTCTTTAACCATTGAACTAAAAATTTAGTCCATTTCACCTTGTTGATAACAAACGCTAGCAAAATTGTAGGAGTAGGAAGTATTGATCCTTTTTACTTAGCTCTAGAAAGTATTTACTGGCTGACAACCTTTATTCAATTATGATTAATCAGTTCACTAAGCTATGCAAATCTTACATCATCACATTATAATTATTTTTATTGGCCGTGTTATCCTAATTTGAATTAGTTTGCACAACTTATATAAACCAAAAGAATCAAAAAAATACCGACTTACCAAATTATAATTTTCATTTGAGGATGTATGGAGAAATAATTTCTATATTTTACTAGTATTTCTGCTTTCAATTTATTATACTACTCTCAGTTGGTAGATTTTTTTTATAATATCTCAATGTTGATCACTGGATTATATAAAATATAATGGATATGTCACTTTTTCATCTTGGTGATTAGTTATTGAGGATGTCACTTATAGAGTTATTTGCTGAGGAGTGTACATTTTTTGTTGACCTTGTTCTATAAACTAACGACCATCATATCCATTCATTCAGTAGATGTGTGAAACTGTTAACATTCAGTTCTGCTATTGTTTGACTTCTTGTAAATATACCTGATTTAGGGATGTAAATTTATGTCATGTTGCACTATAATAATTGGGATCCCACACCGTTCTTGTTTAATATCAAGAGGGATTCTTTAGAATAATGAATACTTGTTATTTATAATCTGTTCAGTTTTAATACTTTAAGACTAAATTTTCAGGGGCACTCAAAGGGCACCTGATATGATTATTATCCTGATCCACGAATGATAGTCTGTATGACTACCTTATTAAGTTTCAGATAATGATCCACCTGTGCATGGTTGATAATGACACCAAAATGGTCTAATTTTGATATACAAAGTCCTCTGACTTTCAGCCTTAATTATTCACCCCATGTGCATGTAAAGTCCTCTTTTGTTCTAAATCTTCTTGCATCTGTTCCCTAGACCATGAGAATGCAATGCTTCTTTGTCTTCACTTGGTACTAAATTACAGATTTTAGAGTTCAAGATTGATAATTAGTGGCATACTAACAAGCTACTTCATGATAGAAATAACTTTGCACTTTGATTTTCCTGATCATACTTGCATGCATAATTAAGCTTAGAGCTCTATGAAATGATAATGTTCAAAGAATTGGCTCTTTTTAGACTCCTTATATATGAAGTACTGACAGCTATGCAATATGAAAGCTTAGATTAAAAAGCAGTTGCCCAAGCTTTTGATCCTTAGTTCAACTATTTCTAGAATGGCCCTTAACCCCAAATAACCCATTTCTTGTGTCCATATCGACAGGAAAGGCTTCTCACAAACCATTATTATCTCAACAATATCGGTCTTAACATTTATGTCCTTGTATTTTTTTTATTACTCTTTTTTGCTTCTTCAATAGCTTAGGAAGCTTAAAATTTGGGAGAATAAATGACACATATATTTGATCTATAATAGCTTTTGAGTTTCTCTTTAGTTGACATAATACTGTTGAGGTGAAATATGTAACAACCCCTAAAATATTGTATGTCGTTATTTCAATTCTCGACAAAAATAATACAGCTTCTGTAATTTGGGCATAACTTTTCATAAGTTGGTCCAAATTAAGTAATTTAAATTTCTGCGTAACCACAACATCATTACCTACAACTTTTATGAAGAACATGTCTTAAGATTCGGAGTATAAGTAGATAAAATAAATTAATCTTTGCAAGATATAGTGTTGTGACGGAATTGAGTGTTTATAGAAGAAAATTCATATCTCACTTTATGTTGCTCCAAATTGGTTGATTCTTGAACGATATGAAACTCGACTTCCATATCTACAATTCTTATGAGACACCAAATCCTAATAAGGAATTTATCTTATTCAAACGTAGCTCCGAAAAAGAGTATTCTGTTAAAAAGAACTCATCTTACCTACCATGGAAACATCTAGATACATTTGATATCATTCATGACATAAATTGTCCTCCATTTAACATCATCCATGACATCAATATATTCCATTAAATTTTCAGATTTTCTTTATAATTATTTTATTTATTGTTAGGTCCCTCTTTTCCACCTATAAATACCCACCTTATTTCCTCATTTTATTCATCAAGCTTTCTTAAGCACTTCTTCTCTCTATATACTTCTTCTCAAATATAGTTTTAGTTTTAGTAGTATAAAAATACTATTCCGGTGATTCTTATACTCTGGGTAGTACACAAAATGCTCCGGCGAGAAGAAAAGGCTAGGGGTCCAAGAGTGTTCCAATTCGGAGTAACCTTCAGATTTAAGGTATGTAAGACTTTCATAGCATTGGATTGAGTTCGTCCATGCGCCCAATATTTAAATTCATTATAATTGAGTTATAGTTGAGTTTTATCCAAATCTTGAATTCTAAATAAATTAATTCTTCTTCTATTGAGTTTGATATATTTATGCATTAATACTATTATTATTGTTATCTCTCAAATTATTGGAATTATTGTTCATGGCTATTTTCCCATGAATCCTAATTGATTTGATGTTCATGAATATTTTTACACATGTTTTGAGTAAAGATGATGGCTTTTATTATTTTCATTGATAAAAAGAAAGTTAAATGAATTAATACTATATATGTATTTTATTGAGTTTTGAAAAAGCAAAAGAGTTGAGTTTGAATGAATTTGAGCAAATGATATTTTGAGCAAGATATTTTGATGAGATGTAAATGATGTTTTTGGAAGTATAATGATTGATGAACATGAAATGAGATGAGTTTGATGATTTAAATTAAAGTCCAATGAGACTAGATGATGAGATTAATATGAGCACATATTTTGGAAGTAGTATTGAGCACCGAGTTGTGTAAGAGTTTAATTGACTCAAACCCCAGAACTACGTAGCCAGCATAGGATGGAGGCTATGCCTCTTAAGTCCCAAAAAGAGGACTTTGATAAGTGGATCCAAGATGGTGATGTCCTTTACCCTGGCAAGGTATTGGATGGATGTGGCAACGACATCACTTCGTTGTATCATCGCTAGCTCATAAGTGATGGTTGTCGGTTAGAGAAACTCCCAACTGAGTAAGCATTGCTTATTACTATTATTTTTATTATTATATTTTAAACTTGCATTACATATTCATGTTGAGATGATGTTGAGTTCTGAGCTGAGTTTTCTTGAGAGGAGTTTCTTGATATCTGTTCTTACCTTCCTGCCATTTTACATACTCGTACATTCCACGTACTAACGTCATTCGACCTGCATCATTTTATGATGCAGATACAGGTGTTAGAGATCCTCAACAGGTGCATCGTTGAAGATCATTTCTTTTCAGTTATTTGGTGAGTCCTTCTTGTATTCGAAGGAACTCCTTATCCTTTTATTATTGTTGAGTGTGATGTTTCTTTTGAGGTAGCCATGGACATGTCATTGGCACCATCTAAGAGCATTAGAGGCTTCATAGATAGAGTTTGATGATGTAATCGGAGTAGTTCTCCTTAGAAACTACTTCTTCTAAGAATTATCTATTTTTCCTTTAATTATGACAAGCCCACATTAGTATTCTTAAGTCTTCCGCTGATGAATAAATAAGAAATGAGACCAAGTGGTTCTCTCGGAAGCCAGAAATATTTTCTGAGTGCCGGACACGCCTAGAGTACCCTCTCAGGGCGTGACAAACTTGGTAACAGAGCACAGAGTTCAAGAGTCCTAGGGTGTCTATAAAGCCGTATCTAGTAGAATCTTGTTTATGGGTGTGTCGTGCACCACACTTATAATCAGGAAGCTATAGGACATTAGGAATTATTTCACTTCTTTCATAATCTGAGTTCGTGCGATAGAGTTTAACTCTATAAAAGCTTTCTTTCTAATTCGTGCGTTTCCATGTTTTAGACATGCCTTCTAAATGTTCAGCTAGTCAGAGGAACGCTGTCAGCACTGAGGTTCCACAGTCAGTGATGCCTCCATGGATAACTAGGGGCCGACCTGCAAGGTCTACTGAGGTACCCCAAGTATCTACTGTTCAGACCACTCCTACTTCTAAGGAAGATTTTCAAGGAGCGATTGCTATGCTCACCCAGTTGGTGGCTGCTCGAAATAGTAGCCAGAGTTCACCAACTCCTAGCTCTAGTTATCAAGAGTCGTCTGCTGCCACGAGGATCAGAGATTTTCTGAGAATGAATCCGCCGGTCTTCACGGGTTCCAACATTGATGAAGACCCCCAAAATTTCATTGATGAGATGTGGAAGATACTAAAAGCGATGCATGCTACAGAGATCAAGGGGGTTGAGTTGGTGTCTTATCAACTCAAGGATGTGGCAAATGTCTGGTATAACCAGTGGGAAGAAAGTAGAGGTGAGGATGCAGAGCCTGCTCTTTGGGATGAGTTTGAAAGAGCATTTCTTGATAACTTCTTTCCCCAAGAGCTACGTGAAGCAAAAATTGAGGAGTTTGTGAACCTCAAGCAAGAGAGTATGACTGTGAAAGAGTATAGTTTGAAGTTTATTCAATTGTCCAAATATGCCCCAGAAATGATTCCTCATATGAGGTCTAAGATGAGGAAGTTTGTCTCTGGCCTAGGCAAACATGTAAAGAAAGAATGTAAGGCAATGCTAATGATTTCTGACATGAATTTTTCTAGATTGATGGTGTATGCTCAAACTATCTGGATTCACATAACCATAGATATATGAGAAAAAGAAAGTAGAACCTAGTCTTTATTTAAAGAATTTGATGTGGGAAAAGTTGTAGGAAATATATCTAGCTAATGAATTTACTATATAAACTCTCACCTTTGGAGATTATATATGAATCTGGATAGCAAAACAATGACTATCTTTCTTGGAAAGCTCGTATAATTATTTCCGATTATATTGAGTCAAAAGTTCTTTATCCCTCTTCCCTTAAGTTCACTTGAGATCAAAGCTGCAAACTACAAAGCATCACAATTCATATTTCAAATCTAAACATTAGAGTTCTTATGTGGTCTAAACCTTGAGAATTGAATAAAATGTCGGTTAGCATTTAAAAATACCTGCTAAGGTTGTTTGAACACTAATTTCAAGAGGTTGAAAAGTTTTACATTTCAATTCTTTCCCGCAAAGACATACTTGTTAGGCTGGAAAAAGTTTTAAATTTCAAGAGGATGTTTGAAGTTGTACAATTTTAGTAATGCAGAAAGAAGTGAAAGCAAGTTGGCTTTTAGTCTTGGTAAGGTACATAGACTTTGTTGAATGGCTTGTAGACTTCTCATTTGATTTAGGGAAGAAGTTAAGCTTTCAACTATATCGTAATTTTTTAACAAGTTTGTAATTTATGATGGTCTTGCTTATTTACGTGATATATATAAATTATCAGGATGGTAGCTATTTCTTGAACTTGCTACTACCTACTATTTATTATTTGACCTAACCCCAATAATATTTTTGAAGTATTAGTTGTTTTCTTTTGTGTGTTTTCTTCCCACTTTCACTCTCAATTACATTTGCTTTCTGTATATTGTACTGGAAGCTTCTTCATCTGTCTATAACTTTTGATCCATTTCTATTTTTCTTTAAATTTATCTTGAGAAGTGTTTGAACTATTATGTCATTGATTTTTAAAATCTTAATCACTCTGCCATCCTTTTTATTATAATTAGCATTAGATTGTGAGATTTTTCAAAGAGATTCTGTGTTCTTTTAATAACAATGAGACCGACCAAGGAAGAGCTTGAAGGCGTGTTATGAAAACCTTTTTTAAAAAATCATATGTATATATGCATACAATGTCACTTATATACTATACAATATGTAGTTGATTTTCTAGTAATGCACTTATAATATACGGCTTGAGAATACTTTTGCAGTTTGTAGAATCCTATTGTGCTTTTAATAACTATATATTAATTTTAGAGAATTCAGTTGCATCGAAAATTTGCTATCATTTTGGTTGTTGTATGGTAGTAAATCCGATTTAGAGGGGACAAATTTAGTAGTTTTTGTAGCATCTATTATTGCTGCTAAAAGTTGTTCTTTTGTAACAAAGTGAAACTTGCCACAAATGGAAAACTAGTTTTTGTGGCGATAAGGATTGCTACTAAAGAGTCTTTTTCAGTAGCGACATGAAAGTTGTTGTTGATAGTTTATTGGTTTTGTGACAACAAGAGTCGCTACTAAAAGTCCATTTTAGTAGTGATATGGAAGTTGCTGCCAATAAGATTTGCCTTTTTGTGGCGACTATATCATCCTAAATCTTATTTTTTTGTGGCGACTTGACCATGATATTTGGTGTGATAACTATTTTTTGTGGTATACAAGTTGATTTATTGTGGTGATAAACGTAGCCACAAAGGTGCGTTTATTGTGGCGACTTTTCATTGTCGTCACAAAAAACCTTTAGTTATGGAAGTACTAGCCACGATCCAATTGTCGCTGCTATAGACTCTTAGTGGCGACTAGTGGGGCTTTTGTGGCAACGTTTGTTGCCACAAGAAGTCACAACTCTTGTAGTGATATTATAGTGATATAGTTACATTACACTATATATAAGTACTATTTATATCAAATATACTCATAATACACTATCTATTATAGTGATATACTATCTATGATTATAATATACTTAATTATATAGTATATATATACTTACAAAGTATACCAAATATATTCAGAATATACTATCTATTATAATAATATAGTTACACTATATTATATATACTTACAATGTATATCAAATATACTCACAATATACTATCTATTATAATAATATACTTATATTATATATTACATATATACTTACAAAGTATACCAAATATACTCACAATATACTATCTATTATAGTGATATACTTACATTATATTATATTATATATATATATATATACTTACAAAGTATACCAAATATACTCACAATATACTATCTATTATAATAATATACTTACATTATGTATTATATATATACTTAAAATGTATATCAAATATACTCACAATATACTATATATTATTGTGATATACTTACATTATATATTATATATATACTTGCAAAGTATACCAAATATACTCATAATATATTATCTATTATAATAATATACTTAATTATATATTATTTATATACTTACAAAGTATACCAAATATACTCACAATATACTATGTATTACAATAATATACTTACATTATATTATATATATACTTACAAAGTATACCAAATATACTCACAATATACTATGTATTACAATAATATACTTACATTATATTATATATATACTTACAATGTATACCAAATATACTCACAACATACTATCTATTATAATTATATTTTTTTTCATGTATTGAAATCTTATAGTGACTAAAAAATTAATTTTCAATATATGATTATGTAAAAGTAAATAAAATTATTTATATATACTTACTATGTATACCAAATATACTCACAATAACTATCTATTATAATTATGTTTCTTCAAGTATTGAAATCTTAAAGTGACTACAAATTTAATTTTCAATATATGATTATGTAAAATAAATATAATTATTTAATTGAATCATAAAAATTTTATGGAAAAAAAATTAAGAAATGCAAAGACTCAATGAGTCTTTGACTTTATTAATACATTGATAAAATTTAAAATATACAAAGTTACAAACTTACAATTAGTTGTATATAATAAATTGTAATTTCTATATATTTCAAATCATTTTCTCCAATTCATCTGCATTATCATTAATATGAATTGACTCATAATTTTTAAAATCAACTAATCTGTAATTTGGACTAGCTTGTGCCAAAGGATCTCCAATTGACATTATTTCTTCATGTTCTTCTTCTTCTTCCGTCTCTTGTGGTATTCCTTTGTTTCTTCGCTCTGATCTAATCCAATCTCTGAGACAAACTAAAACATCCATGACATTGCTCTCCAAAGAGTGTCGATTATCTCCGATCTATTGCCTTCCTTGACTAAATGCGCTCTCAGATGTAGGAGTTGACATTGGAACATTTAGCACATCCCTAGCCATGGTTGATAGTATTGGATATTGTTTTTGATTGTTCTTCCACCATTTCAGTGTGGTGACACTATTTTCATCATAGATCTCTGGGGCCTGTCTCAAATAATGATTAAGCTCGTCTCAATTTACGCTATGTTGTTATGTAGGCTGTATTCTATTCCAAACGAATAAATTAATAACACAATGGGCAGACATATCATGTGCCTGTCTTTTAGAAGATGATGCATCGTCAGAAGGATGAGATAGAGGAACAATATGAGTAGGAGTAGCATTATCAAGTAAATCATTATAATTATTATATAATGCTTGAGTATGATCATCTGTATCACTCATTGTCTTAACATACTAGGTTCTTCATCTTTTTTAATTTCTATAGATCAATATATAATGCGAGCAAATTCGGACATAGTACTAAACTTCATATACGGATTTAACATAACACCAATTAAATAAATAGGAGGAATAGGAAAAAAATATTTTTAAAATTTTTCTATCATTCCAGTGACAGCTTCTTTGTAATCATCTTTCTTTTTATATTCCATAAACAATACAGAAATTTCAACTAAATAAGCTAAAATATTAAAAACAGTAGGATAATAAGCACCAAAAAATTCAATAGTAGCCAAATAATTTTTTTTCTAAAAATATAATAACATCATCAATTTTAGTCCAATCAGATTCTTACAACATGACTTCGGAAAATTTATATGCATATTAATTAAAAGTTGTAGTTATAGGGGCTTTATAAATATTGTAAATCTTTAAAAAATCATAAGTAAAATTTCACTTAGAGCCCGTTTGGATAGGCTTTAAGTTGGTCAAAATCAATTTAAAACCCTTTTTTAGCTTTTGGATGTGTTTGTCCAATGCTAACTTTAAGCCATAAAGTCTTAAAGTCAGTCAAAAATAAAAAATTAGGATTCCTAACTTTTTTTTTCTAAGTGCTTAAAGTCATTTTCTTTGACCATGGAAATTACTTTTATATCCTTTATATTTTAACTAAATTCTCAAACTACCCTTTTTATTCTTTTAACCCTAAAATTCACATAATTTTCCCCATTTAAGCACTTTTATCCAAACACTCATCTGCTTATTTATAAAAATAATTTTCAGCACTTCAAAGTTCTAAAAACTAGCTATGCCTGAGTCGTAGCATAATTGAATAGGACTAGTGTAGGTTACTTTCTTGTATTCTCATGGAAGGGGAGAGTCTCCCTCATTTATGCTTTCTTAGTCGATTTGTATTGGGAGGAGTCCTCTCATAGGTTTACTGCTTTATAGTTATAGTTAGCCCTTTTTGTATCGGGGATGAGTTAGCCGACCTTAGTAGGTTAGCCGACTTATGTACCAACATAGGATCGGAGGTAAGGTTTTATGTCCCCCTCCTTGTATTTTTCTGTTTTATTTTAATGTTAAGGCTTGGGGGTGATGCTCAACCCCTGACTGTGCACGAGAGGTGGGAGCCTCGTGTAGGGTCTGTTCCCCAAAAAAAAAAAAAAAAGTTCTAAAAACACTTCATACATAAAAATTACTTTTTTAAGCCCATCCAAATGGGTTCTTAGTCTCCATGTCTTCAGGCATTAATCTTAGTCTAAGATTATTTTCTTCGCACTTTATTTTAAATTGTTTAAGTCTAGCGTTTCTATTATTTCCCTGAATAAAACCAACTGCGTGCCTAATTATTTCAATTGTTGGCTCAAAAAAATAAAGTTCATCTTTTACAATTAAATTATATATATGACAAGCACATCTAATATGAAAAATATCCTCTAAAGGGCAGGGGGAGCTCAATTTTTAAAGAATTAATAACAGTAGTGTTGTTAGATGCATTATCAAAAGAAATACATAAACTTTGTGTTGAAGACCATAATATTTTGCAGCAATTGATATACAATCAGAAATAAATTGTGTAGTATGTTTTTGATTTACATCATATTGAAATGCTAAAATACGTTTTTGAATGACAAAATCACTATTTATCCAATGAAAAGTAACAGTTAAATAATTATTTTTATTTAAAGTACGACCAAGATCAAAAGTAAGTGAAACTCTACATGGAAAATTTGTTAATAACCAACATAAATAATATTCATATTGTCCATGAAGTCTAAAAATATCTAATCTACAAGTACTTCTAGGAATAGCTTTAAACATGGGGTTATAAACTAATTGTATATAATAAATAAAAGCATCAGAAGAAGCAAATGAAAAAGGTAGACAATCCAAAGCTATCATTTTCGCTAACTCTTCACGGTCTCTCATTTTATTATACGTTCCCATTAATTTTCTGATCTGTGTGGTTTAATCTACCTTGAACTGGCCTTGTAGTACCCCCTATTCGTTCTCTCCAACCAGAATGCTGAGTATCTAGATGTCTAGTCAACTGATCCATCCCAGTTTTATTACCTCCGGTCTTATGCTTGAAAATTGCTTAACAATCTTTACATAGAACTATAGTCGTTCTGGCTGTGCGTACAAAATAATGCCATACTAAACTAATTTTCTTTCCTTTACAGGTCATGGAGGAAGATTAACAGTTCTAAATTGAGTATTACCTATATCAACATCGGACTAGTTGGTGTAACATCCTCATCATCATTATTATCTTGTTTTATTTCTACTTCAACTTCATCTGGTTCTTATATACATGTGCGCCTATACCTATTTCTCCAAATTCACTAGGTTGTACTTCAGGCATACGAGAATAATTTCTACCTGTACTACTTCTAACGAAGACATTTTTTTTCTTACTATCACTACCCCCAGAATACAAATTTTTAACACTTTTACCTACCTTTTTTAATCTATCAATTATGTAAATTAAAATAATAAAAATTATTAACACAAAAATTAAATATTTAAATAGATTAGAATTAATTTACTAAATAAAAGCAAGAGAAAGAATGATTATACCAAATTGTTAGAATCAAACAAAGAATTGTAAACTTGATGAAATGTTGAACACTTGAAAGTTGAAAACTTCCACTTGATGTTGTTAATTGCAAAAAATAATAAAATATTGATATCACTTTATGAGAGAATTGAGAAATTGAGAGAGAATTGACAAAATTAGATGATTGTTGGTGGGAAAATAAATGTTGTAGGTATTTATAGATTTTTTTTTGATTAATATATTTTTTTTAAAAAAAGTCAATTTTGACCACTTTTCATAAAGTCCCAACGACCACTTTCTGAAAAGTGGCCCAACAGATATATGCCAATTAAAAAAAAATTCCCTTACCGAGCCGGTGGGCTGGCTATCGATCCCTTATTGGAGGACCGGGTTTACCAGGCTTGCGCCAAAATTTATCCGGACAGGTCTATTCCATTAAGAATATAAGTCAACTACCGATCCGGGCTTATCGATACTGAGCCCTTGGTGGGTCGGTGTTAATGGGCCAGCTATCAGATGGACCGGCCCAGTTGACGAGTTTAATTCAAGCAGCATTGTAGACACAACCCGCATATGTTGAAGGGGCGTCGATTAAATTAACACCATTCATTTGAAAAGTATACTGTGTATAATATATAGAGAAACACTACTAAATAGGGTGAAAATTATTTTGAAATAATCTGTTCATATCGTTATGAATAAGTCAATGGAAAAGGAAATTGGGCCAGCAAATTTTCGGGTAGTGACTTAGAAATATGAAACCTAGGCCAGACTTGGATGAAATTTGAGTCAGGTAAGGTCTAGGGTAATCCGGTAATGGATAGAGGATTGAATTGTTAGTTTGATCAATTGAGTTAATAGCCAATACAATACGGAGCCTGTACGACTTTACAGATTCGTACTCGGGCGAATAAAACTTTTAAAATTAAACTTGGCGTGAAGTATAGACATTAGAAAGTCACAAGACGAGGGTGTGTTGTAAAATGAGAGGCTTTGGACTCAAACACGAAGATTCTGTCTCCGTGCATCCCGCTATAGCGGGATTAATCCAGCCAACATGGGCCTGCTGTAGTGGGATGGTCCCGCTGTGGCGGGATAGTCACCAATAAAATCGAAAAAAAGTCCCAAAATCATTTTTAGTCATGCCACTTCGTTATTAAGAGACCAGAAGCGACCTAGGGATATTTCTTGTAGTTTTCACCATATTTTATGCTAAAGGTAAGTTAATCATTCCCTTAACTTGTATTTTGATTGTTAGTACCTAGAATCCATGAGGGATAACTCAGGGGAGGATTCTTGACTTGAAATTAATGATGGGAAGTAGCCCTAGATGGGGGTTAGGATCATGGTTAAATTTGGGAATTTTGTTATAATTCAGATAAATTAGGCCATTTTATTAATCCTTTACATATTTGTGCTTTTTTAAGACCAAGAACAAGCCAAACGAGTTTAGAAAGGGAAAGCTCCAGCTCTTTAGAGTTTCCAAAGCTTGGTTTAAAGGTAGGTGATGGTTTTGTTTTCCCGTATGTGTTATACGTGTTTGATAGTTATTTCATTGTATGCATATATGTATGTGAATAGGGAAAGATAAAATAATCCATGTGAAATGGCTGTTTATTATATATGGCTTGCAATGAACCTGTTCTTGGTATTTATGACTGCTTAAACTATTCGTTATATTTGTGATTGGATGTGTTTGCTTAGATCGGGTATTACGTTTTGACACATAACTGGATCGGGTGTCTGTAACATCCCCTAAAAATGTTGTATATGATGTTTCAATTTTCGCCTAAACATGATACAACCTTTGTATTTTGGGCATAACCTTTCATAGGAATATCCAAATTGAGTGATTCAAATTTCTGCGTAACCAAAAGATCATTACCTACAACTTTTATGAAGACCATATTTTAAGATTCGGAGGTTAAGTAGGTCAAATAAATTAATTTTTGTAAGGTAGAATGCTGTGACGGAAATGAGTGTTTATAGAAGAAAAATCATATCTCACTGTAGGTTTATCCAAATTGGTTGATTCTTAAACGATATGAAACTAGACTTCCATATCTACAATTCTTATGAAGACACCAAATCCTAATAAGGAATTTATCTTATTCAAAGGCAGCTCCCAAAAAGAGTATTCTGTCAAAAATAACTCATTTCACCTACCATAGAAAGATCTAGATACATTTGACATCACTAATAACATAAATTGTCCTCCATTTAACATCATCCATGACATCAATATATTCCACTAAATTTTCAAATTTTTTTTATAATTTTTTTTATTTATTGTTAGGTCCCTCTTTCCCACCTATAAATACCCACCTTATTTCCTCATTTTATTCATCAAGCTTTCTCAAGCAAATCTTCTCTCTATACACTTCTTTACACATTCTCATATATAGTTTTAGTTCTTAGTAGTGAAGAAATACTATTCCGGTAATTTATATATTCCGGATAGTACACAAAACGTTCCGGCAAGGAGAGAAGCTAGGACTCAAGAGTGTTCATTAAGTCTTCCGGTACCAACTAAAGCTTCGGTTTCCAGGTATGTAAGGTTTCAATGAGAGTATTCCTTCCACTCTCATGTCTAAATTATTTTGATTATATGATAAATTATGTTTATTTTCTTTAAGCTTTACTCTAAGTTATGTGGGTGTTTATCCATGGGTTCTTCCACCCATGTAGTTCAAAAACTCTTTCAATTAAATATCTTGATTTCAAGTAATATTTTCTTATGTTAATTCTTAATTTTACTTAATAGTATGAATCATGGTTAAACTAATGATTATTGTTCTATTTTGATGCAACATAATTTCATATGTATGAATTGATGGTTTACAAGTAATTCTTTTATTTATCTATTTAAAGGTTCTTGAAATTCATGGTGGGTTGTTTAAAGCATGATTTTTAATTAATGAATTTCAAAGTATTTATGTATATTTATTTACATACATATTTGCAAGTTGAAGTGATTTGAACCCACCTAGTTTTACTATGTTTTTAACAAAGTTTGACTTGAAAGCTTTGACTCCAAATAAATATTTATGAAAGCAATATCTATGATCAAAAAGGGAGTCTTATGAAATGAAAGAATGATGAAATGATATGAATCATGGATTCTTTATGCAATAAGGACAATTCTTGCATATTTGAATTATCAAATGTTTTAATGAGCTATTCTACCGAATATGATGTTTGAATTCTCAAGTTATATGCTATGAATATTTTGAAGTATTAAACTATTTCGTGGGATTGACTTAGCACCGAATGAGGCATTGAGGTGGGATTCGGTAAGGGAATCCTAGTAGCAACCCCTTGTCTCATTAACTATGTGCCAACATAGGAGCCCTTGTAGGCTTAGGCTAATGGATCCATGAAATCCCTTAAAGTTAAAGTTAAAGAAATGAATGAAGTTGACGGAGTTCTACCTGGCAAGTAGTCTCCCCGGCCAACGTAGGGGGTTATGTTGGATTCCATATAATAGCTCGCATGGTCTTAAATGTCGGTTATGGTTAATTTCCCATAAAATGAATGTTTTAAAGGATATCTATATGATTTATTATGCATACATTAAATTATGTTCCATATTACATAAATGTTTTAATGTTTCCTCAATGTTCATGCATCCTTACATACTTAGTACATTCAAAGTACTAACGCATACTCTTTTGCCTACATGATATCACCATGTAGGGATCTGTCACGACCCAATTTCGTAGGTCATGATGGCACCTACTATAACCCTCTAGTAGGTAAGCCAACCCGTCAACCCGGAACTTCAAGTAATGTGTTTGAAGGCAAAAACTATATAAGAGCATTGAATTATAAAAGTAAATAGAATGAATAAGCGGAAGTAAATCAAAACATGTTTTAATCAAAACATGTTTTAAACACCTACTACCTATTTGGTGTCTACCCCCGTTGGTGAGTTAGTTATTGCTAGAAAGGTCTATAGGGATTGCCTTGTGTCTATCTTGCATAAAGTTATTCCTTGTGATCTCATTGAGCTAGATATGGTAGATTTCGATGTCATTCTTGGGATGGATTGGTTACATGCATCTTATGCTTCCATAGATTGTAGGAATCGTCGAGTCAAGTTCCAATTTCCAAATGAGCCTGTTATTGAATGGCAGGGTCGTGATTCGGTGGTTAAGGGTCAGTTTATTTCTTATCTTAAGGCTCGCAAAATGATTTCTAAGGGATGTATTTACCATATTGTGAGGGTTAGGGATGTCAACTCCAAAAGTCCTTCTCTTGAGTCAGTTCCTATAGTCAATGAATTCCCCGATGTCTTTCCTGATGACCTTCCCGGTATCCCTCTCGAAAGGGAAGTTGATTTTGGTATTGATATCCTCCCCGATACCCAACCTATCTCTATTCCTCCTTACCGCATGGCCCTAGCAGAATTGAAAGAGCTGAAGGAACAATTAAAGGACTTGTTAGAGAAGGGGTTCATAAGACCAAGTATTTCGCCATGGGGTGCTCCCGTTCTATTTGTAAGAAAGAAGGATGGGTCACTTCGAATGTGCATAGACTATCGGCAATTAAATAAGATGACCATTAAGAACAAGTACCCACTCCCTAGAATAGATGACTTGTTTGATCAATTACAAGGGGCAAGTCACTTCTCCAAGATCGACCTTCGGTCCGGCTACCACCAACTACGGGTAAGGGAGTGTGACATTCCCAAAACAGCCTTCCGAACAAGGTATGGTCACTATGAGTTTGTGGTGATGAGTTTTGGGTTGACGAATGCACCAGCGGTGTTTATGGACTTGATGAATAGGGTGTTCAAACCTTACCTTGATACCTTTGTAGTAGTCTTCATTGATGATATTTTAATTTACTCTCGGGGTGAGGAAGAACATAAAAATCACTTGAGAGTTGTGCTTCAAACATTGAGGGATAAACAATTATTTGCAAAATTTAGTAAGTGTGAATTTTGGTTAAAGGAGGTAGCATTTCTTGGTCACGTAGTGTCCGGTGATGGAATCAAGGTTGATCCTAAGAAAATAGAGGCAGTCAAAAATTGGCCTAGACCATTATCTCCTTCAGACATTAGGAGCTTCTTAGGTCTAGCCGGGTACTATAGACGGTTCGTCAAAGGCTTTTCTTCCATCTCATCTCCTATGACAAAATTGACCCAAAAGAAATCCAAATTCATATGGACAGATGAGTGTGAGAAGAGTTTCCAGACCTTAAAAGATCGACTTACCTCTGCTCCTATTTTGACTCTCCCAGAAGGATTAGAAGGATTTGTAGTTTATTGTGATGCTTCAAAGATTGGTTTAGGTTGTGTCTTAATGCAAAAAGGCAAGGTAATAGCCTATGCTTCTAGGCAATTAAAGGTGCATGAGCGCAACTACCCTACCCATGACCTTGAATTGGCGGCTGTTGTTTTTGCTCTGAAGATTTGGAGGCATTACCTCTATGGGGTGCATATGGATGTATATACTGATCATAAGAGTCTTCAATATGTGTTTACCCAAAAGGACCTTAATCTAAGGCAAAGGAGGTGGCTAGAACTCCTTAAGGACTATGACATGAGTGTGCACTATCATCTGGGTAAAGCCAATGTGGTTGCTGATGCACTTAGTAGAATATCTATGGGGAGTGTGGCCCATGTGGATGAAAGGAAGAGGGAGTTGGTGAAAGATGTTCACCGATTGGCTAGATTAGGGGTGAAGTTGGGTAGTACTAATGATGGGGGTATGGTTGTTCAAAATAGTTCTGAATCCTCTTTGGTGGTGGATGTTAAATCAAAGCAAGATCTTGACCCAAAGTTTATCGAGTTAAAGAAGTTGGTAAAGGAAAAGAAGATAGAAGTCTTTTCCCAAGGGGGAGATGGGGTTCTATACTACTAAGGTCGGATATGTGTTCCAGATGTTGATGGCCTAAGGAGTTTGATCTTGATGGAGGCTCATAATTCTAGATACTCCATTCATCCTGGTTCAACAAAAATGTACCGAGACTTAAAGGAGTTGTATTGGTGGGGTGGCATGAAGAAGGACATAGCAAGGTTTGTGTCCGAATGTACAAATTGTCAACAAGTGAAGGCCGAACATCAAAGACCGGGTGGCCTAGCCCAAGACATTGAAATCCCAACTTGGAAATGGGAAAATGTGAATATGGATTTTGTAGTGGGTTTGCCTCATACTCGGAAACGTCATGACTCGATTTGGGTAATTATTGATAGAATGACTAAGTCAGCTCACTTCTTACCGGTTAAAACTTCCTATAGTGCCAAAGACTATGCCAAGTTGTATATTCGGGAGTTGGTGAGGTTGCATGGTGTGCCATTATCCATTATTTCGGATCGTGGTACCCAATTCACTTCTCACTTCTGGAGATTATTTCAAAAAGGCCTCGGTACTAAGGTAAAGTTGAGCACAGCATTCCATCCTCAAACGGATGGGCAAGCCAAAAGGACGATTCAAACACTAGAGGATATGTTAAGGGCTTGTGTGTTGGAGTTTAAAGGGAATTGGGATGATCATCTACCTCTCATCGAGTTTGCCTATAATAATAGTTACCACTCAAGTATTGAGATGGCACCGTTTGAGGCTTTGTATGGGAGAAGATGTAGATCACCGGTAGGTTGGTACGAAGTAGGTGAGATGACCTTATTGGGCCCCGATTTGGTACTTGATGCTTTAGAGAAGGTGAAGATCATTAGAGAGAGGTTGAAGACGGCTCAAAGTCGTCAAAAGTCCTATTTTGACACTAGAAGAAGGGATCTTGAGTTTAATGTGGATGATTGGGTGTATCTGAAGGTTTCACCCATGAAAGGTGTGGTTCGATTTGGTAAGAAAGGGAAATTGAGCCCTAGATATGTAGGGCCTTATAGAATTGTGAGACGTGTAGGTAAGGTTGCATATGAGTTGGAATTACCATTGGAAATGGCCATGGTTCATCCGGTGTTTCACGTGTCTATGTTGAAAAAACATGTGGGTGATTCTAGTTCCATTGTACCTATGGCAGTAGTGAATATTGAAGAAAACTTGACCTATGAAGAAGTTCCTGTGGAAATTTTGGATCGGCAAGTTAAGAGATTGAGGAACAAAGAAATTGCATCTGTTAAAGTCCTTTGGAGGAATCAACAAATAGAAAGTGCAACATGGGAAGCGGAAGCGGATATGATTAAGAGATACCCTCATCTTTTCCCCTCTACCCAAACCTAAGGTATTAAGTTGTCCTTGCTCAATTACTTGAAATCTTTACATCTCAACTTTTCTTGTCATATGCTTGCAAAATTATGAAATATTTTTTTTTAAATGATATTTTAAATTACACTGTTGCATTAATGATAGGTTGTTTGTTAATACTCTACTCTACTCAAGCTAAGTCTTTTCTCATTCGAGGACGAATGTTCCCAAGGGGGAGATAATGTAATATCCCCTAAAAACGTTGTATACGATGTTTCAATTTTTGCCTAAACATGATACAGTCTCTGTATTTTGGTCATAACTTTTCATAGAAATATCCTAATTGAGTGATTCAAATTTCTGGGTAACCACAAGATCATTACCTACAACGTTTATGAAGACCATATTTTAAGATTCGGAGGTTAAGTAGGTCAAATAAATTAATCTTTGTAAGGTAGGATGCTGTTACGGAAATGAGTGTTTATAGAAGAAACATCATATCTCACTGTAGGTTTATCCAAATTGGTTGATTCTTGAACTATATGAAACTAGACTTCCATATCTACAATTCTTATGAAGACACCAAATCCTAATAAGGAATTTATCTTATTCAAACGCAGCTCCCAAAAAGAGTATTCTGTCAAAGATAACTCATTTCACCTACCATAGAAAGATCTAGATACATTTGACATCACTAATAACATAAATTGTCCTCCATTTAACATCATCCATGACATCAATATATTCCACTAAATTTTCAAATTTTTTTTATAATTATTTTTATTTATTGTTAGGTATTCGAGGAGGTTCCCGAGGAGGCAGGTCAGGTGGTAGGGTGAATGTTCATGGGGGAGGTTGACAGGGCCACTTCTATGCTGCTCCGGCGAGGGCAGAGGCTGAGGCATCAAATGATGTTATCACAGGTACTATCCTTATTTGTCAGCAGATTGCTTCAGCTTTATTTGATCCAGGTTCCACATATTCCTATGTGTCTATATATTTTGCTCCACGTTTGGGTATTTCTTATGAGTCACTTGAGGTCCCGTTACATGTTTCGACCCCAGTAGGGGATTCTTTAGTAGTGGATCAGGTTTGTAGATCCTGTGCAGTGACTATTCAGGGGCATGAGACTCGGGCAGATCTTATTTTACTTGATATGCTGGACTTCGATGTTATTCTGGGCATGGATTGGCTATCCCCTCATCATGCGGTTTTGGACTGTTATGCCAAGACTGTTATATTAGCCATGCCTGGTAATCCCCCAGTCTTGTGGCAAGGTGTTTATAGTCGCTCACCGACTGGGATCATATCCTTTATGCGGGCCCGATGGCTAGTTGCATCCAGGTGCTTAGCATACTTAGCTTATGTCCGTGATGTGTCCAGCAAGGCCCTTACTATTGATTCAGTTCCTGTGGTTAGGGAGTATACTGATGTCTTCCCTACTGACCTACCTGGTCTACCCAGAGAGAGATATTGACTTTTCCATAGATTTGGAAGCCGGGCACTAAGCCTATTTCTATACCACCTTACCGTATGGTCCCCGCAGAGCTCAAGAAGCTCATTGTGCAGCTTGAGGATCTTTTAGGTAAGAGATTTATTCGCCCGAGTATGTCGTCGTAGGGTGCACCCATCCTATTTGTTAAGAAGAAGGATGGGACTATGCAGATGTATGTTGATTATAGGCAGCTGAATAATGTGACGATGAAAAACCGTTACCCCATGCCTCGTTTCAATGATCTATTCGACTAGTTTCAAGGTGCGACCGCGTTTTCTAATATTGACTTGAGGTCTGGCTACCACCAGTTACGGATTAGAGAAGCCGACATTCCTAAGACTGCTTTTCGGACTCGCTATGGCCACTACGAGTTCCTTGTGATATCTTTTGGGCTTACTAATTTCCCCGCAGCTTTTATGGACCTTATGACTCGAGCATTCAGGACTTATCTTGATTGCTTCATGATTGAATTCATCGATGATATATTGGTATACTCGTGGAGTAGGGAGGAGCACGCGCAACACTTGAGGTTTGTCCTCCAGACCTTGAGAGACTAACAACTTTATGCTAAATTCTCAAAGGGCGAGTTTTGGTTAAATTCTATGAAATTTCTAGGACACGTGGTATCCAGAGAGGGTATCAGGGTAAATTCGATGAATATTGAGGCTATTCGTGGTTGGGCTAGGCCCATATCTGTTATAGAGATTCAGAATTTTGTTGGATTGGCTGGATATTATAGACGATTCATCCAGGGTTTCTCCACCATTGCAACATCATTGATCCATTTGACTCACTAGGATGTTCCTTTTTTTTGGTTCGAGGAGTGTGAGTCAAGTTTTCAGAAGCTTAAGGAATGTTCAGTTCCAGAACATCAGTTTCATTTTGAGTTCTGGTTTTTCAAGTTGAGGTTGGGATTTGGGGCTTTGTGCGGGGTGTCCTTGTTTTGATTGTTTTCATCCTCATATGTTCAGGTAGAGTATGTAACTCCTTAGAGGTTGGTGTTGTATGGTTCGATAGGCAATTTTCGAATTGCGTTGAAGGTTTTCGAGATAGGTAAGGATTGGTAGAACGCCCTTAGAGGCTTGGAGAAAAGGATTTGAAAACAAAAGACAAATACTTGAAATTTTGAGTGAGTTGTATCTGCCATGGTCGTGTATTACTCAATTCGGTGGTTTTGGTTTATTTTGGTTGTCCTCAATTGAAATCCAGTGTTTTGAGTCAAGTTCGGGCTAAACGAGTGAGAGTTGGAGCCCAAGAAAGGACTGAAGGAGTTTTTGGAGTTGGAAGTGAAATTGAGGATTTTCTTCTCAGCCTAAGTTCTGTGATGGCGTTGTTCAACTCGAGAGGGTGTCTAAAATTTAGGCAAAGCATGTAGGTCCAAAACCCTCGTCCTTTCATGCCTCTAGAGAGTGATTGTACTTTTACTTTCGCGGACGAAAGTTCTTTTAGTAGTGGATATTGTAATGACCCTCAAGGTCATTTTTGGAATTTTTGTAAAATGACCATTTTACCCCTCCCTTTAGATGCCCCGAGTCATTTCTAATTGTTATCGGGTGTTGATTTTTAGAAAATCCTATGAAAAGTTAAGTCCTTGAAAATTTTGAGTTTCATAAGTTTTAAGTGTTAAAAAGTGGTATTTGGGGTCAATCGGAGCTACAGATCTCAGAACGGAATTCCGTCGATTCCAGCAGCTCTGAAATGTCTAAATTGGGTTAGGAGACTTTACGGAATCAGTTTTGGAGCTGTAACGAAGATTTGAGGCCTTGAATTGAGAATTTGAGGAACTTTAAGCCAAGGTTTGACTTTGGTCATCTTTTGGAGTTTCGATGCTCGGAATGGAATTCCGACAACTCCGCTGGATTCAGGAGATGGTTTTTGGTCTAGAAGAAGTGTTGGTTGAATTTTTAGAGGTCCCGAGTCCATTTTGGTATTTAAAGGCCTAAATTAGTTTAGTTGCGACTTTTTGAGTTTTGGGCTAACGAAATCTCGAATTCAAATTCTGATGGTTCCATCAGCTCCGGAATGACCAAATTAGGCTAGTAGCACTGTTGGAATAACTATCGAGTCAATCGATACGAGTTTGGGGCTATTTGGCGCTTTTGACTTTGAAATTTAGCCTATAGTTGACTTTGGTCAACATTCTTGGAAAACGCGCTCGAATAAAAATTCTGACATCGCAGTTAGTTCTAAAATGTCAATTTTGGTCAGGAACGACCTTTCGTTCGCTTCCCGAGGCTCCCGAGCTAATATCGAGACCCGTTGTGGAAAATGACTCTTGGATGTGGGACCCACTTTTTATTAAAATGATCTCGTATGGGAATTCTGAATGAGCCATTGAGTCCGCAACGTCAAATTTAGTGGGGTAGCATATTTTGTTTATTTTTATCTGATTCCGAACGAATTCCGAAAGTTCGTTCGGAGACTTTAAATTGTGGCAAAAACCAGAAAATCTGCAGCAGTGCAGAATATTTTCAGATTTTTCTCCTCAACTTTGAACCCTCATTTCTTGAGTTCTAGAGCTCCAAATTGGGTGATTCAAAAGGCAAAATTGTGAGGTTTTTCGTGGAGAACGCATTGGAGAGATTGAAAACTGATTTGGAGCATTCGATTCAGGTAAAAATCGTGATTTTATTTGCAGCAGTATCCATTTTCGGAATGGATTTTTGAAGAACTTTGACAAGTTATTTCTTGACCAATATAAATCCGATTTGGGTGATTCCAGAGGCTATCTTGCGTGGAAATTTAAGGAGAACATCGTGGAAGTTTCAGAATCTGTTTTTGGCACGTCGTTCGAGGTAATAAATTGATTTTTAACTGCAGATTTAGTGATTTTCGGAATGAAATTTTATTGAATTTTGAAAGAGTGTATCTTGGTCAATATAACTTCGTTTTAAGTGATTCTTGAGGCTAGATTGTGGGGTTTTTCGCAAGGATCATCATAGTGCAATTTGTTTGGGTTGAAAGAGTCTCGTATTTCCAGAATCTACTGATTTCGATGCTGCCATTTTTGGTCCTTTAGTCCGAATTTATGAGTTTTGGTTGTTTGATCGTCTTGCGTAATTTCCCACCCCGAATTGTATTATAAATCTGATTTTTGATCTTGGAGTGACGTTTAGAACCTGTTTTGGGGGTCAAATCCAGAATTTCGTATGTGGGTCCCACAATTCCCGTTTTCGACCCAAAAATTGGTCTATTTCCAAAAGTTATGAAATTAGTGTCTAAACGACCGTATCGACATTGTGGTTCTATTTTTGACAGTTTGGCAGCGTTCTGAGGTCGTTCGAAAGGGAAAAGCTCCAGCACAGTGATTTAAAGCTCGCGTGTTTAGCCTACAGGTAGGCTACGGTTTACCTTTCTTTAGATTGAGTTGGAATGTGTGAAAGCATGTTGAAATAGTTGGGATTTTGGTTGGGTAGTTTAATTGTATATCTCAGGTGTTAGAAATCATGTTTTAGGCTTATTATTGGGTTTTTCGGGTATTTTGAAGGAGATGTATCTTGTCGTTATTTGTTAGTATTATAAGGAGAGTTGAATGATCATGTTGTTGATACTGTGGAGTATGTTGGCCTTAGTATAGGTGTTAGAAATCATGCTTTAGGCTTGTTATCAGGTTTTTCAGGTATTTAGAAGCATGTGTATCTTATCGTTATTTGTTAGTATTATAAAGAGAGTTGAATGAGCATGTTGTTGATACTGTGGAGTATGTTGGCCTTAGTATAGGTGTTAGAAATCATGCTTTAGGCTTGTTATCATGTTTTTCAGGTATTTAGTAGCATGTGTATCTTATCGTTATTTGTTAGTATTATAAGGAGAGTTGAATGAGCATGTTGTTGATACTGTGGAGTATGTTGGCCTTAGTATAGGATGTAAACTTGCTTTATATGCCCGACGTCGCTCCGGTGGACTTAGATCCCTGTAGAATGGTGTAGCGGGCTAGTGCCTAGTAGTTGGCCTTAGCTAGGCGATACCCTTGCTCTTAATAACACTCCCACCCATAACTCGGTATAGTCATAACTTTTGAGATGCATTGGCAATACTAGAATTCATGATCGTTTGGCTTCGGCTCCTGTTCAAGTTTTGGCGGCATATCAGTTGACACATTGGGGAGGAAATTCTCGGTACTGTTGTTGATTAGTTAGAAAGGATATATTTGAAACCATGGAATAAATTATCTATGAGCATCCGGGTACCCAGTCCCGGCCTCCGTTCTGAATTATCGGGGAACATCCGGGTACCCAGTCCCAGCCTCCATTCTGAATTATCGGGGAGCATCCGGGTACCCAGTCCCGGCCTCCGTTCTGAATTATCGGGGAGTATCCGGGTACTTAGTCCCGGCCTCTGCCAACTTGCTAGTATGACGAGCATCCGGATATCCAGTCCTGGCCTCGATCATACCGATGTATTACGGCAAGCATCCGGGTATACAGTCCCGGCCTCGACCGTACCGATGTATTACGGCGAGCATCCGGGTACCTAGTCCCGCACTTATGTATTATGGAAAGCATCCGGGTACCCAGTCCCGGCCTTGGCCACTTTGAATATTCGGGTGAGCATCTGGGTCCTAGTCCCGGCCTCGACCCCTAAGTCACCCCTAGATCGATTGACTCTTGGAGATTCTGGGTTTTGGAAATGATACAGTACTTCGGTTCCTGACATCGCATATTCTTGGTTCCTAGCCTTGGTAGTTGTAGCTAATCTGTGTACTCGGCGAACTTATGGGGGTTCGTTCAGGTTTTTATTTAACTTGCGTACGAGTGTCCCGGCTGGGCTTATGGGGGCCCAGTTGGGTATAGTTAGTTGTAGCTCTCGTAGATAGTACTCTTTTCACTTTAGATGCTTATGTTGATTCCTATTTAGGCTTATTCCTCTTTTTCATATTGTTTTCACCTTTTCTGCTCAGTCGGCCTATGATGCCTACTGGGTACCGGTTGTCTTGGTACTCATACTACACTCTGCATCTACTTTCGTGATGCAGGACCGAGCACCAGCTACTGTCACGAATAGATCGAGCTTGTTGCAGTCAGATTCGGAGACTAGGGTGATAACTTGGCATTTTTGGATCACTTCTGTCTCCTTCAGAATGGATGGCCCGTCTTTTGCCTTTTGAGACTAGCCAATTGTTGTATATATATGTCCAGTCCACTTTCGGGACTTGTACTCGTATTTTATTTTGTAGCAGCTCTGTACTTGTGACTTCCAGGTTCTAAGAGGGATCTTTAGTTGTTTAAAACATGTTTTGATTTACTTCCGCTTATTCATTCTATTTACTTTTATAATTCAATGCTCTTATATAGTTTTTGCCTTCAAACACATTACTTGAAGTTCCGGGTTGACGGGTTGGCTTACCTACTAGAGGGTTATAGTAGGTGCCATCATGACCTACGAAATTGGGTCGTGACAAGTTGGTATCAGAGCGCCAGGTTTATTGGTCTCACTTGTACAGAGCTAACGTCTAGTAGAGTCTCGCGGATGGGTGCGGAGACGTCCGTAACTTATCTTCGAGAGGCTACAGGATGTCATTAGGAATGATCTCTATGTTGCTTCATTTCGTGCATTCTTGTGTCTTATTGGTTTCCTGAAATCTCATTTGTTTCGCTCTTTTATCGGAATGGTTCGTACGCGCGGTACTATTGGAGATGATGACCCACCAGTTCTGGGTAGGCCTTCAGGCCAGCCCCATAGAGTAGGTAGGGGAGCAACACTAGATCCCGACCCAGAGATAGAGCCGAAGCTAGTAGAGGAGCATCAGGACGCTCCTATTCCTACTCAGCTAGAGGGACCACCACCACCAGCACAGCCCCCAGCTGCACCAGTTATGACCCCAGCACTGTAGGCAGCGATTGTGCAGCTCCTCACAGCTATAGGGGTTGTACCACAGGCCTCGACCCCAGTAACATGCATACCGGCACCGCGGGATCCGTCCACCTAGTCAGCACCTGAGGTTCAGCCGCCTCCACCAGTTGTTGCACCCCCTCCAACAGTTTTGGAGGGTGTGATGTCATTACAGGATCAGAAGATGTTAGGGGTATTTAGAAGGCTGTCACCCCCGACATTTTCTAGAGCTAATAGCGAGGATGCCATAGCGTTCTTGACTACCTGTCAGGAGCAGCTCCATTCCTTAGGTCTTGTGGAGTCCAGAGGCACCGACTTCACTGCTCACCAGTTCAGAGGGGTAGCTAGACAGTGGTGGCGCTCTTATTTGCAGTCCAGGCTAGCTGGGTCACCACTATTGACATGGACCCAGTTCTCAGAGGCTTTCCTGGCTCTATACATCCCTAGGAGTGTTAGGGACCGACTCCCGGATTAGTTTACTCGGTTGGAGAAGGGTCACATGATAATTACGGAGTACGAGGACAGATTTCATCAGCTTTCCCAATATGCCACTATGATTCTACCTACTGAGGAAGAGAGGGTATGATGTTTTTCTGCGCGGATTGAGACCTTACCTGAAGGTGGGGACTGAGCACTTGGTTTCTGTGGGCTGCTCTTTTCTGGATGTGGTGGATCATGCCCGCACGATCGATATTATTCATCGTCAGGCCCAATGGGGAAGCGATAAGAGACCTAGACATCAGGGTAGCTACAGTGGGTCCCAATCTAGGAGCCATGATAGTTATGACAGGCCCCGTCAACGATTCCAGCAGGATAAGTACCAGCAGGGTCAGTCCAACCGGCCGATTCAGGCCGCCCTGCCAGCAGTTGAGGGTAGTCAGCCCCATTCGGGGAGTTCTACCATAGGGCAGAGCTCGAGGGGATCAGGTCCACTTTCTTCCTACCGCAGACGAGTTATCACGGGTCGCTCAACTTCAGGATGTTTCGATTGTGGCTCACTAGAGCACTGGGCTAGGGAGTGTCCCGACCGGGCTAGATCGTTGGTAGTAGCACCACCTCCACCAGGAGGTATAGATCAAGGCCACAGCCGCGGTGATGGTCAGCAGGGTATTCGAGGAGGTTCCCGAGGAGGCAGGTCAGGTGGTAGGGTGAATGTTCATGGGGGAGGTTGACAGGGCCACTTCTATGCTGCTCCGGCGAGGGCAGAGGCTGAGGCATCAAATGATGTTATCACAGGTACTATCCTTATTTGTCAGCAGATTGCTTCAGCTTTATTTGATCCAGGTTCCACGTATTCCTATGTGTCTATATATTTTGCTCCACGTTTGGGTATTTCTTATGAGTCACTTGAGGTCCCGTTACATGTTTCGACCCCAGTAGGGGATTCTTTAGTAGTGGATCAGGTTTGTAGATCCTGTGCAGTGACTATTCAGGGGCATGAGACTCGGGCAGATCTTATTTTACTTGATATGCTGGACTTCGATGTTATTCTGGGCATGGATTGGCTATCCCCTCATCATGCGGTTTTGGACTGTTATGCCAAGACTGTTATATTAGCCATGCCTGGTAATCCCCCAGTCTTGTGGCAAGGTGTTTATAGTCGCTCACCGACTGGGATCATATCCTTTATGCGGGCCCGATGGCTAGTTGCATCCAGGTGCTTAGCATACTTAGCTTATGTCCGTGATGTGTCCAGCAAGGCCCTTACTATTGATTCAGTTCCTGTGGTTAGGGAGTATACTGATGTCTTCCCTACTGACCTACCTGGTCTACCCAGAGAGAGATATTGACTTTTCCATAGATTTGGAAGCCGGGCACTAAGCCTATTTCTATACCACCTTACCGTATGGTCCCCGCAGAGCTCAAGAAGCTCATTGTGCAGCTTGAGGATCTTTTAGGTAAGAGATTTATTCGCCCGAGTATGTCGTCGTAGGGTGCACCCATCCTATTTGTTAAGAAGAAGGATGGGACTATGCAGATGTATGTTGATTATAGGCAGCTGAATAATGTGACGATGAAAAACCGTTACCCCATGCCTCGTTTCAATGATCTATTCGACTAGTTTCAAGGTGCGACCGCGTTTTCTAATATTGACTTGAGGTCTGGCTACCACCAGTTACGGATTAGAGAAGCCGACATTCCTAAGACTGCTTTTCGGACTCGCTATGGCCACTACGAGTTCCTTGTGATATCTTTTGGGCTTACTAATTTCCCCGCAGCTTTTATGGACCTTATGACTCGAGCATTCAGGACTTATCTTGATTGCTTCATGATTGAATTCATCGATGATATATTGGTATACTCGTGGAGTAGGGAGGAGCACGCGCAACACTTGAGGTTTGTCCTCCAGACCTTGAGAGACTAACAACTTTATGCTAAATTCTCAAAGGGCGAGTTTTGGTTAAATTCTATGAAATTTCTAGGACACGTGGTATCCAGAGAGGGTATCAGGGTAAATTCGATGAATATTGAGGCTATTCGTGGTTGGGCTAGGCCCATATCTGTTATAGAGATTCAGAATTTTGTTGGATTGGCTGGATATTATAGACGATTCATCCAGGGTTTCTCCACCATTGCAACATCATTGATCCATTTGACTCACTAGGATGTTCCTTTTTTTTGGTTCGAGGAGTGTGAGTCAAGTTTTCAGAAGCTTAAGGAATGTTCAGTTCCAGAACATCAGTTTCATTTTGAGTTCTGGTTTTTCAAGTTGAGGTTGGGATTTGGGGCTTTGTGCGGGGTGTCCTTGTTTTGATTGTTTTCATCCTCATATGTTCAGGTAGAGTATGTAACTCCTTAGAGGTTGGTGTTGTATGGTTCGATAGGCAATTTTCGAATTGCGTTGAAGGTTTTCGAGATAGGTAAGGATTGGTAGAACGCCCTTAGAGGCTTGGAGAAAAGGATTTGAAAACAAAAGACAAATACTTGAAATTTTGAGTGAGTTGTATCTGCCATGGTCGTGTATTACTCAATTCGGTGGTTTTGGTTTATTTTGGTTGTCCTCAATTGAAATCCAGTGTTTTGAGTCAAGTTCGGGCTAAACGAGTGAGAGTTGGAGCCCAAGAAAGGACTGAAGGAGTTTTTGGAGTTGGAAGTGAAATTGAGGATTTTCTTCTCAGCCTAAGTTCTGTGATGGCGTTGTTCAACTCGAGAGGGTGTCTAAAATTTAGGCAAAGCATGTAGGTCCAAAACCCTCGTCCTTTCATGCCTCTAGAGAGTGATTGTACTTTTACTTTCGCGGACGAAAGTTCTTTTAGTAGTGGATATTGTAATGACCCTCAAGGTCATTTTTGGAATTTTTGTAAAATGACCATTTTACCCCTCCCTTTAGATGCCCCGAGTCATTTCTAATTGTTATCGGGTGTTGATTTTTAGAAAATCCTATGAAAAGTTAAGTCCTTGAAAATTTTGAGTTTCATAAGTTTTAAGTGTTAAAAAGTGGTATTTGGGGTCAATCGGAGCTACAGATCTCAGAACGGAATTCCGTCGATTCCAGCAGCTCTGAAATGTCTAAATTGGGTTAGGAGACTTTACGGAATCAGTTTTGGAGCTGTAACGAAGATTTGAGGCCTTGAATTGAGAATTTGAGGAACTTTAAGCCAAGGTTTGACTTTGGTCATCTTTTGGAGTTTCGATGCTCGGAATGGAATTCCGACAACTCCGCTGGATTCAGGAGATGGTTTTTGGTCTAGAAGAAGTGTTGGTTGAATTTTTAGAGGTCCCGAGTCCATTTTGATATTTAAAGGCCTAAATTAGTTTAGTTGCGACTTTTTGAGTTTTGGGCTAACGAAATCTCGAATTCAAATTCTGATGGTTCCATCAGCTCCGGAATGACCAAATTAGGCTAGTAGCACTGTTGGAATAACTATCGAGTCAATCGATACGAGTTTGGGGCTATTTGGCGCTTTTGACTTTGAAATTTAGCCTATAGTTGACTTTGGTCAACATTCTTGGAAAACGCGCTCGAATAAAAATTCTGACATCGCAGTTAGTTCTAAAATGTCAATTTTGGTCAGGAACGACCTTTCGTTCGCTTCCCGAGGCTCCCGAGCTAATATCGAGACCCGTTGTGGAAAATGACTCTTGGATGTGGGACCCACTTTTTATTAAAATGATCTCGTATGGGAATTCTGAATGAGCCATTGAGTCCGCAACGTCAAATTTAGTGGGGTAGCATATTTTGTTTGTTTTTATCTGATTCCGAACGAATTCCGAAAGTTCGTTCGGAGACTTTAAATTGTGGCAAAAACCAGAAAATCTGCAGCAGTGCAGAATATTTTCAGATTTTTCTCCTCAACTTTGAACCCTCATTTCTTGAGTTCTAGAGCTCCAAATTGGGTGATTCAAAAGGCAAAATTGTGAGGTTTTTCGTGGAGAACGCATTGAAGAGATTGAAAACTGATTTGGAGCATTCGATTCAGGTAAAAATCGTGATTTTATTTGCAGCAGTATCCATTTTCGGAATGGATTTTTGAAGAACTTTGACAAGTTATTTCTTGACCAATATAAATCCGATTTGGGTGATTCCAGAGGCTATCTTGCGTGGAAATTTAAGGAGAACATCGTGGAAGTTTCAGAATCTGTTTTTGGCACGTCGTTCGAGGTAATAAATTGATTTTTAGCTGCAGATTTAGTGATTTTCGGAATGAAATTTTATTGAATTTTGAAAGAGTGTATCTTGGTCAATATAACTTCGTTTTGAGTGATTCTTGAGGCTAGATTGTGGGGTTTTTCGCAAGGATCATCATAGTGCAATTTGTTTGGGTTGAAAGAGTCTCGTATTTCCAGAATCTACTGATTTCGATGCTGCCATTTTTGGTCCTTTAGTCCGAATTTATGAGTTTTGGTTGTTTGATCGTCTTGCGTAATTTCCCACCCCGAATTGTATTATAAATCTGATTTTTGATCTTGGAGTGACGTTTAGAACCTGTTTTGGGGGTCAAATCCAGAATTTCGTATGTGGGTCCCACAATTCCCGTTTTCGACCCAAAAATTGATCCATTTCCAAAAGTTATGAAATTAGTGTCTAAACGACCGTATCGACATTGTGGTTCTATTTTTGACAGTTTGGCAGCGTTCCGAGGTCGTTCGAAAGGGAAAAGCTCCAGCACAGTGATTTAAAGCTCGCGTGTTTAGCCTACAGGTAGGCTACGGTTTACCTTTCTTTAGATTGAGTTGGAATGTGTGAAAGCATGTTGAAATAGTTGGGATTTTGGTTGGGTAGTTTAATTGTATATCTCAGGTGTTAGAAATCATGTTTTAGGCTTGTTATTGGGTTTTTCGGGTATTTTGAAGGAGATGTATCTTGTCGTTATTTGTTAGTATTATAAGGAGAGTTGAATGATCATGTTGTTGATACTGTGGAGTATGTTGGCCTTAGTATAGGTGTTAGAAATCATGCTTTAGGCTTGTTATCAGGTTTTTCAGGTATTTAGAAGCATGTGTATCTTATCGTTATTTGTTAGTATTATAAAGAGAGTTGAATGAGCATGTTGTTGATACTGTGGAGTATGTTGGCCTTAGTATAGGTGTTAGAAATCATGCTTTAGGCTTGTTATCATGTTTTTCAGGTATTTAGTAGCATGTGTATCTTATCGTTATTTGTTAGTATTATAAGGAGAGTTGAATGAGCATGTTGTTGATACTGTGGAGTATGTTGGCCTTAGTATAGGATGTAAACTTGCTTTATATGCCCGACGTCGCTCCGGTGGACTTAGATCCCTGTAGAATGGTGTAGCGGGCTAGTGCCTAGTAGTTGGCCTTAGCTAGGCGATACCCTTGCTCTTAATAACACTCCCACCCATAACTCGGTATAGTCATAACTTTTGAGATGCATTGGCAATACTAGAATTCATGATCGTTTGGCTTCGGCTCCTGTTCAAGTTTTGGCGGCATATCAGTTGACACATTGGGGAGGAAATTCTCGGTACTGTTGTTGATTAGTTAGAAAGGATATATTTGAAACCATGGAATAAATTATCTATGAGCATCCGGGTACCCAGTCCCGGCCTCCATTCTGAATTATCGGGGAACATCCGGGTACCCAGTCCCAGCCTCCATTCTGAATTATCGGGGAGCATCCGAGTACCCAGTCCCGGCCTCCGTTCTGAATTATCGGGGAGTATCCGGGTACTTAGTCCCGACCTCTGCCAACTTGCTAGTATGACGAGCATCCGGATATCCAGTCCTAGCCTCGATCATACCGATGTATTACGGCGAGCATCCGGGTATACAGTCCCGGCCTCGACCGTATCGATGTATTACGGCGAGCATCCGGGTACCTAGTCCCGCACTTATGTATTATGGAAAGCATCCGGGTACCTAGTCCCGGCCTTGGCCACTTTGAATATTCGGCTGAGCATCTGGGTCCCAGTCCCGGCCTCGACCCCTAAGTCACCCCTAGATCGATTGACTCTTGGAGATTCTGGGTTTTGGAAATGATACAGTACTTCGGTTCCTGACATCGCATATTCTTGGTTCCTAGCCTTGGTAGTTGTAGCTATTCTGTGTACTCGGCGAACTTATGGGGGTTCGTTCGGGTTTTTATTTAACTTGCGTACGAGTGTCCCGGCTGGGCTTATGGGGGCCCAGTTGGGTATAGTTAGCTGTAGCTCTCGTAGATAGTACTCTTTTCACTTTAGATGCTTATGTTGATTCCTATTTAGGCTTATTCCTCTTTTTCATATTGTTTTCACCTTTTCTGCTCAGTCGGCCTATGATGCCTACTGGGTACCGGTTGTCTTGGTACTCATACTACACTCTGCATCTACTTTCGTGATGCAGGACCGAGCACCAGCTACTTTCACGAATAGATCGAGCTTGTTGCAGTCAGATTCGGAGACTAGGGTGATAACTTGGCATTTTTGGATCACTTCTGTCTCCTTCAGAATGGATGGCCCGTCTTTTGCCTTTTGAGACTAGCCAATTGTTGTATATATATGTCCAGTCCACTTTCGGGACTTGTACTCGTATTTTATTTTGTAGCAGCTCTGTACTTGTGACTTCCAGGTTCTAAGAGGGATCTTTAGTTGTTTAAAACATGTTTTGATTTACTTCCGCTTATTCATTCTATTTACTTTTATAATTCAATGCTCTTATATAGTTTTTGCCTTCAAACACATTACTTGAAGTTCCGGGTTGACGGGTTGGCTTACCTACTAGAGGGTTATAGTAGGTGCCATCATGACCTACGAAATTGGGTCGTGACAGATCCCTACATGATATCACCATGTAGGGATCGATGCTCCTCCTCGTTCTCCTCCACGTGTCTAGTTGATATTCCATTGGAGACTACTTTTGGTGAGTTCCCATGTTCCGGGAACAATACTCCTTTATCTTTCTAGTTTATGATATGTTAAGATATTTTACTATGACATTTCTTTTATTATGATTGAGGGTGAGCTAGGGACTTGTCTTAGCCCCGTTAAATCTAATAGTTAGAGGTATTGTTGGACATATGTAAGTTGAAGATTTACTATTATGATTTTCGCTTGTTTATTTATCATCATTACCTATGAAAGGCTAAAAGAATGCTAAGAAGCTTGATTGAGGTACTTTCGGGTTCCTCATTCGCCATGTCACGTCTAGGCCCTAGGCTTGGATCGTGACAGTGTCACATTCCAACACGTATTTGAATCGGATGTCACATTCCTACATAACCTTGGACCGGTGTCACGTTTCGATAACTCATAAGTGAAGTGTAGGTTCCATGAGAGAACCATTCTTTAATGTGTATGATAATTGAGATTGTTGACCTATGTATATACTTATATACTGGTTATGAGATGATAAGTGGTAAATTACTCTATACATGTATGTTTACTGTATTGTAGTTACTTGTTCATATCTCACTTACTGAAATAGCCGTGTGATCCTACCAGTACACCGTTATTTTGTGTACTGATACTGCACTTGCTCTTTCTTTGTTGAATATAGGGCATTTTCAGGCGGTTGTTGAGAGACCTCACATAGAAGATCTCTAATTACTGAACTCAAGGGTTAGACAACTCTTTCAGGCTACCATGGGTTCCTCTTTATCTTGGTCCCTCCTTCCAGGACTTAGACCTTCAAACATTGTTGTTTTTATGACTTTCAGGGTTGCACCTCCCTATAAGTTCTAACATTTGCCATGACGTTAGGGGCTTACCTTTATGCGTTTCCTATGGGAAGTTTTATAGAGAGAAAGTAAGGAGGGAGGGGGGGGGGACTTCAAGAGATTGGTTTGCTCCGAAAAGTTGAGTTTTTCAGTTCGCACCTACAGCACATGCACACCCAAAGTTGAAGGACGTGGATGATATCTAAAGTCAAGTTTAAAGGGCATATTTATGTATCATATCTATCTCTTATTGTCTATTATCTATTTAGATAAACAAATTTTGGTTGTCATTAATAGAATATTTTTAAAGTTATAATAAATTTTTTATTTACAATATAAATAGATAATCTTTTAAGAAATTGTTATGAAATATATCCATAATTTTATTAATTATTGTATTCCTTGCATAGAAATATGTTTACAAAATTATCACATTATAAATTTCGTTACAATTAATATTTTTTTATTCACCTATGTCATTATAGAACCATGTTTAGCTTATACTAAATCAATATTACTCACTTTTCTTTTTTGGACATAATTTATATTTTTTATAATAAGAAATAAATAATAAGATAATCTTTTTATTATTATTATTGAATTTCTTTATATAAATTAAATAATAAAAATATTATTATTAAAAAAAAGATAAAAGTTGATAATGTAAAGGTGGAATAAACATTTAAAAAGTCAATTAGCTAGGAAAAGAGAGGGGGGGGGGTGACTATTTCTCAAACTTGAGGGGAAGTTTGATTTTTAAAGTAAAGTTGGGTTATAAATGATTTTCACCCTTACTAAAAATTGCTTAAAACCCGACGGACGATGTGAACTTTTTGGTTAAAAATGATGAAAATGCAACACAACCACTTTCTTTGTTTTTGTCCTCATCGTCTAAAAGCGACGGACTGTGTCCTTTTTTTCTTTTCTTTGTTTTAAAAAAATCTTTTCTTCTTAAGCAATGGATGACAATCCAATTTTTTATTTAAAAAAACGATGGACAACTTTTCTAAAAAAGTACAGAAAAGCAACGGACCAAAAGGATCCTATTCGTCATTTTTCTATAATTTTTTACTATCCACCCTCAAGTAAAATACATTTCAATTTTTACTAAAAATGGAGAATTTAACAATTATTTCTTACTTAAGAAGTTCAATTAGTTCTTCTACGAGAAGATGAGTAAACTTAAAAAATTATTAGAATCAAATGAAAACACGGAGAAGCATCAGGCAGGAAAATTGGTTTATAACAATATATATTTCAATCGATTAGTATTAGATGGAATTATATTCAACAAGCAGTAATCGGAGCTAAAGTTCTCCAAAATGGTGTCAACCAGCAATAGAATGTAGTTAGCTAGACGACAATTAATGTCCCAACATACAAAATGTGTTGGATGGAAAATATGCTTTGGTATACGATTTTGTGTACGTTATGTTGTTGTATTAAATTTACATGAATAACTTGACTGTTATGTCGGAAAAAAACGGTTTAAAATTAATTTCAATTTTATAGAGAAAAAATCAATTTTAGAAAAGAGGAGTCGCCACTTAATTTTTTAAAGAAATTAAGAAAACTTAATTTAAAAGACCCTAACAGATTTAAGTCTTAAAAATTCAGAGAAAAAGATACGAGGTTCTTATTTCCACTTTGAGAAGGTGTTAAGCATTCAAAGTGGCCGCTAACGCGCGGTTATCCGACGATTTGAAAATTATTTGACTAACTTTTAAAAATATTAATTTAAAAGGAAATGAAGACTTTAAAATATTTTTTTGGAAAAAATGATCAAACTTAAACATTGAAAGTAATATACATGTATAAAAAAAAAGTAAAGTTTACCAAATGCCTAAGTAAAGGTAGAAAATTATCTAAAGAGTAAATTAATGTTATATCCCGCACTTTTGGGCATTCGGAAAGAAAGAAATTTTGATTTGCAAGGAATGACGTTGTGATTTATTTTGTTTATTCTATTTTGTACCGGTGTGATGTTCATGGAAAAAAATTAATGTGAAAATACGGAGGAAGGCCGAGGGCAAAATTGGGAATTTTGGAGAGTAGTTTGTGAATTGCAAAAAAAGAGAAGACTTGTAGCTTTTGGGCTTAAATAATAATAATTGCAATAAGTAGTTTGGGCTCTCATAATAATAATAGTAATATTGAGGCCCAACAAAAGAAAAGGCCCAAGTCTTGAAAAGTTAACCCATTAATTAAGTGGCCTATATATATGTTGTATGACTTTTAGTCTCATCTTATCCTTTAGTTCATTCTTATCAAAGAAATTTCAAGAAAATTCTAGAGAAGAGGAGAAAAGAAAACTCTAGCTAGAGAGAAGAAGAGAGCTCGGATTTAGGAGAAAAAAAAGGTGAGTTCTCCGATTTCGTTCTGTGAATTAATTATCTAGAGTTTACCACGATGATATGGAGGTATTAATAGTATAAAATCATGGCTTGGAGCAGCACCAAACGGATAGCAAGCAGCCACGACGTTTTAATCGCGTTAGAAGAGTTTTCGAGGTGGGTTTTGGTGAGTTTTGGCCAATTTCGGAAAAGGTAAGGTCTTTTCTTTCAATTTGAAGTTTATGGTGTTGTTATAGGGTGTATTACACATCCTTTATGCTGCTGGAAGTGTAAAAACGTCATAGAAATGCTCAGCGAAAGAAACAATCTAAATTGAAGTTGTCGTAGTTAAATTATAGTCGAAGTGAGGCATTGTGTGTTTGGAGGCGGCTGCTGGTTGTGTGGTGTGTGTTCCCAGGCATAAATGGGTTATAAAAGAGGTGGGGGAGCTGCTGGTTGCAGACACACGACCCCCGCTTCGTACGGTTAAAGATTTTGCAAAATGGAAACTAGAAACTCCATTTTTGTATCATAGTTTGGAGCTAGTTGTTTGGAGCTTGTATTGTGTAAGGTTGAAGTGATTTAATTGTAAATATGCTGTTGGTTGTTGTTGTTGGTATGGTTGTTGATATTGTAGCCGAGTTGGAATCTCGGGGATGTTGAAGTTGTAGGGGAAATGCTGCCCGATTTTCTGTAGCATCGGAACTAGTAACAAACTAGTCGGGGGTAATGGATAAGGAAATGACTCCTATTAGTATTTGGTTGTGGAGTGGGCTATTGAAAAGTGAAAGTCTATTAATCTTAGTATTACTTTCATGTCAATAGGTTAAGGAGGTATCAAGGCAAGCCGGATTCCAACTAATCCCGAAAAAGTTATGTGAAGCCCTTTCTTCTCTTGGCATGTTTTTAGCATAAGTATGTAAAGCTATCTTCTTTTCTTTTGGCATGTCTTAGCCTTAAGTGATTGATATACAAAATGTGGGGATAATTCCATTAACAGAACTCCAAGTATGACTAATAAGTCTTATTCACTTCTCGATGGTAGAATTCCTATACTAGTTGAGTTATTGCCTCTCAAGACTTCTATACGATGGAGAGTAGCAAGTATGTGAAGTTATCTTCTTTCTCTTGGCATGTTTTTGACATATGTATATAATGATTTTATGAGGGAAAGTAGAGGGTATGTAAAACTTATTCTCTTGACTTCCAAAAGATATTTTATTACGCCTTGATACGAGTAGGTGACTCCAAAAGGGCTACTTTAATGCAAACCATAAGGACACTCCAAAGGTACTTGTTATGGCTATTGTCTTAATTTTGAGTGATAGTTCATTTTGATTAGTTCAACAAGTCTCCAATGATGGTTTAAATAGCATAGGGTTACTCACTACTCCACTCGTGTGTACTGTGATAAATCTTTCATCGAGTCCCGGGTCGTCTATAATTACTATATGATATATGGATCGGGCCGAACGTTCCTCGACATTACTATATGATATATGGATCGGGCCGAACGTTCCTGGTATTACTATATGATATATGGATCGGGCTGAATGTTCCTCGGCATTACTATATGATATATGGATTGGGCCGAACGTTCCTCGGTATTATTATATGATAAATGGATCGGGTCGTACGTCCCTCGGCATTATTATAAGAGATAGCACTAATAGTACATAGATGCTTATGATAACAGAGTGATGTGGTTGTTACACCGGGTCCCTGAACGGGTCGGATATAGTATGTGATGATAGTATGTATGACTTTATTTTATGAGATGCAGGTTCAGTGGTTTGTTGAATGTTATACTTTCCCCTGCATCCCTATGTTAGTTGTGCCCTTCTTTTGATGTTTTATACTTTACATACTTAGTACATATATCGTACTGACTCCCTCTTTCCGGGGGGCTGCATTTCATACCCGCAGGTACAGGCGCGCACTTTGTGGATCTGCCAGCTTAGGATTCCACTCAGTAAATTTGGAAGAAGCTCTATTGAATCGGAGCCGAATTTTGATACTAAACCTTCTATGTATATGTAATTATTTGATTACGGGTACGGCGGGGGCCCTGTGCCGCCTTATGTTACTGTTCTTACTCTTAGAGGTCGGTGGACATGTATGTGGATTGTGTATACATGTACGTGGGTTGTGTATACATGTATGTGGGTTGTGTATACATGTATGTGGGTTGTATATGTATGCGTGTAAGGTTATGCCTATATGTTACGATAGCCTTGTCGGCTTATATATTGTCTTGCCTGGTTGTACGCTATGACTCAAATAGGAGACATGCTTACTTATAGTTAGCAGGGGTATACGCGAGTGTCCAGTTCGGGCACCCGTCACGGCCTACGGGATTGGGTCGTGACAATTAACATGAATTAGTTTATCTTTAGGGAAATCTAATTAAGTTAAAATAAATTAAAATTAATATCTAAGTAAGCATAAATAACATAAGTGAATAAATTATTACAACCCGAATTAATATAAATAAACAATAAATAACACATGAAAATATTGCTCGACACTTAGTTTCTGTACGCCTGGACTAAGGTATTGGGCCATCTGCATTTTGGGCCTTAAGCGCAATTTCACTGCATATCGCAACTGTATACACACTGTATATCGGAATATATATATACTGTATATCGAAATGTATATATACTGTATATCAGTGTATACAATATTATTTTCTTGCATATCAGACTATATAGATACTGTATATCGGTGTATACGATACTATTTTCCACCTGTATTCCATGTATACAACCCAATATCAATATATAAATCATGAATATTACCTTCTTTTCTATTTATCAACTTTTCAGCAATTCAAACAAGATGATGGGAGACTCAAAACTCAACGATATGCAACAATGGGGTCCAAAGATGGACTCGAATTGATATCACATGCACCAAAATAAAATTACATAAACATTTACTTATTTTAATCTAAACCAAGGAACATATCATGATATTTTAAGTTATCAAATTGATAAGCATCCTAAAAGTGACTAACAACATGCATATATATGGACAAAGGAAAGGAAAGAAGAAATATATTTAAGTAACTAAAGAACACGAATTTAATATATACACTATACTAGCTCAAATTTTAAAGAAAGAATTAAATCAATTAGGCCATGAAAGTTCTAATTGAATAATAACTTTAAACATACTTTTGTTATCTAAATCATGTTAAAAGAAGAAATTAAAAACATGAAAATCTATATTGTCAAAGAAAACTATTTTGAAAAATACTGAACAAAACTAAGATCTTTCATGAAATAATCCTAACGCATGATAGCTAATTAATTCTAACACATGCTAACTATAAAAAAATTCTATCATTAATCTAATTATTCTTAATGCATGCTAACTAAAAAAAATAAGAATACGAATCAACTAAATATAAAACCTGAAATACAACAACAACAACAACAACAACCCAGTGAAATCCCACAACATGGGGTCTGGGGAGGGTAGAATGTACGCAGACCTTACTCCTACCAAGGTAGGACGACTGTTTCCTGGAGACCCTCGGCTCAGTAAAAGCATAAATGCATAAAAAAATGTTAGATAAGAATAGGAAATTAAAAGCTTTATGAGAAAAACAACAAACAAATAACGAATAAATAACAAATAAATACAAATAAATAAATACAAATAACAAATAACGATTAAATAAATAATGATAGCATCACAGGTAAAATAGAGTAATCAAAGCATAGAAAGTAATAAATAATAACAGAAATAACAGAAATCAGAAGTCACAGCGCAAGAGATCGTAATGCACTACTACGCCTATGAATAGAGAAGAATAACGAGACTATGAACTAGCATTCTACCCTAATGTGGGTCCTCCACACTCTCCTATCTAAGGTCATGTCCTCCGTAAGCTGTAATTGCGCCATGTCCTGTCTAATCACCTCTCCCCAATACTTCTTGGGCCTACCCCTACCTCTTCTGTAACCATCCATGGCCAGCCTCTCACACCTCCGCACTGGGGCATCTATGGCTCTCCTCTTCACATGTCCATACCATCTCAGTCGCATTTCTCGCATCTTGTCTTCCACCGAGGCTACTCCTACCTTGTCCCGAATAGCCTCATTTCTAATCCTGTCGCTCCTGGTGTGCCCACACATCCATCTCAGCATTCTCATCTCAGCAACTTTTATCTTTTGAATGTGAGAAGTCTTAACTGGCCAACACTCTGCCCCATACAGCATAGCCGGTCTAACCACCACTTTGTAGAACTTGCCCTTAAGTTTTGGTGGCACATTCTTGTCACATAGCACTCCGGAAGCGAGCCTCCATTTCATCTACCCTACCCCAATACGATGTGTGACATCATCGTCAATCTCTCCGCTGCCTTGCATGATAGACCCAAGATACTTGCAACTACTTCTCTTTTGGATGGCCTGAGCACCAAGCCTAACTTCAACGCCAACCTCCTGAGGTGTCTCACTGAACTTGCACTCTAAGTACTCTGTCTTTGTCCTACTCAACTTAAACCCTTTAGACTCCAAGGTATGTCTCCAATCCTCCAGCTTAGCGTTAACTCCGCGGCGAGTCTCATCGATCAGGACTATGTCATCCGCGAAAAGCATACACCATGGCACCGCATCTTGAATTTGTCGCGTCAATCCATCTATCACTAAGGCAAATAAAAAAGGACTAAGAGTTGATCCTTGATGCAACCCCATCACCATTGGAAAGTGCTTTGAGTCCCCTCCTACTATCCTTACCCTGGTTTTGGCTCCCTCTTACATGTCCTTGATCACCCTAATGTATGCCACATGTACACCTTTAGCCTCCAAACATGTCCATAGTATTTCTCTTGGGAATTTATCATAAGCCTTTTCTAGGTCGATGAATACCATATGCAAGTCCCTCTTCCTCTCCCTATGCTGCTCCACCAGTCTCCTCATAAGATGGATGGCTTCTGTAGTTGAGCGTCCCGGCATAAATCCAAACTGGTTCTCTGAAATAGACACGTCTCTCCTCACCCTCATCTCTACCACTCTTTCCCACAGTTTCATAGTATGGCTTAGTAGCTTAATACCTCTATAGTTGTTGCAACTCTGGATATCCCCTTTATTTTTGTATAGAGGGATCATTACGCTCGACCTCCATTCTTCGGGCATCGTTGTCGTTTTAAAGATGACATTAAATAACCTAGTCAACCACTCCAAACCTACCGAGCTCGTGCTCTTCCAAAATTCCCCAGGAATCTCGTCAGGTCCGGTTGCTCTTCCCCAGCGCATCCTACGAACGACACTCTTAACCTCCTTGACCTTAATACTCATGCAATACCTAAAATCGTGACGCCTCCCTGTATGTTCTAAATCTCCCAACACAAAGTCTCTGTCCCCTTCCTCATTTAATAGTTTATGGAAATAGGACTGCCATCTCTGTTTAATGAGGGTCTCGTCTACCAATACTTTTCCATGCTCGTCCTTAATGCACTTCACTTGGTCCACATCGCGTGCCCTTCTCTCCCGCACCCTGGCTAACCTGAAAATTTTTCTATCCCCACCTTTCTCTTCTAGTTCAGCATAAAGGCGTTCAAAAGCTGTTGTTTTTGCCATCGAAACCACCGACTTCGCCTCTTTTCTCGCTATCTTATAAAGTTCCATATTCGTCCACTTCTCCACCTCATCTGTGCTTTCTATCAATTTTGCGTACGCCATCTTCTTTGCTTCCACCTTTTCTTTCACTTTTTCGTTCCACCACCAGTCTCCTCGATGCCGACTACGACTACTAGTCGAGACTCCCAACACTTCCCTTGCCACAGTCCTAATACAACTAGCCGTCCTATCCCACATACTGGTCGCATCCCCATTACTATCCCAAGCCCCCATGACCTTCAAATTCTCTCCCATCTCCAGGGCATTTGCAGTAGTCAAACTCCTCCATCGGATCCTAGATCGATCATCCCCGACCCTCTTATTCCTCATCATCTTGATCCCTAAATCCATCACCAAAAGCTTATGTCGGGTTGTAAGGGTTTCTATCGGAATGACCTTACAGTCTTTGCACAGACCTCTATCGACCTTCCTCAGGAGTAAAAAGTCTATCTGAGTCTTAGCCACCGAACTATGGAATGTTACCAAGTGGTCTTCCTTCTTTGGGAAACTCAAATTGGCTATGACCAACCCAAAAGCTCTTGCGAATTCCAAAAGTGAAATGCCTCCTCCATTTCTGACCCCGTAGCCAAAGCCTCCATGCACATCATCATACCCTCCTGAAATAGACCCGATGTGCCCATTGAAATCTCCTCCCACGAAAAGCTTCTCAATAGGTGGTATACCTCCCACTAACTCGTCCAAATCCTCCCAAAAGCGCCTTTTATCCTCCTCTCTTAAGCCCGCTTGTGGCGCATAAGCACTAATAATGTTGAATGTGCTTCCTTCAACGATCACCTTAATCGACATCATCCTATCGTTGACTCTCCTAACCTCTACCACCTGATCCCTTAGATCATTGTCTACTAAAATGCCTACCCCATTCCTATATTTCGATCTACCTGAAAACCAAAGCTTATACCCGTCTACCTCCCTAGCTTTAGAACCTACCCATTTGGTCTCTTGGACACAAGCTATATTAATTTTTCTCTTCTTTAGAATCTTAACTAGCTCTATGGATTTGCCCGTTAACGTTCCAATGTTCCAAGAACCAACTCTCAGTCTAGACGCTCCTTTAACCCACTTACCCCTCCTTACCCTCGTCCCCGACCCCGTCCCTGAATGAGAACATGACCTTAGTCTACCATCACTATCTAAAGCCACGAAAATACGTAGGAATTAATAAGTTATTCAAAAATTTAAAGTTAGCAAAATGCAACGATAAGTGTATGAACAAAAATATAGGGAAACCGGAGGTACCAACTCCAGTTGAAAAGAACCTAATTCACGCCGGAAATACTGTTCACGCCGGAAAAATGGAAAACCGCAAGACGACGTCGGAAATCAATAGATCTAGGCCAAATCTTAACAGATCTGGAGGTATTCGTTGGAAAACAAGCAAAAGGAAAGAAAAAGAAAAAGAAAGAAGAAGAAGAAGTAGTTCCGGATTCGGATCTGAAAGTTCTCCTGGCAGAGAACAAATAATATCTGTTGGCTGTTTAGAAATTGCTGAAGAAGAAGAAAGACGAAGTTTCGAATTCTGCCAAAGACACGTTACTCCACTGTTAGCTGCTAATAAGGGAGCCAAAATGGTCAATAGTGTTTTTTAAAAAAAAATTCAGTTCCTCTTTGTTATTCTCCTGTTCCTTTTTTACTTGTGAAATAAGCAATAAATAGATAGTTTCCATATAAAACCTGAAATATTTAAATAAAATAAAGCTGAGAAAAGACTTTACCTCTTTCCAAGCAGCGAGACTGAAGACGACGATCGGAAGACGACTTCACCACCGCCCAAAAGCTTGATGGAATTTCAATCTACAACAAACAAAAATTAAAAATTTAGAATCGAACCTTCGTGGGTTCGATGTTATAAGAACACTGTTCTTAGCCTAAATTTTGAGTTCAATCTCCTATTTTCCTTGAATAAAAATATAGATTGAAAGCTAGAAATTTTCACAACTTTTAGGTTGGGGATAAGAGTCCAAAATCCTAGCCAAGTTAAAAAAATTTCTAACTTTGGGGTGGCTAAAAAACCTCCACCTCTTCTCCCATCTTAATAAAAATATGAGCCTTTATATATGCTCCAAAAACTTTAAAGTTTTATACAATTTTCGATGAAGGAGATTGGGAATTTTTGTTTTTAAGAAAAAAACTATAATTTTCACAAATGCAAACTATAATTAAACTAACCTAACTGACATTATATTTAGTTAAAAATAAAATCTTTTTAGGATGATTTTCAAATAACTACATAAATAGTAATCAAAGATATAGTTTATAGAAATATGTATATTATACTAAAATTTATAAAAAAAAATAAAAATAGTTAAGAATAACATGAAAATATCTTTATTTTTTATAAAAGCTAATTATTTCAAAAATATTTGAAATTCAAAGAAACTCGATAGCTAATTTGCGTTATGGAGGGTCAAAATTGGGTGTCAACATTGACCATTTCAGTTTTGGTGTTTGAATTAAGCAAGATGTAATGCCAGGTGATTGGTTGTAACGATCTGTCTTCGTCTTTATGGATAAATCAATGGAAAAGGAATTGGGACCATAAAACTTCAGGTAGTAACGTCGAAAAATTTGAGCCTAGGCTAGATTTGAAAGAATTCTGAGTCAGGGGAGGTCTAGGGTGACCTGGTGATAGGTGCGGGATCTAATTGGCTATTTGATTAAATTAGCTGATGGACAAGACGATACAAATGTTTTACGCCTTTATAGAATCGCATTTGGGTGAGTAAAACTTTCAAAATTTGATTTGGCGTGAAGGGTATGATTGAAGATGCCATGGGTTGGGGTCTGTTGTGAAATGGGAGTTTGGAGCTCAAGTTCCGAGCTCTCTATTTTCGCGCAACCCGCCATAGAAGGAATAATCCCACCAGAGCGGAATGGTCCCACTGTGGCAGGACAGACGGGACTTAAGTCGAAAAAATCCCAAAATGGTTTATTTTATTCCACTTCGTTCTTGAAGGACAAGAAACGAACTAGGGCAATTTTCTACTAATTTTCACCCCAATTTGTGCCAAAGGTAAGTAATTTACTCCCTAAAGTTGTAAATTGATTTCTAGAACCAATAATCTATAGTGGGTGATCTTGAGGGAGGGTTTTGGATTGAAACTAAATGGTGGAAAGTAGTCCTATAATGGGGGTTAGGATCATGGTTTGGCCTAAGATGAGAATTGTGTTATAATTCATATTAGTTAAGCCATTTTGGTGATTCTTTGTATAAATTTATTGTTTTTAGATCAAGAACAAGCAGAACGAACTCAGAAAGGAAAACCCCCTGCACCTTAGAGTTGTTGAAACTCGAATTCTAGGTAGGTGATCATTTTGTTTCCCATATGTGACTCATGTACTTGCTAAATTACTTCATTATATGCATATGTGTATATGAATACGAAGGCATGCAAGGGGTTATGTGAAATGATCACTTGCTGACCTGATTTGTGATAAACCTATTCTTGGTGATATGATGTTGGCGATTGATTGTAATTATGGCTGCTTTGTATGTTTAGATCGGGTGTCATGTTCCGACACATAATTAGATCAGGTGTCACATTCCGACACACATTTGAATCGAGTGTCACGTTCGGACACAAACCTTAGATCGAATGTCACGTTCCGACATATAATAGATGTTTGCAGGTCCCATGAGAGGACCCTTATGTGAAATTTCATGATATTAAGATTGATAAACTGTGATCTTATTGATAAACTGTGATCTTACTGAGTACTATTTGAGATAAAAATGGTTAAGTTATTTTGTATATATGTGCTTACTATGTTGGGTTTACTTGTCCATGACTCGCTTACTGGCTAGCCGCGTGATCCTACCAGTGCACTGTTAATTTTGTGTACTGATATTACACTTGTTCTGTCTTTGTTGAGAACATGGCATATTCAGCCGACTGCGGAGAGACTGTTAGAATATGTTAAAATATATTATACCTTTAATAATATATTTTGAATATATTCTAATTAATATTGTACTTTTGTATTTATAGAAAGCATATGTTAGAATATATTATGCCTTTAATAATATATTTTGAATATATTCTAATTAATATTGTACTTTTGTATTTATAACAATCATATATTTAGGTTCCTTAGTTTTAACTATTAGTATCAATCTTTGTATTTAGCATATCTTGTAATGTGTATATATTGACCACGTTCAATGAAATTAAGCAAGAAATTCACTTCCTTCAGAGACCTCGTTTAGAGGAGAGATAGCTGTTCGAGTTCAAGGGTGAGCCATTTCTTTCAGGCTGTCGTGGACTCTCTTTATTCCTAGTCCTTCTTTCGAACTCAGATGCTTAGACACTAGTTTTAATTTTTAATGACTCTCTTTTGAGATGGCATTCCCTTTCTTAGACTTGATAGTGTTAGAGTTTTGATACGATTGACTTTCAGTTCCTAGGATGATTTTTCGCATGTTTTAGTTGTTGACTGAATTTTTTCTGTGTTTATGGGGACTCAGGCCTGTTTCTTTAGTTAAGACTGCTTCCGCATCCTTATCTTGTTTATCTACTGCGTGTTTAATTGTTGGGTTGTTATAATGATTCTCCTACAAGAGGGTTAGTGTTGGTGCCAGTCACGGCGGATCGGGATCGTGACATTGGTGCATGTACTATTTAAGTTGCAACATGAAATTGTTATTATTTTTTGTTTTCATCCTCTATTTGGCTGTGTCCCTTTGTTGTGAATCCAGTTATCAATCAATACATGGTTTTCTTTCCTTAGTTTACGAGGAATAATCATAGGTTGCACAAATGTGCATGGCTTATGGTTGAGTCTATAGTGAATATGATGCCTTACACAGAATAGGGTGGTGCAAGTTTGAAACATGAAACTATGTTATACAGAGCAAGTACTTTAGTACTGATAGTTTTCCTCCATAACAGTTCTGTCCTATTTTTCATCCCTTGAAAAGATATTTACTGGATAAAAAAACATCATGAGACACATGATGAACTGAAGTTGTCAACTGATAATGTTTTGTCCATTTTAAATTAAACAAAGTTTAGAACTTAATCATGAAATACAAATCATCGAAGTCATGTTATTGTTTCTGTAGATAAACAAAAATTGTTTTGCCAACAAGGCCCATTAGCTCAGATGGTTAGAGCGTCGTGCTAATAACGCGAAGGTCGCAGGTTCGAGACCTGCATGGGCCAATATTTTGTGTTTTTTTGTTCGGTTCCTTCCTGTTTGGAGGTTAGTTAATATTTTATTATTATTATTATTAGTTAATATATTATTATTATTATTATTATTATTATTATTATTATTATTATTATTATTATTATTATTATTATTATTATTATTATTACTATATCTAGAAGAAATAATAAATATTAGTAAGTGCCTAAAAAGTGTTAAAATAAACAAGCTTAGTAATAATTATGTAAATGCTGCGCCTGCATATATAAGAAAGGAGTTAAGGAGAAACACATTATTTTCATGCATTTTATGTAGTATCTTAATCCCTAATCAAATACAAGTGAAGGATATAAAAGCCAGATGGATTCATTATTAAATTAAAAGTAAAAAAGCTTGCTAAAATTTGATCTAAAAGTAAAGGCTGAAATCAGAAAATAAGTAAATAATAAAAAGAAAAGATAAAAAGTAAAAGTAAAAGACAAAAGAGCACATTCCATCTCATATGAAGTAGGTTCCTGAAAATCGAATCACAATTAATATTAACTCAACTGCAAAATAAATTTATTTATATTGAATTAATATTGATTGAGAAACAATTTTAAAATTTATAATTAACCACTTAATGGTGTGGGCACAATTTAGCCATTCATCCACAAAAAATATCTTTTTTTTTTAAAAAAACCTATACCGCTTTATATATATATATAAAATACTTTAGAAATCCTGAAAAAGAAAAAATATAAGGCAATCACATCATATGGTTATACTTAAATGTAAGGCTAATGAGCTATATCTTCATATTTTGTAAGTCAATGTGATTGTATGGTTTTGAAGTTGTCTTTGTGTGTATGATTAGATGATGAAATACTATTTTCCGTTTTTTTATTTCTCTCTATTGTACATGAATGTAACTTTCTCATAATGATCGATGGGACAAAAAAAAATAATATTAATTTTTCTTTATCTATACTTTTTTGATTAGTCAATAGAACAACTTGTAAATGCAAAGTTTATGTTGAATTGATCCATATCTTATTGATCAAATTAGTAGAATAATATATAATAAAATTTATAATTAATAAGTTGAATCGATAAACATATCTATAGACTGTTTGGATTGACTTATTTTTAAACAGTTTATAAGTTGAAAATTGCTTATAAGTTAAAAAAAAAAAAGTAAGTGTAGGCCAACATTTTTTTTTGGACTTATAAGCTGTTTTCAACTTATAAACTGCTTAAAATAAGTTCACCCAAATAAACTCAACTATTTATTGAGGCTTATTTTAAACATAAAATAATTTTAAATTAGCCAGCCAAACACTCAAAAAACTGAAAACAGCTTATAAGTCAATTCAAACGTCTTTCTATCCGATCGAACCATCGATAAGCATCATATAGGAAGATGTCTAATCTGAGACAAAATTATGGCTGTCGGTGGGAATATTTCAACGTCACGTTACAATAAAATTTTGAATTAACAAACATACCAATTTTTGGATGACTTTTTGGAAGATTATGTTTCCTGAAATTTATAAGCATGATCAGAATATTAGATTTTGTCAACCGCTTTATTTAAATATTAATTGTTAGAGAACGAATACTTTTTATTAATTTAATTCTTAGCACACCTCTTCATTTACGGCATCTGATTTTATTATTGGAACAAATATATATTGAATTGTATTATTACACCTAACTCAAAATTTTAAATTATTAAAGTGATGACCTTTTTAAAAAATTTTTAGGTGTTCTTTTAAAGATGCAACAGAAACAGAATTAAATGACAGGGAGAAATGTAACGCCTATGACGGAGGATAAGCCTCTAAAGAAAGGGTGCTCATTATACTATATATAAATTATACATTTAAATAGGAGGAAAAAATTAAATACGTTATAAGAATAAGTTTAGAATAAATTATTGAAATATTTTTAAAATTATAATTTAAGACAATAATTCGTACAGATTAATTTAGATCCAAAATTGATATATAATATGTTAATAGTAGAATCAAAACCGTTATAAGAAAAACAATTTCCCCCGTGAAAATAATTATCATGTCATATAAGTCTTAGTAACGACACTACAAATCGATTTTTTGGCTTTTCAAAATCCCAAAAGATACTCTCTTGTTCATTTTTATCGTTTTTCACTAATCTTTCTTTACTTTTCATCGATAAAGTAATATTCGATAAAGTAATAATCTCGCTAAATGAATACTTTTCTCCGATCCCGACTTGGGCCAATTATATTAAAGTAATATTCTCGCTAAATGCATTAGATAGTAATGAAAAACAAAGTATTAAAGGTTCATAAAAATATAAAGTAATAATTACTATAATACATTAAGAATTTATATATATTTAATAGTTGATTGACTAATAGTCAAATCAAACTTTTGTTTCACTCATGCAAATCTTTTTGGCTAATAGTTGGATTCTCTTTCTTATGCTCACATATTGCGTTTCTTATTTTATTAGTTAAAGATGATTTTTGTACGTCTTTCAAATGATGAGAAGACATTAAACTTGGATTATGATTTTTAAACATCTAGCTTTTTCCTTTTATAGTTAACATAAAATCTCTTCATATTCTATATACATGAATACAATTAGAAACATTAAACTTCACTAAATTCGTTTAGCTTTTCTAGATTTAAATAATAAATATGCAAACACTACACTTTTTAGTTTCGCAGTTTTATACTTTTGAAATTCTTAATTCAATTTTTTTTTTCTTATGGCACATGCTGCAAAATACTCTCTAAAATAATAAATATTTATTTATCGATAAATAAATATTTTATGTATTTATTAATAAACTAATAATCTCAATAAATGAATATTTTTTTTAATCCCAAGCATATATATTTATAGAGGTTTTACCGTATATTATTGAAGGCTCCAAATGCACGAAACTAATCTATTTTGTCACTTTGAAACCAATTTCACTTCCTTAAGTCCATTAAAAAAAATAATACAAAATATGACTTATTAAGTTATTTTTTGTTTAGTAAAGGTAAATTGAATTTTTATTCTTAAATATAATGTTGTGCATGCTTCCTTAATACTAAGGGTATAGTTAGAAATATTTATCAATTTTATCTTGCATACAGAAAAAAAATGAGAAAATTCTATATTTAGCAACAATTTTACTTTATACTATCAATTTTATTTTTAATGAGATAATTTATAGCCACATAAATATCTATGACTTGTTTTAAACTACAAGATTCAAAAGTATTTTTTTTCTTAAATTTAAAGTCAAGTTAAACTACATCACATAAATTAAGATGAATGAAATATCTTTTTTTTTTTGATGAAGCTAAAATTTGATGAAGCTAATAATACTATAGTATTGATGGAGATATATGATAGACTTATTATATAGCAATCTCACATTAAAAAGGTAAAATGTTAATTACTGTAATTTCTCTCAATTTTATCTTCAAATTTAATGAAAAAAGTAGAGCACATTTTCAATTTACCCTTTATCTTTTTTCACGTCACTCAGATGATTTTTGACTCTCAAATTACAAAACTCATTAAGTTAAACGCAGGGAGTATAAATTATCATTTGCATCAAAATTTACGCAAGTGAGATTATGCATGTTAAAAAAATATCGAATTAGCTATGAAATTTATCGTTAATTTTCAATTAATCTATAGCTAATAAATTTATAGATAATTGAAAAGTCTATTCCAGACCCGTAGCTAAATGCCTAGCATGAAATTTTTGCTGCTTATCTAGAAAATTTTGTCCGTTGCTGCTTCTTTATTTTCTTGTACTGAAGCTTACTCTGTTTTTTTTTTTTTTACAACTGAAACGCTTGCCCATATCATTCTAAGCAGTTGACAACAGTAACCCATACACGTAAAAAAATAAGTCATATATTATAAATAGCATGATAGCAAATCAGATAAATTTTCTTATTGAGGACTAAATTTTCATAGCTTTGTAGAAGGAAATGCATGGTCTATTAGCTTTAATATTTTTATAGTGTTGTGTTAAAGGAGAGAAAACAACAAAATGTTCTCTTTTAAAGGAGAGAAGACAACAAAATGTTCTCTTCTATTTAGAGTAGGCCTAAAGTTTCTCTTTAATTTACTTAATTAGTATATTAATTTTAGTCCAACAAATTAGTCAAAAATGAATATTTTACATATAACAGACGCTTTATTTATCATATGGATTTGAAATGTAAAAGTGACAGAAAACGAAATGGAATACATGGATGATAAGCAGCTGTTAACCAAATTAAACGTCAACTAAACACTCACTAATCATCATTGTTAGGTTCAAATGATTAGTTAGGAGTAGGCGTCTGGTTAATGCAAAATGTATCTTCCAAGTCACCTCAAACAATGAAGAAAAAGTAGGCAATTATTTGAAAATGACGGATATATATTGTTCGACCAACTAGTTTACCAATATGGCTGAAATATACACAATGTATATACTGATTTAGATAGTGCATATGTTGTGTATTGGATATATTATATATTATGTATAGATAATATAGGATGTATTGTTTATGCTGAAACTTATACTATTGTCATGATCCCGACCCGTCGGAACTGACACCCACACTAACTCACCGATGGAAAAACCATTATTACAGCTCAATATAACAAAACTGGTGTGATATAAGGAATTTAAAGATGCTGAAGCATGTCTAATCAATAAGAAATATTGAGTTTTCATAAACTCAGAAAAACAATCTAGTCAACCAACTTAACATGCGGAAATATCCTAGAAACTGAAAATCATCGTACCAAAACTCTAAAACTAACAAGTCTAGGAAGGGACTGCAACTCCAAACAGAAAATCTTTAACATATAAGCTATTGTCTGGACATCTAAGTCCCGAAAAAAAGGCTAGAAATAAGAGAATCCACGGCAGCTTGAAAGAAACAACTTATCCTTGAACTCGAACAAATGTTACTCCTCTAAACGAGGTCTTTCCGCAGCCGGCTGAATATGCCCTGTACTCAATAAAGATAGAGCAAGTGTAGTATCAGTGCACAAAATCAATAGTGTACTAATAGAATCACTCGGTTAGCCAGTAAGAGGATCATGAATGAGTAAACTTAACATAGTAAACACATACATACAAAATAACTTAACCATTTTCACTTAAATCAATATTCAGCAAGATCATAGTTCAACAATCTCAAAATCATATAACTTCACACAAGGATACTCCCATGGGACCTACAACCTCTCAACTTGTGTCGGAACGTGACACCCGATCCAAGGTTTGTGTCAGAACGTGACACCCAATCCAATTTATATGTCGAAACGTGACAACCAATCCCAACATACAAAACAGCCATAATTTTATTCAGTATTCAATATTATGTCACCAAGAGCAGGTTCATCATACAGCAGGCCAACAAGTGATCATTTCACATAAAATCTAGCATGTTTCCCTATTCATATACACATATGCATATTATGAGGTAATTTAACAGGTAGATAAAATACATACGGAAGCAAAACCATTACCTACCTCAAGTTCAAGCTTCAACAACTTTAAAGGGCATGAGTTTTTCCTTTTCGAGTTCGTTCCGCTTGTTCTTGTTCTAAAATAAGTTACCTATATACAAAAGATCAATACAATAACCTAATTTACATAAATTATAACATAATTCTCTTCCTAGATTCAATCCATGATCCTATTCCCACCCTAGGGCTATTTTCCACCCTTACCCACAGGCCAAAATCATCCCACAATGATCACCCATCCTAGTTTATGAGTATTAGGTATCGAATGATGGGTTTAGGGAGTAAAATCCTTACCTTAAGCATGGAAATCCGTGAAAGAATAATGAAAATTGCCCTGAATTGCCTCCTGTCATTTTAGGAATAATATTTGTAGAATAAAATCGTTTTTGGGGTTTTTGCATGTCTTATGCAGCAATTGTCCCGATGTGGCGGGACTATCCCGCTTTGGTGGACCCGCTCTAACGGGATAAATCCCGCTCAGGTAGGTTACATGGAAACAGAAAGCTCAGATCTTGAGTTTCAGTCTCCTATTTCGCAACACAACCCCTCCTCAAGACGTATTAAAATATACCCTTCACGCCAATTCTAATTTCGGGAGTTTTCTCGCTCGAATACAATTCCGCAAAGCGATAAATTCTTCGTATCATCTTAGATATTAAATTACCCAATATAATTAGAGATCCGATCCCCTACCATTCACAGGGTCACCCTAGACCTCAGATGTCTTAAAATCGTCTAAATCTAGCCTAGGCTAAAAATTTTCGAAGTTACTACCCAAAGTTTTTTGGCCCAAAATTCTTCCCCATTGGACTATCCATAACGATAGGAAAAAATTGTTACAATCGATACCAATTTACCCATCACTCGTCTCCGAGTGACCAACTAGGGAAAACAGGCTAAAGTAGAGATAGAGTAGTACCTATTTTGACGAACAACTAAGGATAGTTGTCTTGCATGTCCTTCTCAGTCTCTCAAGTAGCTTTGTCCATCGATCGGGGTTTCCATGTCACTTTAACCATGTTGATCTCTTTAGTCCTAAACTTTCTGACATTACGATAAAGGATGGCAACTGGCTCTTCCTCATACCAAAGATCTTTGTCTAACAACACCGAGTCCCTTTTAATAATGTAGTCCCTATCTCCATGGTACTTTTTCAGCATTGACACATAGAATCCCAGATGTACCCAAGACAAGCTAGGTGGTAAAGCCAATCTGTACGCCACTGGCCCTACACAGTCAAAAATCTCAAAAAGGTCAATATAGCAAGGACTGAGTTTGCACTTTTTACCAAACCTCATTACCCCTTTAGTGGGTGACACCTTTAAAAGCACCTTCTCACCAGCTTCAAATATCATCTCCCTCACCTTACAGTCAACATACTATTTTTAACGACTTTGAGCCGCTAGAAGTTTAGCTTGGATGCTCCTTACCTTATCCTGGGCATCCTTCACCAAGTCCACCCCCAATGGCTTCATTCTCCAGGTTCACACCACTCTATAGTAGACCTGCATCCCCTCCCATAAAGAGCTTTGAATGATACCATATCAATGCTAGAGTGGTAGCTATTGGTGTAGGAGAACTCACACAAAGGCAAAAGCTTATTCCAATGTCCCCCAAAGTCGATCACACATGCCCTCAACATATCTTCTAGCACTTGGATAGTATTTTTTGGCTGCCCATCTGTTTGTGGATTGAAAACTGTACTGACAGTGAGTTGATTGCCCAACTCTTCATACAACTTTTCCTAAAATTTAGAAGTAAATTGCGTACCACGGTCTGAAATAATAGAGAGGGGCACCCTGTGCAGCCTTACTATCTCTTTTACATAAATCTTTGCCAAATGTTGTGCATTATATTAAACTCTAACCGGGATGAAGTGTTCTGACTTTTTCAACCTTTCAACCACCACCAAAATGGATTCGTACTTCCCTATAGTCTTGGGAAGTCCCACCATGAAATTCATGGCCATTCTCTCCCACTTCCATTCTGAAATGGGCATTCTTTGAAGTAAACCTGCAGGTCTCTACTGCTCGTATTTCACCTATTGGCAATTCTGAACCTGGCCACCAGTATAGGTATTTCAAGTTTTGATATATCTTAGTTACTCAGGGTGAATAGAGTATCGCGAACCATGAGGTTCAGACAAAATTTTCTGAACTAAGCCACCTACCCGGGGAACATAAATCATTCCCCTAAAGTGGAGCACCAAGCCTGCATCAAGTGTTGAATCTTGGGCCTTTCGCATAAACACCTTTCCTCTAATTTCATCTTAGCTAACATCTTCAAACTACTTGACCTTGATCTCCTCTGTAAAAGTAGGCCTTAGATCAACACCGGCCATCACCCCACCCTTCTCTAAGATGTCTAACCTCACAAACCTGGCCTTCAAGGCCTGAAGGTCTCTAGCTAGTGGCGGCTTGCGGGCTCCCAAACAGGCTAGACTACCTATGATAGCAGTTTTTGGCTTAATGCGTCTGCTACCATATTAGCCTTATCTGGATGATACTAAATAGTGACATCATAGTCCTTGAGCAACTCCATCCACCTTCGCTGTCTCAAATTCAAGTCCTTCTGGGTGAACATATGATGTAAGCTGCAGTGATTAGTAAATACTTCACACTTGACGCCATATAGATAATGCCTCCATATTTTTAGTGCAAACACTATTACTGCCAACTCCAAGTCATGAGTCGGTAGTTCCTCTCATGCACCTTCAACTGTCGCAAAACATAAGCTACGACGATCTTATCCTACATCAACACATTACCCAAACCTGAATGTGAAGCATCACAATAAACAACGAAGTCTTTACCTTTGACCGACAAGTTCAAAATTGGTGCGGTGGTCAGAAGAGTCTTAAGTTTTTGAAAGCCCTCTTCATACTTTTCAGTTCACTCGAATGACACCCCCTTTTAAGTCAGCCTGGTCAAATGAGTAGCGATAGAAGCAAAGTTCTTTACGAACCGGTGATAATAACTAGCCGATCCCACAAAACTTCTAACCTCGGTCATGAAACTAGGCCGAGCCCAGTTCTTAACTTCCTCAATCTTTTGTGGGTGTACCATTTCCTTTTCCTTTGAAACAATATGGCCTAAAAAGGCAACTGACGGAAACCAGAAGTCACACTTAGATAGTTTTTCATACAACTTCTATTTTCCCAAAACACCTAAGACAATTTAGAGATGGTCTTCATGTTCATGTTCACTCTTTGAATATACCAAAATATCATTTATAAACACGATTACAAATAAATCTAGAAGCGGCTTGAACACCCCATTCATCAAACTCATGAAGGCTACAGGTGCATTAATCAGCCCAAAAGATATCACCAAAAATTCATAATGCCCAGACCTAGTTCTAAAAGTGGTTTTGTGCACATCCTCAACACTAATTTTCAGCTAATAGTACCCAAACCTGAGATCAATCTTTGAGAAGATTGATGCATGCACCTTGCAACTGATCAAAAAGGTCATCAATAGGGATAAATGATATTTATTTCTGATGGTAATCTTATTCAATTATTGGTAATCAATGCATATTCTCATACTACCATTTTTTTTCTTAACAAACAACACTAGAGCACCCCCATAGAGAAGCATTGGGACGAATAAATCCCTTATCAAGAAGCTTTTGGATTTGAGACTTAAGCTCTCTTAACTCTGTCGGAACCATACGGTAGGGAGGAATAGAAATTGAATGAGTGTCCGGTTCTAAATCAATGCAAAATCTATATCTCGACTAGGAGGCATACCAGGCAAGTCTAAAGGGAACACTTTTGGAAATTCACACACTATCAGGATAGACTCAATAGAAGGAGACTCTATATCCATATTCTGAATATGGGATAGATAGGCCAAAAAACCTTGACCCACCATTTTTCTAGCCTGGAGAAAAGATATGACTTTAGATGGATTAGGCTTGGACAACCCTTTCCACTTTAATTTTTCTCTCCCCTGGATCTCTAGAGCCATATTTTTTGTATTACAATTAGGTACATCAAAATAGGGGGACAACCAAGTCATGTTTAAGATCACATCAAAATCTGTCATATCTAAAATCACTAAATCAAACTAAGTCTGGCATTTTATAAACATCACAAAAAAAGTAGGATAAACATGGGTGACTATAACCGACTCTCCAACAGGGCTAGAAATATGAACAGGGACGTCTAGTATATCACACAGTGCATCAAAACTCAAGGCATATTTTATAAAAACATAAGAATAAGTAGAACCTGGATCAAATAAAATATTATCCATTTGGTTACAGACAAGAATAATACCTATTATCACTGCGTCAGAAGCTTCTGCAAAGGTCTTTCCCAAAAATGTATAAAACTAAGCGTGGTTATCCCGACGAGCTACCTCTTACCTGGCTAGGCTACTCCTCGACCCGCACTACCATTACCTCTTTCCCCACAGCCTTGTGGATTTCTTCTTTGGCCACCCTATGGACGTTCTCTACAATTGCCACCTCCGACCGTGGTTACTATGACTCTGGCTTACTGAGAGGTTGAAACTGTCCCTCAGGGGTGAGGACATTCCTTCAGTATATGCCCTGGTTCTCCATAATTGAAACAAACGCGATCAATATATGGCCTACTACCTGTAAATGATACTCTCTGATGCTCATGGGTCGGGTACTGCTGTGGAGTACCTGAAAAACTGCAGTAGAAGTGGGCAGAGCTGACTGAATTGGTGCAATTACCAACCTACCTAACCCTCTAAAATAGGATCCTTGGAAATTACCTGTGCTCTTAGAATTCTTAGCCAAATCTTTGGCCTGCCTATATCTTCTCACACTTTCTACCTTTTTCGCAAAGTCAGTGACTTTGTTGAAACACCTGCCTGATGAAGTCATGTGAACTGACAACACCTGCAACTCGAGGTTCAATCCTTTCATAAATAATCGGATCATCTAGTCCTCTATAGTTACTAGTTGAGTAGCATACCTGGAAAACACATAAAATTTGGTCTCATAAGCAGCCACTGACAAACCTTCCTACTTAATTGCCACGAACACATCCTTTTTGTGGTTCCTCAAGATACGGAGCACATATTATTCCAGTAACAGAGCATGAAACTAAACTCAAGTAAGTGGGGGAAATACTGGTGAATGATACTCTACATACTCTCTCCACCACTGCTTAGCCTCTCCGGCCTGCAGCTGAAATATCATAAATTCCACTTCGTGCTCGTGCACTATCCCCAACTTGTGCAACCTATCGTAGCAGTCAAGAATGAACTCATAGGCATCCTCATTCTCACTACTATGGAAGACTGTAGGCTTGAGCTTTAGAAATTTAGTGAGAATGTCATCCTCAATGCCGGTCATAACAGGACCCATTAGTAGTCTGAAGAAGGCATCAGGAGCTGCAGCAGCAAAATGACAAGCAACAGGGGTTGGTGCTACAGACATGGTAGGAATTGCTCTAGTGCTAGCCAACCTACTCAAAAGGGCCATAATCTTCTGTGCCAAAATAGGATCCAGAGGGGGAAGATTAGCAGGCCCAGTTTGGGTTTCCTTATCTTGTTCAACAACTTCTTCCTCTTCTCCAACCTCTGGGTTCTCCTCTAGCTCATTCTGGGGAGAGGGATGAGCCTCATCTCTTAAACTTGAACTTCCATCTTGGCGGGTGCTGCTCTCCCTCTCCCCTTGTTGCGTCTCTCATTCCTGCCTCTACCTCTGCTATTCCCTCGAACGGATGGCTCTTCCTATAGCTCTACTGGAGCTACAGACCATACACTGTTATAGCGAGTATTAACCATCTATAGACAAGAGAGTGAAAGATGTTAGATACTAATTTGGATCACCAGATACCAATTGAAATCAAGTTATAACACGAAGAAAAGAAGATAATGAAACTTTTCCTAAAGTCCTGTAGCGTCTTCAAGAAAAGTATAGACGTCTCCGTATCATTCTGCAAGACTTTACTAGACTCATTTTTTTACGACGAGATCAATGAATCTAGGGCTCTGATACCAATTTTGTCACGGCCCCGACCCGTCGTGACTGACACCCATACTAATCCTCTGGTGGAAGAACCATTATTATAGCCCAATCTAACAAAACTGGTGTGATATAAGCAATTTAAAGATACGGAGGTAGGTTTAATCAATAAGAAATACTGAGTTTCCATAAACTCAGAAAAACAAACTAGTCAACTAACTTAACATGCAGAAATATCCTACAAAATGAAAGTCATCGTACCAAAACTCTAAAACTAACAAGTCTAAAAAGGAAGTGCAACTCCCAATGGAAAATCTTTAACAAATAAACTATTATCTGAACATCTAAGTCTCGGAAGAAGGATTAGAAATAAGAGAGTCCACCACAACTTGAAAGAAACAACCTACCCTTGAACTCAAACAAATGCCACTCCTCTAAATGAGGTCTTTCCGTAGCTGGCTGAATATGCCTTGTACTCAATAAAGACAGAGCAAGTGTAGTACCAGTACACAAATTCAATAGTATACTGGTAGGGTTACGCGGTTAGCTAGTAAGTAGATCATGGAAAATTAAACTAAACATAATAAACACATATATAAAGAATAACTTAACCATTTTCACCTAAATTAATATCCAGTAAGATCAAAATTCAACAACCTCAAAATCATATAACTTCACACAAAGGTCCTCTCATGGGACCTACAAACACTCGTGTCAGAATGTGACACTCGATCCAAGGTTTGTGTTGGAACGTGACACCCGATCTAATTTATGTGTCGAAACGTGATAACCGATCTCAACATACAAAACAACCACAATTATATTCAGTATTTAACATTATGTCACAAAGAATAGGTTCATCATACAACAAGCCAGCAAGTGACCATTTCACATAAAATCTAGCATGTTTCCCTATTCATGTACACATATGCATATCATGAGGCAATTTAACAAGTAAATGAAACACATATGAGAAACAAAATCATTACCTACCTCAAGTTCGAGCTTCAACAACTTTAAAGAGCAAGAACTTTTCCTTTGTGGGTTCGTTCCGCTTGTTTTTGTTCTAAAATAAGTAACATATATACAAAGGATCAATATAGTGGCGTAATTCACATGAATTATAACATAATTCCCTTCCTGGACCCAACCCATGATCCTATTCCCACCCTAGGGCTATATTCCACCCACAAGCCAAAATCCTCCCACAATGATCACCCATCCTAGTTTATGAGTATTAGGAATCGAATGATGGATTTACGGAGTAAAATCCTTACCTTAAGCGTGGAAATCTGTGCTGGGTCGCCTCCTGTCGTTTTAGGAACAATATTTGCAGAATAAAATTATTTTTGGGGTTTTTGCCCATCTTATGTCATGACTGTCCCGCTCAGGCGGATTGCGCGGAGACAGAGAAGTATTAAAATATGCCCTTCACGCCAATTCTAATTTCAGTAGTTTTACTTGCCCAAATTCGATTCTGCAAAGCCGTAAATGATTTGTATCGTTTTAGCTATCAGCTTACCCAATCAAATTAGAGATTCAATCCCCTATCATTCACAAGGTCACCCTAGACCTCACCTGACTCAGAATTCGTACAAGTCTTGCCTACGCTAATTTTTTTCGAAGTTACTACCCAAAATTTTCTAACCCAAAATTCTTTCCCATTGGCCTATCCATAACGACAGAGACAGATCGTTATAATTATATAATATAATTTTGCTATACAACTAAACAATGTATATTTATGCTGAAATATATACCAAGAATTATTTTTCTTTATTGAGTATAAAATTGATATATATGAAGGAAAACATTTTACTATATACATTTTGTATTGTCGATTTCTTGGTGTATAATTTAATTAGGTTAAAGGTAAGCTTTCATCAACCCCACAAAATCAAATGACAAAACAACAAAAGATTTTTCACTTGGAAAAAAAAAGGCATTTTGAATAGCAAACAACTCTCACAATCAATCGATATTAGGCTATTCCTAATTTCATGATTTTTTTTAACGTATTGACTAATTAATGCATACACATGCCCTCTTCATTTTTGTCCACTATGTACCTTGTACCCATTTTTACATTTTATATTTAATTTGACACATTCTTTTATAAAATAATTATAAATAATTTAATAATTTTATAATATCATATTTTTGAATATCATAAATTTAAAGTATTAAAAAATAAATTGAATTTTACAATAAGGATAAAATAGATATAAAATAATAAATTATTTTTTAAATTTCAAATTGAATAAGTAAAACAAATATTTATTTTTACGATAATAAAGGAGTAAAAATAGATCAAAGAGTAGCGTGTAGTAGGGGGCATGTGACATTTTTGCTATTTTGGGTGCATGGACGTCTAGCTTGGCTGTCTTTGCCTTCTATTTCGTACTATATTTCTACGTCATGATAATGAAAACGCCTCCTAATTAATGTGGAAATTATTTTTTGAAAAAAAAAATGCATACTTGGATTCACTAAACTCGTGTTAATGTAGTGGTAATACTCTCATCGTTTTATAATGAATGTCATTTTTAGTTTGAACATACACTTAAGAAAATTACTGACTCCGAAAAAATAAGATGTATTTTACTAATTTACTTGTATAAATATCTTGAAAAAAAGTACTTGGTCTTTAGTATTTCCTCTATTTTAAAATAAATTGTGTTATAAATTTGGGCATATCTCTTAAGAAAACGCATCATTCCTAGAAAGTAAGATGTATTTTATTAGCATATCTTTAATATGTATTTTGAGATGTAGCTCTTTGGTAATTTCTCCGTTATGTAATTTTTTTTATTTAAATAAGGATAAAATTGAAAGAACATCATTAACGACTCTTGATTATGTGTAAGAGTAGACTATAGCACCAACTAATGATCTTATGGAGCTAGGTTCCTTAAGTTCGTCTAAATGATAAAATAGAGAACATGCAAAGTTACCAATTGAAATACTTGGCACCCTACAACCGACTTGATTATTGTGTGATAAATTTGGGATTAATCGATGTTAGCCTATGTTGGACAGACTCCAATAATATCTTCGGTGAAGATATCCTCAGACGAGCTTGACGAAAGCCCAGAATTGATGAACATGTAATTAACGATATTGATAAATATTGTTTAAGAAAAATTCAAGTATTCACTAACAGTATTCGATGTTTTACAATTTAATGATTCTACTTTTTCATAGAGATCAATTCTTAGGATTTGATAGCCTGAAATCATTCTCTCTTCCTCACGTTAAATGGCTAATTAAATGACATTTAAGAGTGAAAGAAGTAACACCCGATATTTTCTCTAGGACAAATTCATAATGGCTATTGCCTCTCAATGATTCTGTCTCTAAGCACTCAAGCCTTGGTCCGATTATATTCCTACTAGGTGAATCATACCATTTACTTTCGATGTAATATCGTTGCCCTTATTGCCTTAAACATATCACCCTCTGATACGATCACATGTCTTGTCTATTTTTATCCTACACACAAAATTTTGTAATTTTCTTGGCAATTATTGTCCAGTTATATATTTTTGTCACTCGTTTGCAATTATATCAAATAATAAAATACTGTTACATTGACAAAAATTAAAGAAGCGACTTTCCATTATCTTTCGTTTTCTTGTAATTTTCACCCTTTTTAGTGTGTACGTGTTGTCTGTTTTGTCTTTTTACATAGAAATTTAGGTGCAATCTAGCTCAGAAAAAGACATACATGGAAAACTAAGTGCACATGAAGAGGATTTAAGCAATGTCCCTATTGGACCATTGCATTTATATTTAACTCAAGTCAAATTATTTTTATTTTTAAATAATAAAAAGTCAAAGTAATAAACTTTTACCATGTACCAATTGTCATGGCCGAACGTGTACAAATCAGATTAGGTATTTTTGGCATAGTCAAAGTTTATTTTTTTTTTGAATTTGACATTTTAGTTTACTTAAATTATTAAGTTTTAAATTAACAATTTATCGATATTTGATAAATTTCTTTTAAAGTAAACATGAAAAAACTGTGTTATTAGTTGTGTGGTCTCTTTCTATCTCTATCTTCACTTTATATCCTCACTTTGTTACTCCTATTTATTGCAGTAGAGTATCTTTAGTTGATCTTCCCAGTCGCCTTATCATTTGTCACGTAGTATTCATAGTAAGAAACTATGAAATTAGCTAGGGATAAAATTTTAGAACTAAAAAGGTAAAAATTTTATGCTAATTTTATTTAGTTATGAATTAATGATAAATTATATGTAAATTTAATTAGTTATGAATTATTTAACAAGGAAATAATTAAATTTATCAATAAAATTAGTAGCTAATTTTATATTTTCTGATAGTAATTCTTATCTTTCATTAGTCGGTGCTTTATGGTAACTAACTAGCTAGAGAGATCCATTTCACTATCTAATTAATTAGCCACTTAATATCATTTTACGTTGCTTCTTATAGTCTTGCTTCAACCACCCAACCGCCCTTTCTTATCTATTTTTTTTATAAAAAACTTAAATTATTTGGATTGATGTTGGTGATCTCCAAGAGAGAAATCTGAATCTAAAATATTTGGTTTATCTCATTTTATTTGACGCACTTCTTTCATTAGCCTATTTTAAGAAGAATATTATTTTTCATAAAATAATTTATAATTATATAAATATCTAATAAAAATTGTTATAAATCGCATATATTCATTTATTTATTTTTACATTTCGATGTGTATCGAACGGTACCCCATAACTTTTGTGCCAATATGGTATGAACTTGTATATGACCATTGAAAGGTAGCCATATCTTCAGAACCCCTTAACGATTAAATGCAATTATTCCTTTTCTTCTTTTAAATATTAGTACTTTGCGCAAATAAAATATCGTTTGACTCACCAAATAACACCTTTCTATAAAATGAGGTAAAGAATTAATGACTATAGATGCAATAGTTTGTTTCTTTTCTTTATTCAAACACATTGTTTGTCTACAACTTTAATTGCACTACCGCAACATACATGTGTTGTGTGCCTATCTAGCTTACTTTGATTAGTAATCTTGAGGAGTATAGTATAATATGGGTGTTGGGAGAATTTAGTAATTTTTGCGCAAACATTATCTTTATACTAAAAAATCAAGAAAACTTATATAACTACTTACGTGAAAACACACTTATAAAAACAAGTGAATTGCTCTATTTCCAAATCTACCTGCATCATTTGTTATCAAATTTTTTGCTTATATTCAGTTTCTTGAGGTTTTTTTAGTTTCCTTTTTCCTATATGTAGATTTTTTTATTTAGATAAAAAAAAAAGAACCATAAAACTGATAATTATTTTTTTCTTTTTAAAATATATTAAATGCTGTACTTTCGTTAATTTGGCGGTTGTTATTTATTAACTTGAGATAGTTATCCTGTTTAAAATTAAAAATCTACAAACTTCAAATTTCGACTCCGACTCTGAATAGGTGGGTACGCAAATAAATATTGGGAGGCAGACAAAAATAGAGACATAAATTATCTTCCGTGTAAACGAGATTGTGTTTGAGCTGATTTTGGATTTTGCCTCGTGGGAGTTGTCATTGTCCTCTTCAAATTCCCAATCTTTTTTACACCTTTCAATTCTAAAAAAATTGATAATGTTCCACTTTTAGCCTTAGCATGTGTCACATCCCTACTTGCACGATGCTTATAATTAAGATCAAAAAATGATCAAAAATATCTTTAATGTATGAGAAATAATTAAAAAATGATTTTTTTCCCACCAACTGAATTAAATTTGCCAATGTTCTTAATGTAATAAGCTTGAAGGAAGAAGGGCATTGTGTCGTTAATGAGGGTGCAATTTTAAGCTTGAAAATACTATTAGGAAAAAAGTTGATTCAATAGAAGGAAGAAGAGCATTTTTGAGTCATTTTAATACGATAAGAACATTTTTGGTCAAATAAGTAAAAGGGAGACATTTTTGAACTATTTTTAATACGTTAAAGATATATTTGACTCTTTTATTTCCGTTATAAGGTATAGCTTACAAACAAAAGTAAATTTAAAATATGAAAATTATGGTATCTCAGTAATCTCAAATTAGAAAAGAGAATGAAAAAAATAAATAAAGGTGCGTGTGGTATTTATTTTTTTTTAAAAAAAAAAAGTGGTAGCAAAACCTAAGTTGATTTCATCTTTGCCACAAACTTAAACCAACAATCTATTTTTTTTATTGGATTCTCAATTAAATTTTAATATATATTTAACGAATTTCCCAATGCAAAGATAGAATCTGAACAAAGTTAATTGAGTTATAATTCTGAAAATCCACACCTGATATAGATATGCCCCGGCTTATGCAAAGCCTGCAGGCATAATTTTATAATCTTCTTTTTTTTTTTGGTAAACAAGGGAAACATTACGAGTAATTCCTAGTTAATGTGTCGTTAAATGAATTTTAACTAGTTGAATTTTGTTAAAATCCATCGTTGAATGTGATTAGCATGAAATTTTTATTGTTTAGAAAAAGAAATTATTCGTTAATTTTTTATTTTTTAATAATAAATTAAAAAATAATTGTCGTCTGTTTATATATTTTGTACCGTAAATATGACATGACATCACATTTAATAAGTTTTGTATTTTTTTTTCTTTTTTCAAAGTGTGGTAGTAACCTTGACACTTGTGTCCCTCCTTTGATTCGACAAACTGTTTACATTAACATGTGGAGGTTCGATAAATAATATTTTGTGAATTATGTCATTTCGTTTTCATGAAAATGATTTTTTTTCTTAAAGAAGAGACCCAATAGAAGAATATCCAATAATTGAGATTCATAATTTTGAACATGATGTGATCTAAAAAGAAATTTAGGTGAATTGTTTTCTTCATAAATTATTATTATATTCTTAATACATTACTTTTCCGGGACAAAGCTTAGAAAGTAGAGTTATTTCTTCTAATTTGTCAATAATAACACTATACATTCAAAACAAGACGAGTGAATTAACATCAAACTTTAGTAGGTAGCTTAAAAAATAGACTTAAATTATGGTCGATTTTGATTGATCATCTGAACACATAATTATAAAGTATTCTTATTAGACACATCTGATTCAAATTTTGAAAAAACTTATGCATATGTTTTCAAGCATAGATAAGTTTGCTTGCAACAAATTTTAAAGTGATGAAAAATAGATTGCAATCACAAATAAAATATGAAGAAACAAATTTTTTTATTCATAAAATAATGTGGGTACAAAATTTATTTGTTCACTTGATTCTTCTCTCCTAAGATTTTTCCATGATTCAAGAAAGATAATTTGAACTTGATGTTCATGAATGAATTTGTGGCTTCTTGAAGTATTTGATTATCAAAAGAGTGACATATTTTTAATCACTTTATGAATATTGTAAGAGTTTATGAGATATTCGAGATGTCTCTTCAAAGGAAATATATTACTCTTTATTATATAGGCATGAGCTAAGCTAGGGTAGAGTAGCATCCAAGAACCCTAACCGGAATTGAACACACTTTGTAGAGTCCCAACTCAAATTGAACATGTCATGCTAAGTCCCATAAAATTTCATTGTCTACAAATACGCCCTACTTCAAGGCTTGTCGGAGTGTAGATTTGATGAATCTCAAAGATCAGCCTTGAAGTACCCACAAAAATAAAGCTTTCAGTTTCGCAATTTTGTGGCTTCAGATTTGCAAATTTAATTTGTGAGAAAAGAGATGAATGACAGATTTGGTCTAACTGGGCGTGCCAATTTGTTTGCAACAAATTTCAATGCATGACAATAAGCTCCACCACCAGTACATCATGTAAAGATCATTTGAGAAGAGATCTTTGGGATAAACTACTGCTATATTCCAGTGTAGGCAAACCATGGTGTACAATAGGGGATTTTAATGTAATCACTGGCATTGAAGAGAAGCTGGGGGGCATACCCTACAACATGAACAAAAGTTTTGAATTCATAAGTACTATTGAAGCTTGTGGACTCATAGACTTGGGTTTTCATGGTGCAAAGTATACATGGTGTAACAACAGAGATAATGATGCCAGGATTTGGAAGAGACTAGATAGAGCTATGGTAAATGACAAGTGGTTAGACATGATGCCCATGACTACTATTACTCATTTAGCTTCCACTGGATCAGACCATTGCCCTTTATTCATGGAGTGTGCAGAGAGACAGAACAGTGCCCCTAAGTATTTTAAGTTTCTACACTGCTGGGTTGATAATGATAGCTTCCTCGATGTAGTGAAAACGTGCTGGGGAAAACCTGCCGCAGGAAATCCTATGAGAAGATTTCAGGAAAAAATGAAAAGAGTGCGAAGCACTCTGAGTAAGTGGTCAAGACAAGAATATGGTGATATTTTCTCTTCCATCACTGATTTTGAGACAAAAGTTAGAGAGGCTGAGGATGCAATAATTAGTGATAACTCCGAAGATAATAGAACCAAGTTGAACTTGATCAATGCCAAATACATCAGGTATCTGAAGATAGAGCAATCCATCCTCAAACAAAAAACTCAACTACAATGGTTTAAGGAAGGGGATGCCAACTCCAATTACTTCCATGCTATCATTAGAGGGAGAAGGAGAAGACTGTATATTCACAAAATTGAGGATGATCAGGGTAATAGTATCCAGGGAAATGAGGAAATTGCCAAGGCTGCATGTCATTACTTTGAAAAGATATTTACTACAGACAACAAGAAAATCAATGAAGATTTCCTTAAGTACATACCTAGAAAGGTCAGTGACAATCAAAACCACATGTTGCAAAAGGTACCTACTAAAGAGGAGTTACAGAAAGTGATTTTCTCTATGAATGGTACTTCTGCTGCAGGTCCTGATGGGATGAGTGGCAAGTTTTTCCAGGTATGCTGGGACATTATCAGTGAGGACCTTTTGGAGCTGATTCTGTTTTTCTTTAATGGCCATGACATCCCAAAATACGTCTCCCATGCATGTCTGGTTCTACTCCCAAAAGTTGAACATCCTAATAGACTATCTGAATTCAGACCTATATCTCTCAGCAATTTTAGTAGCAAAATAATATCCAAACTCCTTAGTAGCAGACTGGCTCCCATCCTTCCACATCTTATTTCTGATAATCAGTCTGGATTTGTCCAAGGAAGGAGCATATCTGAGAACATTATGCTGGCTCAAGAAATTATGCATAACATAAACAAACCCAAAATTGGAGATAATGTGGTTATTAAACTTGACATGGCCAAGGCTTATGATAGAGTCTCATGGTCCTTTATCTGTCTTGTCATGAGAAAGATGGGATTTGGGGAAACCTTCATAGATATGGTATGGAGAATAATGTCTAACAATTGGTACTCTGTCATCATAAATGGCAGCAGGCATGGTTTTTTCCACTCAACAAGAGGTCTCAAACAGGGAGACCCACTCTCTCCTGCTCTCTTTGTTCTTGGTGCAGAAGTACTGACCAGAATGTTAAACAACCTTCATCAGCACTATCTATACACTGGTTTTAAAATGGAGAAAAGGGGTCCTCAAATTAACCACTTGAGTTTTGCAGATGACATTATTATCTTCACCTCAACTTCCAAGTATTCCCTTCAACTCATCATGAAGACTCTTCAGATGTATGAAGGCATTTCTGGGCAGCTTATTAATAAGGACAAAAGCCAAATCTTAATCCCTACCAATACCCCTGATGATATAATGGATAGAGTAGTGAACATCACTGGTTATAAATGCACTCATGGGCCTATGATATACTTGGGATGTCCATTGTATATAGGAAGACAAAGGGTCATATATTTCACTGGTATAGTTTCAAAAGTGATTGCTAAAATTCAAGGGTGGCAGACAAAGATGCTAAGCTATGGGGGGAGAGCCACTTTGATCAAATCAGTGCTTCAATCACTTCCTATACATCTGTTATCTGCCATAACCCCTACCAGAACCACTTTGAAACAAATAAAATGCCTTATTGCTGACTTCTTCTGGGGTTGGGATAAGGAGAAAAGGAAGTACCATTGGGCCTCTTGGGAAACCCTTAGCTTACCATATGAGGAGGGAGGTATTGGTGTAAAAAACTTGGAAGATATATGTCTGGCAATGCAATACAAACATTGGTGGTTGTTCAGAACTAAGAGATCTTTATGGGGGGATTTCTTGAGAGCTAAATACTGCCAAAGAGCTCACCCTGTCACAAAAAAGTGGCACACAGGTCAATCTCTCATGTGGAAGAACATGATGAAGAACAAAGGTGACATAGAACCTCACATTAAGTGGACCTTATGTTCAGGGAACTGCAGTTTCTGGTGGGATGATTGGTTGGGTATTGGCCCTCTAGCCAATCACTATGAATATATTCCAAGATTCAATAACTCCACTGTCTCCATGTTCTTGACAATTGGAAAATGGAATGAAGAGAAAATCAGGCAACAGGCCCCTCAACACATGATACACACAATTCTCAATACTAAAATCATGTACCAACAAAACACATTAGATCAAGCTCAATGGAAGCTGCAATCACATGGTAATTTCACTTGTAAATCAGCTTGGGAAAATGTGAGAAAGAAAAAAAACAACACATTGATAGATAGGATGACATGGCATACTAACATCCCTTTCAAGGCTTCATTCTTGCTTTGGAGAGCATTGAGACACAAACTGCCAACCAATGATAAACTGATTTCTTTTGGGAGAGAAACTGCAGAGTGCTCATGCTGCTACAGGCCTGGTTTGGACAACATAGATCACATATTTGTCTCTGGAAGCTTTGCTAAACACATCTGGACATATTTCTCCAACTGGGGGGGAATCAGGCAGGACCACAACTCCATTAGAGACATCTTGATGAGATGGTGGACCTACAAACCAAACAATGCTGTACATAAACTCATGTTGCAAGCCCTCCCTATATTTATTTGCTGGAATGTCTGGAAGAACAGGTGTGCAAGTAAATATGGAGGAAAGAAATCTAGTACTACTAGGGTGAAGTTCAATATAATCAAAGAAATATACATGCTTATTACCACAGTTTTTCCATATATCCAATGGCCACCAGCTTGGAAAGATCTAATTATTTGGATAGAAAACTGTAAGCATGACATAAAAGTAACCCAGGTTAAATGGCTCAAACCCCCCCCTAACATAGTTAAACTTAACACTGATGGGAGTGCCATAGGCAACCCAGGAAAGATAGGAGCAGGAGGCATAGTAAGGGATCATAAGGGTAATTTGATATATGCTTTTGCCTCTCCTTTGGGAGTTGGAACAAATAATCAAGCGGAAGTGCAGGCAACCAGTGTTGGCATTAATTGGTGCATTCAACATGGTTATAATAGAGTAATATTGGAAGTAGATTCGGAACTTGTGATCAAGTGGCTGAATCTGGACATCAAACCACCCTGGAACATTCAAAACTACGTTAATGAACTCCAACAACTGGTCCAACTGCTAGAATACTTCCAATGCAAACATGTTTTTCGGGAAGCAAATTTTCCAGCTGATACATTATCTAAGTACAGCCATACACTTGATAATACACAACACTTCTACAACCTTCAACAACTTCCACAAGAAACCAAGGGCTACATAAAGCTAGACAAGATAGGAATGGCAAGCTTCAGGAGAAGAAGATTAAAAAGGATAAAACAACCTTCTTGAACATGTTTATCTTTAATTTTCCAACTTGGCTACGATTGGTGTTGCTGCAACTTTCCTTGGACCTACTTGGTACGACATGTCTAAAAAGAGCAAAGATGAAAAGAATTTCCCCAACCCATGCGAGATAGAAGGTTCGTATACTTGTTCTTGAATAGGACTAGTGTAGGTTACTTTCTTGTATTCTCGTGGAAGGGGAGAGTCTCCCTCATTTATGCTTTCTTAGTTGATTTGTACCGAGAGGAGTCCTCTCACAGGTTTAATGCTTTCTAGTTATAGTTAGTCTCTTTTTGTATCGGGGATGAGTTAGCCGACCTTAATAGGTTAGCCGACTTATGAACCACCATAGGATCGGAGGTAAGGTTTATGTCCCCCTCCTTGTATTTTATTTTGATTATTTATGTTAAGGCTTGGGGGTGCTGCTCAACCCCTGACTGTGCACGAGAGGTGGGAGCCTCGTGTAGGGTCTGTTCCCATAAAAAAAAAAAAAAAAAAAAAAAAAAAACCACAACCAAAATATAAAAAAATGAGAATATTCTATTTATACATAGTGAGGGCACAAATCTGTTTATTTCTTGATTCTTCTCTTCTATGATTTCTTTGTGATTCAATGACCGTTAATGACGTATTTCTACAACTAGGACGATGTGGAATTGATCTCCATGAAATAATTGGATCTTCTTGAAATATTTGATTATCAAAATGAGTCTGGCATATCATGATCTCTTTATGAATATCCCAATAGTTTATGAGATATTCGAGATCACTTCTTTGAACAAGACAATATTTGCTGTCTTCATGATCTTTTTATGAATACCCAAGAATTTATGAAATATTCAAAATGTCTCTTCAAGAGAATATATTAGCCTTTATATAGGCGTGAGCTGGGATTTAGGATTGCGTAGCCTCCAAAATATCTAACTAGAATTGAATACTTCTTGGTGATCCAGTAAGCATGTCAATTTGTTTGCAACAAATTTTAAAGTGATGAAAAATATATTACAATCACAAATAAACTATGAGAAAGAAAATATATTTTTTATTGATAAAACAATGTAAATACAAAATCTGTTTGTTCCATTGATTCTTCTCTCCTAAAATTCCTCTATGATTTGAGTGCCATTAGTGGCGTATTTCTCGAACAAAGATAATTTGAACTTGATCTCAATGAAAGAATTAGTGGATCTTCTTGAAGTATACCTCTTTATAAATATTTTAAGAGTTTATGGGATATTCGAGATGTCTCTTCAAAGAAAATATATTAACATTTATATATGCATGAGTTAGGACTTAGGATAGAGTAGCTTCCAAGAACCCTTATTGAAATTGAACACACCTCGCAAAGTCCTATCTCGAATTTAATACATAGAGTCTCATAAATTTTTGATGACTACAAAGTTAACAACTTAATATAATTTACTTCCTTTAATTATACATTTTCATCTTAAAAAGATATAAAACTCAAACATATTCACATAAAATAAAACAAAGAAAATAAAAATACACTTTGAAAAAGAAAAAACATTGATTATTATTTAATTTAGAGTACCAATATAAATGGCAAGTATTTAATACATGTAGCCCACGGTCCCCCACACTTGATAGAGTTATGTAATGGTACAATATGAGAAGTTGAATGGTCCATCCTGAAAGAACATTTGTCCCCCTCTCTATCAGCTTTCCATATTTTGGGACGTGCCGTAGCCAATATTTTCATTGACTTTAAATTTTCGTCATATTATGAGAGTTTAATTTCTGTCTTGTGATTGTCTCCCACATTTTTCTTCGACTATCCCATTTTAATTTTCTGAAATATATTTATTCAAGGATTTTAAGCATTTGATTTAGTTATTTTCCACAAAGCAAATATGATTTTAAGCAAATTTTCATATTCTTAGATGAGTATAATTAATGAAACCTTTTAAGATTATGTCACATTATTAATTATAATTATAATTCTTTATGATAAAGCTACAAGGTTTATTTGAGCTAGATTACCCCCATTGAAAATTTTCGACATTCAAAGCTAGGGTAATTTCATCTATCCTATGTCATCTATAAACAATGTTTGTGAGTACAAATGATAGTTATTGCAGGTTTGATGGCTGGACAGTGAATTGATAAAATCCTAGTCCTCTCTATATACATAAATTAATGGACAATGGTGAATTTATGTGTAAAAAAGGGTTACGTGAATTCGTGGTCATTCAATAATATTTATTATTATTATTATTATATTATTATTATTATTATTATTATTATTACTATTATTATTATTATGACTATTATTACTATTACTAGTATTATTACTATTATTATTATTATTATTATTATTATTATTATTATTATTATTATTATTATTATTATTACTACTACTACTACTATTATTATTATTATTACTATTATTATTACTACTACTATTACTATTACTATTATTACTATTATTACTATTATTACTATTATTATTACTATACTACTACTATTGTTATTACTATTATTACTATACTTATTATTATTACTATCATTATTATTATTATTATTATTATTATTATTATTACTATTATTACTATTATTATTATTATTATTATTATTACTATTACTATTATTAGTATTAGTATTATTATTATTATTATTATTACTATTACTATTATTAGTATTATTATTATTATTATTATTATTATTATTATTATTATTATTATTATCATCATCATCATCATTAGTACTACTACTATTATTATTATTATTATTATTATTACTATTATTATTATTATTATTACTCTTATAATTATTATTATTATTATTACTATTATTATTATTATTATTACTATTACTATTATTATTATTATTACTATTATTATTTTATTATTATTATTGTTATTATTATTATTATTACTATTATTATTATTATTATTATTATTATTATTATTATTATTAGGCTCGCATGAACAAAAAGAGATAAAATGATGCATTGATTGAAAGGTGGTCTTAACTCCTTCAAGTCAAGGGTTCAAATTCCTCTTATTGCCATTTTTACAAAGAACATACAAACAAACATCCAAAATATGTAAACGGGTGATATTTTTTTATGATAACGTAATTAATTATTTGCTGCTCGTTAAATTGTCATTATTAAATTTTACACTTTATCTTAAAAAACAATGATGCCTCCGTCAAACTTGAAATCCTAAATTCCCCTCCGCTAATGAAACGTGTTAAGAAATTGGGGAGAGATGATGGAATCATTGAATGGCTGTATTCGAATATAATGTATATATTGCATATTTATTAATGATTAATGTGGTTCTAACGCCGTTTATGTATAACGTATATTGAACCTGATGATCAAGTGAATTGTGAATCGTGTTTTTGGATTGCTTGTGATTGTCCATAAGCACCTATTTAATTTTTTTAAAATGATTTTCAGTCTACTAGTATATGATTCAGAATTTATTTCAGAAAGTAACATGCTTTACATGTTTATTATGTTCAGATGATCATAATACTAATTAAATTTTATAATGTAAATTAATTACTTGTCATGTGTTCAATTACAACTATTGCTTATATTCATTTTAGATTAAGATAATGTGATCTCACATTCAAATGGAGAAGTAGCCAACCTTCTCGAACATGAGTGTCACAGTGTCCAGGCCGGTTAACTACCATACTTGTTTCCCTAGGTTTCATCTGTTTTCATTTAAAACTGTTTATTTTTCAATATTTGAATGAACGTCATTTATTTATATGTAATTATATACATAATATAAAAAATATAATTTAAATAAATATTTAAAAATAAATAAAATAAATCATTATTTGATTGAAAAAATGAAACACTTACTTTCGCTTGCTAGTGATGGTGGAGATAGTTTGTAATGGTTATGGTGATGGTAATAGTTGGTGTTAGTGGCTAGTAATGATGGTGATGATAATTGTGAAGGTGGAGGTGGTTGGTGTTATGGTGACTGTTAATGGTGGCGATTGCTAGTGATGTTGGTGGTTGTAATGGTGAAGTTGGTTGATGTTAGTAGTTGGTGGTGACTGAAAATGTGTGGTAATTGATGACGTGTTTGTGGTAGTTGGCGGCGGTGCTAGTTATGATGATGGAGGTGGTTGGTAGTAGAGATTAATTACAATGATGGTAATTGATAATAGTAGTGGTCGAGGTGGTGGCTATGACGGTGGTGGTGAACAAAGAATGTATGATGGTAGTTGCCAGCGATGCTAGTTATGATGGCGGAGTATGTTGGTAGTAGGAAATTGACTGTGGTGGTGGTAATAGTGGTGAGGATGGTGGAGGTTATAGAGATAAGGGGCGGCGATGGCAATGGATATAATTATAATGATGAAGGAGATAAGTGTGGTAGTAATTAACAATAGTGGTTAGCAACTGTGGTGGTTCTGATGGCGAAGGTGGTTGGTGGTAGACGACTGTAATTCTGATTGACAATGGTGGAGATGGTTGTGGTGGCAAAGGTGGTTGGTGGTAGATGACGGTAATGGTAGTTGACAGTGGTGGAGATGGTGGTGATGGTGATGGTTAAGATGGCAGAGATGGTTACTGCATGATGGTGGCTGGTGATTGTGGATGGAGTGATGGTCAATATTATCCACAAAAAAATACTTCTTAATAATATTACAATTTTGTTCTAGATCTTAATGATTAAGACCTACTCAAATTCATTTATTCACTATGGTTTCAGATGCAAAAGCCAGTTGAGGCATTTTAGAGGGAAAATTGTCTAAATTAATGACATGATTATAACTTAAAACTAACTTGCCAGGAGAAACATTCTGTTACTAATTAGCAGAATATAATTTGGCGCAACTACACTATATTAATCACAAGAGGTAGTTGTCCAATTTAAGACAAAATCTTTTGCTGTCGGTGAGAATCTTTCACCAGCAAAACGTCATTTCTAAGAAAAAAAATTAGGTTGAACAAAACAATATTATAAACTAATTAAACAGGTTTTTGATGTCTTTTCGGATATAATGATTCTCAAAATTACTAGCAAAGTGTGAGACGTCGAATGAACATCTCATTTAACAACTTAAATTCTTAAAAGTCATGGATATTCTATTTATAATTATCTTTAGATATGAAATATGATCCCACATACACATGTAAGTTTAGTTCTTTTTATTTTGCTCATTTTGACCGAACACATAAAATTTTAAAATGAATATCAATAATAATTAAAGTCGAAATCTCTAATTCATTAATATCTTGTTGAATTGTACAAATCATTTCATCTAATAATTTTATTATTAAGGGGGAGATAATTTTTGTATTAATTACTTTAGGTATGCGATATGACATGGAGAAACCCCACGCTAGGGAAATAATATAATACAGCACTAGGCTAACAGACTAATAGCCATTATCTTATTGAGGCTTTAATTAGGACAAGTAGGCTTTTGGCAGATTAGTGATAGTGCCCCTTCTTTTAGATAGTTTCCAAATTTTCCCCTATTGTTCGTAACCTTTCACTTGCATTATTGAATGCAACAAACAAGAAAAAATTCACCAATCCCACTCACCCCTTACCACAAATCTTTGTCTACTAATTTCTTTCTATATTTCAAGTATGTAGATGGAAAAGAGTACTTGAAAACAAGTTTACAAGAATAGTGTAGCTACCATGTGTGCCTCCTCCATCTTTACCTAGCTAGTTGAAAGAAGTCACCAATTCTACTCATCCCTTACCACAAATCTTTGTCTACTACATCAATCCTACTCATCCCTTACCACAAATCTTTGTCTATTAATTTTTTTCTATATTTCAAGTATGTAGATGAAAAGGAGTACTTGAAAACAAGTTTACAAGAATAGTGTAGCTACCATGTGTGCCTCCTCTATCTTTACCTAGCTAGCTCATGAAGTGTAGGTATTCGTTGTATACATGCATCCTATTAAACATATCACATTCAAAACTTGTCCTAAAAAAAGATAAGCGGTCGCTGCAAATATAATTCGACTTTTAAGTTCGGATGCAAAGACATTAACTCAATTACCGCTAATTATTTTTGTGGTAATTAATATTACTGCTAAAAGGAAATCCATTGTTACTAAGGGTCCGTTTGTCCACGTGAGATTGTAACACCCCGCAACTTCTAAGTAAGGATCTGAACCATCCTCTGTATGCATATAGGTCCAAACCCGATGACTTCTAAGTTGTGCATATATGTTAAGGTCCTTTACTAAGTATTTGAAGTGTATTAGTTGTATTTTAGAGTCATAAGGTACCTCAAACACCAAGCCAAGTTCAAAGTATTTCTATCGGCTAAGTTATAGCATAAGTTCATATAAAGGTCAACTTAAAATGATCATATCTCTCAACTTATAAAGATTTAAGTGACCATGCCACATAAAATTAAATATCTATGAATTATCTTTCCAATGCCACAAAATTTTTATTATTTGGAGTTCGAAGTAGAAAGTTATGATTATTTTACTGGAGCATGTCCAAACTGGACAATTTGGTGATCTCGCCTATCAATTCGGCAACTCACCAAATGATTCAGCATATCGCTAAATTGTGTCTCTGAATTGGCCTGAAAACTTTCAGACGTTGTAATTTTTGGCGATCTAAGGCCTCCTTTTGGTGATCCGCCGAATAGTTTGGCAATGGGACCTCCAAATTGGCGATTTAGCAAACGAGATTCATTAAAAGTCGAGTTCTTTGATTTTTATGGTTTTCTTATGTTTTCATAAAAGAATTCTTGACCATTTATCCTTAATTAACTTTCCTAAGTCTATCTTACAGCCTAATAACCTCCTCATTCTTCTAATCCTCAAAAAATATTAAATTCGCACGTTCTAAGTTTTCTCAAGGAAAAAGCTAGGGTTCTTTACCTTCAAGCCTCACTTCAAGGTTTCAAGTCAGTGTTTTCCTTCCAGGTATGTAAGGTTCAGCGAGAGTATCCCTTCACTCTCATGCCTAAAGTATTTTTGATTCTCAATAATTTTACAAGATAGTTAGAAGCAAAGCTAAGCTTTCTATGAAATTTTGATTTTTCTTCATAAATTTCTATTTTTATTATTTTACTTTGGTTTGAAAACCTTATTGCATCGATTTAGTATGATTTTTGTGGTCTCTTATGTATTTAAGCGTTTTAAACATAAAAGTAGGCATGTTATGATTTATAAATACAGGTTATTTTAAGGCATGACTTTTGACCTTAGTCTCACTTATGATTCAAGATATGATTTTTGAGTTTAATCTCACTTATTATTCAAGATATGACTTTTGAACTTATTGTCATATATGATTAAGATATATGGACAATTTTTATACTTATAAGCCTTAATATATATTTATGTATTTTGAGAGGACTATTTATCATCGAGTGAACTTTAGGGATGAAGGTTTTCTTTTAGTGTTTGTGGACCTTTAGTAGCAATTCCTAAGTCCCATAACTATGTGCCATCATAAAAATTGAGTATATCGTTTTGTTGGACAACTCCATATGGCCTTGAGAGGCACATACATGTGGATCCACATATATATGATATGGTCCTATACTCTGGCAAGGTATAGGGAAGCCCGCCTAACTGGGTTAGCTATTGGATATCATGAGCTCACATGGTATATGTCGGTTATAATAAACTCTCTTATTTTATGCATTCTTTATGGTATGATCTTCACGTATTATGGTTATTTATAGTATGCTATTTTTTTTATATGTTTATGCAAGATTTTTCAAATAAACTCATATATATATGCTTTGAAAGAAGGTTTTAAACTAATACTTATGTATGGATTCCAACTATTTTCTCCTCAGTTCCATTACTAAGATTATAAATTTAAAAATCTTATTTCACGGTTTCCCTTATGATATTTTATATGAGTATGTTGGTTTCCTTGCATACTCGGTATATTCCACGTACTTACGCATACCTTTCTTTGCGTTGCATTCTATTATGATGTAGATTTCGACATCCATTCTAATATTCATGGATAATGAGGTTGTAGCATTTTTAGTTAGCATTTGGTGAGCCCTTCTCATTTGGGGACTCCATAGAATTAGAATTTTTGACTTTTGTTATGTTATCATTAATTTGAAGGTAGTTGTGGCTCATGTCCTGACAGACTTAAATTTTTATTCTAAATAGTAAAGACATTATTCAAACTTTAGCAATGTAGTCTCATGGATCTATTGGCTCACACTATTCAGTCTTATGTCAAGAATATATTTCAGCTTTGCATTTGCTTCATATGATATGTCTGATATGTTAAGCTAAAGATTAGCTCAGAATCACTCGTAGTTTTAGGTACTGTATTCTGGCTGGGGTGAGACTCGAATGGTGACCAACTTGGTATCAGAGCACTAGGTTCAAGTGTTCTAAGATATCTAAAAAGTCGCATTTAGTAGAGTCATTTTTATGAGTGTGAAGTGCGCAACACTTATAAGGAGGAGGCTATGGGATGTTTAGCAAATTCTTTCAGTTCTTTCATACTCTAGATCGTGCAAAGAGTTATTTCTTAAGAAATGCATGCAAATTCGTGCATTATTCTAATTTATCTAACTATTCTTCATCTTCGAGGTTAGAAATAGTAAAATTCAACTCCTACTAAAGGTGTTCTTAGATTGAACTATCAGCATTTTAGAGACTACATAAAGGGCATGAGAGAATCCCATTAATGTGTTTTAGCCCATCAATTTGAAATCTTACATCCTTATTTATGTAAATCATGTTGTTGAGCCAAAATATGATATGTATTCAGATTTCTCTATAAACATTTATTACATATAACATCCATGAAAGGAGAAAGCATGTGTCTAGATTCGTGGATAGTATAAACACTCGAAAGATAGTGTGATTTGGAATTTCATGATTTCTAAGTAGCAGAATGATCCAAAATTAAAAGTGTGAATCTAGAATTATAGTGTTCAGAAGGTGTGAATAATGAATTATCAAAGTGTAGTGTATATATAGATAGAAGTTATGTATTCATTAAGTTAGAATTGAAGTGATATGTTTTCAAGTGTTAGCTAAGGGGTATTAAGTTGATGCAGATCTCATGGTAAAACATATATAAGAAGCCATTGGTTAACCCAAGGTAATATGTGGTTGCATGATATTCTAAGATTATTAAGTTCTAAGTTTTCCTAGTTAGTATATTGGAGTATCTAGGTGTCGAGAAGGCTAAGTATAGTATGTCTTATATGGTGTTGTTAAGAGTGATTCAAGGATTTAGAGATAGACAGTGATGTGTCTCTTAGTGAAGCTTTATTCTCTATTGATTTATAGGAATATGAACTTAGAGGTGTGGTGTCATTAGAATAACAAGAGAGATTAGATTATGAGGTACTATGGGAATTAGTTATGTTTGCTGCTAAGATTTTATATTATCTAATGATGATTATACAAGCTGGAAGAAGTTAAGAGTGGTATCTCTAAAAGGAATATCCTATAATGAAGCTAGTATCTTCTAAATATAATTTGTCTGGGTAAGTTAAGCATTCAGCTGTATATAATTACTGAGTTTAGAGGAAATGGAACAAGCCCACATACTTGAAATGTTGGCCTTGATCAGGGAGATTATAGGAAAAAGAACCAACTCAAGTTTTATGAGTCAGATTGTAATGCATTTCAGAGAGGGTTACGATGAAATACCAATTCATTTCTTCTCTAGAGTATTCCTCAGATTTCAGTCATATGACACTCTACTTATCTCTTGTGTGTAGGCATCATTCCCTTGACCCACACTCAAGCACCTCTTGTAGATTCTTATCCATGTTCAGATTCTATAATTGTCACGATCCTGATTCGCCATGACTGGCACCCACACTAACCCTCCGATGGGAGAACCATCTTCAACAGCCTGTCAATTAGCAAACATAGTAGATAAATAAGATAAGGATGCGAAAGCAGTCTTAATTAAAGATATAAGCTTGAGTTCCCATAAACTCAAGAAAGTATAGACAACAACTTAACATGTACGCGGAAATTTACTCCTAGGAACTGAAAGTCGAACTTACCAACTCTAATAACATCAAGTCTAAGAGAGAAAACATAGTCATGAACTAAACCAGTGTTTGAATCTAAATCTTGAAAAAAGGACTAGAAATATGAGAGTCTAGGACAACTTGAAAGAAATACCTTACTCTTGAACTCGATTAATAGTCACTCCTTTAAACAAGGTCTCTCTGTAGCCGACTGAATATGTCATGTACTCAATAAAATATAGAGCAAGTATAGTATCAGTACACAAAATAAACAGTGTACTGGTAGGATCACGCGGTTAGCCAGTAAGCAGATCATGAACAAGTAAACTCAATATAATGAGCACATATATACAGAATAGCTTAGCCAGTGCCATCAAAAACAATATTCAACAATACTACAGTTCAACAATGATAAAATAATATAACCTCATTTAAGGGTCCTCTCATGCGACCTGAAAATACTTAACTAATGTCAGAACATGACACCCAGTCAAGGTTTGTGATGGAACATGACACCGATCCAAATATGTGTCGGAATGTGACACCCGATCTAATTTATGTGTCAAAATATGACATCCGATCCCAACATACAAAACAACCACAATTACATTCACTATTCAATATTATATCACCAAGAAAAGGTTCATCATACAAAAGGTCATCAAGTGATCATTTCACATAAAATATAGCATGTTTTCCTATTCATATACATATATGCATACCATAAATCAATTTAACAAGTACGTGAAACACATACGAAAAATAAAACCATCACCTATCTTGAAATCGAGTTTTAACAACCTTAAAGTGCAACCATTTTTCCTTTTTGGGTTCGTTCAGCTTGTTCTTGTTCTAAAAATAGTAAATACGTATAAAGCATCAATAAAATAGCCTACTATCATGAAAAAGAACATGATTCTCATCCTAGGACAAACCCATGATCTTAATCCTAACCTAGGGCTATTTTCCACCTTTACTGGCCAAAACCCCCCACAATGATCACCCATCCTAGTTTATAAGTATTAGGAATCAAAATATGAGTTTAGGGAGTAAAATCCTAACCTTAAGCGTAGAAATCGTGGAAAAAATTAATGAAAATCTCCCCTGGTCGCTTCTTGTCATTTTATAAATAATTTTTGTAGAATGAAACTGTTTTGGGGGTTTTCCCGTCTAAATTCGTGACTGTACCACTCTAGGGGCCCCACTCTAGTAGGAATAATCCCACTCTGGTGGGATATGCAGAAAAAATAAGCTAGGAGCTTGAGCCCCCATTTTACAACACACCCCTTTCCAAAGACGTATTAAATTATACCCTTCACGCCAAGTCCAATTTCGGAAGTTTTACTTGCATGAATGCAATTTTGTAAAGCCGTAAATGCTCTGAATCACCTTGTCTATCAACTTACCTAATTAAATTAGAGATTCGATCCCCCACCATTCACAAGGTCACCCTAGACCTTACCTGACTCAGAATTTATTTAAGTCTGTCCTATGCTAAATTTTTCCGAAGTTACTACCCGAAGCTTTCTGGCTCAAAATCTTTCCCCATTGGCTTATCCATAATGATGGAAAAATGTTATTACAATAGATATCAATTTACCCATCACTCATCCCCGAGTGACTAACTAGGGAAAACTGAGCTAAAGTAGAGATAGAGTAGTACCTGTTTTGACGAACAGTTGAGGATACTTGTCTCGCATGTCCTTCTCTGTCTCCAAAGTAACTTCCTCCATCGAACAGTGTTTCCATTTCACTTTAACCATATTGATATCTTTAGTCCTCAACTTCCGAACATCACAATCAAGGATTGCAACTGGCTCTTCCTCGTACTGAAGTTTCTTGTCTAACAACACCGAATCCCATTTAATGATGTAATCCTTATCTCTATGGTACTTTTTCAGCATTGATACATGGAACATCGGGTGTACCCTAGACAATCTAGGTGATAAAGCCAACTGTATGCCACTGGTCCTACATAGTCAAGAATTTCAAAAGGCCAACATAGCGAGGATTGAGTTTGCCTTTCTTACCAAACCTCATTGCCTTTTTAATGTGTGATACTTTTAGAAGCACTTTCTCACTATCCTCGAATTTCATATCCCTCACCTTACGGTCAAGATACTCTTTTTGATGACTTTTAGCCGCTAGAAACTTATCTTGGATGTTCCTTACCTTATCTTGAGCATCCCTCACTAAGTCTACCCCCAATGGCTCCATTTCTCCAGCTTCAAACCACCCTAAGGGAGACCTGCACCCCTTCTCAAAAAGGACTTTGAATGGTGCCATCTTAATGTTGGAATGATAGTTATTGTTGTAAGAGAACTCACACAAAGACAAGAACTTGTCCCAATGTCCCCCAGAGTCGATCACACATGCCCTCAATATATCTTCCAAGACTTGGATAGTTCTTTCTGACTGCCTATTTGTCTGTGGATGGAAAGTTGTACTGAAAGTGAGTTGAGTGTTCAATTCTTCATGCAACTTTCCCTAAAATTTAGAAGTGAACTGTGTACCCTGATCTAAAATGATAGAGAGAGGCACCCCATGTGGCCTTACTATCTCTTTCATATAAATTCTTACCAGATATTATGCATTATAATCCACTCTAATGGAAATGAAGTGTGCTGACTTTGTCAATCTGTCAACTACCACACAAATGGAGTCATACTTTCCCAAAGTCTTGGAAAGTCTCACCACGAAGTCCATGGCTACTCTCCCACTTCGATTTAGGAATGAGCATTCTATTTAGTAAACCTGTGGGTCTTTAGTGCTCATATTTCACCTGTTGACAATTTTGACACTTGACTACATATTCATCTATGTCTTTATTCATTCCTGGCCACCAATATAGACGTTTAACGTCTTGATTCATCTTAGTTACTCCAGGGTGAATAGAGTATCGCGAACCATGAGATTCAGACTAGATTTTCTGAATTAAGCCGTCTATTTAGGGAACACAAATCCTTCCCCTAAAAGTGGATAACCCTACTTGCATCAAGTTTTGAATTGTGGGCCTTGCCCATCAACACCTTACCTCTAATTTCATTTAAATTAACATTCTCAAACTGCTTGGCCTTGATTTCATCTATAAAAACGGGCCTTAGACCAACACCGGCCATTACCCACCCCTTTCCTGATATGTCTAGCCTCATGAACTTGGATTCCAAGGATTGAATTTCTCTGTCCAAGGGTCGCTTAAGGGATCCCAAAGAGGCTATATTGCCCACGCTAACTGGTTTTCGGGTTAATATGCATGCTACCATATTAGCCTTACCTAGATGATACTAGATAATGATATCATAGTCTTTGAGCAACTCCATCCACTTTCAATGTCTCAAATTCAAGTCCTACTAGGTGAACACATGTTGTAAAATGCAATGATTAGTAAACATCTCACACTTGAGGCCATACAGATAATGTCTCCATATTTTTAGTGAAACCACTACCGCTGCCAATTCCAAGTCATAAGTCGAGTAATTCTTCTTATACACCTTCAAATACCGCGAAGCATAAGCTACAATGTTCTTATCCTATATCAACACAACACCCAAAAATGAATGTGAAGAATCATAATAAACAATGAAGTTTTTACCTTCGATCGGCTGGGTCAAAATTGGTGATGTGGTCAGAAGAGTCTTAAGCCTTTGGAAGCTCTCTTCGCACTTGTCAGTCTACTCGAATGACACCTCATTTTTAGTTAGCTTGATCAAGTGAGTAGCGATAGAAGCAAAGTTTTTCAAGAACCGGTGATAATAATTGGCCAGTCCTACAAAACTTCTAACCTCGGTCACGGAACTAGGCCGAGCCCAATTCTTAACTACCTCAATATTTTATGGGTCTACCATTACCTCTTCCTTTGAAACAACATATCCTAAAAAGGCAACCAGAATTCACACTTAGATAATTTTGCATACAACTTTTGTCTTTCCAAAACACCTAAGACAATTTGGAGATTGTCTGCATGTTCCTGTTCACTATTTCAATATACCAAATATCATCTATAAATACGATCACAAACGAATCCAGGAATGACTTGAACACCCCATTCATCAAACTTATGAAGGTTGCAGGTGCATTAGTAAATAAAAGACATCACCAAAAATTCATAGTGCCCATACCTGGTTCTAAAAGTAGTCTTGGGCACATCCTCAAGACTAATTTTTAATTGATGGTACCCAGACTTGAGATCAATCTTTGATAAAACTGATGCATCTTGAAATTGATCAAAAAGGTCATCAGTACAAAGCAAAGGGTATTTAATTCTGATGGTAAGCTTATTCAATTGTCGGTAGTCAATGCACATTCTCATACTACCATTATTTTTCTTAACAAACAACACTTGAGCACCCCATAGAGAAGCATTGGGATGAATAAACCCCTTATCAAGAGGCTCCTGGATCTAAGCCTTGAGCTTTCTCAACTCCATCGGAGCCATACGATGGGGATGAATGGAAATTAGACAAGTGCCCGACTCTAAGTCAATGCAGAAATCTATATCTCGGTCAGGAGGCATACCAGGCAAGTCTGAAGGGAACACTTCCGAAAATTCACACACTACTGGATAGACTCAATAGAAGGAGACTCAATATCCACATTCTGAATATGGGCCAAATAGGCCAAACAACTTTGCCTTACCATTTTTTTAGCATGGAGAAAAGATATGACCTTATCTGGCTTAGGCTTGTACACCATTTCCACTCTAACCTTTCCCTCTCCGGGATCTTTAAAGCCACAATTTTTGCATTATAATTAAGTACAGCAAAATAGAAAGACAACCAAGTCATGCCTAAGATCGCAAAAAAATTGGTCATGTCTAAAATCACTAAGCCAACCCAAGTGTGGTATCCCATAAACACCACAGAACAAGCATGATAAACATAAGTGACTATGACTGACTCTCCAACAAAGTTAGAAACATGAATAGGGGCATCTAGTATGTCACACATTGCATCAAAACCCAATGCATATTTCACAAACACATAAGAATAAGTAGAGCTTAAATCAAATAATACAGTAGTCATCCGGTCACAGACAAGAATAGTACCTATGATCACTGCATCATACGCCTCTCCTTCGGTCTTATCTGAAAATGCATAAAACTAAGCTCGATCATCCTGATGGGACACCTCCTGCCTGGGCTTCTCCTCAGCCCGCACTATTATTACCTCGGCCCCCATAGCCTCTCTAATTTCCTCTTCGCCCACCTTGTGGACATCCTCTACTATTTCCTCCCCCAGTTGCGGGTACTACTGCTCTACCTTGTTGGGGTGCTGAAACTGTTCCAAGGGTGAAGAAATTCCCTCTATATATGCCCTGGTTCTCCACAATAGAAACAGCTGCGATCAAAGGATGACCTGCTACTTGAGAATGATGTTTCCTGACCCTTATGGGCCGGATACTATTGTGAAGTACCTGAAAAACTTCCAGTAGAGATGGTCAGAGCTGAATGAATCGGTTGGGCTATAATACCGATCTGGTTGACCCTTTAGATAGGATCCCTAGAAATTACCTGTGCTCTTGGGCTTCTTAGCCAAAGCTTTGGATTGCCCATCTCTTTTTACACCTTCTTCCTTTTTCACAAAGTCAGTCACTTCATTGAACCTCCTGCCCGATGAAGTCATGTGAACTGATAACACCTACAACTCGGGGTTCTACCCCTTCACAAATAACCTGGATACTCTCTTTCTCTATAAAGACTTGCTGTGTAGCATTCCTGGACAACGCATGAAATTTGGCCTCATAAGTAGCCAATGATAACCCTCCCTTCTCTAGTACCATGAACTCATCCTTTTTTTGGTCCCTCAAAGTATGGGGCACATATTTTTCCAAGAACAGGGCATGAAATTGAACCCAAGTAAGTGAGGGAAACACTGGCGAACAACACTCTGCATAAGCCCTCCAGCATTGCTTGGAGTCACCCTACAGCTGAAATGTCAAAAACTCCACTCCATGCTGATTTATTATACCCAGCTTGTGCAACCTCTAGTAGCAGTCAAGGATGAACTCATAGGCATCCTCATTCTCAGTGCCATAGAATACTATAGGCTTGAGCTTTAGAAACTTGGTGAGTATGTCATGCTTAGTGTCGGTCATAACTGGACCTATAAATAGTCTGAAGAAGGCATCTGTGCCTACCATTTCATTTGCTAGCGAAGTTACAAAAATAAAAAGATGAGTAACAGGAGCTGGTGCTGCGACCATAATGGAGATAGCTCCAGTTCCCACCAATCTACTAAAAAGGCATGATCTGCTGAGCTAGTATGGGGTCCAGATAGGGAAGAACATCATCCCCAGCTTGGGAGTCTTCCTCCTGTTCAGCATTTTCCTCTTCTCCAACCTCTATATCTCTATCTAACTTATTTTGAGTAGTAGGAGGGACTTTACATACTGAAACCTTTTCAATCGAAACCTCCACTCAAGAGGGTGCTGCTCTCCTTCTGCCCCTGCCGCGACTCCCTCTCCAACCTCTACCTCTGCCTCACCCTCGAATAGCGGGCTCTTCTTCTGGCTTTATTAGAGCTACGGGTCGTACATCATTATAGTGTGTGTTAACCATCTATGGATAGGAGAATGGAAGAAGTTATATACCAATTTGGATCATCAGATATCAATTGGAATCAAGTTATAGCACGAAAGAAAAAATATAACAAATTTTTTTCTAAAGTCTTGTAGCCTCTCAAAGAAAAGTACAGACGTCTCTGTACCGTTCCACAAGACTCTACTAGATTATTTTGGTACGATGAGATCAATGAACCTGGGACTCTAATACCAACTTTATCATGACCCCGACCCGCTGTGATTGATACCCACACTAACCATCTGGTAGGAGAACCATCTTCAATAGCCCGTCAATTAGCAAACACAGTAGATAAACAAGATAAAGATGTGAAAGCAGTCTTAATTAAAGATATAAGCATGAGTCTTCATAAACTCAGGAAAGCATAGACAACAACTTAATATGTACGCGAAAATTTACTTCTAGGAACTGAAAGTCGAACCTACCAAAACTCTAACAACATCAAGTCTAAGATAAGGGAATTTAATCCCAAAAGAAGATAAAACATAGTCATGAACTAAACCAGTGTTTGAATCTATGTCCTGGAAAAAGGACTAGAAATAAGAGAGTCCACGGCAGTTTGAAAGAAATAGTTCACCCTTGAACTCAAACAATAGTCACTCTTCTAAATGAGGTTGCTCCATAGCTGGCTTAATATGTCATGTACTCAATAAAAGAAAGATCAAGTGTAGTATCAGAACACAAAATTAATGGTGCATTGGTAGGATCATGCGGTTAGCCTGTAGGCGGATCATAGACAAGTAAACTCAACATAATAAGCACATATATACAGAATAACTTAACTAGTGTCATCACAAACAATACTCAGCAAAACCACAGTTCAACAATTGTAAAATTATATAACTTCATATAAGGTTTTTCTCATGGGACTTACAAACACTCAACATGATATTGAAATATGACACTCGGTCCAAGGTTTGCGTCAGAATATGACATTAGATCTAAATATATATCAGAACGTGACACCCGATCCAATTTATGTGTCATAATATGACACCCGATCCCAACATACAAAATAAACACAATTACATTCATTATTCAACATTATGTTATCAAGAACAGGTTCACCATACAATAGGCTAGCAAGTGATCATTTCACTTAAAATCTAGCATGTTATTCTATTCATATACACATATGCATACCATGAAGTAATTTAATAGATACGTGAAATACATATGAGAAACAAAACCATCACCTACCTCGAATTTGAGCTTCAACAACCTTAAAGTGCAAGAGCTTTCCCTTTCCAAATTTGTTCCACTTGTTCCTGGTCTAAAAATAATAAATACGTATAAAGGATCAAAAAAATGACCTACTTTCATGAAAAATAACACAATTCTCATCCTAGGCCAAACTCATGATCCTAATCCCATCCTAGGGCTATTTTACAGCCTTACCCACGGGCCAAAATCCTCCCACAATGATTACCTATCCTAATTTATAAGTATTAGGAGTCGAAGGATGAGTTTAGGGAGTAAAATCCTTACTTTAAACGTGGAAATCCATATAAAATTGATAAAAATCTCTCTAGGTCGCCTCCTATTGTTTTAGGAATAGTTTTTGCAGAATAAAATCATTTTTGAGGGTTTTCCCATTTAAATTCACGACTATCCCATGCTGGCGGGACCCATCCTTCTTTGGCAGCCCCGCTCTGATAGGATATCCGGAAATAATGAGCTTGGATTTCACAACACACCCCCTTTTAAAGATGTATTAGATTATACCCTTCACGCCAAATTTAATTTCAGAAGTTTTACTCGCTCGAATGCAATTCTATGAAGCCGTAAATTCTCTGCATCATTTTGGCTATCATCTTACCCAATCAAATTCGAGATTTGATCCCCCACCATTCATAAGGTCACCCTAGACCTCACTTGACTCAAAATTTATCCAAGTCTGGCTTAAGCTAAATTTTTCCAAAGTTACTACCCAAAGCTTTCTGACCCAAAATTCTTTTCTATTGGCCTATACATAATGACGGAGATAGGTCATTACAATAATAAAAAGTAATAGATTCAGAAAAATGAAACCTCATATAACTACAGGAATTTATGAAATCTAGTTCTATGATATACAACTCATGATGTATGTACTCATGATTTTTCAGTGTGCTCAGTCCTATGTACTCATGATATATTCTTGGTAATAAGTGTAATCATAATGCATTATGTATGTTCTTGGATAAGATTTCTTGAACAACTTGTGTCTATGATTTTACTGTCCTAAACCCTACTTTTGTTCACCCATGGTGGTGATGGATGATTATGACATGTTTTATGCCTAGAATGCCTCTCTATGTATGTTTTATGCTTCAAGTATATGACGTACTCATGCCTATTACATTTTTCTCTTCAGACCCCCACTTATGAGTGTCAAAGTCATGATAAGTATAAGCTATGAATAAACAGTATCTCTATTAATATAGATCTCATGCTCTAGTCCTTTAGTGATCATTCATATGTTACGATAGTGGTGTTGATAACAGCTGAATGATAATTTTAGAAGAGAAAGTAGTTGTCTCTTTATGACGATATAATCCCGTCATTAGGATAAATCAATGGGAAAGGAATTTGGGGCCAGAAAACTTTTGAGTAGTAACTTAGAAGTTTAGAGCCTATGCTAGACTTGGATAAAATCTGAGTTAGGTGAGGTCTGGACTAATATCATAATGGACAGGTGAGTAAATTTGAAGTTTGATAGTTTGAGATAATATCCAAGGCATTAACGAGCCTGTACGGCTTACGAAATCAAATTCGCGCTAGTAAAACTCCCATAAAGGGTCTTGGCGTGGAAGGGTTATTTTGGGACATCAAAGATTGAGGACATGTTGAAAAATGGGGGCTTGGGACTCAATCCTGAATTTATGTTCCCGTACAATCCATAATAATGGGGTTATCTCTGCTATGGTAGAGCCACGATGGTGGGGTAAATGGCTCCATGGCGGGATAGTAAACTAAGAAAAGGCCTAAAATCATTTTTATTTCTCCTAGATTTTTCTTTCGTTTTTCACTGATTCTCATGCTAAATATTAGTTAATCATTCCTCTAACTTATAAATTGATTCCTAAAATTTAGAATCTAGGGAAATTCTCTTATGGGGAGGTTTTGGCCTGAATTAATGGTGGAAAAAACCCTAATTGGAGAAGATGATCATGAAGTGGAGAAGGGTTAGGATTTTAGTATAATACGGGTATTATATGCCATTTTTTATTGATTACTTGTGTTCTTTATTTATTTTATACCAAGAACAAGCCAAAAAACATAGAAAAAAAAAGCTCAGGTTCTTTAGAGCATTCAAGCTTAATTTTGAGGTAAGTGATGGGTTATTTCCTATCTGTAGTCTATGTGTCTGTTATCTACAAATGATAGTATTTTATGCATGTATGAGACTAGAGAAAGATGTAACAAACTTAGTGAAATGACTCTTGTGATCAATTACATATAATGAATTGAATACTTGATTTTGCAAGGTGTGAACTATTCATTGTTGCTTGTGATTATGATTATGATTGTGATTGTGTCTATGATTATGGTTGTTGGATCAGAGTACTACGCCTATACATATTTGATCGGATGTCACATCGACATATAATTGGATCAGGTACCAAGCTGGTATATATTGTATCGGATACCACGTCGGTTTGTATTGGATGGTATTATGCTGACACATAACTAGATCCAGTACTACATCGGTATAAACTAACTGTTTGGGTAAGGTCTCCATGAGAGGACCATTCTTTACTGTTGTAATTGAGATTGACACTATAAAAATGTATATTGCTTATAAAATGACAACTGGTAATGTGTTTCTGTGTATGTCTGGCTTTACTATGTTGTAGTTACTTGTATGTGTTTTACTTACTAGGATGGTCGCGTGATCCTACCAGTACATCATTGATTTTTGTGTATTGATACTACACTTGCTCTTTTCTTATTGAGTAAAAAGTATCTTCAGGCAACTGCTGACAGACCTCAACTAGAAGACCACTAACTTGTCAGATTTAAGGGTGAGCCAGTTCTTTTAGGCTGTCGTGTATCCATTTTAGATCTTAGTCCATCCTTTCGAAATTAGACTATATCTTTCAGACTTTATTTAAAATTATTATTTTTGGGGTTGCATTCCCTTACTCTTAGACTTGTTACTTAGTAATATTGGTACAATGACTTTCAGGTTCTTGAAGGTTGACTTCTGCATATTTGATCATATTATAGTTGTTGATTTATTTCTTGAGTTTATGGAACTCAGTTTAAAATCTTATTAAAAACCATGTCTTCACATTTTTGAATGTCTATTTTTGTGTTAATATGCTAGTTGGGGTATTATTTTGGTTCTTCTGTATGAGGATTAGTATGGGTGCCACTCACGGACCGATTTGAATTGTGAAACTCCAATTGAAAAGATTGGGGTATGCTTATTCTATCTAAGGCTCTAAAAATAAAGGGAGATTAAGGATCTATTGTGTAAAATAGTTAGATGAAAAGTCTTGGCGTGACTCTTGGCAGTAGTCCTAAAAACTTTCAGCCTGTAACGTTAGAAATGCTAAAGATTGTTATATGGGTTGGTTACCTTGAAGTCCATAAGGTGGTTATAGTGATAGGATTGAATATTATGTTGATAACATATGGATGAATGCATTGTGCGCTAGTAACTTCTTGATTTGAACTCGAGGTTAGTTGAATGGTGTGGTTAGAAGAAGTAGTATTCTAGGGATGGAATTCCTTACAGAAATATAGGATTTGTATAATTATCTTATGTTTAAGACTTTTTGACTCCACTTTAGGCTTGAACATAGTTAGAGCACGCATGTAAATGCACAACTGAGAAGAAGTAGTCACATGTACCCTTGTAAGGGTTATATGTTGCAGCCAATGAAGGGTAATATTTAAAAGGAGAAGCATAGATGAGAATTGTTAAGTTTGAAGTTAGCATTCGTATCGCTTAAGGCATAGTAGAACTATTCTTACCTCATGTCCTTAGTACCTACGTTTTATGTCAAATAGCTTCAAATGATGTGTGGCCCATGTTCAATCTATATCGTTCCTACTTTATGAATTCATATCGGTGTCTCATAGGAATTATTCCTATAATTTCTTCCAATAGAGGCCAAATTCATATCCTTGTTATGTTCTCTATGCCTATGCTAGTTTTTGCGCTCTTAGCTCGTGCTTTTACATTATTATTGTTAGTACAATTTATCTTATGCTATTATATTCAGCACAAATGGCCTAAGAAAATCTTACCTTACTATATTCACGTGTCTATTCTAGCCTTGATCTTCATTCGAGGACAAATGACCCTAAGGGGGTTATTATAATGCCCGCCAACTTCTAAGCAAAACTCTGAACCATCCTCCATATGTATATAGGTCCGAACTCAATAACCTCATTGTATGTATATGTTAAGGTACTTTGCTAAGTATTTGCAGTGTATTGGTTGTGGTTTAGGGTAAGGTACCTCAAACACTAAGCTAAGTTCAAAGAATTTCTATCGGCTAAGTTTTTGCATGAGTTCATATAAAGGTCAACTTCAAACAGTCATATCTCTTAGTATATAAAAGATTAGGTGACACATGACTTATCAAATTATAGGTCTATGAGTCATCTTTCTAACGCCGCCAAATTTTATTATTTAGAGTTTGGAGTAGAAAGTTATAGTTATTTTACTAAAGCATGTCCGAATTGGATAATTCAGCGATCTCACCTGTCAATTCAATAACTTGCCTAATGAGTCGGCGAATCACTGAATTACATCTCCAAATTGGCCCAAAATCTTCACACTCTTTAATTTTTGTCGATCTAAATCCCTCTATTGGCTATCCAACGAATGTTTCGGTGATAGGACCTCCAAGTCATCGATTCGGCAAATAAATTTATTGAAAAGTCATTTTCTTTGATTTTTATGGTCTTTTTTATGTTTACAGAAGGATATTTTTAACCTTTTACCCTCAATTAACTTCCTTAAGTCTATCTTATATGGTAATAAACTCCTCATTTACACCAAATCCTTAGACAAATCAAATTCACACATTCTAAGTTCTCTCAAGGAAGAAGTTAGGGTTCGTTACCTTCAAGCCTCAGTTCAAGGTTTCAAGTAAGTATTTTCTTCCAGGTATGTAAGGCTTCAATGAAAGTATCCCTTCATTCTCATGCCTAAAATATTTTTTATTCTCAAGAATTCTACAAGATTGTTAGAAGTAGAGCTAGGGCTTTCTATGAAATTCTAATCTTTCTTCGGCTTGAAAAGCTTATTGCAATAATTTAGCATGAATTTTTATGATATTTTATGCATTTATGACTTTTAAACATAAAAGCAAGCATAATATGATTTACAATCTAAAAATAGGTTATTTTAAGACATTGCTTTTGAGCTTAGTCTGACTTATGATTCAAGATATGATTTTTGAGCTAAGTCTGACTTATGATTCAAGGTATGATTTTTTAGCTTAGTCTGACTTATGATTCAAGATATGACTTTTGAGTTTAGTCTCACATATGATTCAGATATGTGGACTATTTTTATACTTATGAGCATTAATATGTATTTCTGTATTTTGGGATGACTATTGAGTATCGAATAAACTTTAGGGATGAAGGTTTCCCTTTAGACTCTGTGGACCTTTAGTAGCAATCATTAAGTCCCATAACTACATGCCACCATAGAACTTGAATATACCGCTTTGTCGGACAACTCCATATAACCTTGAGAGGCGCAATCTAGTAGATCCATATAGATATGGTATGATCTTATACCTTGAAAAGTTATAAGGTAGTCTGCCTAACTGGGTTAGCTGTTGGACATCATGAGCTTACATGGTGTATGTAGGTTTTAAGAAACTCCCATGTTTTATACATTGTTTATAATATGCTCTTCACTTATTATGGTCATTTTTATTATGCTATTTTATGTTTATGTTTATGCAAGATTTATAAAATAGACTCATCTATATATATGCTTTGAAAAGAGGTTTTAATCTAATACTTATGTATGGAATCCAATTGTTATCTCCTCAATTCCTTTACTATGATTATGAATTTAAAAACCTTATTCACTGGCTCCCCTTATGATATTTTATATGAGTATGTGGTTCTCTTGCATACTCAGTATATTTCACGTACTCACACATACTTTTTTCTGCGATGCATCCTATTGTGATGTAGATTTCGACGTTCATTCTCAGGCCCGTGGCTAGTGAGGTTGCAGCATTTTCAGTTAGCATTTGGTGAGCCCTCCTCATTTGGGGACTCCGTGGATTTAGAATTTTAGACTTCTGTTATGTTATCTTTGATTTTGAAGTAGTTGTGGGACATGTTCCGGCAGACTTATATTTTAATTCTAAGTAGTAGAGACTTTATTCAGCTATTAGCCATGTAGTCTCATGGATCTATTGACTCGCACTATTTAGTCTTATGTCAAAAATATGTTTCAACTTCTGGATTTTTTTTCATACGATATGCCTGATATGTTAAGCCAAGGATTAGGTCGAGATCACTCGTGGTTTCAAGTACCGTATTTCGGCTAGGGTGTAGACACGGACCCTAACAGAGATGAAATCATATGAGATGAAGTTGAAGTTTTGTTTGGACATGCAATTTAGATTTTTAAGTTGCATTTTTTGCTCATAAGCATAAAACTCCCATAAGTTGTGAAAACTGTCAAAATTACCCCAATGTTTTTTAATATAATTTTATCAAAAAAGTAAAAGTTCAAAACAAAAGTATAATACACTATCAAAAGTTATTCTAACAATAATACAATATTTCTTGATCGAACTTTAATTCAATAAAAAAGGAAAATTATGTTCATATTCCATGAATATTTCATCACTCCTTTGCTATTCTTGCAAAATATTATGTAGATATAAAATGGTAGTTTTTTTTACAAAATATAAATTTGTGCGTTAATTTTTGTATTTGAAAAATGTAAAATCATGATATAAAATTCTCAAATCAAGCTTTTTGGAGAATTTGAGATTTAAACTCATGATTTAAAATCATGAGATGAAATCACACGTCCAAACACTAAATTTATCTCATAATTTCAAATCACCAGATAAAATCGCATATCCAAAAACCTACTAAATATCTCTTTTATTGTGTAGCTAACTCATGAGGTGTAGGTATTCCTTATATACATACAACTAATAAGCATAGTTGTCTTGCTTCACTCCCGAAGCTTCAATTTTAATGTTTCTATCCTGATAATTTTCGTTACACGATAGATTGACCAAATTTGAACTGTGTAATTACATATAATTGACTCATCAATGCTAGGCAAGTAGCAAAATGTGGTTGAAAGGCTACTCCTTCCTTAAATCCTATTTGGAGGAGACTTAAATTAGTAATAATAGTTCATGAGAAGAAAGAAGTCTCCACCTTTAATTAGAGGTCTTGTCGTCTTGGGCTCAAGTCTCGGAAATAAAAAAACACCTAGTAGGAAAGACTTCCCTATTTATAGGTCTTGTGCGAGATGAAATTATTTATCCTTCGAACTTTGTGCAAGTATACATGAAATTTCTCCTACAACTCCTTTTACTGGGTCATACGTGATGCACATCTAGATTAGGCAATCCAGTAAATTTTAAATATCAGATGATTATATAAAATAAAGTAAAAGTGTCAAAAATTCAAATATTATCCCCCCAACTTTGTATTGAAGTATCCATGGAATTTCTCCAACTCTAATCTAAGTTTGTCTCCCCTTTTTATCCTAGTATCTTGGAATACCCACTACTCACTCATAGAAAATAGGTTTTTGAGTGGTACTATGATCAAAGCTAGTTTATAATGTATTCTATGTTGCACATGGCTTCATGCTTTAGCTAAGGACTTAAGAATTGTTGGGTGTATTTAATATCTTTGAAATGTTATTTGTGTAGATTGACTCTTGTTGATGGATTTGTGACATCGTAGCACCATGCTTTAGCTAATTACGACTTGAGATAAATGGAGAATTTACCTTCTAAATACTTGTTAGACTAAACCTAGAATATCTAATGTTTGTAAAATTCTGTAAATGACATGATGTCTAGATGGTAATCTTATATATGTGTGGTTGTCTGGCTAAGATAGGATTGGTCAAGATAGACTAAATTAATAATTGAGTCATTGTTCTGTTCTATTCTTAGTAGTCTACTTGAGCTGAATAATGGGCCATGATATGGGACCCAACCGCCCAACTTGACACAACTTTTATTTCTTATTTTAAAAGATATTAATAATCATTCTCATTAAATATTCATATAATGTGAAAGAAAATTAAATTCTCTCCATTCACTTTTAGTTATTTACTTTGGACTTTGAGCATTTTTTAAGAAATAAATAATTAATATAAATATTTTGTCATAATATTTATATTAATTGATGTATAATCTTAAATCTTGAAAAAGAATTGAAGGAATAAATAATTAATGTAGAGTGCAAATGTAGGAAAATTAATTGTTTTTTCTTAATATATTAAAAATGATAAGTAAAAATGAAAATTTATTTTTAAAACGATGAATAAATAAAAGTGAATTGATGAGTACAAAATAAGAGTTGAAAAAAAGCTCGTGACTCTATAAATTCCTAGTTCGAATTCCTTTTTGATGATTAAACTGACGTCTAAAAAGTAAAGAAATTAATCTCCCTTGACTACATTTTTCTTTAATAGAAGAATCATTTAAGTACTTCAATTTAATTCTGTATTTAGTGAATGGTACGTTTTCTTTGCATACTTTCTGAATCCACAAATTCTCAAGATAAACTAATCGTTGTCCCAAATAGTTTGTCTCATGTGAATGTTGTTTGAAATATGGTACTTCAGGACTAATGTTCATTTTTGAAATAGTTCGTCTCATGTGAATGTTGTTTAACTATTATCAATTTATTATTAGTTAGTCATACACCAAATTATTTTATTTAATTTTATTTTTTTAAAGTTTAAAAACCAGGTAAACTAATTTAATTTTAACTAATAATTAATCCAAATCGAACTATGACCATCCCTCTTCCAAACTATGTCAACGGTGGAGTGATTTGATACTTGATGATTAAATTAAGCAAAACTATTTTGGAATAGATGGGATAAATTAATAAAACATACATATGGCGGAAACTGTTAACATAAATAATAATATGTGAACACATATATTATTTTCTCTGTTATAAAAGAAAAGACTATAAAGTAAATGCATCAGAGAAAAGTATATATAGAGAGATTGATATCTTGTTCACTTCAAAATTGATTATCAAAATGAACTGAAATGACTTACTATTTATAGAAGAATTTAAACTACTGGCAAAGCTGCTTATAGGAACCTACTTGCAGAGCTGCTTGTAAACTGCTTAAGGAACCTGCTTGCAGAGCTGCTTGTAGCAATAATAAATGAAAACAACTAATTAAGTGTATTCACAACACTCCCCCTTGAATGTTCATTAATAAATAATGTATCTCGTTAAAACCTTATTAGAAAAATCCAATGAAAAAAATCCAAGCCGAAAATCTTTGGTCCAGAGATTAAGATTATGATTGGGGACCAAGATTTATTTCTAACAACTTCCTCAATGTTTCTGGAGAGTCTTTGGGTATCTTTTCCTGATGCTCATTGAAGGTGTGGAAACCTCGTTGAATTCACAGAGTTTCCTCAAGGAAATTATTCTCCTCAAGTATTCGAGGCTAAGGTATATATTCTCACAGGATAAAATGACTCACAACAAACTAATAGTGGTACTTCAAATTAGTTGTCCAGCAAACCACTCAATTAGTGGTAGATCCAGGATTTTCACTCAGGAGTTCGAAAAATATAAATATAAATATTTGAATAAGCCAACAAAGGAAAAACGCGTGGGCAATGGCTGTTTTGGAAATTAAATAGAAAAAAATAACAAAAGCTAAATATTGTTGTAAAATATAATATAGTTGATGAGATTCAAACCTTGAACACAAAGGTGCATTTAGAAGGCCTTATACCACCGAGTTGTGTTTCATTTCATGTTAAGGAGGTTCAAACTTAATATATGTATGTAAATAAATAAAATCTACCCTATATATACGGTGAACCCCCTCCCGCCCCCTAGATCCGCCCCTGCACTCAATGGCTTGTAATCACACTTGAAGTTTTGAAAAAGCAGGATCTTTTTCTTATTATGTAGTGTTTTTTTCTTCTTGTAAACTTCTTTCAAAAACTTGTATGCATATCGGAGAAAGATTCAGATGTTTATAGTATATAGGTGAGCACAATGATTCATGCATGATATATGAAACAGTAGCCTAGAAATACGAAAGGTTGTATTCATGCATTTTTACATTTTTAATTCATCAATCTTTATTCTATATACCATTATTCATTCACACATTATACAATGAACCCGACAAACATTTGTTTTGGAGCCATTCATAGGATAGAGATGGAAGAGGTGATGATACAGGACATGATAATCATATATTTCAAATAACTTTCACTTTATTTGAAATTTATGGAATTGAGCTGAGGATAGAATTGTGTTTGGCTATATATTGTTTTGCAAAAAATGGTTGAAATACCGCTCATATTTGAATGTACTTGAATACAATTTCAATAGTAAAAAAATGAATTGAAAACAAGTTATAAGTTATTTTCTAAACTAAAAATACAATGTCAAGTTTGATTTTAAAATTTTATGATCAGATACTGATTTTCAAATAAAGTAAAAATTATTTCAAAAAAATGAATGAGTAATTTCTATGACATGCTGATTTTCAAATAAAGTAAAAATTATTTCAAAAAAATGACTGAGTAATTTCTATGACCAAACTATTCTAGTCTAACTAGTAAGATTCAATTCAATCCATATTTTTTTCTAGATTCAAACAAAACAAAATAATTCTATAATGGCTATCACACACATTATAGAAAATTATTAATAACAATATTATATTTAAAATGCTATTTCTAAACTTGGTGCATACACAGTGCAATTTTAATTTTTCATAGCACCACCCAAAATACTATATAGATTAATTACACTGTACAATTTCACAATAATTTATATTTGTAGGCAACAAAGTAATTATTCTTGTTTTTCTTTTGTTACTTAAAGTGAGGACATTAAAGCCCCCTCTTATCCATTCTCTATTCTTTTTAAATAAAAAAGTACTTTCTAGGATCATGTCTATGACTTATACTATAAGCTTTTACAAATACGTGTGTGAAAACATGGAAAATACCTTGACGAAAAAATCATAATTTCAAATGGTGATTTGAGCCGTTAGCAGCGAAAAATAATTAGATAAATGCCTAGTAATGTCACAGTCAAACTGAGTTAACTCAACTTGTATACTTTAAAACAACATAAAGAAAATTTGGTACTATTAACCGGCGGCAAAGTTCCTAAGAAATAAATATAAGAGTAAAATCATAAAAAGGTAAAGAGAGATCAATATATATATAAGATCAAGATATTGGTATTTCAATAGAGAAATAAAAATAAAACAAAAATTACTAGACATATAAATGATTTTAACTTTGTATCTAAAACTAGTAGAGACATTAGGTATATTAGTTCGAGTATATAGTTAAGATAGATAAAGATTTGTTGGTCCAGAATTTAAAAGCGCCATAAAGTGGGAATTACATAGTATTCAAAGTGATATAGAACAAAGTACTAAGAGAATAAGATTTCTAAGAGAACTAGTAAAATGATTTTCTACTGCATTAGGATAAATTTATAAAAAATTTATCAGTATTTCAAACACTAAGACAAATTCATCAGTGGCTCTACGAAGAATTGCATCATAAGTCTGAATTAACAAAAACAGAGGTCACTCTTCAAAACTATCTCGAAGTAGTACAAGAAGACCTGATTAGTAACACATCCTTAGAACAAAGTTCTTTTAAAATAAGACAAGCTAATTTAAGACAAGAATTAAATCATCCTGAAAGAGATATAGAAATTTTAAGCGGAGAATAAGGTACTATCAAAGGAGAATTCAGACAATTCCTTTAAGATAAAAATAGATGCCCCTTGAATTTGTTAGAAGAATAAGATTAAAATATAGCTGGCTTCATTACGAATTAAAATATAAAAGAGAATTAAGAAGTATAGAAAGAACTTTAAGATAATAATTACTATCGGTAGAAAAGAAAATAAATAAAGCATCAATCTATACACCGTTACTTGAACAACAAAATCAATTTATGTTGGGAATTATTTAATATTGAACAATATATAAAATATTGTAACGAAAGAATAGAGGATAATTAGAGATGCTGCAAAATAACAGTTGCGTTAGAATAAATAAATAAAAATAGATTCCTTAAAACATTTAGAATATTTAGATTTAAGAATTTACTCTGAAAAGAAATATAGAACATTAAAAGAAAATGTAGTTATAATGTGTAACTTCAGTAAAGGAGAACATATATTACACTCAGAAGACAGATAGTATGATACTTTAATAGATTTAGTAATAAATTTTAGGCGGAACCCATCGGTGACCCCTTAAGTTGGCACCAACTTTCACTTAGACACCTCAACTGGGTTTTGTTCATTTTAGACACCTCAAGTAAGGCCCCGATGTTTCATTTTGACACATTTTGACAATCACCTAAATATATAAAGTGTGTGTAATGCACTCGTCAATGATGTGTCAAAAGTGAAAAATTAAATGAAGACACGTGGCATATATATATATATCAAAAATAATTATCAAATAATGACTTTTGATCAGAAAAAAATGACCAATAACTTGATGACATGTGGCACTTTTTTATTTAAAATAATAATTTTTTTTTTAAAAAAAAGAAAACTTAACAATTTCTATTAACCCCCACCCCCACATCCTCCCAATGGTCTCTCCAACACCACCCACCCCTCCCGTCATCTTCTCCAACCCCACCCACCCCATCCCCTCCCCCACCCCACCAGATCTTCTTCTCCCTCACACCCACCCCAATCTTATATATATCATCTAAAGAGACAAAAATGAAGCTATACAAGGGAATTGTTAAAATGGATCAAGATGGGAAGAGTGATGATATCCAGGTTTGAATATTGTTTCACTACTCCATTTGGTAGAGATTAGTAGAACTTTTTTGAAGAAAACGTTTCTGTTTTATAGGACTGTCTAAAAAATTCTAACTGAAAAATTCAAAAGAGTTAAGCTGTAGAAGAGAATTTAATCCAAATATATAAATCAAATTGAGTCAAAAAAATTCGACGAACCTCTATTTTTTCCGACAAGACTAATACAAATCTAAAATTATTTTTTTTGAAATTGTTAAAGATTCAAATCTTAAAGAACCCACGACACAAACAATATCAATAAATCTTAATTGATGTTTGAGGAAGAGAATGAAATAGGAGAAATGACAGCTATGATGTTAATGAAAATGGGTATAAAAAGGAGGGGTAGATAGCAGCTATGGTATATTACAATCAAGGCTAGAATCTATTTCACTTTATATTTGGCTCAAATCTATTTCACCATGGATAAAAAATGATAGCTAGAAAATGGAGAAGAAGAAGAACAAGAAAAAAAATATTTTTTTTTTTAAAAAAAAGTTCTTTACGCGGTCAAAATGGGTGCAGCACACGCAATGTGCCAAGTCAGCACAAAGTGTCAAAATGACACATCGGGGCCTTACTTGAGGTGTCTAAAAGGAACACTAACTAATTGAAGTGTCTAAGTGAAAGTTGATGCCAATTTTAGGAGACCACGGACGGATTCCTTCTAAATTTTAGTAATAAGGTCCAAGAACAAGATAAAAATATAATAAGATTTTTAAAAGTAGTAATACCATCTTAAATAAGCAGAAAAGGATACTAGAAAAAGTAGAACAAAATTTTAATTTTTTTAAATCACAAGAACTAGAAATAGATAGAAAACTTCAGTATATAAATACTATGTTTAATTGAGGAAAAATACCTACAAAAATTGAAATAGAAAAATTAATTAAGACAATAATTGAAAAGCCTAAAGAATTAGAAATCAAAACTATCCAATTAGTAACAAAAATAACTGGACAAGTAGAAGCAATAACTAGTGATATAAGTGAATTAAAATGAATAATTCAAAAGTTAGAAGAAATTTCCTTTTCATGAACGAAGAAGACCACTTAATATATAAAAAGGCAATAAATTTCACAAGCAAATTCCAAACAGAACCAGTAGGTTTTTCAAATTACCAACCAACATGTATTTCAGACAAAATTATAGTGAAACAAAGTAATACCATTATAGCCTTACTATTAGAATGGAATACAAATATAAAAAAATTAATTAAAGAGAATAAAACTGAAAAGGCAACATCTAAAAATAATAAAATGGACAAATTAATTACTCAATTAAAAAGTATTGAAATAACTCCGCAAGAAGAAAGATCAAAGGTAACTAGAGGACAACAAGAATTGACTTTCTTTCAAGTAGCTCAAGAAGAACCATCAAAGAGGAAAGACCAAGAGTAAGTTTTTCGAATAAGAGAATAGAAAATAACCTGAGAAGTAACTTTATATCTAGAATATTATCAAGAAAACAATCAAACAACGAACAAGAACAAGAATTAAATCAAATAATAGATGTAGACAAGAACAAGAATTAAATCAAATAATAGATGTAGACAAGAACAAGAATTAAATCAAATAATAGATGTAGACACGAATTTATAAATTTTTCAATAGAATCAGTTAAATTTATTAAATTCGGAGATATTATATAACTCAAATTATTTTTTTAATAATGACCCTTTATACAGATACTGTAACTATAGAAAAGAACAATTATCAGCCATAGAAAGCAACATAACAACTTTAAATTTAGTAAATCCAAAATCGTTAAAAAGGATAATGAATACAAGAATGACATTAATGCATATGAGATTAATTGTCATCGAAATTAAAGGATTAACTAAAAGAAATTTGAGAACTAAAGTATTAAATGTATTATATAATGATAGATGGTCAGATTTAAAAAAAATTATAATAGGATTAACCAAAGTAGACATGACTAATAATGGAGCAATATGTTATATTAGTCCATACTTCATGATAAATTTAAAGGAATTCGGACTGAATATTAAAATAGAAATATAGACTAAAGGATATGAGGACATGAATAATGAAAATAATTTGTTAATGCCTGTAGGATATTTAGAAAAAATGATTTTAAATAGTGATACAAAGTTTGAACTTAAAGTAAATGATGTAGTTGAAGTAATGAGAAATAGAGGTATAAAACTAATAAAATTAATAAAAATAAATTCATATATATATATATATATATATATATATATATACTTTCTTTTACTTTGACTAGAAAAATATAATTACTTAAATATATAGTATAATTTTTTTAATGGAAAAGTATTAATACATGTGGCAACACCACCGCTATGGGTCCTTGAAAGATATATATATTTATATATATAATATTTTTTTTACTTTGACTAGAAAAAATAATTACAGTAAAATTTATTGGTGGAAAAGTGTAGATACAAGTGGCAGCACCACTGCTATGGGTCCTTCAAAGATACATGAGGAATTGGAAAAGTGTCAATACTGGCAACACCACCGCTATGGGTCCTTTAAAGATACATGAGGAATATGAATATGCAGGGCCGGAGCTATCCTTGCTCGAAAAGTGTCAAACAACACTTCTTCGTAAAAAATTACATTGTATATATAAATTAAATGTTAATTTTATATTTATATATATTAAAATTGACACTCCTTAAAACAAAGTGAAGAATTAATGCAATGGTTCAAGAGCTTTTACAAAAGCTGTCAAAATTGTCGATAGATCATGTGTTTGGAATGTAAAATTCTAATTCCGTCTCTGTGAATATGGGTAACTATTTTTCAAAAGTAGAAATCTTAATTTTGAAAATATTTTTATTTTGTTATAACAAGTAAAAGTAACCCGATCGTTAAAATTTTATTACGTTATTGGTGTATAAAGTTAAACTAACTCTTAAGAGATAGCTTTTTAAAGTTTGAAATTGACACAAACTTTTGTAACTTTCCAAGCAACTTTTGAGAAAAAAATGCAGAAATTTCAAAAAGCTTCTTTAAGCCCATGCGGGCTAGCTCACAGTACATAAAATTTGAACAGAGAAATTTATTCTTTTTAATTCAATTTGTTTGACCTATTTTTCGTTTTAATCCATTTTAAAAAGAATATTTTATTTTTTATATGACATATTTAAAATCACAATATTAAAAATATTTGATACATTCTACGTATATATCTTTAATTTAAAATTATAAAATTTAAAACGGAGGAATTATAAATTAAAGGAAGGACAGAGAAACTCGAGGATAATTTGAATCATTCTGTGAGAAACCTTTTATCTGTGGACATTTGCATGTATTATGCTATAGTCTATGTGAGGAGTAGGAGGGACTTAAAAAAGGTATCTTCTTTTTGGAAGTGTTAGCTAAAGATAAATAGAAGAAAATTGTCAGTGAGTTTGTATCTATGATTCACAATGTACATTTATATACTATATATAGTAATAAAATCTAATACTCTTTTATTGTTAATTTATGTGGCACAATTAAAATTTTGAGATTTAAATTTTTAAATTTTGATGATATAAAAATACAATTTTTTTGAAATAAATTTTATATGTTTAAAAATTGCGTAAAAAATATAATAAATTATAATAATTAACAATAACAACAACCCAATAAAATCCACAATGTGGGATCTGAAAATTATAATAATTAATAATTTAAAATATATAAAAAATATATATTTTTTAACTCGTGAAATTTTAATTATATCACATAAATTTAGAAGGTAGAAGTAATTTATAAGACACTTGTGAATCCAATTAATGAAGAGTGGAAAAAAGTTTCTTTATTTTTGCTACAAAAGTAACTTATAGAGAAAGATAAAAGGTGAAACCTCAGACTTTATAAAGGGCCAATCTATCTCTGCAAGATCAACAATGTCATTCATACGCCACTTTTACCCTTCCATGCTACTTTCCCCATTGTCTTTTTTCCATGCTAAAAATACATGTTTGGTATTTAAATTTGATAGGTTAAAGTTCTTAGCACTAATATAGTGTACACTAAAAGGGTCATTTAATAGGATGTATATAAATAGTATTGAATATAGTATATTAATAATGTTTGTATAGTTATGTTTGCTATTAGTTATACTGACAATATTTCAAAAATAATATTTAATTGTAATTAATTAATAATAATAATAATTCAATTGTCGTTTTATATATTCTTTTAGAGGCAATTGCTATTTACTAATAATAATTATATTTTAGCACTTTTTGTAAATATCACTAAATCTATAGCGACATCAGATTCAATAACAATTAATTAATATCGATAAAGATTTTAACATTTTTTATTAATGTGCATATTTATTACCACTAAAAGTTATTTTGTTGTAGTGTGAGATTATCCTTATACATTATTTAGTTTGATAAATTAAAAATAACACGTGTTGCATAATTTTTAAGAAATGATATTTGTTTATAAAAATGTCCTCCATAAAATAGTGAAAAAGATGTGAAAAATATTTTGAGGGACAATTATGTCTTTAATCATGTTAATGTAAAACTCTTTTCATTGCTAATGTCATAAATTTTCACTAATTACTTGTATATGCATTAATACTAAATAAAGTGTATAACTAATGCTTGCATAATAAATCAAATAAGATACTAATAATGCACAAAGTTAATGCATATATTATTTTTTCTAATATCGAATAATAAGGAGTTCGATAGGGTGTGTAAAAATTATATTAAATAAAATATCTTAATAATAATGAAATTAATTATGTCGATATTATCTTTTATCAACCATTTAATTTGTTATATATTAAATATATGAGATGTATTGGAATAAGAAATAGTAGTGAATAGCATATATTAACATAAGAATAATACTTTGTATCATTAAAGGTATAATTTGGTATGCATAATAATAGTACTAAATATTGGATGTAGACCTAACATACCTTCAGTCAGTGGAGCCGCTTCTGGTCAGGTGATTCAATAGAAAATCATATTATTTATATATAATTAAATTAATTTTTTATGTGTATATAATAAATATTAAACTTCATTCAATTAATTTGCATATTTACTTTTTAAAATTTTAAATTTTCTTAATCAAAATTCTAACTCTCATTCCTTTTATGCTAGAAATGAAAGTTAAATGTCATAGCATAAACATTATGATTCTTTTATAGAGAAAAAACAGGAATATTGGAATAATTAAATAGTATTCAATAGGTGATCATACTTGACCAAATAATCTACTAATAATAAACAATTTCAACGAAAGTGAGGTTTGTTTGGGGCAAGATTTTTACTACCACTTATACCTCCAACAGACAACACTACCCCATTAATATACAAAATCACGTCATAGTCAGACAAATCTACTTATTACAAGATATGGATTCTGTACTCTCTTTTTTTTCTCCGCACACTTAAGCAAATCAAGATCGGAAATATACTATTCATCTACCATATTTATGTTCTAAAATACGTGTATACGTCCAAAGATAGAGGCATATATGACAACTGAAATTATGTTAAATGATAGATTTATGTATTAGATGATACTGAAAAAGAAAATACTACATAGATCCTTATACAAGTATTTACTTAAGTCGAATTGCAGTGATGTCGAACCAGATTTGCTTGAACACCTTGATGATTAGATCATGATATTCATCTGAATTTAAAGAAAGATAGCAAGCAAGAAGTTCTTCCAAATCCTTTGATGCCCTTATATTATTCTCAACTATCATTTCCACCATTGATTCCCTGAAATCTTTTTGTGGATTTCTTGATGATTTCACCACTGCAAAGCTCTCTGTAACACTTGTCCTCCTTGAAGAAACACTCTTTCTGCTTACTTGAATCTTCTTGCTGTTTGTTGTTATTCTTGGTGAATTTGTTCTCAGCTTCACACCACTTGATGATACTCTTCTCACAATCCTCTGTTCTTGTTTCACAATCCTCTGTTTTTCTTCGTCGAATTTTTCGGGCTTGGTTATGATAGGGGGAAGATCAATTTTGGAAACAGATTGAAATCCATGATCAAGATTGACTGTATCTTTCTTTATGTAATCAGTTCTGCAGTCACAAGACGGTGAAATTGAAGTCATAGGGTTTGATTTTTCAGGTGTTTGGATTTTGTCAGAGTTGAATTGAGACAAAATTGAAGATGGTGACGAGGACGATGAGGAGGAGTAATGAGGTGAATTTGGGTATTGTTCGGGTGTGGAATCAGCTTTAGTCCAGACAGATTCAACAGAAGCACGGCAGCTACAAGTAGCTGAAGCAGAGGAATTGACAAGTTTGGGAGAATTTCTTCTCTTATAATTGGTACTGCGCCTTTTCTTTGAAGATTTTCTTGGTGGCTCAGTGAAATGGAGATTGTCAGAGGGTTTTGGGCTGTTAGAAGAGATAGGATTTTGGGAGAATGTTTCAGCTGGACTACTGAGGTTTCTTGAAATGTAATATGATTTCCTTTGACAACCAAGGTTGTTGTGGGGTTGTCTTTTTTTGTCTGGTTGTAGATTTGATGATGATGTTGATGAAGATGAGGTTGTGTGGCTATGGCTTCTGATTCTGCTTTTGCTTTTGCTCTTGCTCATGTCCTTGAGCTTGTAAAACCAAGCATTTGGTATCATATCTGATAATCTAAATCTATAATTCCCCATGATGAGTAAAAGAGTTACTTGTGTTTACTCTTTTATCTCTCCGTATTTGAGGGGTGGCTAAAGAAAGTGGGAAAATTTTAGAGTTAGTAAAGGTAGATAAATAGAGAAGACGAAAATGATTATGGGTGGCGTGGGGGTGGGGGATCTAGAAGCTCAATTACAAATTCACATGACCCAATATTTATAATTGACATAAAATATAAATAGATATTCAAAAATGATCGTAAATATTTTAGCTTCAGTATGTACATCTAAGCACCTCAATTAAACTCTATTGTATCAATTGAATATTTAAATTTATAAAATAATTATCTAGACATTTTTAAAATTTATGTGTAACATCAACATTGAGTTTCCAAGAGACACAATGAGAACAAGTTAAAGTATTTAGTTATCAATTTTTTTTTAAAAAAATAAATTAGCTATTAATCGAGATCAAATTGAAGTATCTAAATGTATACTTTCAAAAATTGAATATTTACTTACCCACTGAGATTAAATTTTAATAATAATTTATTTATATATATAATAATTATTATAATATTTATTTAAAATTTTGATATTAATCTATGAATTTTAAATATCGAATCCACCTGTGAAAATGGGGCCAGGAGGAAGAAAATGAGTCACAAAGTAAATAAAATAGGGCCCCATGTGTTTAAGAGGGCATTGATGCCTAATTATCATCATAAAGTTGAAGAGATGGCATTATACCATTATCATGATTATGTTGCTTGTAACAAAATAGTAGTACTTATTGGCTTATTCCTAATTATGCTAGACTTTCAAGGCCATGATGATGCTCAAATTGGCATTAATAAAAACTGAACAAAAATTGAGATTCTATGAGGGTACCACAAAAGATGTGAGGGGATTAAACGGAAATAGCATTTTTTTTTATAAATGAAATTACAAATTTAAATTAATGGGATTAATACTTCAAAATATCTGATTAATGAAAAAAACTCAAAGACATAATTATGAATTTAACGTTAGGTAATCTTTGATTACTGTGAGAATTCTATACTTGTCGCACTGCTTTCGGATGTTGCTAAAATAGGTTTTCTAATTGAATTAATAACCACTAACTTTAATGAATATTATAATATCAAAAGTTTAAATGCGTTGATTTATACAGAATATCCTAATTTACTTAAAGATTGAGTCATCATATCTTCTCATCTTTAAAAACATGTTGGGCTGTTATATTTTCATAAAAAATGCCATCTAAGTAGTGTTTTTTTCTTAGAGCTTTACCTAACTACACAATCTTAAAAAATACATTACAAATTTCTGGCATTATTATCAAAATAACAGTAGTGGCCAAAAAAAATAGCTACACATTTTAGGAAATCCAAACCTAAACAAATTTGCTTTTTCGTCTAAATCGATTCATTAATAAAGGGATGAAACAACTGTAATTGATTGGAGTCTTTTTCCCCACCTAAAAATTAGAAAATAATGAATTCCTACAAATCTTTAGGGGCATGGATCAATTTGGTCAATTATTCCGAGTTCTTTACGTTTTGCACTCTCTTATAATTTGCATCATATTCTATTATTTTTTTATGATTTACATCTTAATTTTTGATTTTTTCTTGCAAAACAATAAAATAGAAAATTTAAATTATTTATAAGGGCAAATCAGGAAAAGCACAAATAAAATAAAAATGGGGTAAATTTAAATTTTTTTCAACACCATCATGAACAAAGTTCTTCTCCAAATTTCACACGTGAAAAGTTGGAGAATTACACAAAGAATTAAGAAAATAATTATTCTGAAAATCGGATATTATAAAATCTAAATTGGATGAGGTCAACAATCTTCCCGAGGGGTGTCTACAGTCTTTTCTCGAGGGGCGACTTTTTTTTGGTCATCTGGTGTTCGGATCTGGAGCCTTAACTAAATCTGGATCGCACTAAAGAGCCCAACCAAGTTTGTCACGATTTAAAATGGGGCATGAGTGACACCCACACTCAACCTCCTACGTGGGAGAACCAACGATACAAACCCCAACTTATAAAGTATAACAATAAAGCGTAAGCTCAATTTATGAGAGTAAGAAATAATAAAACCACTAAAACCTATTAGATACGTTTTCTCAAAACCTGAAAATTAAAAATATCAAACGTGCTGCCCTTTTTTAAGTCTGAAAATATCAAATACCAGAATAAATAAATAACTTAATGTGTCCGAAAACTAAGAACATCATGTCATACCCAAGAGAATCCAACATGAGCTAGAAGGAATAGCTCACCCTTGAACCTGATGTGTTGGACATTGGCTAGAGCTGAGGTCGAGTCGAAGTCGATAAAACACTCGCTTCACTCCACAAAATAAAACAAAGAAAAATACAAGTAGGGGTCAGTATGAGACAATATGTACTGAGTAGGTATCGTCGGCTGACTTAAAATAAAAATCAATATGCATAAAGTAATAGCGGAAAATCAACCATAACACTTAACAAGTGACAACCAACAAGATCAAGATCAAGTGACAACACAATGAACAATTACATAACCAGTCAATAATATTAAGATCACAAATGAGGACTCAGGCCTCCACATCACGCTCTTTTGGGAAATGAGTTATTGGAGATTGGATATTATTAAGTCATTTTAATTTGTTTTTCTTTAATATTACTGTGTCAGAACGTGACACCCGATCCAAATATACCGTGCCAGAATGTGACACCCGATCCAAATATACCATGTCGGAATATGACACCCGATCCAAATATGCCGTGTTGGCTCGTGACACCCGATCCAAATATAATTAATTTATCATTTTTTATTATTATATTCTACTTCGTTAACAATATTTCATCAAGTCTTCTTTATTCAAGACACCATTTTTGATAGGGCAAGTTCAAGATTATGGATTCCACGGTTTTGGAATTTCAGACCAATCACAACAATGTATCAACCATCCAAACCACAACAATTAAATACATAGTAAACTTCACACATTACTCAATGACTATCAATCACTATTAAGCGTATATCTATGATATAGAATAAATCATAACCTACCTCAATCGAAATCAAGCAAGCTAATTCACTGATGCTTTTCCTTTCTTCAAACCTCACATTTCCAATCTGAAGTAGTTTCGGTTGCTCTTTACCGGCGTCACAGGTAAGTTTTTTGTATCCTCCCTTTCTCATTTCTTTTTATCTTATAAAATAATTATGTACTAAAATTAATAGATCCTAGCCTTTTATTTTAATAATTATGGAACAAGTGGTATAAGATATTTAACTAAATTATCACCTTAGTCCACCAAATAAATTAATTATCTAAATTTATCCCTCAACTAAATAACCATAGTTATCGAATAATCTAAATACCCATTAAAACTTTACGAGATGATTCTTTTATGAAATAAAAAACTCTAGTACTCAAAACGACCTAATGAGTCATTACAACAGATACCAATTTACCCACCGTTCGTCCCCGAATGGTCAAAAGAAGAGGGAGGGTAGAAAAGAGTACCTGCCTCGATGAACAAATGTGGATATCTTCCATGCATATCAGCCTCAATCTCCCAAGTAGACTCTTTAACCAGACGATTCCTCCACTGAAACTTCACAGACTCAATCTCCCTTGACCTCAACTTGCGGACCTCTCTATAAAGAATAGCTACAGGCTCCTCCAATTCTCATCAAGCAAGACCGAATCCCAGTGAATAATATAGTTTTTATTACCATGATATTTCTTTAGCATAGACACATGAAACACTAGGTATACCCCGGACAAACCTGGAGGTAAAGCCAACTCTTGGCCACCTCTCTAACACGCTTAAGAACTTCAAACGACCCAATATATCTTGGATTGAGCTTACCTTGCTTACCGAATCTCACCACACCCTTCATGGGTGAAACCTTCAACAACACTTTCTTTCCCTCCTTTAACTCCACGTCCCTGACCTTTCGGCCTGCATACTCCTTTTGCATGCTCTAAGCTGCTAGAAGCTTCTCTTGAATGAATTTCACCTTCTCTAATAATTCTCTAAAAAGATCAGTTCCCCAAGGTCTCACCTCAAACACATCAAACCAACCAATAGGAGACCTACATTTCCTCCCATACAATGCCTCAAACCGATCTATAGCAATACTCGAGTGATAGCTATTATTGTACGAAAACTCTGCCAAGGGTAGGAACTAATCCCAATGACCACCAAAATCTATCACTCATGCACGAAGCGTATCCTCCAGCACTTGAATTGTCCTCTCAGACTTCCCATCGGTCTGAGGGTGAAAATCAGTACTAAGATCCAATCTAGTACCTAACTTAGCAAGCAAGATCCTCTAAAAGTTAGAAGTAAATTTCATATCTCTATCTGATATGATAGAAATCGAAATTCTATGTAATCGAACAATCTCGCGGATATAGAGTTTGGCTAACTTATCCACATCATAAGTCAGCTTGACTGGAATAAAGTGAGCAGACTTAGTTAACCTATCAACAATCACCCATATTGAATCAAACTTACCCACTTTCTTTAGAAGACCAACCACAAAATTCATTCTAATCCTTTCCCACTTTCATTCAGGAATGGACATTCTTTGAAGTGTCCCTCCAAGCCTTTAGTGCTCATATTTTACCTGCTGACAATTTGGACAATGGGCAACAAAATCAATAATGTCACGCTTTATTCTACTCCACCAATAATGCTATCTCAGATCGCGATACATCTTGGTTGCACAGGAATGTATATAGTACCTCGAACTGTGAGCTTCTACAAGAATAGTCTGAATCAAATTATCAATACAGGGCACACATACCCACCCCTTAATCCTCAAGATGCCTTCCTCATCGATCACAACCTCTTTGGCCTCTCCTTTCAAGACCACATCACGAATTCGACTCGACTTCTCATCATCAAACTACTTTTCTTTAATCTTGTCAAGGAAAGAAGATCTTACCTCCACACATGCCAAGAATCCTCATTTCTCAATTACTTCCAGCCTCATAAAGTCATTAGCCAGAGTTTGAACCTCTCTATATAATGGACATTTGAAAACCTGCAAATGAGCTAAACTTCCCATGCTTCTTGTTTTTCTACTCAAGGCATCGACCACTACAGTAGCTTTTCTCGGGTGATAAAAAATAGTGATATCAGTCTTTTAGCAATTTCATATACCTCTTCTGCCTTAAATTCAAGTCTCTCTGAGTGAACACATGTTGTAAACTACGATGATCGATATACACTTCACACTTTACCCCATATAGATAATGTCTTCCTTTAATGCAAATACAACCGCAGCTAACTCCAAATCATGAGTGGGGTAATTACATTCATGCACCTTTAATTGCCTTGAAGCATAGGCAATTGTATTCTTCTCCTGCATTAGCACTGCACCTAAACCAGAATATGATGCATCCCAATAAATAATGAAATTCCTACCTTCTACTGGCAAGGCAAGAATCGGTGCAGTAGTCAATAAGGTCTTGAGTTTTAGAAAACTCTCTTCACACTCGATCGACCACATAAATGAAACATTCTGTTTGGTTAGATTGGTCAGCTGGGAAGCAATGGAAGAAAATTTCTTGACGAACCGGTGATAGTAGCTAGCCAAACCAACAAAACTCCTTACCTTTGAGACATTAATGGGTCTTGCCCAACTTTTCACTGCTTCAATCTTCTAGGGCTCCACCATCATTCCATCCTTAGAAACCACGTGCCCTAAGAAGGACATTGAATCAAGCCATAACTCACACTTAGAGAATTTGGCATATAGCCTTTTCTCCCTTAACTATCCAGAACAATCATCAGATGCTCTTCATGTTCTTTTATGCTCTTTGAGTAGATCAATATATAATCAATAAAAATAATAACAAAGAGATCTAAATATGGCTTAAAGATTCCATCCATCAGACTCATGAAAGCAGCAGGCGCATTTGTAAGCTCAAACGACATTATCAAAAATTTACAGTGCCCATATCTGGTTCGAAAAGCAGTCTTCGGTACATCTGCTGCCCGTATTTTATGCTGATGATAACCGGACCTCAAATCAATTTTTGAGAAAATACAAGCACCCTGCAACTGATCGAATAAGTCATCAATGAGAGGAAGGGGATACCTTTTTTTAATAGTCACCTTGTTCAGCTGCCTGTAGTCTATGCACATACGAAGGCTACCATCCTTCTTCTTTATAAATAAAACTAGAGCACCCCAAGAAGAGGCACTCGGTCTAATAAAACCTTTACCCAATAACTCTTGAAGTTGGGCCTTCAACTCTCTCAACTCAACTGGGGTCATTCTATAAGGTGGAATGGAAATAGAGCGAGTGTCGGGCTCCAGGTCGATATAAAAATCAATATCCTTATCAGGTGGCATACCAAGTAAGTCTGCGGTGAAGACATCCATAAACTTACGCACTATCAAAATAGACTCAATCAATAGCACTTCAGAACTATCATACCTGAGATGTGCTAGGAAGGCTAAACAACCCTTACTCACTTACCTCTTACTATGAAGAAAAGAGATAATTCAAACTGGAGTGAGAAGATAGTCACTCTCCCATACCAACTGACCATCCCAGGCTTGGCTAATGTCATAGTCTTAGCATTGCAATCTAATATAGTAAAATTTGGAGAGAGCCAAGTCATACCCAAGATTACATCAAAGTCAACCATCTCCAGAATAATCAAATCTACATAAGTTTTGCTCCCCATAAAAGTCACAAGGAAAGACCTATACACTTTCTCAACTACCACAGACTCACCAACAGAAGTAGAAACACGAATAGACATGTCAAGTAAGTCACAATGTAAGATTGAGTCTATCAGCAAATACGGAAGATACATAAAAAAAATGTGGATCCAGGATCAAACAATACGAAAGCCAAACTATCACAGACCAGAAGAGTACTTGTGATAAAATCATCGGATACCTCTGCCTCTGACCTCCCGGGGAAAGCATAACAATGGACTTTGTCGCCCATCTGACCATTTACTTTGTCGGGCTGTACTCCAGTAGTTTCAACCTGTCTGCTACCTCGACCGGACTGCAACTACCACGACCTTGGCCACCACATCCTCCAGAATGACGGCCCCTACCATAGCCGTCGCCTTCACCTCTAGCTACTAGGACTCTATAAACCTGATCATGCCAAGCCTGACTTTGCCTTGGATAATATTTTCTAATATGTCTAGACTCATCACATTCGTAAAAAGTCTTAGGGTCGAGAGTGGATCTTTGTGAAGACAAAGAAGACTGAAGATAACCCCTGAAATTAAAAAAGGGCTGACTAGTCTTTAATGGACCTCCATCTGAAATATACAATAAAGACTGAATAGGACAGGTCAAATAATCTCTAGAACTCTGTCCTCTGGAGTAAGAACCACTAAACTTACCTTCTTTATGAAACTTCTTGAACGTTGTCTCTTTAGCGAAGTTATCTGGCTTCACCCCCTCCACCTCTATCAGAAAATCAACCACTTCCTAAAAAGTTTTTGTTGAAACAACCACCTATAAAGCTGAAATCCCTAAATCTGACCTTAATCCCTTCATAAAGCGGCGAATCCTCTCTTCTGGACTAAAGCAAAGCTGAGTAGCATATCTGGCTAAGGCACAAAATTTGGCCTCATAAGTGGCAACAGACATCCTCCCTTGCTCTATATTCAGAAACTCATCTCTCTTCCTATCCCTCAAGGTCCAGGAAATATACTTCTCCATTAAACAGTCAGAAAAAGCTGCCCAAGTCATAGGTAGTGCCTCTACTGGTCAATATTCAACATGAGACCTCCACCATATTTTGGCATCTCTCTGAAACTGGTATGTCACAAACTCAATATCAAATTGCTCTACTATATCCATCTTATGAAGTAGCTCATGACAATCAACAAGAAAATTATAGGCATTCTCCGATTTAGTACCCCTGAAGACCAGGGGTTTCAACTTCAAGAACCTAACAAAGAGATCATGCTAGTCACTAGTGATTACCGACCCTGTAATCAATCAAGGAAATATGATTGTTCCTAAGGACGCAGTCATGCGGGGAGCCACAATAGTTGCATGTTGAACTCCTGGAATATGAGGTGTTGGGGGAGCTTGTCCTTGATCGGATAACACACTGAGATAGGTGAAAACCTGGTAGATCATCTCTAGAGTAGGCTGGAGTGGTGCTTCTCTCTCATGAACCTGCTCATCCTCCATCTCAACATCCTCTCTAGCTACCTCATCAGCCGGTGGAGGGGTCGCTGCTCTTTAGATTATCTCTAGAGTAGGCTGGAGTGGTGCTTCTCTCTCATGAACCTGCTCATCCTCCATCTCAACATCCTCTCTAGCTACCTCATCAGCTGGTGGAGGGGTCGCTGCTCTTTCCCTAGATGGCCCAGCTGCCTGGCCCCTACCCCTGGTGGACTTTCTCCCGCGACCTCTATCATAGCCTCTCATTGCTACTCCTTCTCTAGCTACAACCCCAACAGCTGGCTCAGGTGCTAGTGTTGCTCTAGTTCTAAACATCTGTGAAAATAAAGTGAAGAAGGTCAGATATCAATTTTATCACCTAGATACCAATTGGATTCAAGTAATAGAACGAAAGAAAGAAGGAATAGAGTTTTCCTAAAGTTTCGTATCCTCTTGAAGAAAAGTAAAGGCGTTCTCGTACCGTTCCGCAAAACTCTACCAAACTTGTTCTTGTGTGATGAGATTATCGAACCTAAAGCTCTGATACCAAGTTTGTCATGACCCAAAATGGACCATGAGTGGCACGCACACTTAACCTCCTATGTGGGAGAATTAACGATACAAACCCCAACTTATAAAGTATAACAATAACACATAAGCTTAATTTATGAGAGTAAGAAATAATAAAATCACTGAAGTCTATTAGGTATGTTTTCCCAAAACTTGAAAGTCATCACTTTAAGGACATCTAATTCTACAATACTAATTCTAAAAACATCAAATACCAGAATAAATAAATAACATAATGTGTCTGAAAACTAAGGACATCTGCCATGCCCAAGAGAATCCAACATGAGCTAGAAGGAATAGCTCACCCTTGAACCTGATGTGTTGGACATTGGCTAGAGCTGAGGTCGAGTCGAAGTCGATAAAACATTCGCTTCACTCCACAAAATAAAACAAAGAAAAATACAAGTAGGGGTCAGTATGAGACAATATGTACTGAGTAGGTATCGTCGGCTGACTTAAAATAAAAATCAATATGCATAAAGTAATAGCGGAAAATCAACCATAACACTTAACAAGTGACAACCAACAAGATCAAGATCAAGTGACAACACAATGAACAATTACATAACCAGTCAATAATATTAAGATCACAAATGAGGACTCAGGCCTCCACATCACGCTCTTTTGGGAAATGAGTTATTGGAGATTGGGTAACATTAAGTCATGTTAATTTATTTTCCTTTAATATTACTGTGTCGGAATGTGACACCCGATCCAAATATATCGTGTCAGAATGTGACACCCGATCAAAATATGCCGTGTTGGCTCGTGACACCCGATCCAACTATAATTAATTTATCATTTTTTATTATTACATTCCACTTCGTTAATAATATTTCATCAAGCCTTCTTTATTCAAGGCGCCATTTTTGATAGGGCAAGTTCAAGATTATGGATTCCACAGTCTTGGAATTTCAGACCAATCACAACAATGTATCAACCATCCAAACCACAATAATTAAATGCATAGTAAACTTCACACATTACTCAATGACTATCAATCACTATTAAGAGTATATCTATGATATAATATTTCATAACCTACCTCAATCGAAATCAAGCAAGCTAATTCACCGATGCTTTTCCTTTCTTCAAACCTCACGTTTCCAATCTGAAGTAGTTTCAGTTGCTCTTCACCGGCGTCGCAAGTAAGTTTTTTGTATCCTCCCTTTCTCTTTTCTTTTTATCTTATAAAATAATTATGTACTAAAATTAATAAATCCTAGCCTTTTATTTTAATAATTATGGAACAAGTGGCATAAGATATTTAACTAAATTATCACTTTAGTCCACCAAATAAATTAATTATCTAAATTTATCCCTCAACTAAATAACCATAGTTATCGAATAATCTAAATACCCATTAAAACTTTACGAGATGATTCTTTTATGAAATAAAAAGCTCTAGTTCTCAAAATGATCTAATGGTTCGTTACATTAAGGATGCCGCTTCCAATAGGATTTACTCCATATCTAGGGCCTGAACGTGAAACTTCTAATCAAGGGTGGAGCAGTTTTACCATTGCACCACAACCAATGTTGGTCCGATGGGTGGCTTTATGAAAGGGCAATTGACTTATTTTTGTTTAATACTTTAATTATTTATCTTGCAACATTTTTTGTATTTTTCTGATTTGCCCTTGAATAATTTCCAAAAAAGAAAAAAAGATTTTGTGTTTTACAAGAAAACAAAGAGATCGGAGTGTATATCAACAAAAATAATAAAATAGGATGCAACATTAAGAATGCAAAGTACTCAATGTTTCTTTTCTTTTCTATCACTACCTTTCTTTTTATTTTGTTTCAATATTGGCAAAGTGCTCGCTTTAATTATGTTTGGAATTCTAGTTTGAGTAATACACATTATTTTAAAATGTTTTTGACATGATGTCTTAATTTTATTTTGTTTTCATGCTGATTTTGATATGCTTCATTATTTGAGTCAGTGATATATTAAAAATAATTTTTCTTTTTTCACAAAACAGTAATAAGATTGCGTATATACTACTCTTATCATATCTCACTTATGGTATTACACTAAATATGTTGTTATTGTTGTTGTGCTTATACAATTGGATGGTAATGCTTATAATTATGTGTTTTTATGTCAACGGTATGTGATAAACCTATATTAACAGTAGTATATATCCTATATTTTATGTATATAAATTGTATATTTGAAATAATACTGCAAATATAATGTTATTAATTATAGTAATATATAGCCTCAAGGGACTTGAGTTAGTTGATCTCCAAAATGGGAAGTCTTAGGTTCAAAATTCCCTGCATGTTGTCTCAGTTGAGCTCATCACACGGAGCTTGTCTAATACAATTTACCTCTCTTATGTAGTTTGCGGGTAGGACGGAATTTAATTTGTGCATATCCAAAGAATAGCAATTGTGGATTCCATTGTCAACAATATATATTATTTACTATTCTTTGCGTGCATGTTTTGTTAACGTATTATTTCTAAGTTTTCTTAGTTCAATTAATTTATGCTTCCTTTAAAATTTGTATTGTAAGTTTATAATCCAAGGATAATAAGATGCACATGTTGAGAATACAATTAACTAAATAAAAGTCCGCTCCCTTTAATAGTTTAAGTTTTTGGATGAGATGGTCACAAAACTTCAACATGTACCAAAGCTAATAAAGGTCTTGAATTTAAATCTCACTGCCACCCATTATCAATAAGAATTTTCATGTGCTTGACCCATGTATTTTCATATATATACCCCTAATTATACATATCAAACTTTTTTGGAGGAGATCAATATCAACACTTCATTCAACAATAAACAACATTCAAATTATAAAGCTACCACATATATAAATATAATCAAACAATTAAGTGATTCTTAATTCGGATCAATCACAAGCTCTTAACCCTGTCCTTTGGCTTCCATTCCAATTGACCTCTTTATTTCCATCCTACTATGAGAAGGCAGAGAGTCATACATAAAGAATAAATTGGGAATGCATGTCTTGAAGAATTTAATTAACATTAACCTGGAAAAAAAGAAGAATAAACCACGTACCTTCAACTAGCTAAAAAAGCTAAGACAAATAAAGAGATCAGTAGTCTCCTTCCAAGTGAAAGGATTGATCTTTTCTTTTAAAGAGCAATCCTTTGTGGAATTTTCTTAAGATACCTCAAGATAGGACAAAAAGCCTATCAATCCTTTGTCTAATAATGCACATTTTCTTATATTTTCCAAACCAAAAAATTAGAGTATATCAACAATTGAGAGATCAAAATCGACTCATTAGGATAAGCAAATTTATTTGCTATGTAAAATAATTAAAATTTATACTACAAGAACTAGTTTTTGTAATCACCCCATACTTTGTCACCTCCCGATTAACCCTAGATCATTTACTACTCTTTGCGCGCATGTTTTGTTAACGTATTATTTCTAAGTTTTCTTTGTTCAATTAGTTTATGTTTGTTTAAAATTTGCACTTTAAATTTATAATCCAAGGATAATAAGATAGACATGTTGAGAATATAATTAAGTAAATAAAAGTCTGCTCTCTTTAAAAGTTTAAACTTTTAGATAAGATGATCACAAACTTCAACATGTACCGTAGCAAATAAAGGTCTTGTCTTTGAATCTCACAGCCACCCACTATCAATAAGAATTTTCATGTGCTTGACCCATGAAAAGAATCAAGTTACACATGAGAGGTGACTGATAATTAAATTAATTCTATGATAAATTGTGAATACCACTCAGAATCTGGACAAGTAAACTGCAAGTGTGAAGAATAGAAAGTGGGAAGAAGATGACTCTCATTAGGCTATATAGAACTCTGGCTTTATACAGAGTGATCATACACCTTACACATGCTAACTCTAACTAACTTTTTTGTACAACTATTGATAGCTCAACAATCCTAACAACTTGATTATGAGTTGTACATTCTCTAACTGTATTCATTAACTAACTAACTACCTCATTATCTCCAATACTCTCCCTCAAGCTTTTGTGTATACATCAAGCACCCCAAGCTTGCTCAATAGGAGATGATGTTGTGTTGCACCCAAGCACTTTAAATTGTGAGTACATCTGCCAATTGCTCTTTAGTATTGATATATTTGTCTGAATCAATCCATTCTTGATATGCTCCCTAACAAAGTGACAGTCAATGTCAATGTGCTTAGTTCTCTCATAGAAGATGGAATTAGCACTAATTTTTATAGCTGCCTTACTGTCACAGTGCAGCTTCACAGGTGTATCAATGAACACATTCAGTTCTTTTAAGACACCTACTAACCAAATGATCTCTGAGACTGTAGCTTCTATGCTTCTGTATTCAGCCTTTGCTGAGCTCCTGCTTACCGTGTGTTGTTTCTTGGACTTCTAAGAGATGAATGAGCTGCCTAGCTTTACTACATATTCAGTTACTGATCTTCTAGTGTTTGGACAAGATGCCCAATCTAAGTCACAGAATCCTTCTAAATGTGTACTAGGAGTTCTACTCAATAGTATTCCCTGTCCTGGACACCATTTGATGTATCTCACTAGCCTTTGCATGAATTGTGATACTTCTTACATTGCAAAACTTATGTCAGATCTTGTTATGGTCAGATACAATAACGTTCCAATAAGTCTTTGGTAGGTTGTAATATCTTTGAACAAATGATCATATGTATTTCCAGTTAGTATTCAACAGTGGTGAACTTCTTATTAGGTTTCAAGGGTGTAGCTGATGGTTTAGCACCACTTAAACCAGATTCAAATATCAACTCCAGGGCATACTTTTTTTATTTAAGTAATATGTCTGTCTTAGATTTTAGTTCTTCGAACCCCAGAAAATATTTAAGATCTCCAAGATCCTTTATGCTAAAGTTGTTTTGTAGTGTATCTTTTATGTCATGAATTAGCTTGCTGCTATTACCTGTAATGATTATATCATCCACATAGATCAGGACCATTGCTACATCAACTCCATTCTTCTTAGTGAATAGTAAATGATCATAAGGACCTTGTGCATATCCTGCCTTAACTAGAGCCTCAGTCAGATTGAGATTTCATTGTCTAGAGGCTTGTTTAAGCCCATACAATGATTTAAGTAGTTTACGGACTTTGTGCTCCCCCTGCCTCTGGAAACCTTAAGGTAATCCCATGTAAACTTCATCAGATAAGTCTCCTCGTAAAAATGCATTATGAACATCCATGTGAAATAAGGGCCAGTTGTGAGATGTTGCAACCCCAATGACAATTCTCACAGTGACCAACTTATTGATTGTAACCCTGAGGAACTAACCTTGTTTTGTACCTCTCTATATCACCATTAGCTTTGTGCTTTGTTTATAAACCCATTTTGATCCAATTGCTTGCTTCCCATTAGGCAAGTCAAGTATGATCTAGGCCTGATTTTGCTCTAAGGCATTTACTTCAGCTTGTATAGTATCAAGCCACTATTGGTAAGTGGATGCTTCTTTAGAGGATAAAGGCTCCACAACAATAGAGAAAGCATCTACATAACACTGATAAGCATCATTCATATTAGAGTAGGACAGGTAATTTTCAATAGGATAGAGGCAAGTATAGTTAATTTTCTAGAAGACCACACAATTATAGTTAATTTTCTAAGGGACTACATAATCCTTCTGCCATAAGGGTGGTCTAGTTTCCTCAGGTTTTGCTACAACATCAACAACTTTAGGATCTTCAGTATGATCTACAACATTTGATGTTGTGGTATCTTCCACATGATCTAGGACTTCATGAATAAGTTCATCAGCTGGAACTTCTTCTATGTGTAAGGAATCAACAATTTCATTGGAATTTATTGTATCAATAGTGTCACTATCAACTTGGTTCTCACGGATAACTTCAGTATCAGATGTATAGACATATCAAGATCATCGTGGATAGGTAAAATCATGTGTAATGGAACAACAAGATTTTCTTTGAAAGGAAAGATGTGTTCCATGATAGTTACGTCCTTACTGATGAAAAAACTGGCTACATTTTAGTTCCAGCAATCTATATTCTTTTTGAGTTTCTGAATAGCCCATTAGGGATGCCTTATTGGTCTTAGGGAAAAACAATTCCACCCTAGGTAGGACTGAAGCAAATCATAAACATCAAAATGCTCTCAAGTGACTTAGTTTAGACTTTTTCCCATATAGCATTGCATGAGGAGATTTTCCCTGTAACACATCACTAGGTATTTTATTGATCAGATATGTAGTTGTTTTGACACAATGTCCCAGTAATTAATAGGTACTTCACTCTAAAACATCAAGGCCTTAGCAGTGTCCATTATGTGCCTATATTTTCTCTCTACCAATCTATTCTGTTATGGTGTATATGAACATGAACTTTGATGCACAATACCAAAGAAGAAAATAAAATGCTACATTTCATATTAAAGAACTTTTTACTATTATCATATCTAAGAGTTTATACTTTAGCACCAAACTGTGTATTAACCAAAGTCATGAAGTTCTTCAAAATGAGATGTACCTCAGTTTTATATTGAATGAGACAAACCCAAGTAAATCCACTAAATTCATCAACCAATGTGACAAAATATTGCTTCTTGTCATATATAGGTGTCTTATAAAGCCCCCATACATCAACATTTATAAGCTGGAAGCAATGATCTGACCTGCTATGACTATCAGGAAAGGTTAATCGACTTTGCTTAGCTATGGAACAAGTATGACAACAACTATGTGTTCTAACATTTATATGGTTCTTGAGAACTGAGATGTGTTGCATAGTCTTGAGAGAAGGATGTCCCAGCCTGATGTGCCACAAATCAGTTTGGTTGACAACTTTTATTAATGCACCAACTACTACAGTTATTTCATCTTTCAAAAAATATAAGCCACTATCTTCTTTACCAATCCCAATCACCCTGTTATTATAAATACCCTGCAATTTACAGAGATTGTTAGGTGTAGTATTTTATGAATCAACTACGCCTAACTATCTCTGACTTTCCTCTTGCACTACAGTTTAGTATGCCTGATTGACACTAGGTTCTTCTGTTTTAAGGAGTATATCATTCCTCACATGGCCAAAAGTCTCATTTAATCTCATTAAGAACATCAATAGCCTCTGTTGATGTAGGTGATTTATACAGGATAATTTCAGCACATTCACACAAAGAAAAAGGTAATAGCACATCGAATTCATCCCATTACTCTCTCATCTTAGAATAATAGTCAGTAACAGAATCATTATCTTGCTTCAGGTTTGCGACTTCTGTCCATAGTTGATACACTCCGGTGAATTAGGGGCTACTGCACTGCTTATCCATGAAAAGATTACTACTGCATTGCATCTTTCTCATTCAGCAGATGATTCTCCTGTGTACGTGTTTTTCAAGTAGGTTCTATCTACGAAACCAAGCTTATTCTTCACCAATAAAGCTAGCCTCATCGGTCGACTACAGATTTCGTAGTTTTCTGGACCTGTGAGTTTGATCATATGTAAAGCCACACCATATGTGTCTGAAGACTATAAATACAGTGGATAATGGTGCTCGAGGGTGGCAACTGTTAATTCCGCCATTGTTAGATCCTAGAACGAATTGTGAAGAATTAGTTCTGCAGAAGATGATCTAAAATAGAGATCGCCGATCTGATATCATGATATATTGTGAATACCACTCAAAATCTAGACAAGTAAACTGCTAGTATGGAGAAGAGAAAGTGGGAAGAAGATGACTCTCATTAATTTCAAGTAAAGGCTAGAACTCTGGCTTTATACAAAGTGATAACTAACTTCTTTGTACAACTAATTGACAGCTTAGCTCAGTAATCCTAACAACTTGATTATGAGTTGTACATTCTCTAACTATACTCATTAACTACCTACCTACCTCATTATCTCCAATAATGGGTAAATTTCTGTTTAGACTATCAATTTATCTAGATTAAATTAAATTCTATAACGTTAGACATATATTTTATAATTAACACTTGTCATGGGCTGCATTTGGTATTCCATTGAATCATGATTGTCTTGGTTGAAATATGTCAATGGCTATGCACTTACATGGTTTTGCACATTTGGTCACTAGCTAATTTTGTGCAATTGATTCTTAATTAAACTTTACTCGTAAAAGCTATATATGTTGAAGAGTTGTTTTTATGTAGTTCTAATGAAAAATTAGCCTATCTTCTACTATAATTTATTAAGTTTCACGCAGTTTGTACTGAGAAGAGGACAAGTCAAATCAAGAATACCCAAAAAAGACATTAACAATTTAGGCTCATATGACGGTATCTGTTTTGCATGAAGTTACATGACATGCATATATTGTAAATACATTTCATGGAACTGAACCAATCACCAATTAGTCTCGTAATTAACCTCAACCCCACCTCAACCCGAAGCCTTTGATCTAAGACCAGACCTCGAGTTAAAGACCCAACCTCGAAGTTATGATGCATTTGCTAATGTAATATTTTTTTGTATTTTATGCCATTATGATTATTGTATTTTAACTTTAAAATTAAAAATTATATTAGCAAATATTTATCATACTTCACTTCAAAAAAAAAAATTAAGAAATAAATATTTTCTATTTTATTAGGATCGAATAAGATGTTATAATTATCTAACTAAAAATTAATAATGAGATAACTATGATCTTATACATATAACCTATATTATCAATTTAAAAAGTATATGGGGTTATTCTATTTTAATTGATAAAACAAAATTAAGAAGGAAAAAAAAATTACCTCCCACTTTTTTATTAGTTAAAAAATTTTAAAAGGAAAGAAACAAGAAAAAGAATATAAAAAATATTTTAATTAGGAAAAAATGTGTTTAAAAAGAAAAAATAATATTTTATTAGAAAAAGAACATTTTTGCTCCGCTTCTACTCTTTTTTTTTTTTTTTCTAAAAGACAAGGAGGATTAAGAAGGTCATTAATATAAATATTTTTTAGACTAAACTATTAACAATGTGAATATTTTTAGATCAAACTATTAATATAAAAGTATTTTTATTTAATTTCGTATAATTTAAAGATATTTTTTTAGAAAAGACTATCACTAGAGAAACCCTACAAGTAAAGTTCAGCTTTAATTCTTCTAATTTGAAATAAACGCATTTATCTTTCAATTGATTAACAAGAAAAGAGAGCTCACAAAATATTCAAAAGTGCATCTTTTCAATCCTGAACTCTGGGCTAGAATGATGATTGGGCCTTTCTCCACATGGAAAATATTAGGGAAAATTACACAAAATGACCATTTAAACAAATTATTAATCACCCGATCTCCATCCAAAATAATTCTTTCCAGTACTCTTTGGTACAAACTAATTACCTTTTACATTCTTTAATTATTTTTAAATTCGCACGCTAAAGTCATGCTGACGGCAGCACCACCCTACATGATATCGATAGAGTATCATAGAGGATTAAGTTTTGTCCTATATAATACTGATATTGTATCAACATACCGACGGAGTATCATAAAAAATATATTTACTAAATAGTTTCATAAATAAGATTGTGATTTTAATAGTTTTTCTCTTAATTATTTTATTTTATCTTTAAAAAAATAGTCCAATCCTATATGATACTGAAATGCCCACAACTTTTAAGGAAAGATTCAAACCTTCCTCCATTTGCGTATAGGCCCAAACCTAAAGATTTATAACTTTTATATGTATGTTAAGGTTCATTCCTATGTATTTGAAGTGTACTAGATATGATTTATGGTTATAAGAAACCTCAAATACCAAGCCAAGTGCAAAGCTTTCCTACCGACTAAGTCTTCACATGAGTTTATATAAGGGTCAACTTCGAATGATCACATCTCCAATAAAATAAAGAATTAAGTGTCCTATGACCTATCAAATTAAAGAGTTTTGAGTCTTCTTTTCAACGCCACCAAGTTGCATTAATCCGAGTTCAGAGTAAAATGTTATGACCATTTTACTAGAGACGCTGCAAGTTGTCAATGTCCGATGGGAAAAGTGACGACCCATCAGATTTGGCCGTCACACTTAGGCAGAAAGGCCTATTTTCGGGCCATTTTTGATGGCCTGAGTGACGGTCCGTCACCCAAACGACGCCAGACGACCGGATTTCATCTATTTTCATCTTTTTGAGGGTATTTTTATCCTAAGAACCTTTGGAGAGTTATCTAAATATCCCTAAATGTGTAGGAAATCAGTATTCATTATTAAAGCCTCTCATTCACTCCTAAATTTCTATGCTCTCAAATCCCTCAATTCAGAAATTACCGCAAGAAAAGCAAAAACTAGGGTTTCAAGGTTTCAAGCAAGTTCTTCTTTCAAGCTTCATTCTCTCAGGTATGTAAAGCTTCAATGAGAGTATTCATTCCAATTTCATACCTAAATTATTGTGATTATATGATGAATTATGTTTAAATCTAGGGTTTTACCCAATCTTCTTCAAGCTATGATTTTTCTGCAAAGTTAGAGTTTTTATGAAAGATTTCTTATGCATCTCATTGAATTACTATGAACTATGTGTTTTATTATATGATTATGATTCTCCAAGCATGTGTCAAGGTTATTTATGAAGTTATGAAAGCTACTTTTGAGTATTTACAAGTTATGCATGATTTTAAGTTGTCTCATGTTTAAAGTCATATGCATAGAAGTAAAGATATGTTTATGAAAGATTTATTTGAGTACTGCCTCACAACACTTATGATTCAAGATATGATTTTTTGAGCTTAGTCTCACTTATTATATATGATATGACTTTTGAGCTTAGTCTCACTTATGATTCAGATATATGGACAGTTTTATACTTATGAGCATTAATATGTATTTATGTTATTTTGGGAGGACTATTTAGCGCCGAGTGGATATTAGGATTGAAGGTTTCCATTAGAATCTATGGATGTTTAGTAGCAATTCCTAAGTCCATAACTACGTGCCACCGTAGGACTTGAATACACGCTTTGTCAGACAACTCCATATAGCCCTGAGAGGCACAAACTAGTGGATCCACGTAGATATAATATGGTCTTAGACACTGGCAAGGTATAGGGAAGCCCGCCCAATCGGGTTAGCTATTGGATATAATGAGCTCACATGGTGTATTTCGGTTATAAGAAACTCCCTAGTTATGCATTTTTTTATGATACACTCTTTGCATATTATGGGTTATTTTTAAGTATTCTATGTTAAGTATATGTTTATGTAAGATTTCTGTAAATAGACTTATCAATATACATGCATTTAAAAAAGATTTTGAATGGTATTTAGACATGAACTCTAACTATTTTCTCTTCAAGTACTCTCACTATGTATATGATTTTTGAAAACATTGTTCCATTATTCCCTTTATGTTATGTTATACTATTACGTTGGTTCTCTTTTCATACTTAGTATATTTCATGTACTGACGCATACTTTCTCTGCGCTGCATCTTTTTATGATGTGGATTCTGACACTCGTTCTCAGTCTCATGGCTTGTGAGGTTGCATCACTTCTCAATTGGTAGTTGGTGAGTCCTCCTTATTTGGGGACTTCATTGATTAGTTTTAGTTAGTTCTTTACTCAGCAATGGTAGTTAGGGGCCATGTCCTGGCAAACTTATTTCTTTTGGTTTATATATTAGAGGCTTATTTCAAACATTAGTTTTTAATCTTCATGGATATGTTGTCTTTCTAATGAGACCTTTTATACATATGTTCTAGCTTCCACATAATTTTCTTATGATATGCTTTGATGTATTATGCCAAGTTTTATCTTGGGACAACTCGTGGTTCTAAGTATCATGTCTCGGCTAGGGTGTTGTAACACCCCTCAAAATTTTTCCTAAGATTCGGGCCTTCTGTGTACACGTGTGGGGCTCATCGTATTTATTTCGAAGTACGTGCTTGAGTTAAGATGAGTCCCTGAGGAGTTTAATTGCGTTGGAGGTGATGTGGGGTCATTGAGGACCCCTAGGACCGAGCAAAGTCCAAAAGATCCGTCGTGGCTAAGTTTAGGATGAGTTCATGTAAGGGTCGACTTTCAATGACCCTATCTTTTGAAAGACATCAATATGGGTGGCCCACGACCTATCAAATTAAAGGTCGCCGAGTCTTCTTTCCAATGCCACCAAGAATGTAAATTTTGGAGTTCGGAGTCAAAAGATATGACGATCCGAAGATGAACTAGCACGACAGGAAGTCAATTTTTGGCCTAGGTTGCAACTACTGGGGAAATGGCCTTGGCGCTGTAAGGGCACGACGCACCACTATCGCGCTAGAAACATGACTCAGTAGTTTAGTCCCTGGCGCGATGCGCCACTGAAAGTTGTGCAGGGTTTTTCAGGCTAAATTCCTAGAATTCAGAACAATGGGCTTGGCGCTGTAAGGGCGCGACGCGCCACTATCGCGCCAGAAATATGCCTCAGTAGTTTGGTCCCTGGCGCGACGCGCCACTAAAAGTTGTGCAGGTTTTAGGCGTAATTGGCCTTGGCGCTGTAAGGGCGCGACGCGCCACTATCACACCAAGAGCGTTTTAGCCTATTTTCAGAACATTTTGAGGAGGGGCAATTTGGGAACTTACCCAATTATATATATGTAGCCCTTGGCCTTCTGGGAACTCATTTGGCAGCCCTCACTCTCTCTATAAAAAGCCCTAAGAGCTCCTCTCCCTTCTCTCTACTCTTCTTCTCCATTTCCAACAAAGGAGTCCAAGAAGCTTCAAGATTAGAGTCCTCCATTAAAGACCCAACCTCAAGGTTTTCTTCAAGTCTTCACTAAGGTATGTAAGTCTAACCAAAACATGGGTTGAGTCCACCCATGTGCCCTATTCTTGTTTTGAGGTTAGATCCATCTTATTTAATTATTGATATGTTAATGTTGTTGAGCTAAGAGGTTCCTAAAATGAGCCCTTATATGAGTATGAGATGACGAAGAAATGAGTTGATAAATATGTTTGTTGGTCTTATTAATTATGTAGATTTGATAGAGTATACTATCTTCTTAAGCATGTTGCCTATTATAAGAGTGTCGATTTGAAGTCTTGAAGATGTGATGAGTCATAAAGATTTTTTCTCAAATGGATGGAGGTAATGATTGATTTTATATCTAGATGATATGTATATGTGCATTTAAAGCTTCCTTGAAGATATGATTGAGATTGAGCATTGAGATTGAGATTTGATTGTGACAGAGTTGATGAGTCGACAAGGTTGTAATGAGACTTGTTGATATGAGTTGATTGAGTTGAGTTGATGGAGTTTTATGAGCATTGAGTCTTGAGAGGAGTATCGAGCACCGAATTGGGCAAGAGTATAGTCCATACTCGAACCCAATGCCTGTGTTGCCAAACGTAGGGGGGATTGAACCGTTAAAGTCAGATGCTTCCCCGTCCTGACATTATAGGACCTGGTTGGATTGGATCCATGAGTGTTCGTCGTTCATGCCCTGGCAAGGTATGAACGGGCGTGGCAACGACGTCATTTCGTTATACCTTCACTGGCTCATAAGTGTTGGTTGTCGGTTAAGAGAAACTCCCAAATAAGTTTTGATAGCACTCTGAGTCAAATTGAGTTGAAATGTATATGATTGGTCCAGTCTAAATCATACTCTATTTAGACTTAGGACATTTGATTGAGTTGTCATTCCTTTTTAGTCAAGCTCCCGAGTTGGTTGATTTATTCTTCCTTGATGTTCGTTGTATTCGGCCATTTTACATACTCGTACATTCCATGTACTGACGCCATTTGGCCTGCATCGTTTCATGATGCAGAGACAGGTACTAGAGATCATCAGCCGGCGCTCCGTTGAAGATCCACTTACACTTCCAGCCAGTCGGTGAGTCCTCCTAGTTCCCGGAGGATATTGGGCCTTCCTGTACAGTTTTTGATTGTCTTTTTTTTTAGATTGTCGGTAGCCATGGGCTTGTCATTAGCACCTTTTAGACTTGAATAGAGGCTTCATAGACTGAGATGTGAGGAGGTCGAGCGGTCATCTTGAGGATTCCTATTTTGATTATCGTCTTGATTGTAAATGTTTGGCCTTCGGCCCTTATGATATGAGAAGCATTTCTTAAATTGAGTTTTCTGCTAATAGAATGTGCTTGAATGAATGAGTGATTGTACCAAGTGGTTCGCTCGGAGGTCAGAGATGGCCTTCGGGTGCCAGTTACGTCTATGGTACCCTCCCGGGGCGTGACAAACATGGTATCAGAGCACAGAGTTCAAGTGTCCTAGGAAGTCTATGAAGCCGTGTCTAATAGAGCTTGCTTATGGGTGTGTTGTGCACCACACTTATGAGCAGGAGGCTATAGGACATTAGGAATTATTTCACTTCTATCATACTCTGAAATCGTGCGATGGAGTTGAACTCTATGAAACTTCCTTTCTAATTCGTGCGTTCATACGTTACAGATAATGCCTCCTAAATGTACCGTTAGCCAGAGGAATGTTGATAATGCAGGGATGCCACAGTCAGAGGCACGCCCAGCAAGGGCTAGAGGCCGACCCGCGAGACATGCGGAGGCACCTCAAGTGCTATTTACTCCACCTGCACCCACATCAGAAGCTGAATTTCGAGGGGCAATTGCCATGCTCACTCAACTAATGGCCGCCCGAAGCGGCAATCAAAGTTCGCCGACTCTCAGCTCTAGTTCCCAGGAGCCATCTGCTGCCACTAGGATTAGAGACTTTCTGAGGATGAACCCACCGACATTTACGGGTTCTAAGGTTGATGAAGATCCCCAGAATTTCATTGATGAAATATGGAAGATTCTAAAGCTATGCACGTTACAGAAATCGAGGGGGTCGAGTTGGTGTCTTATTAACTCAAAGATGTGGCAAACATTTGGTATAACCAATGGGAGCAGAGTAGGGGTGAAGATGCTGAACCTGCTAGATGGGATGAATTCGAGGGAGTTTTTCTTGACCACTTCTTTCCCCGAGAATTGAGGGAAGCGAAGGTGAATAAATTTGTTAATCTGAAATAGGAAGGTATGTCGGTTAAGGATAATGGCCTAAGGTTCATCCAGCTGTCCAGGTATGCTCCAGAAATGATTCCTGATGTGAGGTCGAAGATGAGGAAATTCGTCTCTGGATTAGGGAGGCATATGAAGAAAGAATGCAAGGCAGCATTGTTGATCTCGGATATAGACCTTTCCAGATTAATGGTGTATGCTCAACACGTAGAGGAGGAGAAGAGGAAATACAGAGAAGAGCACCTGAGCAAAAAGGCAAGGTCATCTGGGCATGAGCATGAGCAGAGGCAAAGCAAGGGCAACAAGTCCTTCTTCCAGAAGAGGCCTTCCACCTATGCCTCATCTACCGCCAGCGCACCGATGCTGCAGGACAGGTATGATCAGCAGGGACAAAGTCGCCCGAATTTTAGACCCCAGGTTTCTTAATCCCCGGCCAGTGTGAGTCAGGGTTCGAAGGGAAAGCCACCATGCGGCAAGTATGGTAGGCTCCACTTGGGAGAATGCAGAGCAGGAAGGGTTGGTTGCTATAAATGCGGCCAAATGGGCCATCTTCTGAGGGAGTGTCCAACATGGGGGAATAGGGCCCAGTCCTCTGCCATCGCACCACCAGCTAGAGGAAATCAGAGGGGCGCTACTCCAGGTACGAGTGGAGGTACAAACCGCCTATATGCCATAGGTAGTCGCCAAGATCAGGAGAACTCTCCAAACGTCGTGACGGGTATGATTCGAGTCTCTTCCTTTGATTGTTATGTATTGATGGATCCAGGTGCCACCTTATCTTTTGTAACTCCCTATGTGTCTAGTAAGTTCAATAAAATCCCTGAACGTCTTCTTGAGCCCTTTTGTGTGGCCACTCCTGTCGGTGATTCTGTCTTAGCTGAGAGAGTCTATAGAGATTGCACTGTGTCAATTCATCATAGGGACACCTTGGCTGACTTGGTTGAGTTAGACATGGTTGATTTCGACGTGATCCTTGGTATGGACTGGCTTTATGTCTGCTATGCCTCTATTGATTGTAGAACTCAAATTGTCACATTCAGATTCCCGAATGAGGCTGTCATAGAATGGAGGGGTAGTCCTATTGCGCCTAAGGGTAAGTTTATTTCATACCTTAGGGCCAGGGAGCTAATCTCAAAAGGGTGTATCTATCACCTTGTCCGAGTGAAAGATGACAGCATTGGGTCTCCATCCCTTGAGTCGGTTCCGATTGTCAACGAGTTTCCGAATGTCTTTCCTGAAGATCTGCCTAGAGTCCCTCCTGATAGGGAGATCGACTTCAGAATTGATGTTCTTCCTGATACCCAGCCTATCTCAATTCCCCCATATAGAATGGCTCCGGCCGAGTTGAAGGAGTTGAAGGAGCAGCTGAAGGACTTATTAGATAAGGGATTCATTAGGTCGAGTGTCTCGCCATGGGGTGCTCCGGTCCTATTTGTGCGGAAGAAGGATGGGTCCCTTAGAATGTGTATCGACTACAGGCAGTTGAATAAAGTCACTGTGAAGAAAAAATACCCTCTCCCTAGAATAGATGACTTATTCGACCAACTTTAAGGTGCCACTTGTTTCTCAAAGATAGACTTGATATCCGGCTACCACCAGTTGAAGGTGAGAGAATGCGATGTTTTGAAGACTGTTTTCCGGACTCGTTATGGCCACTTTGAATTTTTGGTCATGTCTTTTGGGTTGACTAATGCTCACGCCGCTTTTATGGATCTTATGAACCGAGTATTCAAACCGTACCTTGATATGTTTGTGATTGTATTCATAGATGATATTCTAGTTTACTCCAAGAATGAAGAAGAGCACGCCTATCATCTTAGAGTCGTTCTACAAACTTTGAGGGACCAGGTATTGTATGCAAAGTTCTCTAAATGTGAATTTTGGCTTGCCTCAGTGGCCTTCTTAGGCCACATTGTATCTGGAGATGGTATTCAGGTGGATGCTCAGAAAATAGAAGCTGTGAAGAATTGGCCTAGACCCACATCCCCAACAGAGATAAAGAGCTTTCTGGGCTTGGCCGGGTACTATCGAAGGTTTGTAGAGGGATTCTCATCCATATCATCACCATTGACTAAGCTGACCAAAAAGAAGGCTAAGTTCCAATGGTCTGATGCTTGTGAGGAGAGTTTCCAGAAATTGAAGACCAAGCTAACCACTGCTCCTGTTCTAACCTTGCCCGATGGAACAGAAGGTTTTGTGATTTATTGTGATGCCTCCAGAATTGGTTTGGGTTGTGTGTTGATGCAAAGGGGGAAGGTGATAGCCTATGCTTCAGGACAGCTTAAGCTTCATGAGAGGAATTACCCAACTCATGACCTTGAGCTGGCAGCTGTGGTGTTTGCACTTAAAATCTGGCGCCACTACCTGTATGGAGTGCATATCGATGTATTCACCGATCACAAGAGCTTGCAATACGTCTTTATCCAGAAGGAACTCAACCTTAGGCAAAGGAGATGGCTTGAGCTACTCAAGGACTATGATATGAGCATCCTCTACCATCCAGGTAAAGCTAATGTTGTTGCTGATGCTCTTAGTAGGTTGTCCATGGGTAGCACTAGCCACGTGGAGGAAGGAAGGAGGGAATTGGCGAAAGAGGTACACAGATTAGCCCAATTGGGAGTTCATCTGGAAGAGAATAATGAAGGCGGAGTTACCATTCAGGATGGGTCTACGTCCTCACTTATGGCAGAGGTGAAGGAGAAGCAAGACCAAGATCCCGTCCTTCTCCAATTGAAGGGAGGCATTCACAAACAAGAGGTAATGGTTTTTACCCAAGAGGGAGATGGTGTGTTACGGTACCAAAATAGATTGTGCGTGCCGGATGTTGATGAGGTTTGAGAGAGGATTATGGCCGAAGTGCATAGTTCTAGATACTTTATTCATCTGGGTTCCACGAAAATGTACAATGACTTGAGGGAGATCTACTGGTGGAGCGGGATGAAGAAGGATATTGCGGAATTTGTTTCCAAATGCCTGAATTGTCAACAAGTGAAGGTTGAGCATCAGAGACCATGTGGTCTAGCCCAAAACATAGAAATTCTAGAATGGAAGTGGGAGATGATCAACATGGACTTTATTACAGGCTTGCCGAAGTCTCGAAAGCAACATGATTCCATTTGGGTAATTGTGAATAGAATGACAAAATTAGCTCACTTCTTGGCGGTTAAGACTACTGACACCGCAGAAGATTATGCGAAGTTGTACATACAGGAGATCGTTAGATTGCATGGGGTCCCTTTGTCTATCATCTCAGACAGAGGAGCCCAATTCACTTCCCAATTTTGGAAATCCTTTCAGAAGGGATTAGGTTCGAGGGTGAACTTGAGTACAACATTCCATCCCCAGACAGATGGCCAAGCAGAGCGTACAATTCAGACGTTGGAAGATATGTTGAGGGCGTGTGTGCTTGACTTCAAGGGAAATTAGGATGATCACATGCCTCTCATAGAGTTTGCGTATAACAATAGCTACCATGCAAGCATTCAAATGGCTCCTTATGAAGCCTTGTATGGGAGGAGGTGTAGATCGCCCATTGGGTGGTTTGAAGTTGGTGAAGCCGAGTTGATTGGGCCTGACCTCGTCCATCAAGCCATGGAGAAGGTACGAGTTATCCGAGAGAGGCTAAAGACAACCCTAAGTCGCCAAAAATCGTACACCAATGTGAGGAGGAGAGACTTAGAGTTTGAGGTGGATGATTGGGTGTATTTGAAAGTGTCACCCATGAAGGGGGTCATGAGGTTTGGAAAGAAGGGGAAACTTAGTCCTTGATATATTGGTCCATACCAAATTTTGAGATGGATCGGGAGTGTTGCTTATGAGTTGGACTTACCCTCAGAGCTAGCTTCTATTCGTCCGGTGTTCCACGTTTCAATGTTGAAAAAGTGCTTGGGCGATCCCTCATTGGTAGTCCCCATTGACAGTGTTGGAATTAAGGATAGCTTGTCTTATGAAAAGGTCCCAGTCCAAATTCTTGATCGCCAAATCCGCAAATTGAGAAACAAAGAAGTCGCCTCAGTCAAAGTTCTGTGGAGAAACCAATTTGTTGAGGAAGCCACATGGAAAGCAGAGGAAGCCATGAGATCTAAATATCCACATCTATTCGTGCCTACCGAGGAGAATATTAAAGGTAATGACCATTTCCTTGACTCAAATTCATTTGTGCCTTTTTAAGTTTTCATTGATATTTGATTGAGAATTTGATTGATTGAATGATTGAATTTTGATTGTGATTTGTACCCCGAGTCTATTCTTGGTTGCTCGTCATTCGAGGATGAATGATCCCAAGGGGGAGATAATGTAACACCCCTCAAAATTGTTCCTAAGATTCGGGCCTTCTATGTATACGTGTGGGGCCCATCGTATTTATTTCGAAGTACGTGCTTGAGTTAAGATGAGTCCCTAAGGAGTTTAATTGCGTTGGAGGTGATGTGGGGTCATTGAGGACCCCTAGGACCGAGCTAAGTCCAACAGATCCGTCGTGGCTAAGTTTAGGACGAGTTTATGTAAGGGTCGACTTTCAATGACCCTATCTTTTGAAAGACGTCAATATGGGTGGCCCACGACCTATCAAATTAAAGGTCGCCGAGTCTTCTTTCCAACGCCACCAAGAACGTAAATTTTGGAGTTCGGAGTCAAAAGATATGACGATTCGAAGATGAACTAGCACGACAGGAAGTCCATTTTTGGCCTAGGTTGCAACTACTGGGGAAATGGCCTTGGCGCTGTAAGGGAACGACGCACCACTATCGCGCTAGAAACATGACTCAGTAGTTTAGTCCCTGGCGCGACGCGCCATTGAAAGTTGTGCAGGGTTTTTCAGGCCAAATTCCCAGAATTCAGAACAATGGGCTTGGCGCTGTAAGGGCGCGACGCGCCACTATCGCGCCAGAAACATGCCTCAGTAGTTTGGTCCCTGGCGCGACGCGCCACTAAAAGTTGTGCAGGTTTTAGGCGTAATTGGCCTTGGCGCTGTAAGGGCGCGACGCGCCACTATCACACCAAGAGCGTTTTAGCCTATTTTCAGAACATTTTGAGGAGGGGCAATTTGGGAACTTACCCAATTATATATATGTAGCCCTTGGCCTTCTGGGAACTCATTTGGCAGCCCTCACTCTCTCTATAAAAAGCCCTAAGAGCTCCTCTCCCTTCTCTCTACTCTTCTTCTCCATTTCCAACAAAGGAGTCCAAGAAGCTTCAAGATTAGAGTCCTCCATTAAAGACCCAACCTCAAGGTTTTCTTCAAGTCTTCACTAAGGTATGTAAGTCTAACCAAAACATGGGTTGAGTCCACCCATGTGCCCTATTCTTGTTTTGAGGTTAGATCCATCTTATTTAATTATTGATATGTTAATGTTGTTGAGCTAAGAGGCTCCTAAAATGAGCCCTTATATGAGTATGAGATGACGAAGAAATGAGTTGATAAATATGTTTGTTGGTCTTATTAATTATGTAGATTTGATAGAGTATACTATCTTCTTAAGCATGTTGCCTATTATAAGAGTGTCGATTTGAAGTCTTGAAGATGTGATGAGTCATAAAGATTTTTTCTCAAATGGATGGAGGTAATGATTGATTTTATATCTAGATGATATGTATATGTGCATTTAAAGCTTTCTTGAAGATATGATTGAGATTGAGCATTGAGATTGAGATTTGATTGTGACAGAGTTGATGAGTCGACAAGGTTGTAATGAGACTTGTTGATATGAGTTGATTGAGTTGAGTTGATGGAGTTTTATGAGCATTGAGTCTTGAGAGGAGTATTGAGCACCGAATTGGGCAAGAGTATAGTCCATACTCGAACCCAATACCTGTGTTGCCAAACGTAGGGGGGATTGAACCGTTAAAGTCGGATGATTCCCCGTCCTGACATTATAGGACCTGGTTGGATTGGATCCATGAGTGTTCGTCGTTCATGCCCTGGCAAGGTATGAACGGGCGTGGCAACGACGTCGTTTCGTTGTACCTTCACTGGCTCATAAGTGTTGGTTGTCGGTTAAGAGAAACTCCCAAATAAGTTTTGATAGCACTCTGAGTCAAATTGAGTTGAAATGTATATGATTGGTCCAGTCTAAATCATACTCTATTTAGACTTAGGACATTTGATTGAGTTGTCATTCCTTTTTAGTCGAGCTCCCGAGTTGGTTGATTTATTCTTCCTTGATGTTCGTTGTATTCGGCCATTTTACATACTCGTACATTCCATGTACTGACGCCATTTGGCCTGCATCATTTCATGATGCAGAGACAGGTACTAGAGATTATCAACCGACGCTCCGTTGAAGATCCACTTACACTTCCAGCCAGTCGGTAGTCCTCCTAGTTCTCGGAGGATATTGGGCCTTCCTGTACAGTTTTTGATTGACTTTTTTTTAGATTGTCGGTAGCCATGGGCTTATCATTGGCACCTTTTAGACTTGAATAGAGGCTTCATAGACTGAGATGTGAGGAGGTCGAGCGGTCATCTTGAGGATTCCTATTTTGATTATCATCTTGATTGTAAATGTTTGGCCTTCGGCCCTTATGATATGAGAAGCATTTCTTAAATTGAGTTTTCTGCTAATAGAATGTGCTTGAATGAATGAGTGATTGTACGAAGTGGTTCGCTCGGAGGTCAGAGATGGCCTTCGAGTGCCAGTTACGTCTACGGTACCCTCCCGGGGCGTGACAAATATGGTATTAGAGCACAGAGTTCAAGTGTCCTAGGGAGTCTATGAAGCCGTGTCTAATAGAGTCTTGCTTATGGGTGTGTTGTGCACCACACTTATGAGTAGGAGGCTATAGGACATTAGGAATTGTTTCACTTCTTTCATACTCTGAATTCGTGCAATGGAGTTGAACTCCATGAAACTTCCTTTCTAATTCGTGCGTTCATACATTACAGATAATGCCTCCTAAATGTACCATTAGCCAGAGGAATGTTGATAATGCAGGGATGCCACAGTCAGAGGCACGCCCAGCAAGGGCTAGAGGCCGGCCCGCGAGACATGTAGAGGCACCTCAAGTGCCATTTACTCCACCTTCACCCACATCAGAAGCTGAATTTCGAGGGGCAATTGCCATGCTCACTCAACTAATGGCCGCCCAAAGCGGCAATCAAAGTTCGCCGACTCTCAGCTCTAGTTCCCAGGAGCCATCTGCTGCCACTAGGATTAGAGACTTTCTGAGGATGAACCCACCGGCATTTACGGGTTCTAAGGTTGATGAAGATCCCCAGAATTTCATTGATGAAATGTGGAAGATTCTAAAAGCTATGCACGTTACAGAAATCGAGGGGGTCGAGTTGGTGTCTTATCAACTCAAAGATGTGGCAAACATTTGGTATAACTAATGGGAGCAGAGTAGGGGTGAAGATGCTGAACCTGCTAGATGGGATGAATTCGAGGGAGTTTTTCTTGACCACTTCTTTCCCCGAGAATTGAGGGAAGCGAAGGTGAAGGAATTTGTTAATCTGAAGCAGGAAGGTATGTCGGTTAAGGATAATGGCCTAAGGTTCATCCAGCTGTCCAGGTATGCTCCAGAAATGATTCCTGATGTGAGGTCAAAGATGAGGAAATTCGTCTCTGGATTAGGGAGGCATATGAAGAAAGAATGCAAGGCAGCATTGTTGATCTCGGATATAGACCTTTCCAGATTAATGGTGTATGCTCAACACGTAGAGGAGGAGAAGAGGAAATACAGAGAAGAGCACCTGAGCAAAAAGGCAAGGTCATCTGGGCATGAGCATGAGCAGAGGCAAAGCAAGGGCAACAAGTCCTTCTTCCAGAAGAGGCCTTCCACCTATGCCTCATCTACCGCCAGCGCACCGATGCCGCAGGACAGGTATGATCGGCAGGGACAAAGCCGCCAGAATTTTAGACCCCAGGTTTCTTAATCCCCGGCCAGTGTGAGTCAGGGTTCGAAGGGAAAGCCACCATGCGGCAAGTGTGGTAGGCTCCACTTGGGAGAATGCAGAGCAGGAAGGGTTGGTTGCTATAAATGCGGCCAAATGGGCCATCTTCTGAGGGAGTGTCCAATATGGGGGAATAGGGCCCAGTCTTCTGCCATCGCACCACCAGCTAGAGGAAATCAGAGGGGCGCTACTCCAGGTACGAGTGGAGGTACAAACCGCCTATATGCCATAGGTAGTCGCCAAGATCAGGAGAACTCTCCAAACGTCGTGACGGGTATGATTCGAGTCTCTTCCTTTGATTGTTATGTATTGATGGATCCAGGTGCCACCTTATCTTTTGTAACTCCCTATGTGTCTAGTAAGTTCAATAAAATCCCTGAACGTCTTCTTGAGCCCTTTTGTGTGGCCACTCCTGTCGGTGATTCTGTCTTAGATGAGAGAGTCTATAGAGATTGCACTGTGTCAATTCATCATAGGGACACCTTGGCTGACTTGGTTGAGTTAGACATGGTTGATTTCGACGTGATCCTTGGTATGGACTGGCTTTATGTCTGCTATGCCTCTATTGATTGTAGAACTCAAATTGTCACATTCAGATTCCCGAATGAGGCTGTCATAGAATGGAGGGGTAGTCCTATTGCGCCTAAGGGTAAGTTTATTTCATACCTTAGGGCCAGGGAGCTAATCTCAAAAGGGTGTATCTATAACCTTGTCCAAGTGAAAGATGACAGCATTGGGTCTCCATCCCTTGAGTCGGTTCCGATTGTCAACGAGTTTCCGGATGTCTTTCCTGAAGATCTGCCTAGAGTCCCTCCTGATAGGGAGATCGACTTCGGAATTGATGTTCTTCCTGATACCCAGCCTATCTCAATTCCCCCATATAGAATGGCTCCGGCCGAGTTGAAGGAGTTGAAAGAGCAGCTGAAGGACTTGTTAGATAAGGGATTCATTAGGCCGAGTGTCTCGCCATGGGGTGCTCCGATCCTATTTGTGCGGAAGAAAGATGGGTCCCTTAGAATGTGTATCGACTACAGGCAGTTGAATAAAGTCACTGTGAAGAACAAATACCCTCTCCCTAGAATAGATGACTTATTCGACAACCTTTAAGGTGCCACTTGTTTCTCAAAGATAGACTTGATATCCGGCTACCACCAGTTGAAGGTGAGAGAATGCGATGTTCCGAAGACTGCTTTCCGGGCTCGTTATGGCCACTTTGAATTTTTGGTCATGTCTTTTGGGTTGACTAATGCTCCCGCCGCTTTTATGGATCTTATGAACTGAGTATTCAAACCGTACCTTGATATGTTTGTGATTGTATTCTTAGATGATATTCTGGTTTACTCCAAGAATGAAGAAGAGCACGCCTATCATCTTAGAGTCGTTCTACAAACTTTGAGGGACCAGGTATTGTATGCAAAGTTCTCTAAATGTGAATTTTGGCTTGCCTCGGTGGCCTTCTTAGGCCACATTGTATCTGGAGATGGTATTCAGGTGGATGCTCAGAAAATAGAAGCTGTAAAGAATTGGCCTAGACCCACATCCCCAACAGAGATAAGGAGCTTTCTGGGCTTGGCCGGGTACTATCGAAGGTTTGTAGAGGGATTCTCATCCATATCATCACCATTGACTAAGCTGACCCAAAAGAAGGCTAAGTTCTAATGGTCTGATGCTTGTGAGGAGAGTTTCCAGAAATTGAAGACCAAGCTAACCACTGCTCCTGTTCTAACCTTGCCCGATGGAACAGAAGGTTTTGTGATTTATTGTGATGCCTCCAGAATTGGTTTGGGTTGTGTGTTGATGCAAAGGGGGAAGGTGATAGCCTATGCTTCAAGACAGCTTAAGCTTCATGAGAGGAATTACCCAACTTATGACCTTGAGCTGGCAGCTGTGGTGTTTGCACTTAAAATCTGGCGCCACTACCTGTATGGAGTGCATATCGATGTATTCACCGATCACAAGAGCTTGCAATATGTCTTTATCCAGAAGGAACTCAACCTTAGGCAAAGGAGATGACTTGAGCTACTCAAGGACTATGATATGAGCATCCTCTACCATCCAGGTAAAGCTAATGTTGTTGCTGATGCTCTTAGCAGGTTGTCCATGGGTAGCACTAGCCACGTGGAGGAAGGAATGAGGGAATTGGCGAAGGAGGTACACAGATTAGCCCGATTGGGAGTTTATCTGGAAGAGAATAATGAAGGCGGAGTTACCATTCAAGATGGGTCTACGTCCTCACTTGTGGCAGATGTGAAGGAGAAGCAAGACCAAGATCATGTCCTTCTCCAATTGAAGGGAGGCGTTCACAAACAAGAGGTAATGGTTTTTACCCAAGGGGGAGATGGTGTGTTACGGTACCAAAATAGATTGTGCGTGCTGGATGTTGATGAGGTTTGTTGGTAGCCATGGGCTTGTCATTGTCACCTTTTAGACTTGAATAGAGGCTTCATAGACTGAGATGTGAGGAGGTCGAGCGGTCATCTTGAGGATTCCTATTTTGATTATCGTCTTGATTGTAAATGTTTGGCCTTCAGCCCTTATGATATGAGAAGCATTTCTTAAATTGAGTTTTCTGCTAATAGAATGTGCTTGAATGAATGAGTGATTGTACCAAGTGGTTCGCTCGGAGGTCAGAGATGGCCTTCGGGTGCTGGTTACGTGTAGGGTACCCTCCCAGGGCATGACAGGTGTAGACTCGGATCGCGACAAATTTGATATCAGAGCACTAGGTTCAAGTGTCCTAGGGTGTCTAAAAAGCCGCATCTAGTAAAGTTCTTTTTATGGGTGTGAAGTGCGCCAGACTTATAAGGAGGAGGCAACGAGATGTTTTGGAAATACTTTACTTTCTTTCATACTCTTGATCTTGCAACAGAGCTATCTTCTAAGAAACATATGTGGATTCGTGTGGTTCTCCAACACCTCTAACTATTCCTTATCTTCGAGGCGATATAAATAGTAAGGCTCGATTCCTATCAATTAATGGTTCTTAGATAGAACAATCAGCATTTTAAAGACAACATAAGGGGATTGAAATGAGCCCATTAATGTGTTTTAAACCTTCAATTCAAAATCATACGCTCTTATGTATGTGAATCGTGTTGTTGAGCCAAAATATGATATGTATTCAGATTCTTCTATAATTATTTGTTACATAGAACGTACATGAAAGGAGAAAGCATGTGTCCAGATCCCTGGATAGTATTGGTACTCGAAAAATAATGTGATATGAGATCTCATTATTTATTAGTAGAATGACCAAATATTAGGAGTGTGAATATAGAATTGTAGTAGGCAGAAAGTAGGGATAGTGAAATATCAAACTGTAGCTTATTTTTATAAAGAGGGAGAAGTTATGTCACCATTATGTTAGAATTGAGGTTTTAAGTCTTCAGGTGGTAACTACTAAGGGGTAGTAAGTTAAAATAGTTTGCGTGGTAGAAGGTAGAGAAGAGGTCAGTGGTTAGGGATTGATAGATCTAGATGTTGCTTTGTGATTTTAAAAAGCAACCGATTAATGCTTGTAGAGCTATGGATATAGTTTAGATGTATGAATAGATAAGTAGTAGTGATATGGAAAAGAAGGATATATTAATATATTATAATTAGATAAATGGTAAGATTAAGATCGATTGTCATTCGTATGAGGTTTAGGTGGACTAGTGTTCCTCAAGTTTTATCTAGTAGTTGCTAAGATAGAATAGTATGTGAAATTGGATTGTTATGCATGCTTGGTTCTAGACACTAAGTTTGAAATGTGAATGATCACCAAGGTGAAAATAAATGATAGTTTTGGATTAGTGATGCTAGTTTTATGAATTAATCTAGCAGGCTTAAAATAGTGTATGTAAGAATTTAAGTTTATTAACTTTCAACAAGTGTCATGGTGCAAGTATTATATAGATGTGATCTGTAGGTGAGACAATGAGTGGTGACTAAGTCATTGGATAAAGGAGATCCTTAAGCATTAGGAGGGTATAAATTAACCAAGGTAATATATGGTTGCATGATATTCTAAGATTATTAATTGTTATGTGTTCCTAAAAAGTATGTTTGAGTAGTTAGGTGTGAAGAAAGCTAAGTATATTATGTCTTATTGGGTGTTTTTAAGAGTTGAATCAAGGATTTAGAGATAGACGATATTGCATCTTTTGGTGAAGCTTTATTCTTTATTGATTTAGAGGGATATGAACTTAGAGGTGTGATGTTAGTAGAATAACAAGAAATATTAGATTATGAGTTGTTATGGGAAATGGTTATGTTTGCTAGTAAGAGTTTATGTTATATGATGATGATTATAAAAGTTAGAAGAAGTAAGGGTTGTATTTCTTAAAAGAATATCCTATAATGAGGCTAGTATCTTCCAAATATAGTTTGTCCGGGTAAGTTAAGTGTTCATGTGTATATTATCGCTGAGTTTAGATGATATGGAATAAGCCCACAAACTTGGAATGCCATCATTGATCTAAGGGGGAGATGATAGGGAGGAGAACTAAATTAGGTCTTATGAATCAAATTGTGATGCATTTCAAAAAAAAGTTATGATAAGACAATAATTCATTTATATTCTAGAGTATTCCTCATATCTCAGTCATTATGATACTCTACTCATCTCCTGCATGTTAGCATCGTTTCATGACTCATAATCATGTACCTCATACAAATTCACGTCCATGCTTAGATTCTAGAATAGAAAACAATAGCTTCAAAATAATGACGCCTATATTACTCCACTAATTTATGACTTATAGCTCTATGATATGCAACTCACGATGTATGCACCCATGATTTCTCAACATGTTCAGTCCTTTGTACTTATGATACATTCTTGGTGATAAGTGAAATCATAATAAGTTATGTATGTTTTCAGACAAGATTTCTTAAACAATTTGTGCCTATGAATTCGCTGTTCTAAATCTTACTTACGTTCACTCATGAAAGTGATGGATAGTTATGACATGTTCTACGATTAGAATGTCTCTCTATGTATGCTTTATGCTTCAAGTACATGACGTACTCGTGTGTATTACACTTTTACCTTGAGACCCTCATTATGAGTGTCAAAGTCATGATAAGTATAAGCTATGATTTTATATTATCTCTCTTATTTCAGATCCTCATATTCTAGTCTTTCAGTGATTCTTCCTATGTTATGATAGTGGTGTTGATAGCAGCTAAATAATAGTTTTAGATGAGAAGATAGTTGTCCCTTATTGGGAATATCAGGGTATGCCTATTCTACTTAAGGTTATAAAAGTAGAGGGAGATCAATGATCTATTATATTAAATTAAAAGAAACTTCTTGGTATGTCTTTTGGTATAGTCCTTGAAAATTTTAGCTTGTAAAGACGTTAAGAAAGTAAAATACTATTAGATGGGTTGGTTACCTTGAAGTCCCTAAATTGGTTATAGTGATAGGATTGATTATTATGTTGATAACATATGGATGAATACATTATGCACTTGAAGCTTCTTGATTTGAACGCGAGGTTAGTTGAATAAGGTGGTAAGAAAAAATGGTATTCTTGATATGAAATTCCCTACAAAAATATAAGATTAGTACATTCATCTTACGTGTAGCACCTTGTGACTCTGAGTTAGGCTGGAATATGGTGAGAACATGTAGTTAGACTCATACTTGAGTAGAAGTAATCATATCTTGAGGCACAGTAGAACTATTCATACCTCATGCCCATCGTACCCACATCTCATGTCAAAAAGCTTCAGATGGTGTGTGGTCGTCCATGTTCAAATATGTATCATTTATACTTTATGAAACTATTTTGGTGTCTCGCATGAATTATGCTTGTGATTCCTTCCTCCAAAATGTTAAAAGTGTTCCCTTTTCAAGTCTTACTGATGCCAATGGAAACCAAGTTCATGATCTTGTTTAAGTCTTTCATGCCTAAGCTAATTTTTGTTCTCTTAGCTCATGCATTTATATTTTTTTAATGATTGCTAGACCTTTATAGTTAGTGCAATTAAGTTTATGCTATTATATATAGCACAAGTGTCATGATCTAACCCCGTAGGCCGCGACTGGGGTCCGACCTGAATCCCCGTATACATACCTATGCGCTGTAGTCAAATCGAGCTATGCATAAAGTGATACTACTTATAAAATCCCAATGAGTTAAAACCTTTTTTTGTATACGTGTGGCCCCTTCCACTCGAACCATATCATGAAAGGGAACGCAAGCCGACAAGGCTGCTGTAACATAAAAACATTTACAACATGTCGTATAGGCACAATCTAAATGAACTCACAAACAACCCATATACACATGTCTACAGAACTCTAAGAATAGTAACAGCAATATATGACGGGACAGGGCCCCCGCCGTACCCCTGAATATACAAATATATACATAGAAGGTCTAATACCCAAAGGCTTGGCTCTGATTCAATGGAGCTTCCCCCAAATTTGTCAAGTGGAACCCTAAGCTGGTGGATCCCCAAAGCGTGCGTCTACACCTGCGGACATGAAATGCAGCCCTCCGAAGAAAGGGGGGTCAGTACGATATATGTACTGAGTATATAAAGCATAACAACACATAACTGAGATAACAACTGAAATAGGGATGCAGGAAATAAGTATGACAGTTAAGAGTTCACTATACCTGCATCCTATGAAAAGAGGGCAAGTATAGCACCCTAACATATCTCTCCTGGCCCACTGTGGGACTCGGTGTTACCAGACTAACATATACGGCATCACACCATCATATATGACACCATTTCATACCTTACCAGTACATTACTATGTTTTCATGTGTATGCTTGTCTATTATATCCTGCCTTTTAATGAGGGACTCGATAAAGGGAGTAGTGCACATCCATATCGTACCGTTACCCTTTCATACCATCATTACTTATCATACCGTACCCGACCCATTATGGGTCTTGGTGTTATAATCATATCATCATATACTGTATCCGGCCCACTAGGGGACTCGGTGTCATAATCATCATATGCCATACCTGACCCTTTATGGGACTCGGTGTCATTATCATATACCGTACCCGACCTTTATGGGACTCACTGTCATTATCATCCACGCACAAGTGGATCATTATCTGAAACTTAATAAGGTATTCATATAGACTATCATTCGTGGATCAGGATAATAATCATCGCAGGTTCCCTTTGAGTGCCCTTAGGGCTACATTAAGTGAAGTCTCAGGAGTTGTAGACACATTTTAGGGTAATGCCAACCGACTTATGGAAATCAGGGACATCTATCATCACAGAGTCCCTAGGAATGAGAGCTTATATCCCCACTACTAATCAATATATAGACGGTTCAGGGAAGGTATCTCAACTACAACGAGAGTTTTCCTGCCAATGAGTGAATAGGAGACATATAGCGTATTCAGAACATGGGAATAGGAGCTTCAGTATCAAGAAGTGAATAAGAGTTATAGTTCTTGTTTCATGTGTGTCCAATTACTATCTCACGTATAGAAGGTTCGAGGGTGATAACTCAGCTACCTTAAGAGCCTTAGCATTAAGGAGTGAACTCGAATCATGAGTTATACTCGGAACTTACAACTGGAACTACCTCTACACTCATATCATATCTCATTTCATTTACAGTTAAGACATCCCAAAAGAAAGAAGCAATAGACTCTACATATATTACCTTTTATCATATAGAAGCCTAAAAGGGCAATAACTCAACTATTTCAGGAGTTCTACCATCAAAAAGTGGATGAGAACTATGAACTATACTCAAAGCTTTATGAATGGAAATATCCCCATGTTTCATATATAAACCATTTATAACTTATATCTAAGACATGCCAAAAGAAAGAAGAATAGCCTTACATACCTCTTACGGACTTCCCTTAATCATCCACGTCATCGTCCTCCAAACATATTTAACATGGAAGCAATGCAAGTATCAACAACCTTATACTTTTTATCGTCTTAGATTACCTACGAGTATTCATAGAACTCGTTTCCTCGCTTGCCTTCTCGACTAGTTCCTTAACTAGTTAAAGAGTTAGCAAAAATCGGGCAGCATCTCCCCTATAATGTGCCCTATCCGAATTTCTAATTATACTCCTAATAGATATAGACAACCAAAAAAAATAAACTTCATCATATATATATACAATTCACATCAATCTTATACCACATAAACTCCAAACGACTCGCTCGAAACTACGATAGCAAAATAAGGTTTCTAGTTTCCATTTTGCAAAACCTTTAACCGTACGAAGCAGAGGGGGGGAGGGGTCAAATGGATGCAACCAGAATCTCCCCCACCTCCTTTAGGACACATTTAGGCCCTGAAACACACACCACACAACCAGCAGCAGCCTCCACACACACAATGTCTCATTTTGACTATAATTTAACTACGACGACTTCAATTTTGATCATTTCTATCGTCGAGCATTTACACGACCCTTTTTATACTTACATCAGTATACAAGGTATATAATACATTAAATAAAAACCCCATAAAGTTCAAATTTAAAGAAGAAGCCTTACCTTACCCGAAATTGGCCAAAGCTAGCCAAAATTGCGCCTCGAAACTTCTTTAGTTGCGCTGAAATGGCATGGACTGTTTGCTGTCTGTTTTGGCTGCATCAAGCCATGATTTTATACTTCTAATACCTCCATATAATTGTGGTATACGCTGGATAATTAATTTACGGAGCGAAATCGGAACTTACCTATTTTTTTTCTCCTAGCCTCCACACTTTTCTCTCCAAGTTTAGGGTTTGTTCTTGATTTTTTTTGCTGAAGTTTAATGAATTAAAGCTGAAGTTTAATGGATAATATACATATATAGGTGGTCTTAGGGGATGACATGTGTCATCCCCTAAGGGGGACACGTGTCCATCCCCTATTAGGCCATCGTATCCATGCATTAAAGAAGGGGCTGCCACATGGCAGTGGGGCCCACCTCCCCCAAGAAGGTGGGTCACCTACTTGACCCCAAGCAGGTGGGTCACCTGCTTGCTTGAGTTGCTACTATGTGTCACTCCCTCATTGTCTGCCATGTGTCTTTTTTTTCTATTTCTCATGGATTCGTAATCTCATCTTATTTTAAGAGCCTATGTAATGCATGCTATGCAAGTTTGGTATGTACTCAAATAGCTTAGGTATGTAATACTTCTAAGTTAGTATCTTACGTAGGTAAATCGAGTCCTACGACTCATTACTTGGCCTCCAATTCTTTCTGGATCCTTATGACTCTATGTCCAACCTTCTCTACTATGGGGTATCACATTCTCCCTTCCTTAGAGTCGTTTGATAGTGTCATAGCTTATCCGGTTCGCATGATAATGTCTAAGGAACTTAAAAGACATTCCAAGTTTAAAAATGTGGGATGTAACATCCTTCCCCCCTTTAGAACATTCATCCCCGAATGTTACAGAAAACTTCCCATAAAAGTTCATACAGACTGTAGGGAGATTCCTTTCTATTGAAATAACATACATTTTCATCCAAGTAATTAATATACAAGTTCCAGGAGTGGGGGTTACCTGTAGACATCGGGAATAGGTATGGATACCTGTGTTTCATGTCCTCTTTAGCTTCTCAGGTTATTTTTTCACGATTCTTATTCTACCACAGCACCTTGACAAAAGCTACGTCCCTAGTTCGCAACCTTTTAATCTGCCAATCCAAGATGGCGATAGGTTGTCCCTCGTGGGATCATTCCTTTACTACATGGGCCTCCTCCGTGGGGAATATTATTGAAGGGTTGCCTATTTATTTGCGGAGCATGGACACGTGAACGACTGGATATATTACTTCCAAATTAGATGGTAGGTCCGCTTTATAGGTAATCTTGCCTACCTTACAAATAACTTAATAAGGGCTAATGTATTTTGGTATAAGTGTCCCTCTCTTGCCCATCTCATTATTTCTTTCATTGGTGAGGTTTTCATGAACCCCCAATCTCTAACTTCAACCTTTATTTGTCGATGTCGACTGTCCGCTTATGATTTCTGTTGATCCTGGGCTGTTAATAATTTCTCCCGTAATAGGTTATCCAGCTTCTAATGCTCGATCTGGTTTAAGCTATTTCCCAATTTCTCTCATGCCAATTTATAATACTCTAGGTATATTCTACTGTGCCTTTACTTAGATTTTGTTTTTAGTTCTTTTACCCCACATCATATTGCAATCCTGACATGAGCATGTGTAGGTGTTTAGTCAGTTTCGAAGATGCCTTAGAGTCTCTATACTGGTCTTCATGCAGACCCTACATTGCCTCTTACCCCCTTCGATTGATGTCAGGGCTCACTATGGCTTTTGCCCTCAATACTAACCATATCTCAATAGTTCTGCCTCGAACCATCTTACACTTTTCTTTAATAGAGTTTAAATATGGCGATCACATTGCTATTACCAACTTTTTTTCATCGAGTAGTCACTTGATCTTATTCTTAAGTTTTTTCATTTCCCAATATAGGAGAGATTTCTTATCCTTTTTTTTTGCTACTTGTATACCACAATGTCAATAGCTAGTAACTTTGTGACCAACGTCTTACCCTTTAATCAAGTGTAGCCTGTCTATCCCTTATAATATCCTTAAGTTCTTATTGTACTTCTCTTGTCGTATTCATTCCCTTTGTATGCACCTATTCTTTGATGTCATACTATTCAAGGGTCTTTACTATTAATTCCCTGCACTATCTCAGGTATCATGGCTTATATCCATTCATTGCTGGCTTTTAGATCTTGCTAACCCATCCTAGCACGGGATCTCGCTCAAAGCCACTTCTCCCCTTTAGGGTGTACCCATGACACTATCCATTTGTACTCTACCTTACGCCCTTATTTCAAAATTTCAAATACGTATGATTCTTTCCCAATACATTTGGTATATTGCACCAGGTCTATGCCTCCCTTTATATCATCTATACCCCTGATTGTCCATGTACGACAGCTTAACATAATCGTGAGGTGCTGATCTAGTTTAATCATTGGTACTAAACCCTCAGTTCATAGCTATCTCTCTCCCTCTTTGCCCGATATTTATACTTAATTAATCATGTCTATCTCGAGTGCCTCTTTTCGTAGTCTTTTCATTTCGCCAGCCTATGTCTATCCCTTTTTTTTGTGCCCGAGAAATTTCATATCACTCCTATACCCTTCAGAGAATATTATTTGTACATGATCTCCTTCTTATGATGGGCAAGGCATACCACAACCCCATATCTCATTCTTTTTTTATTTCTAGGACAATTTGGGTAGAGTTTCCTCTATATTTCTTACTATCCCAACACCTGCATGAAGAAAATACCAATAATGCCTCACAGGGCCAACATATATATTCATATCGTATCATATCGTAGCCACACAGGGCACCCAATATCAATGTATATATATTCCGGAAGAAAATTGATAATATACCTGTAACCACATTTGGTGGCGCCTCCTGGCCTCGTCTACTAGACAGGGAGTATATCCGATTTGAAGGGACACTGAATTTGGAAGCTTCGCCATGGCCTCTACTACGACCTGCTAGTGTCTGCAGACTCCGCCCCATAGGAAGCACAACCACATAATAAGAAGGACCGGCAACTGACCCGGTAGGTTGGACTACGCTCCCCGGCCTGCCCCTAGATGGACACTCCCTCATAACATGGCCTTGACGACCGCAAGCAAAACAAGCGCCGGTGGCAAAACAGCTTTCTACAAAATAAAACCTACCACAATGAGAACATTGGGTCAAAGATAGCCTGGATTGATGCGAACCCCTGTTCGGTTATGAGCTTGAAACCCTAGAGCTTTGACCGGCTCCTGAATACATTGTGCTATCAAATCCTCTACCTAGGAACTGTAGAGGTGTACTCCAGGCCGGCTGGGAAGGGTATCTACCATATTGTTGAGGCTGCTCACCTCGAAAGTCACCATAATAACCAGCTGATTTAGTCCTCTTACATTAGCCTCTGTCAGAATCTCTCTCGGGCTGACGTCCTCTATGCCGGTCTTCCACCCCTTGTGCGTATGCCTGTACCTGGGTGATATCCATGCCTGGATGAGAAGCCATGGCCATACAACTATCAATTAAGTAATGGTCCAACCCCATCACATAGCGATGCACCCTATTAGCCATATTCGCTACTATAGTGGGCGCATGCCTTGCCAACGAGTCAAACTCTAGGCTATAGTCTTTAATGATCCTATCATTCTGCCTTAACTTTAAATATTTATCAATTTTTGCTCGTTTCATTTCTGGAGGTAGAAAATGGCCAAAGAAAGCTTCTACAAGCTCATCCCAGATTGCGGGAGGAGCACCCTAACCCCTCGATAATTCCCAGGACTCATACCAATTAACGGTTATGTCACGCAGCCGATATGAAGCCAATTCGACCGACTTCATCTTCGAGGCCCTGATTATTCACAATGTACGCTACATCTATTGAATGAGCTCTTGTGGATCCTCTACAAGTCTCGATCCATGAAACTCTAGAGGGTTACAGGCTAGGAAGTCACGGACCTTTAAACTATCTTGTCTATTTGTATCATCTACTCCTAACCCAGGCCTTCGAGCTTGCCCTGCCATTATCTTAGTCAATAATTGCACTGCATCTCTCATGGCCCTATCTTTCGGCCTTGGCTGTGGAGTTGGAGGCTCAGGCATTAGAGTTTCAAGACTGGTAGCTGCTGCTGTTCTAAGCTCATCTGAAGGTGGCGGCATAGTAGGGCTCGCTGATTGCAGCACAATCCCCGGCATAAACTGGGCACGAGCCCTAGTAACCCTCGTGATCTGGCTAGTTTCCCCCACTACAGACTTGCCCTTCTAGGCAGTTGTTTCTTTCATTAGAGACATCACTATAAGCATAATGATATGTTAATGAAAGATCATCCTAACAATATAGCTCTATTGCACGATGTAAGATAGAAAAGAGGGACAACATCCTAAATGCCCTGTAGCCTCCTGTTTATAGATGTGGTGCACAACACACCGATAAACAAGACTCTACTAGACACGGTATGTAGATACTCTAAGGACGAACTGCTTTGATACCACTTCTGTCACGACCTAACCTCGTAATCCGCGACTGGGGTCCGACTTGGACCCTGTATATATACCTATCTGTTGTAGTCAAATCGAGCTATGCACAAAGTGATACTACTTACAAAATCCCAATGAGTTAAAACTTTTTTTTGTATACGTGTGGCCCCTTCCATTTGAACCATATCATGAAAAGACATGCAAGCCGACAAGGCTGCTATAACATTAAAACATTTACAACATGCCGTATAGGCACAATCGAAATGAACTCACAAACAACCCACATACATATGTCTACAAACCTCTAAGAATAGTAACAGCAACATATGGCGAGATAGAGCCCCCGCCGTACCCTTGAATATATAAATATATACATAGAAGGTCTAATACCCAATGGCTTGGTTCCAATTCATATACCGTACCCGACCCTTTATGGGACTCAGTGTCATTATCATATACCGTACCCGGTCCTTTATAGGACTCGATGTCATTATCATATATCGTACCCGGCCCTTTATAGGACTCAGTGTCATTATCATCCACGCACAGGTGGATCATTATTTGAAACTTAATAAGGTAGTCATATAGACTATCATTCGTGGATCAGGATAATAATCATCTCAGGTGCCCTTTGAGTGCCCTTAGGGCTACATTAAGTGAAGTCTTAGGAGTTGTAGACATATTTTATTGTAATGCCAACCGGCTTAAGGAAATCAAGGACATCTATCATTACAGAGTCCCTAGGAATGGGAGCTTATAGCCCCACTACTAATCGACATATAGACGGTTCAGGGAAGGTAGCTCAACTACAATGAGAGTTTTCCCGCCAACGAGTGAATAGGAGACATATAGCATATTCAGAACTTAGGAATAGGAGCTTCAGCATCAAAAAGTGAATAAGAGGTATAGTTCCTGTTTCCTATGTGTCCAATTACTATCTCACGTATAGCAGGTTCGAGGGTGATAGCTCAGCTACCTTAAGAGCCTTAGCATTTAGGAGTGAACTCGAATCATGAATTATACTCAGAACTTACAACTGGAACTACCTCTACACTCATATCATATCTCATTTCATTTATAGTAAAGACATCCCAAAAGAAAGAAGCAATAGACTCTACATATATTACCTTTTATCATATAGAAGCCTAAAAGGGCAGTAACTCAACTATTTCAGGAGTTCTACCATTACAAAGTGGATGAGAACTACGAACTATACTCAGAGCTTTACGAATGGAAATATCCCCATATTTCATATATAAACCATTTATAACTTATATCTAAGACATGCCAAAAGAAAGAAGAATAGCCTTACATACCGCTTACAGACTTCCCTTAATCACGTCCACGTCGTCGTCCTCCAAACCTATTTAACATAGAAGCAATGAAAGTATCAATAACTTTAGACTTTTCAGCGCCTTAGATTACCTACGATTATTCATAGAACTCGTTTCCTCACTTGCCTTCTCGACTAGTTCCTTAACTAGTTAAAGAGTTAGCGAAAATTGGGCAGCATCTCCCCTATAATGTGCCCTATATGAATTTCCAATTATACTCCTAATAGCTACAGCCAACCAACAATAATATCCTGTAGAATATATATACAATTCACATTAATCTTATACCACATAAACTCCAAACGATTCGCTCAAAACTACGATACCAAAATAAGGTTTCTAGTTTCTGTTTTGCAAACCCTTTAACCGTACGAAGAAGGGGGGGTCATATGGATGCAACCAGAATATACCCCACCTCATTTAGGACACATTTAGGCCCTGCAACACACATCACACAACCAACAGCAGCCTCCACACACATAATGCCTCATTTTGACTATAATTTAACTATGACGACTTCAATTTTGATCGTTTCTATCGTCGAGCATTCCACGACCTTTTTTATACTTCCAGCAGTATACAAGGTCTATAATACACTATATAAAAACCCCATAAAGTCCAAATTTAAATGAGAATCCTTACCTTACCTGAAATTGGCCAAAGCTAGCCAAAATTGCACCTCAGAACTTCTTTAGTTGCGCTGAAACTGCGTGGACTGTTTTCTATCCATTTTGTCTGCACCAAGCGATGATTTTATACTTATAATACCTCCATATAATTATGGTATATTCTGAATAATTAATTTACGGAACGAAATTGGGACTTACCTAATTTTTTTCCTCCTAGCCGCCACACTTTTCTCTCCAAGTTTAGGGTTTATTCTTGACTTTTTTTGCTGAAGTTTAATGAATGAAAGCTGAAGTTTAATGGATAATATATATATATATAGGTGGTCTTAGGGGGTGAAATGTGTCATCCCCTAAGGGGGATACGTGTCCAGCACCTATTGGGCCACCATATCCATGCATTGAAGGAGGGGCTGCCACGTGGTAGTGTGGGCCACCTCCCCCAAGCAGGTGTGTCACCTACTTGAGCTCAAACGGGTGGGTCACCTACTTGCTTGAGGTGCTGCCATGTGTCACTTCCTCATTGGCTGCCATGTGTCTTTTTTTTTCCTCTTCCTCATGGGTTCGTAATCTCGTCTTATTTTAAGAGCCTATGTAATCCGTGCTACGCAAGCTTGGTATGTACTCAAATAGCTTAGGTATGTAAGACTTCTAAGTTAGTAGATTATGTAGGTAAATCGAGTCCTACGACTCATTACTTGGCCTCCAATTCTTTCTGAATCCTTATGACTCTATGTCCAACCTTCTCTACTATGGGGTATCACATTCTCCCTTCCTTAGAGTCATTTGATAGTGTCGTAGCTTATACGGTTCTCATAATAATATCTAAGGAACTTAAGAGATATTCCAAGTTTAAAAGTGTGGAGTGTAACAACAAGTATCCCAGAGGAATCATGGTTTACTTTATTCCTATGTCTATTCTAGCTTTGATTTTCATTCGAGGATGAATGATCCCACGGGGGAGATATCGTAACGCCGACAACTTTTAAGGAAAGATTCAATCCCTCCTCCATTTGGTATAAGCCCAAACCTGAAGATTTATAACTTTTATATGTATGTTAAGGTTTAGTCCTATGTATTTGAAGTGTACTATATATGATTTATGGTTATAAGAAACCTTAAATACCAAGCCAAGTGCAAAGCTTTTCTACCGACTAAGTCTTCACATGAGTTTATATAAGGGTCAACTTCGAATGATCACATCTCCAATAATATAAAGTTTTAGGTGTCCTATGACCTATCAAATTAAGAGTTTTGAGTCTTCTTTTCAACGCCATCAAGTTTGCATTAATCCGAGTTCAGAGTAAAATGTTATGAACATTTTACCAAAGACGCTGCAAGCTGTTAATGTCTGACAGGAAAAGTGATGGCCTATTAGACTTGGCCGTCACATTTAGGCAGAAAGGCCCATTTTGGGGCCATTTTTTATGACCTAAGTGACGGTCTGTCACTCAAACGACGTTAGACGACCAAATTTCATCTATTTTCATCTTTTTGAGGGTATTTTTGTCCTAAAAACCTTGAAGAGTTGTCTAAATAGCCCTAAACGTGTAGGAAATCAGTTTTCATTATTAAAGCCTCTCATTCACTCCTAAATTTCTACGTTCCCAACTCCCTCAACTCAGAAACTACCGCAAGAAAAGCAAAAGTTAGGGTTTCTAGTTTTCCAATGAAGTTCTTCTTTCAAGCTTCATTCTCTCAGGTATGTAAAGCTTCAATTAGAGTATTCATTCCACTTTCATGCCTAAATTATTGTGATTATATGATGAATTGTGTTTAATTTTAGGGTTTTACCCAATCTTCTTCGAGCTATGATTTTTCTGCAATGTTAAAGTTTTTATTAAAAATTTCTTATGTATCTCATTGAATTACCATGAACTATATGTTTTCTTATATGATTGTGATTCTCCAAGCATGTGTCAAGGTTATTTATGAAGTTATTAAAGCTATTTTTTAGTATTTATAGGTTATTCATGATTTCAAGTTGTCTCATGTTTAAAGTCACATGCATAGAAGTAAAGATATGTTTAAGAAAGATTTATTTGAGCACTGTCGCACAACACTTATGATTCAAGATATGATTTTTTGAGCTTAGTCTCACTTATGATTTATGATATGAATTTTGAGCTTAGTCTCACTTATGATTAAGATATATGGACAGTTTTTATACTTATGAGCTTTAATATGTATTTATGTTGTTTTGGGAGGACTATTTATCACCGAGTGGACTATAGGGATGAAAGTTTTCATTAGCGTCTGTGGACCTTTAGTAGCAATCCCTAAGTCGCATAATCATTCATCACTTTCCTTATATCAAAATGAGGAGTTAATTTTAATTTTTATCATTATACTAGTGAACTTATTCGTGCGTCACGTGGTTTACAAAATTATGAAACGATTTTTTGAAAGAAATTAGTCGAGATATATGAAAAGGAATTAATATTATCAAAACTTTCACTATAAAATTATTTATTACTATATAGGAGTATTATTTACCATTAATAATTATAAATATAATAACATTCATTATAAGTAATTAATATTCCTATTATTTATGAACAGTTGTTTTTTATATGTACCTCATTTCAAAGATCCCAAAAGTCTTTAAATATAGAAATAAAAATTAAAAAAAGGGAGAAAACTCTCTACTGTTAAACTTTCGAAAGATAAAGCCACATTTTGTAAGAATCAAGAAAGTTTGCTCATCAAACTTAACCTTTTTTCGGCTATTACAAATTAACATTTTTCTTTGAATGACCTAAATTTGAAGACATTAAGAATAGGAATCAAAAATGAATTGGGGTAATATAGGAATCCATACTTTAATAGGAAGAATGCTTTCAACTTCTATAATTAAATAAGGACTTTTCATTTTTCATTTTAGATTAATGGTAAGAATCAAACGGCTCTTTTATTTGAGCTTTAAAGGTGTTGTGGCCTTAATTTTTTTATTAGTCCATTTAATTAATATAAATATTATTGATCACTTGATTGTTTAATAGATTGAGTGAGAGAAATTTAAAAAATGTCAAAAAAGAAGAAAAAAGATAAATAGGATCCTTGGCCAAAGAAGGATGCCGCGTCACTTTATATTTTAATCTAGTTTTATATTATATATAGATTTTTGTTACTGTTAAAAGCTTCACATATAGTGTTTAACTTCATATAGTAATAATATTATTTATAGAATGTAAGGATTAATTTAGTTAATAGCATGTTAGCCATTTATTTATAATACATTACCTAGGATTTTAATGTATAAAGTTTATTTATCAATATGGAGTTTGAGTTGTTTAGTTCAAAGTACTAAAATATTAATGCTAAAAAGTGGAGAGTTTTTTTTTCCCTTTTTAGATAATAAATTTTGTACGCTTTTTTATTGTTTTATATATTATTTTAAGTGAAATTAAAATGATGAAACTTTCACTGTTAAGTTTTTTTGGGCCTCAAAATTTTGGAGACATAAAGCAAATGCTTTAGTAGCTTTATCCTTGAGCTAGAAGGTGAGTTGGGCCTTTCTCCACTGGAACACGAGAAAAATATTGGAAAGTTTATCAAAACAATAATATTTTAGCATTAAATAAGACTCTATAGTTATCGTTTAATTGCTTAATTATGGATAATAGCAAAATATTTGGGGAGGAGGAAGGAGAGTGGCGAGCGAATGGAGACATGTTGGGTCACTTCGAGTTAAACATTAATACAATTGAATTTATTCCCATGACCCATGACCCATAGCTTAGTTATACGATTTCTCATTAAATTTCCTTCTATACTACACAATGGGTATAGATTTACTACTCAGAGAAGAGAAGCCTAGCCTATCTTGACGCCAAGCAACACTGGAGAGATAATGTTGCTGAAATCCTTTGTTCCAGATGTCCTATAGGCAGGACAGGATCGAATTCCACCGATTGAAAGCCTTTCAATACTAAGATTCTTTCCCCTTTTCATCCCAAGTCAAGATCAGTCTTTTGGAGGGTTATTACAGTATCCCTCGCTTCTAAAATCTCCTTGGAAGAAGTGGAAAAAGAAGAAAATCACGACTTAAGTTCCGTCCCATGTTCTCGGCTCCGCTAACGTGGGACCATCCCGCTCTGGCTGGATGGTGGGACCCAGTTGAGTGAATTTTCTTGTAATTTTTTCTACTCTAAATTAATGATGATTCGGGTCGTTATGTAGAGAGAGAGCGAGTGCGAGAGGAGAGGGAAAGTGAGAGAGAGGCAATGTAAGGGAGAGAAGGGAAGTGTTTGCTATAATAACAACATATTGCTCGTTTTGGTAATATTTTAAAACTATAGCTATTTTCCATAAATAAGTTGTTAATTTTGACTAGTTTGATAATTTTTTCGAAAATATTAGTATAACTTTTATGGAAAACTATAATTATTGGACACAACAAAAAAATAAATTAATTATCCGCTTATAGCCCATCCTTTAATTAACCCCCTTTATGTTTTTTTGGCCCAAATAAACTACCCAGTGTTCCCCCTTCCTAACCTAGGCCCAATTTGCCTTTATGATAGAATCATATTATATATATATATATATATATATATATATATATATATATACACTATGATGGTGTTATTTAGTATTTATGTATTTTTTCCTACATGTCTGATTGTTCCTCAATGATATCATAACAATATGCAATATGTTGTCATTGTATTATTGAGAATCTTATAAATGCCTCATTAATGATTGAGGATTGACTTGGAGAAACAGTGATTGTTCCTCAATTATGCCATTTCAAAATCATGATAATATATGAATATATTGTGATAGTATCATTCATGTACTAGTGAATAACTTAGGAAAATCTTTATGATACCATCATAGTATATATATATATACATATACTGTGATGGTGTCATTCAATATTTGTGCAATTATCCCTGAATGACTGGTTGTTCCTCTTTAGATGTTCCACATTAAGAATTGAGGATTGGCTTTGTGAAATAGTGATTGTTCCTCAATTATACTACTTTAATATCATGATAATATATGAATATATAATGATAGTATCATTCATGTACCATCAAATGACTTAGGTTTTATAGTATATATATTTTAGTGTGATTTTCCCTGAATGTCTGATTATTCCTAAATGTACTATAACAACATATTTCTGGCTTATTTTTCTTCAACATAATATAGACTTTCAAGCTAATATCATTAGATATTTTTAATGTTGAAAATTTAGGTGCAATTACATACTTGGTCTCGATGTTTCAGAAGGGTCAATTTTGAGTTGATTTGAAATTTGTGTGACTAAATTTTCATAATTAGAAGTAGATTTTATTATTATTTTCTCAAGGTCAGAATTGATGTGTTGTTGCTCTAAATGTCAATTTTCATGATGTTGTTGCTCTAAATTTCAATTTTCATCATGTTGTAGAAGAATCACAATTTCCTTCATTGATAAAATATTGTGGAATGAAGTGTTGATTTGAATTGGGGAAGAAGGAGAATTGAGAAGGGATTATATTGGGGAAGGAAGCAAAGTTTTCCTTTTTTTGAATTGTTGAAGGAAGGAAAGTCGCGTGCTTTGGGGGTATTAATTGTAAAGAGGGTATTTGTTTATAATTATTTTTCTGCTATAGGGAATGAGCTTAGTTTTTCTAACATTTACCTAAAAAAATGTCTTTGTGACACCTATATATTCATGTGATGTACACATATATAATACACACATGGGATATACATATATACACACAAAAAGATATCATGATGCATTTTGTATTCGAGAGGTATCATGATGCATCATGTATTCGAAAGGTATCATGATACATTGTGTATCTGAAAGGTATCATGGTACATCTTGTATCCGAAAGGTATCATGACATATCATGTACCCGAAAGGTATCATAATATATCATGTACCCGAAAGATATCATAATACATCATGTAGCAGAAAGATATTATGATACATCATATATCAATTTTGTAGGTTTGTATCGCATCAATTCTAAAGTTGTCAAATTTAGATTTACAATTTTTTAGGATATATTGTTACTGCTACGAAATTTTACAATTTTACAATAAATCAAGAAAGTAAATTCTGTAAATCAATATAATTGGTTATATTGGTGCGTTAATTACATATGTCAGTTAAGAAATTGAGCAATTAATGACAATATCTAGAATTATATCTTTTATACAATTACCCCACAGCGTCGATACAAAAAAAATAACGATGTTATGTAAAGAGCAAAAGTCTCGTTGAATGACATAATATACACTTTTACTATAGCCTTTTATCATTTTTTTTGAATTTTAACTCACTCAACTTAAATCGCTTAATCATTCCAAAATTGAGATTCAGAATCCTTAAGATGTTGTCAATATAATCCAATAACATCCAATTAGAACAAATCATAATCATGGAGATTGGAAATTTATTACCTAAGCTCTGAATTTCATCAATGTCTTTCCATAGAGTTTTAGCTCATCTTCTGTACTTTTCAAACAACCAAACAATATTTTATGCGTGAAGAAACCACATTCAAGATTTTATACGAATTCTACAATAATTGTATGCAATTTTATCTTAGATATTCAATTCAAAAAAATTCAAGTGATATTGCAAGCTCAAATTTATGTTTGAGCTCAAATGAAGGAATTATCCGATCACTTTTTTTGACAAAGGAATCTGACTAAAGCGTGTAATAAGTTAGGAGCTTTGAATCAAAAGAAGAAGAAGAGATTGAGGTACCTTATAACAGTGAAGTCGACAGAGTAAGCCAACAACAATAACAATAACAACAACAATAACAATAACAGTAACAATAACAATAACAATAACAGTAACAGTAACAGTAACAGTAACAGTAACAGTAACAGTAACAGTAACAGTAACAGTAACAGTAACAATAACAGTAACAATAACAATAACAATAACAATAACAATAACAATAACAATAACAATAACAATAACAATAACAATAACAATAACAATAACAATAACAATAACAATAACAATAACAATAACAATAACAATAACAATAACAATAACAATAACAATAACAATAACAATAACAATAACAATAACAATAACAATAACAATAACAATAACAATAACAATAACAATAACAATAACAATAACAATAACAATAACAATAACAATAACAATAACAATAACAATAACAATAACAATAACAATAACAATAACAATAACAATAACAATAACAATAACAATAACAATAACAATAACAATAACAATAACAATAACAATAACAATAACAATAACAATAACAATAACAATAACAATAACAATAACAATAACAATAACAATAACAATAGCAATAACAATAGCAATAGCAATAGCAATAGCAATAACAATAACAATAACAATAACAATAACAATAACAATAATAACAATAACAATAATAAATACAACAACAATAACAACAATAACAATTATAACAACAATAACAATAATAACAATAACAATTATAACAACAATAACAATAATAACAATAATAACAATAACAATAAGAATAATAATAATAACAACAATAATAATAACAATAACAATAACAATAACAACAACAACAACAACAACAACAACAACAACAATAATAATAATAATAATAATAATAATAATAATAATAATAATAATAATAATAATAATAATAATAATAATAGTAATAATAATAATAATAATAACAACAACAACAACAACAACAATAATAATAACAATAATAACAACAACAATAATAATAATAACAATAATAACAACAACAATAATAATAATAACAATAATAAGAACAATAAGAATAACAATAACAATAATAATAACAACAACAATAATAACAATCATAATGATAAGAATATATTATGATGATAATAGTAGATATTTGTTTTCACTGTGAAATTTTTTTGAACAGATTTGCACGAGTTTGTAGCATCAAAAACTCTTGCAAGTCTTTATACAATATTATCGAGATATTATTTTGAAATTTTTTTGAACAAATTTGCACGAGTTTGTAGCATCTAAAACTCTTGCAAGTCTTTATACAATATTATCGAGGTATTATTTTGAAATTTTTACGTAATATAGAAAATATTTATATTGTATTTGTGAAATATAGTTATAATATTAAGAAAATAGATTAAACGTAGCTATCAACATTGATACAACCGTTCACACAATTTTCAGCTGATACCTATTGATACAGCTCTTTAACGCGATTCTCCAGTGATACATTATGCGCTGATAGAGGTGATAGTCGTATGATACAACCGAGTTGATATTCACATATATGTCTCTTTCATTGATACATTTGATACCCACATGATACAATTCTTTCGCTTGATACATCAAAACTATAATTATGTTTTGTAAATACATAAATAGTAGCTCATTTCGTAATTATTTGTTGGAGTAACTTTCATAAGTAGCTATAGTTTGGAGCATATTTACCGTCAGTAGTTATAATTACCTATTTACCATTTATAGTTGCTATTTGGATTTAGTTTCTAATATCATTTCAATTAAAGGTCGTAGCAGTTATCAAAAGGTTGTATCAAATTGCTTAAAGGTTGTAGCAATTAACTAAAGGTTATATTAATTTGCTTAAATGTTGTATCAATTCCCTAATAGCATGTATCTGCTCACTTTATATTCTTTGTTATCAACTTTATTACTTGTATAAATGTTTCCTACTTGTATCACTTTTATTCATTCCCTTTTAATTTCACTTTTATTCACACATCTACAATCTAACTAGCTCTCACTTGTATATATTGTTACCATGTATCTATTGTTACCAACTTGTATTTATTCGCTCTAATTTTGATTTATATTCATTTGTTTTACTGTATCAATTTGTATCGCTTGTATTCAGTCGCTTTAATGATTGTATCAATGCATACGATCTTGATTGATATAGTCACATGGATTATATGCCTTCACTTAATTTCACTATATTAACCCATACAATTAAGACATATTATATGTGCTCGCTCAATAAACTGTATTCTCACTCATACAATGAAATAGAGTGAATTCATTACTCTAATATTTGTATGGATGCATACAATCTTGATGGATACAATCATGGTAGTCGTATGCATTCAAATAATTTTCTTGAGCACAATATAACATGTTATTGATGTATTATTTAACTATGATGGGAAACTTCTTGTAAACCGGTCTGATATGATGATCTCATTTCTATCATCCGGTTCAACAGTTGCCTATATATAATTCATCGAGCTTCCTCTTATCTCGTCACTCCACATTTCTCTGTAATTAATCAACAGTCATCGTAGCTTTCTTGGCCGATAAATTGCACCAAAACGACCGTCTTCGGCCGCTGCCGCTGAATATCTGATCAATACGGATATCGTGAGCCCCTCGATTATAGCTTCTTACTTTAGATAAATATTAATTTCTTGTAATTTTGAGTTAGCTAGCTAAAACGAAAAATACTATTCAGAAACCCTAACCCTTTCCTTTAAAATTAATCATGATTATGTTCCGCTTGAAAATAGGGGATTTATCTCAAATCTCCTTTTTAAGGTTCAGAAGATTGAAAGACTGGAATTTGCGTATAGTTTGAATTGGAAGTGAAATTCAGAGACTAGGGTTATCATATCTTTGTTTGAAATGACATTGTTATAGTTGACCTATTCTGGAGTTTTTTTATTATAGAGATTGAAAAACCTTAATTCTTTTATGGGTCATTGCACTTCAAGCAGCCCATATTACTTGGGGTCTGGTTTAATTTTTTACTGTTTATTATTCCCAGACGGGACGATAGGTGTGGGTTAGAGGAAAATTTATATACTGTGCTAGATTCAAAGATGGTCGAGAGGGGTTGCTACAATGTTTCTATGGTTGGTGATTCCTCTGGTTGGTTTATGGGCACTATCACAGCTATTGCCTCCTGCATTTTGGTTTGAAATTACGTTGCCAAGGCTTGTGTGTGTGTCACGACCCAAATTCGGGTGTGATGGCACTCATCTCAACCCATCGAGACAAGTCAGCCTAAAACTCAACGGAAAGTAAATGCGGAAGTAATTGAGATAAAACAAGGTTTAACTTAGTCAAAAATAAATAAATAATCTCCTAAATCCCCCAAGACTGGTTGTCACGTATACAAGCCACTAATAAATTATCGAAGTACGAAAGAAAATACAGTCACAATGTCTTTGTCTCTAGAGTAGGACTAAAACATAATAAAAGAGTAAGAGGTGTCCGCTAGATGGATGTAACAGCTACCTCAACACTCAGAATTGATAACCTCGGATGTAGTAGAAAATAGTAGGAGCTCAAGCAGGTCCGGGCTCACAACCTACACAAGTGTGGAAGCAAGGGGTGAGTACCAAACAACACGGTACTCAGCAAGTGGATAACTAAAACTAAGCAAAGCTTAACAGATACAAGTACTCCTGTCCTCCCAACCGAACCTCCTTAACTACAACCTGCATAAAATCAGCCCAACTCTACACTTGTACAATAACAACAGTAATATAGTCCACAAATTCTCATCAATGAATCATACCAAGTCAAGTTCAACATACACAGAGCAATATAGGGGTAAACACAAATTCACAAATGTCAGAAAGGTGCAATGCAATGCAATGAAATGATGCATGTCTGTCCTATCGGTACACATTCGCTGAATCACAGTCCGGAACTCATGGGGGACATTTCTGTCCATGTAACCTGCCACGGAACGTGTGGCCCGTCCCCTCAACATATATATCTTGCCACGGAGCGTGTGGCCCGACCCCTTTATTTCATAATACTTGCCACGGAGCGTGTGGCCCGACCCCTTTGTTTCATATATCTGCCACGGAGCGTGTGGCCCGACCCCTTTTGTTTCATATCATTTTCAGTCTCAACACAATATGTCAGAACCAATGCAATCAATTCATGTTCATATAATTCACGATAATAACATGACAACAACAATAATTTTTCCTATCTCACATCAACATAGTCATTTCACATGCCCAAAATCACAACATATCAATTCCACCAATACATGTCATTAGATCACCATTTTATACCCCTCATCTCTATTTTTTAAGGTCAATCATACAGTCGATAATCCAGTCCAATTCTCATTACTTCCTAGTATATATGACACGGAAATACAAGCATCTATAAGCTTAAACTGAGGTTTAGAAATTCACTTGCCTTAAATAATCACGCAATTACTCCGAGACCCGAGCCTTCCCTTTTCGCTGGGTTTCCAAATAAGTATGATCTAAACAAATAATTAACCACAATAAGATTTCAAAACTAACAACACCCATGTCTAGCCTAGACCCCAAACTTACACAAGTCTATAATCAAGTTCCTAAATCTTGATGCCAATTAATAAATCAAATATTATATTATTTTTTTAAAATTTCAAGTCTAGGGTTATGGCTTAATTCCTCCAATTAACAATTAATAATATTTGTATAATTTTTACTCCTAATTAGTCACTAATGTAGCCAAATATTTAGTCATCCAATAATTCCAAAGAATTACACCCATGTTGCAGCAGCAACCAAGAACCCCAATATTATAAATTTAATGTAATTCATAATATATAATATACCTAATATTTAATTATCTATTTTAATATATCAAAATTCAGGAACTAGCTCATTCTATGTCATTGAAGTCAAATCTGAAATTTTCTTTCCGATTATGTTCACTCATGATAAAATAAACTCACATGTCAAATTTCAGCTAAAACGGATCGTTATTCGACCCCCAAATCAAGATTTTATATGAAGAACCCTAGGATCATATTTTCTTATTTCAACATTGTTTCTCCACCAATATATCCTAAAAATATATTCATAATCACATGAAAAATTAATGGAAAGGATGAGAATAATTACCTTGACGCTTTGGAATGAAAATCCCTATTTTTCTCTTCTCCTTTATTTTTCTTTTCCCCTTTCTTTTTTTTCTTCCTCCATATTTTTTTTTCTTGTTTCTGCGGTTTCTTGTTTGCCGCCGCACATCTGATGGCTTAATGCCATCAGATTGTGTGTATATATATATAATTTTTTTATTATTATTATTATTATTATTATTATTATTTATTTCCTTCTTTTTCTTTTCTAAATTAATTATGTACTAAAATGACAAATCCTACTAACCTAATTTATTAAATATAAGGAAAGTGGTATAAGTATTAAATAAATTAACACTTTAGCCCATCAATTAAATTAATTATTTAAAATCACCCATCAATTAATTAAATGAAGTTATCGAATAGTCTAAAATTTACAATTTAAATGTACGGAATGAGTCTTTTATGAAGGAAAAAAGACTCATTCTCAAAATGACCTAACGGGTCATTACAGTGTGTAATGGTACTTTTGCTAATGCTAGTGTGGTATGAGATTTTTATGCCTTGGATTTCAGCTTGGCAGGTGAGAAGAATTTCCAGCCGTAGAGAAAGGAAGAGACTTGTTACCATTGAAATGCAGAAATTGAGAAAAATAGCAACAAGAAAGTGTAGGAATTGTTTGACTTCGAATAAAGTTCAGAATCCTGGTGGTGGGAAGTTTATCTGTTCTTATTATGGGCATATATCAAAGAGACCTGATCTGGAATTGCCTGTGTGGGGTTTCTAAATTTTGAGATTTTGAAAGATTTAGTTGTGAAAGGAGAAAAGATATTAAAAAGGAAGGTTTATCCAAATAATAGGTGGATGTGTGGACAAGATTTGTTAAAGAATGGGAATTGGGTCAGGGGTTATTCTGTTCGGAAGTTGAGTTCTTGGAGCAAGTATGGCAGTGGTTTTTTCAATAAGGAGCATTGCTTAGCAGAAAAGTCATATTCTTGTGTTTATATTTTAGCTCGCAAGGCACTGATTGATTTTTTTTCTAGTATCTTATTGCTCGGCTGATTATTTTTTATGATTAGTTTCTCTAAAAATGATGATGCTTCAATGAATGCAGAGTAAATAGCAATGTTGGATAAGAGAAGGGAGAATGGGGGGAATTGTCAGGAGAGCAGATTGGAAAAATCTCAAAGAAAAGCAAAAGAAAAGAGGCAGGCTAGGTTAGAGAAGGAGCTATCGGAGGAGGAGCAAAAGCAAAGAGAGGAGGTTGCTAGATTGGTGGAAAAGCGCAAATTGCAGGAGGAACATTCGGAGGCTAAGAAAGCACATAATAAAGTGTCACCCTCTGATAAGGTACTGGAGAGTAAAAGAGAAGAAGAAAAGAGGCGTCAAGAAAAGAGGAAAGAAAAAGGATAGGAGTTCTAGCAACTCAGATATAGAAGAGCTGGATAAAAGAGTAGGCAAGATAAGTGAACAAAATAAGTGTGATGTGAGTGATAGAAAGCAACAATACAAAAATATGCAAGAAACTGTGATGATACATAATGCAGAAGTTATTCATGGTTCTAAGGGTGCTTCCACAAGCATTCATAACTATAGGAATGCTGGAACTCAGTACTTGGATAGTATGAGGGGTACCTTTTTATTATACTGGAGGTGGTGATAATTTTGGAATGTGTAATAATTCCTCTACTGTTTCAAGAGAAAACAAATCTAAAACTGTCATAGACCATATTCAAACCCATGCCTCGAGGAGGTAACTATCTCAACTAGATAGGGTATTTAGAAAATTGAACCCAAATGGGGACAACAAGAGCATCAACCATCCTGTAAGTACTTTGCCAAATCTGCCTTTTCTCTTGCTTATATCCTTCATTTTCATCAAACATATTTTCTGGTATTTCTGTTAAAATTAAATTCCCGCCAACGGATAATTTGGTGTGGCATTTTCAATGATTATTTTAATTTTGGGTTACTCTTGGCCGAATCTAACTCCATTTTCTTATCAGCAGACCAACTCTGTTCAAGAGTAAAACCTTCTTTGTTTTTGACATTTCTATATTCTGAAAGCTCCTCAATCTTATTCTGTTTCCGATCCTACAACATTCCATTAGGTAGCCTGGTCTTAACTCTTCTGTGTGATATTCATTTTCATTCAGCTCTTGGAATCACATCCAGCAGTGGTTGGAACTGCTTGCAAAATCCAACAGAATAATAGAATATATATATATATATATATATATATATATATTTATATAAGAGATGAAGTGGGAAAGGCTTCCCTCAGTACAGTGAGGGAGGAACCAATCCTTCGCTCGATCACTAAACCGCCAGTCTTAACTCCTTGAATGAGTCAACAAATTAATAAGTCCATCAATCTATAGTGGAATAGTCTTACCAGCCCGTAGACTAGTCCAGTAGTGGGTGAGTAGAGTCTGTGCTTTGGTGGACATTAGTCATCTAGTAAGAAGAAGTAGCTCCGCCAACAGCAGACGCAAGCTGCTCAGGAAGAGCACAACTCTAACTAGTGAAGGGAGGTGATCAACTCAATTGAAAGAGAGGGATACTCGCTTCTTTTCTAAGAAAGCCATGGGAGTCCACATTTGCTTGGGGACGGGTACTTCTCTTTTATCCCTTGCCTTGTTTTTTTCCTCGGCCACTCTCTCTTCTTAAGTAAGGGTTCCCCTTTCTCAAAAAAAAAGAATATGTTAATCATTACCAATACCAGGTAGAGTTTCTTTTTCTTGCTCTAGAGGAGATAGGTATTGGTAGAGTCGCATTCAACCTCGTCTTTTTTCCCTTTGACTGGTAATCACATCAGTCATAAGGTGGTCTATCACCTCGATTGGAGAGAAAAGATTTTTTTTGTTATTCTTCATCATAAGCTAATTCCTTTGCCCTCTAGTAGCAACATGCTTAACTTTCAAGATTAAGTTCTCCGAGGAATAAGCATGACCCAGCGATTAAATTCTTGGTGGGAATCATCAACTTTATAATGTTTTAATAATCGCTCATGCTTTTTAATGATCATTTTTATTGTTATGCCGGTGATGATAAGTGGATCTGGTAATTGATTTGTTCCGATTCTGATAGGTGTGCCCGATATGTCATTTCCACGATTAAATAATATTTCATTCTAGTTGTTGCCTCCAAGTCTCTTACTCCTATTAAGATTATTGAATAATCAATACTACTTCGATATATCTTTTTTACTTTTTAGCCACAGAGTCTTTGTGAATCCATACGACTTTTCGTTCTTCCATTTCTTGTTCTTGGTTTGAACTGTTAGTTGAATTATTTCTTTGAGTAAGGGGGAGAAGCTTGAAGAATGAAGCGAGCCGCGCTAGCCTAGCAACGTTTTTAGTACAGATACTCTATTTGAATTTGATTAATAGGCCCTATCCCTAGTTCAAGGACTAAGTGATTTACATATCTACCTTTCTACCTTTAGCACCTAACCGAGTGCTAATGCTAATACCAACCTTCTTGAAATGGAAGTGTAGGCTCTCCAATTTAAGAACGTCGTGATTAAGATAACTGCTTTTTCAAAATTAGTCTTTGGGTACTACCTGCCTTTAGATGATATGGGATAAAAGAAGGAGGTTGTGCAATCGAAAGTCTTTTTCTTTAATGATCAATAAATTAAGTTGAATTCTATATCTACACATACTAAAAACATAGCAAAATTAGAATATCAATCTAATCTATTTTATAGATATTTGGGCTAGAGTTGACAAACAAACAAAACCAGCAATATACTTTATTAGTAGCGCATAGAAATCTAAATGGGGCATGGCCAAGTGGTAAGGCAATGGGTTTTGGTCTCGCTATTCGAAGGTTCGAATCCTTCCGTCCCAGAACATATATATTCTCTGACAATATAGATTGCTTTTTTAACAATGTTTTGTTTAAAATCAAAATGTTAGCTTGAATGTGATTGTTGTTTCTGACTTTTTTCTTCGATGAATCATTTTTTTTTCAAAAACTGAATCGAGATGCGAAAGAATCCATATTCTCTATCATGTATTCTCTAACCCTAAATTAATCTAATTAGATTCAATTTAATTTTTGTCTAGATTTCTTGACTCTTCGCCAAGAGGTTTTTTTTGGTACTAATTAAATTCACTAAGTCTCTTAGTTCTTAATTAGTGAGGTAGGCTAAAATAGAAAAAAAGAGCAAAACTGGACTTAATTTGGACTTGCTTGGCTTTGTGCCAAGACAACTCACATTTTATAAAAATAAAAAAGACCAGGACACCCCTTCTTTTGATTTATGTTGCACAATCACATAGAATGTGGTAGATAGGAGTTAATCAGTAATGGTAAACCGTTCATTTCAATATATATAAATGATGATAATTTCTCAGTCTAGTTGTGCAAGTGGAATGACCCAACTTCTAATGAATCAAGATAGCCATTTGTTCCAGCATAAATAGTCATTATGTCACGCTCCGAGAAGGTACCCTAGACATGACCAGCACTCAGAAACCATCTCTAACTTTTGAGAGAATCACTTGGTCTCATTACTCATTTGTTCATCAGCGGAAGACTTAAGAATTCTAATGTGGACTCTCCATTAACAACATCTAATGAAAGAAGAATTTTTTTTAGAAGAAGTAGTTTCTAAGGAGAACTACTCCAATTACATCATCAAACTCTGTCTATAAAGCCTCTAATACTCTTAGATGGTGACAATGACATGTCCATGACTACCTTAAAAGAAACATAATACTCAAAAATAATAAAAGGATAGAGAGTTCCTCCGAATACAAGAAGGACTCACCAAATAGCTGAAAAATAATGATCTTTAATGATGCACCTATTGAGGATCTCTAATACCTGTATCTGCATCATAAAACGATGCAAGTCAAATGACGTCAGTACGTGGAATGTACGAGTATGTAAAATGGCAAGAAGGTAAGGACTATATCAAGAAATTCCTATCAGGAAAACTTAGCTCAGAACTCAACATCATCTCAACATTAATATGTAATGCAAATTTAAAATAATAATAAGAAATGCTTATTCAGTTGGGAGTTTCTCTAACCGACAACCATCACTTATGATCTAGCGATGATACAATAAAGCGATGTCATTGCCACATCCATCCAATACCTTTCCAGGGTAAAGGACATCATTATCTTGGATCCACTCATCGAATTCCTCTTTTTGGGACTTAAGAGGCATAGCCTCCATCCTACGCTGGCTACGTAATTCTAGGGTTTGAGTCAATTAAACTCTTACCCAACTCGGTGCTCAATACTACTCCAAAAATATGTGTTCATATTAATCTCATCATCTAATCTCATTGGACTTTAATTTAAATCATCAAACTCATCTCATTACCTCTTCATCAATCATTATATTTCAAAACCATCATTTACATCTCATCATAACATCTTTCTCAAAACTCATTTACTCAAATTTATTTAAACTCAACTCTTTTGCTCTTTCATAACTCAATAAAATACATATATAGTATTAATTCATATCACTCTTTTTATCAATGAAAATATTAAAAAGCCAACATCTTTACTCAAAATATATGTAAAAATATTCATGAACATCAAATCAATTAGAATTCATGGAAAAATAGCCATGAACAATAATTTCAATAATATGAGAGATAACAATAATAATAATATTAATGCATAAATATATCTAACTCAATAGAAGAAGAATTAATTATTTAGGATTCAAGATTTGGATAAAAATCAACTATAACTCAATTATAATGAATTTAAATATTGGTCGCATAGACGAACTCAATCTGATGCTATGAAAATCTTACATACCTTAAATCCGAAGCTTTACTTCGAATTGGAACACTCTTGGACCCTTAACCTTTTCTTCTCGCCGGTTTGTTTTGTGTACTACCCGGAGTATAAGAATCACCGGAGTAGTATTTTTATACTACTAAAGTTAAAACTATATTTGAGAAGGAGTAAAAAGTATATAGAGAGAAGAGTTGCTTAAGAAAGCTTGATGAATAAAATGAGGATATAAGGTGGGTATTTATAGGTGTAGAGGAGGGACCTAACAATAAATAAACATAATCATAAAGGATGATCTTGAAAATTCAATGGAGAATTTTGATGTCATGGATGATGTCAAATGGTTCTAGATCTTTCTATGGTAGGTGAGATGAAATCTCTTTTAACGAAATATCCGTTTTCAAAGCTGCGTTTGAATAAGATAAATTCCTTATTAGGATTTGGTGTCTCATAAGACTTGTAGATATAGAAATCTAGTTTCAGTTAGTTTAAGAATCATCCAATTTGGAGCATTCTACATCGAGATATGAATTTTATTCTACAAATACTCCATTCCGTCACAGCACTATGTCTTGCAAAGATTAATTTATTTGATCTATTTAAACTCTGAATCTTAAGATATGTTTTTCATGAAAGTTGTAGGTAATGATGTTGTGGTTAGTCAGAAATTTGAATCACCTAATTTGGACTATCCTATGAAAGGTTATGCCCAAATTACTTTAGGCATGAGAGAACATAATCAAAATACTTTAGGCATGAGAGAACATGATCAAAATACTTTTAGAACATGATCAAAATACTTTAGAACATGATCAAAATACTTTAGAATATGATCAAAATACTTTAGGCATGAGAGAACATGATCAAAATACTTTTAGAACATGATCAAAATACTTTAGAACATGATCAAAATCTTTTCATGCCTTCATATAAGGACTTTTGATAAATTAATAATTTAATGCATTTAAAAGCCAATATAAGTTAATATAAGATAGGTAATTAAATTTCAAATATTTAATAATCTATGCATTTGAAATCATGATATAAAAAATCCATAAAGTTTCATGCTTGAATTAAATAGAAAACTTTGATAATTCATTTGGACTTCATGAAAGAAAGGATCCATGAATCAATAATATTTAGGGGGTGTTACAGGTCACGCCATTGACTGCCATTAGTCATGAAAAAGTAGTTCAAGTTGAATGTCTACTACGTAATAGTCATATACCTACCACTCTTTCATCCAAACCCAATGTGTTGGCATATGATGCGAAGACACCCTTCCAAGGAGTAGGCTGCCTTCTAAAATCTTACAATCACCATATCTAACGAACTTTGGGTCGAGTGAAAAGGATAAGGAAAACATATCGATTGATAGGTATCAAACACACTCCTTTAAAGGTTTTGACATATGTTATAGTCCCCCAACCGAGCTTATCACTGACTACTCCCAATGGATAGATAAATGACTATTAAAATTGCATGCCAACAAGTAAATATGATATTTACTACTTATATCAATAAAAGTTGTTTATTATATATGTACTCTCATTTTAATATAAGTTTTCATTCGGAAACTAAAGGACGAACACTACAGATCCAAGTGTTTTTCATTCGGATTTGAAAAAATGGACTTTGTAGTGACATTTTCTCAAGATAAGAACTGATTCTACCTCATATCACAGCCGAGCAAATGCTGGAATAATGAGGTAATAATTTCTTGATACAGCACAAGACATTGTCTGTTACATGTCAAACACAATGTTTGATACATAAATACTATGAATCAGATACATCTAGTACAGAAGTTTCTACTCTATTTACTAACTATGTATCAGTTTGTATAACTAATATTTTCTTAAAATATGAAGCATATTGATGTAATATTTTACTACATTCAGAAGAAGTCCAAGATGCAGTTGGACAATCAATATCAATACACAATAACAAACTGTATTTTCAAACACGATACTATCACATTCCACTTGATATTTCTACCCAAGAAGACATGGCACAAGCATCTGTTATAGCTCATCACGAGAGATCTGTGAAGAATATAATAAAAAATTTCTCAATTTCCCTCGGTTTGTCCTAGCATTTGGTAGATGAGGTATATATTCCAGTAAATTGTGATAGGGATTTTCATTGGGTTCTGATAATAGTTGTGTTGAAACAGAGGTTCATACGCGTTTATGATTCATCATCTGGAAGAAGAAGTAGCAACCCTTCCCCAGAGATTCAAAAGATAGTAGTAATGCTACCTACATACCTTCACGATAGTGGTTTTTTTTAGAATATTGAACATACTGATTGGTCATTTCTTGATTCATACAAGAATAAATCAATCGATAACATGCTTGAAGCACATCACCCTTTTTCAGCTGAATATGTTGAAAGAATTGCTTAACAAGAAAGCGATAGCTTGTGAGTATTAACAAATATGCATATTTAATTCATTAAAATGTCATTTTTATTTTTTAAAAGTTGGTTATTTCTTTGTTTGCAGGGATTGTGGTATTTTCCTAACTATTTTTGCTGAATATCTTAGTGATGAAATTTTTATTCCAACTACTGGACTACATGCCGAATACTTCCGTTCAAGATATATCTCACTATTGTGGAATTATGGTTGTCGGAAGGTCAAGGATGGTTATGCTAGTGAAAATGACAATCCAAGAAAATCTAAGAGAGATTTCATCGCTCCTGGTCAAGGAGAACCGATGGACGTCGAGTAGTGTTTTTTAAAAAATGGTAGTAGTAGAATGCAAAATTTTATTTTGGCACCAACAGTAAATATTTTTTTTGGCTATTCAACAATTTAGCAAATGTTGTTGAATATAAATTTAGTTGTTCGTACCATAATCCTTTGTATCAGTTTCATGTCTATGGGGAATTTTGAAACTGTGGTGCGTTATACATATTAAGTGTAAATTAATATCAATTTTTGTTCATGATACTTAACCTTTCTAATATGTGGTGCATTGTAACAATGCTTATGTATCAACTATAAATCAGTCGAATGGTCTTGTATCAGTAATCTATGTATCAAACTCAAATATAAGATTAAAATTTATGTATCATATTTTCATGTATCAAACTTTACTACTTGTAATACATTTACAACTTAATGAGATTTACAACTTATATCAATACAAGTTGTTATGTATCAACCATAAATCAGTTGAAAGCTAATAAATCAATCTTCTATGTATCAACCATAAATCAGTCGAATGATCATGTATCAATAATCAATGTATCAAACTCAAATATAAGATGAAAGTTTATGTATCAGATTTTCATGTATCAAACTTTACTGCTTCTGATACATTTACAACAAAACACCTGTAGTGCCTTGTACCAAATAATCCTAAATAAATATCTGACACATTCTTTTTGTATCATAGACATATTTTGAATTTACCATTTTCACATAAATGTTAAATGATTTTATAACTTTATATGATGTATCAGTGACATTTGTCAGCTTAAATAACTTACTTAATCTATTTATTTTGCTATTTAATAAATTTTACTACATCACTATCAAGTAACTTACAATGAAAATAATTACCAACCATGCATGTATCAATTATTGATATTTAATTACTTTTCTAATACATAGAGTTTTAATCTGTTCATGGGTATCTACCAAGTAGAACTAGGTATCAAATACAACCACCAAAAGGTTAAAAATCTGTGTAGTATGAATTTTATTTAAAAAGGAACTACTACATTATAAAAATAAAAAGCAGATGTGTAAGTACATGATCCAAATCTAATGTATCCTGAGAAATCAAAATATCATTTTTCTTTGGGAATGAAATTACAAGTCTTTCTGTTGTGGCCTTCATGACCACAACGATCACAATAATTTGTGCTCGTACTTAGCTTCTCACTGGAGTTCTTTTTTCTTCCTTTCTTTGATCTTCCTGGCATCCTTTTGTATCTTTGTGGCAAGAAAACTTCTTCCAAAATTTCTTTTAAAACAGACCAATCTTTCTTATCTGGCATTGAAACCATTGGCAATTCATAAGTATTTGTCAATGCCTCTAGCTTGTAGTAATTAGAATAGTATGGGTGCATGTCTATAATGTTCTTTCTCTTTAACACTACAATTGCCTGTGGACATGTTATCTCGTCTAGTTGAAACTTGCCATAATTGCATATTTTTCTTTCAAGACACACAATGTATCTTCTACCTGATTCATAAACAGAATATAGATAATCTGATGAAGCAACAACCTACAGGAAATAATTATCACATATATGAATACAAAACTGGAAAAAAACAAAAACTATGTATCAAGAAGTTACATACTTAAAAATAACTAATGTGTACCTTCATTCTCAAATACTTCATTGTGTTTACTATTAGGATATCTTCGAATTTTCTACTCAAAGTATGTTTTGTATAAGATGCTATTTCCCTATTTTTGCAGTTCCAAGCACCAAATAACATTTTCGTCTCCTCCAAAAAGTCAATTATAGGCAACTCTCGTGCTTCAACAAGACATTCATTGATACATTCTGCGATGTTAGAAGTCATCATTCTCCCCCTGTTGATAGTTGCATAAATTCTTGACCACTTTTTGTACCCCGCATTTTTCAAATACTCTGTCATCCAGTGATCAATTTTTTCAATTTTTGCCATTAAATTTTCAAATTCATCTTTTCGGTATGCCTTGGCCATCGAGTAGAAGAGGTCACTTAGCATAGTTTTGCTCCTCCTCTAGTTAGTACACACATTTTTCCATATATGTTATATGCATGCAAAGTGAGGGACATTGGAAAATACAATACTTACACTCTTCATTATGCTTTCATTCCTAACTGATACAACACACATATTGTCCCTCTCACCAAATGCATCTTTGAAGTGCTGGAAAAACCATGACCACAATGAATTATTTTCTGTATCAATAACACCATATGCCAATGGCAATATGCAACCTAAAAAATTATTCTCAGCCATAAAATAGTTATTAGACTTCATCAGATTCACAACAAATGTGTCAAATGAAATGATCCATTGCTATTCAATACACAACAGTTACAAAAAGTAATACCTTCCCCATCAAGTGTGCTAGCTGATACAAATATCCTATATAAGGTCCATCAAGATGACCACCGTCAACAACAACTATAGGTCTACAAAACTGAAAATCCCTCATCAATGGCCACAACGCTATGAATAGATATATGAACTCATCAGTTCATGACTTGTGCATAGTTATGTACGAATTTGGATATACGATTTTTAGCATATGTATGTATACAGGCAGCTGTCTATATCCATCAACAGGTTTTCTCCTTAACATCTCCAAAGCATGTTCTTTTGCACACCATGCTGGTTAATAGGTAATATCAACCTCATAGGCTGCTTTAATATCCTCCTGTATATCATTAGAAGTGTGAATTATCTTATGATTAACCAATTTAGGTGCAGTGAATACACTAACAAAAGCCTTTGTAGCATGAACTTTGTTGAAAATTCTATCTCTTAAGGGACATGAATGTTCACTATTGAAATATATCACTTTGAATATATTGGAGTTTTTTCTAAACGATGCTTTCATTCTCCACCAACAGTTGTCTGAATAGCAAATTAACACATAACTGCATATTTTTAGGAAAAAATATTAACATGCATCAGATACACAGAGATTCATATGTAACATGACCAAATAAAAGTAAATATTGTCAGTAAAATATTTTTCAGTTGTACCTGATACATAATAATTAGTATGTATCATGACTATAAAATAAAAATTAAATTTCCAAAATCAACAGCATGTTAGGGAACCTTATTTAACTTTATTAGATACATAATATTATGATGTATCATTAATAAAAAATTCAAAAAAAAACTAAATGAACCTGATACGACCTGAAATATACATAGTGTTAATTAACGATTGAAATTTAATGTTTAGTAATGTATCAAGGATCAGATTTCCACTCACTTTCTATAAACAAAACTTATAACTATATGTATCAGATAGTTATTAAACAATTTACTCACTTTATCAAACTCAATATATATATATATATATATATATATATATATATATATATATATATATATATATCTACACACTATGTATCTGTATATGTCAGAACTCATTCAATACCATACACATAGCAAAATAACTTCAAATGCCCATACTTTTTACTTTCAGATCTTTTAACTTTGAAATTGAATCCATTATCAATTTTGTATTTGGCCATTACAGTAACTAGTGTTTGTTTGTCCTTATGCAATTGCTTCTCCTTCAGTTCCACACCAATTGTATCAATTATGTAGTTCGTCACATCCAATTTCGGTATAAAACAGGTTGCAGCATTATAAGATTCTTCTAAACCAAGAATTTGTGAATCATTCTTGTTTGCTTCGACATAAATAATTGCTCCAGATCTAGAGTCGAATGCTTGTATCTCACATCTCTTTCTATGTGATTGTTGTTATGCACAGGAGATACATTACGAAACCAAGCTAGTTCTTCTTCAACTCTATGTAAAGATTAACACCATTATCATTACGAATAATCATTAGTGATGAGTTACCTTGAATGATGTATCGAATTTTAATATTTTTCACTGATTCATCGATGGTCAATTCAGCAGCAATTTCTGATTTTAGATTCACGAAAGATATATTGTTGTCCATTACGATTCCATCACTTTGTATCGTTCATAACTCACCTCGGATTGCCAAACTCCAGAATGTCTCAGTAAAATTGAGATATTCATCTCGAATAGCTTGATGAATTTCGAATTTTGGTTTGAAGTTTGTTAGGATCATATGCTCTGCTTTTTGAATTTTTCAAATTCCTCATAACTGTTACGCTTTGTTTGGGTTAATTCCCTTATTTAACTAAGTAATTGATTGAAAGAAGAAAACTTAACTTGATTTACGTTACCTTTTCATAAAAAAAACTCAACAACATTAATTATTATGTATCAAATCGCGATGTATCAGACGCAACTCTTATATCAGAAAACTGCTCAAAAATAGAGAATTCGGGTAATTTTAAAAAATGTCGGGATAAGTTGTAATTAGGCTTTTTCACTATGGGATTTAAGTAAAATCTACAAAATTTATATCATTAAATTTCCTCATTTTGTGTCAAATTTTCCCCACAACTACATAAATACCAGTAGGCAATTTTTATTTATGTAACTAAACAAGTCTTGTTGTAGAGGAATTATTAATATTACAATAATACCTTTTATAACAACATATCACTATAGTGATCAAGTTTTATTTTTTTCTTTGTTATAGAGAAATTTGACTTTGTTAGGTATGTACCAGACCCCTAATGTCCGTTGGAGACGAATCGGACGGTAGAAGAGCATTGTATGATCTTCTAGCAATGGCCATATATGCAGCTTCTGTTGGATGAAAATTATCAAAGAACACATATTGATTCCTGTTACTGCATGGAATTTGTCCATCAAGACTGCATTGTCCTTTGGCTGTTGTGTTTGATATTATGCAGCATGGTGAGTCAAAAACTGTAAAACCTGAAATTAATACAAACAAAAATACATGATATTAGATTATCGAAAAAAACAACTCTCTCTGTTCCAATTTATATGATAACGTAATCCGTTCGAAAAAGAATGATAACTTGAGATCAAACCGCCGAATCGAAAAAATTGGGTTTGTTATCAGTAAAGATCTTTTAACAATCGAATTGAAATTCAGCCGTCAACTTTTGATAGACAGGATTTTAGCCACTGACTGGTGATGATCATGGATTTTTTTTCAATCGTTATTATAGCAACCGCATTTGGACTTTTAGCGTCCGGTGATTGACCTATAGGCTATAGCCAGATTAAAAAGAATGATAATAACCTAATTTTTTGTCGTCAATAAAGGATCTTTAACAATCGGATTAAAATTCAGTCGTTAATTTTTGACAAACAGACTTTTAGCAACCTACTGGTGATGATCACGAATTTTTTTCGATCGTTATTATAGCAACTGCATTTAGACTTTTAGCGTCCGATGATTGACCTATAGCTCGATTAAAAAGAATTGATAACCAAGTTTTTTTGTTTTCGCTAAAGGATCTTTAATGATCAAGTTGAAATCTAGGCATTAACTTTTAACAACCATGCTTTAGCTATCGACCGGTTATAAACAGATTTTTTCCAGCAATTATTGATCTATAGCGTTCGAATTTGGACTTTTAGCGTTCAGTGATTGACCTATAAATGCACAAATATTATGACATGTTTTAAAAACATAAGTTTCAAAATTATTTTTTCCTCTTTTAAATAAAATAATTTATGCCTAGTAGGGTAGGGTTGGGCTGGTTAGGCTGGGACTAAGCATTGTTAAACCTACCCCTACTAGAAGAAAAAAGAAGATTAATATTTGTTTACAGTCCTACAATTCATCCAACCTTGTCCATTTCTTTATTTTTATCATATTAATTGTTATCTCCATTTTATTTTATGTGTCTTAATTTGATTGAGTATGGAGTTTAAATAAAGTTATTAATTTTTAAATTTTGTAATTTTAAAAGAAAGAAAAGTATAATTTAGAAGCGAATTCAAGATTTCAATTTTATGGTTTCTAAATGATTTCAAGTTCTAATAATGGAATTCTGAATATAATAGGTGTAAATATTTTCTAAATTTCTTTAATACAAATAAACTATTTAATTAAAACTTACTAAGTTTTGAGGAACCCATATTTGATTTCTACCAACCCGTTGACATGTGTAATGTTGGATTTAAAAAAGGAAGTAGTAACACACAAACATTGAAACAGAAAGAGAACTAATCCCTACTTTCTGATTTATGCAATGTTGTTTAACTTGACACAATCTTAAAAGGATTTTTTTCTCGAAACTTGTGATTTTGACGATAAATATTTATCACGTCAAATGTTTATAGCAAATAAATAGATACATGACATGCATATTAATTGCGCATACACTTAACTATGATTAATTCATGAATATTTCATTATCAAATCACTTAAATTATAGCAAATTGAGTTAGTTTAAAAAATTAAATATCCAATACGAATAAGTAATTATCAAATAAATAATATTATAATAAATGAAGAGTGAAAGAATATTTTAACCTACCAGTGGGTGGACCCCCTGTTGAAATGCTAGTCTGATTTAAAATAATAAACCTTGCATTTGGAAGATTAGTGTTCAAATCATCAATTAGAACCTTTAATTTCTGATTAAAGAGTTGGACATAATTATTAATGAAATCAACACATCCAGATGCATTTCTTCCAAATGTTCTGATCTCCTCTGGCAAACAACCTAATAGACCAATATTTGATACTGCCACCTTCCTTGCTCCATAGCCATGCAAACTCTGAAAAAAGATATACCCAAAAAGAAAATATACCGATCAAAATGGACTGAATCAATAATAATCCATTCAACGGTTATTTGAATTGAATCAAAATAAAAATGAGCTAAATATTTGATAAAATTCACGAATAACCATTTTTCATCTTCTATAATTGAAAAATAATAATTATCATGGAGTTTCAAATTCTCGAGACATTGCATTAGTGGAGTTTAAAATTTCACTAGTTGAACTCCATGATGATATCTTGAGTTTCGTGTTAGGTGATTATTTTTCTTTACCTAAATATTGAGTTATAGCCCAATACATCCAATCTAGCCAAGTTTTAATATATATTTTTGGTTTAATTATGAAACATAACTAATAAAACTTTTTTTCTTCATTATTTCTATAGAACATATAAAACAAAATAGAAAATTAAAAATATTTTGACAAGTTCTCCTTTTAGATGGATAAATTTGATTATGCCAAATGATCTACAAGAATGACTTTGGATTTGGCTGGTCGATCTTGAATTTTCAACCGTGCTTGCATTGTGAACAAAACTTCAAATCCAACAAATTTTGATTTTTAATCATGAAGGTTTTGCTCACATAGCAAGCCCGGTTCAAAAGTTCTCAAGACCATCAATTTCCAAGGTCATTGAGTAATAATTTAATTCCTGAGTCTATCCAAATTGACCAATTATGAAAATAAGCTCCTAGCATCAACAAGGGTCGTGGTGGAGTGGTAAATGCTTCATCTTTAATTAGAGGTCTTCGAGTCTCCATAGATATGGAGTCACCTTTGTTAGGGAGCGTTTTATCCTAATGTGAGACTTCTCGGTGTGAATTCAAATTTTGTCGGGCTCCAATGCAGATATCAGACATATGCCCCTAGCCAACTACCCAAACTTCAATGGATAATGCGAATCATATTTTCATGGTCTAATTTTGCTAGCTCTAAAAATAAAATGTAGTAATTAATTAGTAGTAAAAGTTACCCTTAGTTGTCCTTCAAATTGTTGAACAAGGATGGTTGCAAACCTATCTGGGCTGAACAATTGACTTGATGGGTAAAATCTTGGCTCTAAATAATTGTTGAGATAATCATTGTTGCCCATATCAACAGTGTATAGGCATTTGTTTAATAGACTTCTAGTTGCAGCAACATTTCCAAGTATGGAAGTGATTTTTAGAATTGTGACTTGATGGTTCAACAGTTGCCTATTCATGCTGATCCTATCACCCTGTAACATAAATAGTGACGGAGTCAGAATTTTTATGAAGATCAAAATACATATACAAAAAAAAAAATCTTTTATCTGTAAATTTTCGACTAAAGGGATATAAATTGATGTGAAAATGGTAATAGTATGGTATTCCAAATTGAAATAAGTAGAACATTAATAGTATAGGTAGTGACAGAGTCAAGATGTTGAGGACGAGATTACAAAAATCGAAAAATATCATACCTGAAATTTGAACCTTGCATTTCTCGTATGTTATAAAAAAAATGTAAAATTTAAAGAGTGTGTTGATTCAAGAACATACAATAAATTATGCTTTTATTATGAATGTTTACTACTATGCAAGGCCAAGACGACATATATGAAGGGAGAATAGAAGGAATCAACATGTATTACACATGTAAAATCTGAATCTCATTCGTTGAAAATATATATTAGGTATATAAGTCAAATTAAACGAGTTTTTTACCCATCGATAACCCGTCTCATCGCGAATTCCAGCAATTCCTGATCCATAATTGACTCCTCTAAGTATTTCATTGCCTCTTGCAGTTGCATATGGCGGAATGGAACTATTGAATCCTATGAGTTCAGCTGAACGGAAGAAAAAAGCGGTTAGTCAAGGGGCGGTACTATAGCCGATAAAGATTCATCATAATTTTTTTTCTGTCCAGTAACAAAGTCAAGAATTTCACTAAAGGGCGTTTAAAATAGAGTTGATACACATGTATAGAACTTAATAATTGATTGGTATATATACATAGTAAAAATTTCAACAATAGGTATCCAATTGACCAACCTTCAACCAATGTAGCTCCGCCCTTGCCTCTATTCCATTTAATGTATCATTGATTTGACTCGGTATAGAATTCAAGAAATAAAGAAAGTTTTTTTAGAAACTATGGTCTAAAACTAGCAATAAACAGTTATGTGGATACAATTCATCTCATTAATTAAGAGGAAGATAAGAATTGTAAAGCTAAATCATTTCTAAATATATAAAAAGAGTGATTATTTTGGGAGATGATGTTGGGACGGAGGAAATCTCTCTATTTATAAGTCAAATATTACTTTATATCAATATAATTATGTTTTCCCAATAAGACCAACTTGTTTGTTGATTGAGGGATAAGATACTCAGTAGAAGAAAAAATGATACGAAGATGGTTAACAAGAAGTGGTAGGTGGTCTTGTGGAGCTTTGGAAAAAAGGTAGCCTTGTGTGGGAGTTTATATATGTAGTAAATTTTGAACACCATCAACAAAATTCTTGAGCTGGGGTCTATTGAAAACAACCTCTGTTTAGACCGTACTCCATAATGAAAAGAGTAAGATATTCATACATCCTATCCTTCTCAAACTTCACTTATTGAATTACACTAAATATGTTGTTGTTGAAGAAAATAAAAAATTGCCAAAGAAAATATACCTATAAAGTCAGCTTTGTTGCGGCCATTGGTGAATCTTCCATTTTGTGGACCAGTGGGGAAATCAATTCCATAAGGAAAATAATTGGCCTTGGCTGTTGTTATAAGGTTATTGTTATTCCCATTATCAACTATTGAATCTCCAAATATGAAGTAACATGGCACTTGTGGTTTCCCTTTTACCATTGAAAACATGATAAACATTGAAATAATCAAAATAAACCATATTACTATATGATCCCCACATGAAGACATTCTTTAGTTATTGAATGATGAAAAGAGAAATCAAAGAAAAATGCTAAGGAAAGTGATAAATGCAAAAAGTGGAACTTATAACTACCTATTTATAGAGGATATCAAGCTTTAGGAAGCCAAGGAGATTTGAGTCGTAATTGTTGCAGATCTACTTCTGAAAGAAAAAAGTCAGCTGAAGTATTGTAAATATACCTAATTTTGGGACCATCAATCATTAATTAGGCCATATTTGTAGTGTGGGAAAAATTTCAAGTCTATTTATTTCAGTTGCATGTTTAAAGTTAAGCTTGTTAGATAAAATGACAGAAGTTTTATATGGTTGAAATTTAAGCATTTTTATATGAAGAACTATATACAACTATTTTTGCCAAAATGTTAGTCATCTTTATATTTGAAGTTGACTTTTGTTAAGCCTAATAACTTCAGACACGTATCTAAAGTTGTTTCGAAGTGAATATTTATACACAAAAAAGTACAAGATAGATACAAATTAAATGGTGATGTCCAAATATTATCTAGTGAATTTTTATGGAGAAAAGTATAAACTAATAATAATGATTGTTAATTAAAATATCGTAAAGGTAGAAAGTCGTCTCAAAATTTGAGCCGCACCGTAATAGTAAGAGTGCGGCTTAGATCCACTAAAATGAACATATGTAATTTGGCTAGAGAAATAATTAAGTGGAACTTACATTACCTATTCATAGAGGATGTCAAGGTTGTGAAAATAAAAAAAATTCCTTCGCTTTGTGATAATTTCTACCGAACATTAAGTTGCTTCCGCAAGGAGACACCTATAAGTCTCTTAAACTATCATTTATGAGTTGAAATACTATAAATATAAAATATTATCTCATGTAGGGTAAGATCGAGCCCCAACCATCTTAATAGTAAGAGAGCGGCTTAAGTCATTGTCTCCTCCCTTCCTTCACCTGTTATAAGTCTATTAAGCTATCATTTATAAGTTAAAATACTACAAATATAAAAACTCATCTCAGGTATGATAAAGGTCGAGCCTCGACCATCCTAATAGTAAGAGTGTGGCTTAAGTCATTGTCTCCTCCCCTTCCTTTTTGACCATCCCCTTCACCCCTTAAACTACACTCCCCACCCTCCCATTCTTAGAGCATTTTGCAAGATTAGATATAGATCATAATAGACTTTCTTGATTGCTTATCGAACACTACAAAATTAGTAAAAACAAAAATAACTTATTTTCCAAAATTTGTTTTATAGAAAAACATTTTCAACATACCCTAAATGAATAGAAAATTTGTGGAGAAGTCAAAAGTTATCTAGCTTCAATATGGGCGTTGCACCCCCACCCCCACATCTTTGACTTCACAATTGTGGAACGGTCAAAGATAATCATATCATGGAATTGCAACTAGTTGTCTAGGTTTTTTGAATTTTATACCATATGCTAAAAACTAACAAATTTATATGTATACATTGCTGGCAAAAATTTTGAAAAAAAGGTGTTCGATTGACTATCCTGAATGCTGATTATAGCTTTGCCCATATGCACTAAATTGGGGAGATGTGTTTTCATTTTGAGAAAATCCCTAATAAAAATAGTCCCTTAAAAATATTCTTTGAGCAGTTTTGGTCCTTCCTGTTTGTTAAAAATGAACATTTTAATGAGAACAGTGATGGAATTTTAATTTGATAATTTAAAGCATTAATGAAGTTCAAGTCTTCGATTCAATTTATTACTCTGTTATAATTTAATTTATAACCTAAACAATAAGATTTATATATTTAAATCACATTTAGTTTCTTTAAATGTGCAATTGCATACACAAAAACAAACGTTAAAGAAGATGATAAGAGCTCGGCTTGACCAACTCTACTCAACCGAGGTTATAGTATTATTGTTGCAAAGTTTGATTGGATTAATTTGCTCTGGTTGGGGACTTGGCTTCAAGCGCAACTTGAAAAAAGACTCGATTAATACAATAAAGTTATTATTAGAGATGGCTTGATTAGCTCGATACCTGAATTAATTTATTTTCATATACTGGCATATGATTTCATCTCCTTTTTCTTTAAAATATTTTTGAAATTTCCTCTCCCCTCTCCTTTCAGTCGAGCTACTTCGTACGTTGGTCGAGCAACTTCGTACCTCCTAAAGGGGAACACCAGCCATCTGCTAGCATTGTGGTTTTCCATCGATTCCTGAGTGCCTAGGTTGCAGTGGTAAGAGTCGCTGCCGATGAGTTCCACCTGCCAGAGTCTTCGATAAAAAAGAGGTGTTTTCTGGCTTATGCTTTTTGGCAGCTATCTGGCATTGGGTGTATTGGGATCTAGAAATATTTTGTGATGAAAAGGGTATTAGTGGAATAGTAAAAGTGAATAGAAAGATCAAATAGGAAAATTCATTTAAAAAACAATTAGGTACTATTGGACGTAAAGTTGGACTTTAAATCCCTATATATTGATGCTAAACTAGATAGTTATGTTGCGTTTGGCTTTTCGTATTTATTCAAGCAATTATTGAAATATTAATTAGAGATTTGGGCACAATTCTTTTTATAGTAATTAATTGATTTAAATTAATCACAATTTATTACTTTGTCAATTTTTGTCATTTGCACTTTTGCATTTCAAGAAAGATAAAAATTCTACATTTGATTCACATTATTGAGTTCACACGATGCAACACTCAAATATTTGGATTGTATTAGGCCATCATAAATATTTAATTCAATTATTCCTTTGCAATGAGATAGACAGTCTTAGATTCGTGATGAATGAGAATTTCTGTACTCCAGAAATCGTTGATAATCCTATTTATTATTTAATGGCATATTATCAAGAAAATCATGATAGCTACAAGTTATTTCGCGGCATATTAGAGATGAATTCTATGGCTAATTATGCTGATAAATGCAAAAATCATCGCTAATCATAGCTAATTCTGATTTTTTCATAGTCTTTGTTAATGAATATACAGGAAAAAAATACAACATGAAAAGTAGAATATATATAAGTGACTCCATACGTCATAGCTAGGGCTCGAAGCTGGAATAAATATATATATTAATGATAGTCATATATATAATAAGAAATTGTACCTTTAGAATGCAATATATGATTCTATAAATTTAATAACCATATATTTTTCTTTCACAATTGTGCTAAACGTTGAATATCAAAAGGGTATGCATCAGTTGCCCTTTGAGCTCTGTAAGATCTTCTTCCAACAATTATATTTGCAGCTGGATGAAATGCATCCCAAAATAAATATTCATTTCTATTTGGGCATGGATTTTGAAATGGTAGACATGTTATTTGACCATTGTTCCTTCCTACTCCACAGCATCCAGCGTTCGTCACTCTAAATCCTGAAAAATAATAAAATTAAACGTAGAAATATCTTTCAGCAATTTACAAGCACTAAATCTGTAACTAATTCTATTTAACGATCGATTATTAAGACATTTAAAAGAGAGACAACTATTCTTATGATTAGATCAACCTTGCGAAAATCTTACGTGACTGATAATATTGACTGAATGAAGCATTAAAATGATCGAAATACTAGGTCGAGAAAAAAAGTTATCGACTATCAATAGTGTGTTAATTAAGTGAGATGTTTAAGACAGATATAAATGATAGTATAGATAGCTACTCTTACGTTTAGATCAATCATGTAGAGAACTTAAACGACAGATAATATGGACCGAACAGAGCATTTAAAATAAAATAGTAGGGAGGGAAGGAAAAGTTACCAAAAGCAAAGGGATTATCAATTAAATCTTGAAAAATTCCATAAGCATTAAATAACTTACTTAATCTATTTATTTTGATTTTTAATAAATTTTACTACATCACTATCAAGTAACTTACAATGAAAATAATTACCAACCATGCATGTATCAATTATTGATATTTAATTATTTTTCTAATACATAGAGTTTTAATCTGTTCATGGGTATCTACCAAGTAGAACTATGTATCAAATACAACCACTAAAATGTTAAAAATATGTGTAGTATGAATTTTATCTAAAAAGGAACTACTACATTATAAAAATAAAAACCAGATGCCTAAGTACATGATCCAAATCGAATGTATTCTGGAAAATTAAAATATCATTTCTCTTTGGGAATGAAATTACAAGTCTTTCTGTTGTGGCCTTCATGGCCACAACGATCACAATAATTTGTGCTCGTACTTAGCTTCTCATTGGACTTTTCACGTTCAAAAGATGAAAGTTGCCTAGTTGAGAATGTTGAGATGGATGTGTGGGCACACCAGGAGCGACAAGATTAAAAATGAGGCTATTCGGGACAAGGTGGGAGTGGCCTCGATGGAAGACAAGATGCGAAAAATGCGACTGAGATGGTTTGGGCATGTGAAGAGGAGAGACACAGATGCCCTAGTGCGGAGGTGTGAGAGGCTGGCCATGGATGGTTACAGAAGAGGTAGGGGTAGGACAAAGAAGTATTGGGGAGAGGTGATTAGACAGGACATGACATAGTTAGAGTTTACCGAGGACATGACCTTAGATATGAGGGGTGTGGAGAACCCACATTAGGATAGAAGGCTAGTATATAGTCTCGTTATTCTTCTCTATTCATAGGTGCATTAGCGCATTACAATTTCGTGTTCTCTGATTTATGTTATTTCTATTATTTCTGTTATTATTTATTACTTTCTATACTTTGATTACTCTATTTTATCTGTGACGCTTTCGTTATTTGTTTTCCCCATATCGCTTTTAATCTCTTAGCTTTATTTGACATCTTTTTATGATTTTATTGATCCGAGGGTCTCCAGAAAATAACCGTCCTACCTTGGTAGGAGTAAGGTATGCGTACAGTCTACCCTTTCCAGACCCCACGTTGTGGGATTTCACTGGATTGTTATTGTTGTTTTTTACTTAGCTTCTCATTGGAATTCTTTTTTCTTCCTTTCTTTGGTCTTCCTAGGATCCTTTTGTATCTTGGTGAAAAGAAGACTTCTTCCAAAATTTCTTTTGGAACAGACCAATCTTTCTTATCTGGCATTGGAACCATTGACAATTCATACGTTTGCCAACGCCTTTGGCTTATAGTAATCGGAGCAGTATGGGTGCATGTATGTAATGTTCTTGCTCTTCAACACTACAATTGCGTGTGGACATGGCATCTCGTCTAGTTGAAACCTGTCACAATTGCATGTTTTTCTTTCAAGACTCACAATGTATCTTCTACCTGATTCACAAACAGAATATAGATATTCTGATGAAGCAACAACCTACAGAAAATAATTATCATAGATATGAATACAAAACTGAAAAAAACAAAAACTATGTATCAAGCAGATACATACTGTTAAATAACTGATGTGTACCTTCATTCTCGAATACTTCATCATGCTTACTACTAGGTTATCTTTGAATTTTCTATCAAAGTATGTTTTGTATAAGTTGCTATTTCTCTATTTTTGCAATTCCAAGCACCAAATAACATTCTTGTCTTCTCCAAAAAGTCAATTATACTCAACTCACGTGCTTCAACAAGACATCCATTGATACATTCTATGATGTTAGAAGTCATCATTCCCCTTGCTGATAGTTGCATAAACCCTTGACCACTTTTCGTACCCCACATTTTTAAAATACTCATCAATTTTTTCAACTTTTGTCATTAATTTTTTGAATTCATCTTTTTGGTATGGCTTGGCCATCGAGTAGAAGAGGTAACTTAGTATATTTTTGCTCCTCCTGGAGTTAGTACACATATTTTTTCATATATGTCATATTCATGCAAAGTAAGGGAAATTGGAAAATACAATACTTACACTCTTTATTATGTTTTCGTTCCTATCTGATACAACACACATATTGTCCCTCTCACCAAATGCATCTTTGAAGTTCCAGAAAAATCATGACCACGATGAATCATTTTCTGTATCAACAACATCATACACCAATGGCAATATTCAACCTAAAAATTATTCTCAGCCATAAAATAGTTATTAGACTTCATCAGATTCACAACAAATGTGACAAATAAGATGACACATTGTTATTCAATATACAACAGTAACAAAAAATAATACCTGCCCTATCAAGTGTGCTAGCTGATACAAAAGTCCTTTTATAAGGTCCATCAAGATGAGCACCGTCAACAAGAACTACAGGTCTACAAAACTGAAAACCTCTCATTAATGGACTTAACACTATGAATAGATACATGAACTCATCAGTTGGTGACTTGTGGATAATTATGCGCGAATTTGGATATACGATTTTTAGCATATGTATGTTTACAGACAGCTGTCTATATCCATCAGCAGGTTTTTCTCTTAACATCTCCAAAGAATGTTCTTTTGCACGCCATACTGGTTGATAGGTAATATCAACCCCATAGGCTGCTTTAATATCCTCTTGTATATCATTAGGGGTGTGAATTCTCTTATGATTAACTAATTTAGCTGCAGTGAATGCACTAACAAAAGCCTTTGTAAAATGAATTTTGTTGAAAATCCTATCTCTTAAGGGACATGAATATTCACTATTGAAATATCTCACTTTGAATATATCGGAGTTTTTCCTACACGATACTTTCATTCTCTAAAAACAGTCATCTGAATAGCATATTAATACATAACTCCACATTTTTAGGAAATATTATTAACATGTATAAGATACATAGAGATTCATATGTAACATGACCAAATAAAAGTGCATATTGACAGCAAAATATTTTTCAGTTGTACCTGATACATAATAATTAGTATGTATCATGACTATAAAACAAAAAATAAATTTCCAAAATCAATAGTATATTAGGGAACCTTATTGAACTTTATTAGATACATAATATTATGATGTATCATGAATAAAAACACTCCAAAAAAAACTAAATGAACCAGATGCGATCTGAAATGTACATAGTGTTACTTAGCCACTGAAATTCAGTGTTTAGTAATGTATCACAGATTAGATTTTCACTCACTTTCTATAAACAAAACTTATAACTATATGTATCAGATAGTTATTAAACAATTATACTCACTATATCAAACTCAATATATATATATGTCTACACACTATGTATTTATATATGTCAGAACTCATTAACATTTCAGAACTCATTCAATACCATACACATAGCAAAATAAATTCAAATGCTCATACCTTTTACTGTCAGATCTTTTAACTTTGAAATTGAATCCATTATCAATTTTGTATTTGGCCATTACAGCAACTAGTGTTGCTTTGTCCTTATACAATTGCTTCTCCTTCAGTTCCACTCCATTTATATCAGTTATGTAGTTCTTCACATCCAATTCTGGTATATAACAGGTTGCAACATTATCATATTTTTCTAAACCAAGAATTTATGAATCATTCATGTTTGCTTTGACACAAACAATTGCTCCAGATGTAGAGTCGAATGCTTGTATCTCACATCTCTTTCTATCTGATGTTATGCACATGGGATACATTATGAATCCAGGCTCTTTCTTTTTCAACTTTATGTAAATATTAACACCTATATCATTACGAATAATCATTGGCGATGAGTTACCTTGAACGATGTATAGATTTTAATATTTTTCACTGATTCATCTATGGTCAATTCAGCAGCAATTGCTGATTTTAGATTCACGAAAGATATATTATCGCCCACTATGATTCCATCACTTTTGTATCATTCATTACTCACCTCGGATTGCCAGACTTCAGCATGTCTCAGTAAAATTGAGATAATCATCTCGAATAGCTTGATGAATTTCAAATTTTGGTTTGAAGTTTGTTTGGATCCTATGCTCTGCTTTTTGAATTTTTCAAATTTCTCATAATTGTTATGCTTTGTTTGGGTTAATTCCCTTATTTAACTAAGTAATTGATTGAAAGAAGGAAACTTAACTTGATTTACGTTACTTTTCATAAAAAAAAACCTCAACAACATTAATTATTATGTATCAAATGGCGATGTATCAGACGCAACTCTTATGTATCAGAAAACTATCCAAAAATAGGAAATTCGGGAAATTTTAAAAAATGTCGGGATAAGTTGTAATTGGGCTTTTTCACTATGAATTTAAGTAAAATCTACTATTTATTATTCCTATTAATATTACTATTCCTTTTCTAAGTAGGATTGTATATACTTATTTATATTCTAACATTGTCCATTGAGGGCACAATTGGGGTAGAGGATGTTGGAACACTAACGACAGGTTGGCTCCGAGTGTAATGGTTGACCAGAAATGACAAGTGCTTCACCCTTTTGATGATTTGGTCTGTTAACTAGCTCAATTTCAGGTCCTTGTTTAAAGCCTTAATGTCATGGACATAGAGTTGTTTAAAACTCAGATAGTGGTATCCTGACAATAGAGGAAGCTGGAACTTGAGGCCAGGTTGCTTGCCTGTTGATCATGAAGTCCCATAGTCTATCCTTTTTTGAGATTTTTATCTGTACATATATTTTGAACCGAAGAACGGAAAAATAATTTAACTATAAAAAACACCCAAATTTGAGTTTGCCAACACTACTAAAAAGAGTCAAAAAAGCGACAAAACAAAAAATGACGAACAACATCGCAAATAAAATATGACGGATAAAACGATGTTGTCCGTCATTTTTATTTATTATTATGTTTTTTTACTAGGAGCGACGGACAGTGACGCTTAGTCCATCGCTTATTTTGGAGATTTTTTTCGCTAAAAATAAATTTTATTTTTATATAAATATTTTATATATTTTATTAAAAATAATTATTTATAAATTAAATATTACGACTCCGTCCGTCACAAGTATTTATTTTTTATTTATTAATATTTTTTTAACATAGCGACGGACAGGGTCGCTAAGTCCATCACTTTTGATCAAAAAATTTAAAATAGCGACGGACTGGATCACTTTGTCCGTCTCTTTTTGGTCAAAAGGGAGGTCAAATTTTCTAAAAAAGAGACGAACTTAGAGACGTTGTCCGTCACTTTTATTAAAATATATCTTAAACAGAATGTTGTTTTTCTGTTTCCCTGTCTCTAAATTCGCTCTTCTCTCTCTCTTCTCTCTACAAATCCACCACTTCCCATCGCCGTCCCTCCTCCCACTGCCATCCCCCCACCCCGGTCGTTGTCCCCCGCCTCCGCCGCTGCTGCTTTAGGAGTATTATTCATCTTAGAGGTTAGGGCTTAAACCTTATAAAAATTTAATTTTTTTTATTTGTCATTTGTTAGTTAGTTAATTAGTTGATTACATTTAGTTTGTTGTAGTTCATTTGTATATTGGATTGTGAAATTAGTGAATGTAGTTATAGTTTTGATTTTAGGGCTTAAGTTAGATTTGGGTTGTTGAATTAGATTGTAAATATTTTAGTAATTTGTGATGTTAGTTAGTTAATTAGTTTATGCCATTTATGTTGTTGTAGTTTATTTGTATATTGGATTATAAAATTAGTGAATCTAGTTATAGTTTTGATTGTAAACTTTAAGTTAGATTTGGGATTTTTGTATTAGATTGTAAATTGGATAGTTCATAGTCTCGTTATTCCTCCGTATTAGTAGGCGCATTAGCGCACTATAATTTTTTGTGCTCTGACTTCTGTTATTATCTTTCTATTACTTTTTGTACTTTGATTACTCTATTTTATCTGCGTCGCTTTCGTTATTTGCGTTATTTGATATTTTCTTTCTCATATTGCTTTGAACTTCTTAGCCTTATTTGACCTCTTTTTATGCTTCTTTTGAGCCGAGGGTCTCTCAAAAACAGTCATCCTATCTTAGTAGGAGTAAGGTCTGTGTACACTTTACCCTCCCCAGACCCCACGTTGTGGGATTTCACTGGGTTGTTATTGTTGTATTGTAAATTGGATAGTAATTTGTGATTTAGTAGTTACTTAATTAGTTTATTTCATGTAGTTTGTTTGTATATTGGATTATAACTTAGGAAGTTTTGAAGTTTGAAACTTAGAGAAAATATTGAAACTTAATTAGAGGCTTGATTTTTAGGACTTTAGAAGTTATAATTAGAATAATTTAGCTACTTGAATTTTAGGATACTTAAATTTAGAAGTGAACTTAATTAGAACTTTGAAGTTGAGTTTTTTGTTAACTTTAGAAATTTTGTTGAAGTTAAGCTTCCTTTTGAACAAATTAAGCTAATGTTGAACTTTAGAATAACTTAGATACTTGAATATAAGAAATTTTGAAGTTTGAAACTTAAAAAAATATTAGAAATTGGATACTTGAATTATAGGACTTTAATTTAGAACTTATACTTAGAATAACTTAGATACTAATTTTGAACTTTAAGTTTGTATAATTTTTGAAATCTTTAGACTTTAGAATTAATTAAGCTAAGTAGAGTTAGATATTTAAAGTCATGATGTTGAACTTTAGGACTTTTGAAGTTAAACTTAGAAATTTTTTAGGTTTTTATAAATTTTGAATTTTTTAGACTTTATAGCTAATTTGAATAACTTAGATACTTGAATTTTAGGATATTTTAATTTAGAACTTCAACTTGAATGTCATGAGGTTTGAAACTTAATTTTTACTTGAATTAATTATAACTTGAATTAATTAGAATATGAACTTAATTATAAGTTAAATTAATTAGAAATTGAAATTAATTATAACTTGAATTAATTAGAACATAAAATTAATGATAACTTGAATTAATTAGAATATGAACTTAATTATAACTTGAATTAATTAGAACTTGAACTTAATTATAACTTGAATTAATTAGGACTTGAACTTAAGACAAAGCCTGTGGGAAGAATTAATATTGAGAATGTATTACATGTGGCGTACCAATATGATGTTGCACTTGTTCAATAACAAGCTGATGTTGAGTTGGAAACCACACTAGAACATCCTCAACACATATTAGAAGAGGTTTCCGATGATGAACTTATAATGCCAAATGTTGAGGAAGAAGTAAATGAGGAATATGAATCATTTAAGGAGGAGGAATGGGATGACAATGAATATGAAACAACTGAGGAAGAGGAATGGAAAGATGATGAAAATGAAACAAACGAGGAGGAATAGAGTGGTAGATTATAACTAGTAATTTATTTAATTTATGTTTTTTTATATATTGTATTGTTACTTTACATACAGATGTCATCTGGTGATGGTGATAGATCCCGGGATCATCTTGGGGTTAGCCATTTTTCTAGGAGTACAAAGAATTCTAGGAGACCTATTGATCCAGAAGATATCCCAAAACATATTTCTTCAGCGCCGGAGATGCAGTGCCACCGAGCTAGTCCTACACATATTCATGTTGTTCCTTTTGGGACAATGGATCCTTTAGTTTACCATAGTCAGTTCTGCAGACCATGTGACGCTTCTTCTTCTTCAAAGATCTGATATACTTCATATGATCAGACCTCCATCTACCCACAAAGGTTATTGCTCGACCCCAGAGAATAGCATCTTCGTCTACTCCATCTCTCACATATCTACTTTGAGAGTTACAGATTCTAGTGTTGATACTGACACTCCTACAACATCAGTTTCACCTTCTTCTTCTAATAGACTAGTGGCAGCACATGATGTGCCTGGGTTAGCTCTTGGGAGAGGGACAACCTTGAGAGAGTCATGATTGAGCCTAATGGATCCTCGTAAGTTTAATATTTTATTTATTTATTTTTGCTATATTAATAAATTATTCATGAACTAATTACATGCTTATTATGTGTCTTGCAGGTGGCCTCCTTCGAAGGAGGCTGCTAGGTCTCTTTAAGAGAGTGTTAGGAGGCTATATACTGAGCCCTATCACTCTTAGTAGGATATTTCAAATAGTATCTGTCAGGCGATGTTTAATGAATTCAAGGTATATATATGTTTAAATCTATTTTTTAAGTTACATTTAATATTTTTACTATTCTTTACTTAACTAATTATTTAACGTTGTTCATTTTTTCAGACTTTATGTACCTAGGAGCCAAAGTATAATATGGTCATTGCGACCACTTTTGAAAGAAAAGCGAGCGTCAAACTGTCAAGATGGCTAAAAAAGTTAGGGATGATCGGGCACCTTCGAGTTGGATGTTGCCTCATATATTTGAAGAATTATGCCGCTATTGGGATACTCAATAATTCAAGGCTTTGTTCGAACAAGGAAAAAAAGTAAGAGTCAGCCTAAAGGGTGGCTCGTTGCACACCGGAGGTGCAAAGAGTGTTGATACGATTTAGAGGGAGATGGTAAGGTTTCTAAATTTTAAGTTTAAATTTATTTTTTAAAATAAATCATTTGAAAAAATATTATTTTATTAATTATATTTTTATTTATAGGAAAAAGAATTGGGACACACTCCCTATTATCATGAAGTCTTTAAAAAGACTCATGTAAAGAAAAAGACTAATGCGTCAGATCCGGATGAGTGGGTGGAGGAAAGGGCCGAACGAGCCTATGTAAGTTATTTAACATAATATATAATATATTTTGATTCTAACATTTATTTTTAATACATACATACATACATATATATATATATATATTGATTATAACTTTTATTTTTAATATGCAGAAAGATTATGAGTGACACATACATGATATGAGAGATTCGATCCAGCTAACGCCTGAATAGTCCACTCAAATTTGAATAGAAAAAGTGGTTGGAGGCAACTACAAGGGCCGAATATATGGAGTGGTCTCTAGGAATAATGCACGACGACTCCAATCAGGTTTAGAAGGTATTGGATCATCGCGTCAAGCTGAGGTCGTTGACGGAGTTCAGATAGCTGCTATGTCTTAGTAAATTGCAGAACTTACATTCGCATTGACAGAATCTGAGAAAAGAACGGTTGAGGAGCAAAAACGTATGAATGAACAAGTTGAGCAAATTAAAGAACAAGTGCTCAATCTAGCCCGTCAGCCTCCGCCCCATTATTCAAGTGGGTTCACTCCGAATGAATTCGATGATAGTGATGAATACATTGCAAATAGTCCTTAGGTTTCCTATATTAGTTTATGAACATTTTGGAAATAGCTATTAAGGCATCTTATCCTTCCTACACCCCACTTGTGGGAGTTCACTGGGTATGTTGTTGTTTTTATGCATTTTTTTGGTGGTTGTGCGTATTTGTGTACTACTGAACTTATGATCATGTGTTTGGCCCCCAAATGCTCGGTATTTGTCTTCTCTTTCCATTCACCATTATTATAAGAAGTGGTTGGATGAATTTATTTTCACTTTTAGTTTAATACAGAACTTTGCCTACTTTTTTGTTTGGATAAAAAGGATTTGTTCCGGGAAATTAAACTCCCCCTCTCCCCGGGGAAAGAACAAAAGGAAGACTCAGATTTCAACTGCAAACTCTTTATGTTATCTCCATGTAAATCTCTCAATAGCAAAAGGAATTATGGCCTTGCTTCTTCATTGACAGTTGTTTGCATCTTACCTGAGAAATCATCCCTTTGTTTTTTCTTTGGGTTGTTACTAGAGATAATTTACATGTAAAGTGTGAAACATAGTGGTGAATCTGTGGTTTATGCTTACGATGTTCTAAAACTGAAGGTGTGACCACACTTAGTGTTGTTTATATGAAGCTTACAGCAGTTGAATTGCTCCCTTACACTTCCTCGTGTCACTTTTACATTCAATCACGCAATAGAGGACATCACTGTTAACCATATTTAAATGATGACTGAGTTACTCCTCTTTTCATGTAAAATGATATTCCAAGATTCAGTTATTTGTCTAATTCCACCTTTTTTCATTTTTTTTCGTTTCTTATCTTTAAACTAGCTCATGTTGGAAGGGGAGCGTTGGAGTAACTGGTAAAGTTGCTACCAAGTGACCAAAAGGTCACCGGTTCAAGCCTTGGAAATAGTCTCTGGCAGAAATGCTAAGTAAGACTGCGCACAATAAACTGTCGGGTCCTTCCCCAGACCCTACGCATAGCGGGAGCTTTATTGGACCGGGCTGTCTTTAAACTAGCTCAAGTTAAACCTAAGGTTCATTCTGTAGTTAAGCTGAGAGTAATTAAGATGCACCAAGTAGTTTTACAGATAAAGTTTAACTGCATACTTTTGCTTCCTTTTTGGTGTAAAGGAGAATTTGTAAATGAAGCAAAATCTACACTTAGCCTGTTAGAATCTCTGTAAGATCAAGAAAGGGATTTATTTTTGGCGCTCCCTTAGTGGTAGCTTTGTAATACAATTACCTTTCTCTAAAAATAAGTAGTTTACTAACATATTGACATAACTGCTTTTTATAATCATAAGCACTATGGCTTTGCTTATTATAATGAAAAGCAGTTATGTCTATGGCTCAAGTTTCTCCCAACTAGTACAATAATTTTTACCCGGGATTGCACAATGAGACTCCTGCGTTTGACTCCGTATCATTTTATACTTTCCAATATAATTGTAATTTTGCGATATTGCTTCTGTTCCCCTGGGATGATATCTGCTCCTTTCTGATCCCTTTTTAAAAATATCATATACATGTAATTTACCGACACATCTGTTGCTTTTTACATTTTTGTTTTTTCCTTTTAACATAATCTTACTGCTACTTCTATCCATTCTTTTTCAGAAAGGATTGGACTCTGCCGGCTTCAGGAGAAGGTGTAGGCAACCCACAGATAACAAGGACCTCAATTGGTGGTTTATACCACACTCCAGATGTACAGTCTCTTTGGTCATTGTTAGAAATCAAAATGAAGAGCTACGAGATTTTGGGAATTTTCTGTATATCATTGCATAATCTATCTGTCCCTATTTATACAAAATACCTAATGAATAAACTATTAAATAAAATAAAATTCTATACATATTTGTGCTCTTCTTATTGGTCAAAAGGATAACAAACTAACTAATTTTGTTTCTATGTACAGGTTTCACTAGACTGAGGTGTATGGCTCAGATTTAATTGATCAAACTATTTTCAATGGCTGTGATACAATCTTGGACATTGAATGGCTGTGATGCAATCTCATATATTCAATGGCTTTGATGCACACTTTGGAAATCAACGGTCCTGATGAATTGTGTCCACTACCTTGGACACATACAAGAAGACTCTGGAAGTCTTCTGAACTGTCGCTTCATTTCTCTGAAGATGAAGTTTGAAGCTGAAGAAGTTTGAAGCTGAAGAGTCATTTCCTTCTTCTTCTTCTTTCATTTTTCTCTTCATCTTCTTCATCTTCATCTTGCTTCAGAGATGGTTGTATGCCAACATCCCCCCTCAAGTTGGGGGGAAGAGTCATAACACCCAACTTGGTCATGAGCTCACGGTGAGAAGCCCCAGAGAGAGGCTTGGTAAATAGATCGGCAAGCTGATGGTGAGAAGGAACAAAGTGAAGCGAAATCAAACCGGAGATAAACTATTGACGCACGAAATGACAATCCAAATCAACGTGTTTCGTGCGTTCATGGAAGACAGGATTCCGAGCGATATGAAGAGCTGCCTGGCTATCAGAATGAAGTGGAATAGGAAGAGAAGGAGGAGAGGAGAGGTCATCCAGGAGGCGCACCAACCAGGTAAGCTCCGCTGTAACTCGTCGCATCGATCTATACTCTGCTTCGGCAGAGGAGAGGGAAATAGACATCTGTTTCTTTGATTTCCATAAAATAGGAGCACCTCCTAGTGTAATGAAGAAACCACTAACTGATCTCCGACTGTCCTTGCAGGAAGCCCAGTCGGCGTCGCAAAAAGCAAGTAGATCAAAAGAGGGCGTAGATGATAGAAGAATACCTTGGCCTGGATATTTTCTAAGATAACGAAGCACCCTCTGAGCAGCGGAGAAATGTGAAAGACAAGGCCGCTGCATGTATTGACTAAGGCACAGAACTGCATAGGAGAGATCAGGTCTGGTATGAGTCAAATAATTTAATTTGCCAACTAAATGCCGATATTCAGTGGGGTTGTCCAGTAAAGGTCCATCATCAGCTTGCAACTTCATATAAGGGTCAAGAGGTGAGGTTACACTTGAACCAGTACAGTCAAAATCCTTAAGAAGATTCATAGTAAATTGTCGTTGATTGATGATGAAGCCCGAGGCATCCCTGATGATTTCCATACCCAGAAAATAGTTGATATCACCCAACATTTTGACTTTGAATTCAGCATTAAGAAAATGAGTAACATCAATGATTTCGGAAATAGCATCCCCTGTGAGTAAAATGTCATCCACATAGACTGCGATAATAGAGATAAGACCACCAGTAGTCTTGAAAAACAAAGAATAGTCATTTAAAGAACTAGTATATCCTTTGAAACTCAAAGCTCCAGCAAGCCTAGCATACCACTGTCGAGATGCTTGCTTAAGACCATATAAAGACTTCTTGAGAAGGCAAACATGCCTAGGTGAAGGAGGTTTCAAACCTGCTGGAAATCTCATATATACCTCCTCTTGTAATTCTCCATGTAAAAAAGCATTATTGACATCAAGTTGAGACACTCTCCAACCTTTCTTTATAGAAACTGCGAGGAGACATCTAATAGTGGTCATTTTGACCACTGGGGAAAAAGTTTCAGTGAAATCTATGCCTTCTTGTTGAACATCCCCCCTTACAACCAACCTGGCTTTCAGTCTTTCTATGGAGCCATCTGATTTATGTTTCACTTTAAATACCCATTTACAGGGCAAAGATTTCTTCCCTGCAGGCAATTCCATTACTGACCATGTCTTATTGTCTTGCAGGGCTTGAAGTTCAGCTTCCATTGCTTTTATCCAACCAGGGTGTTGGCTTGCCTCAGCATAACTTGTAGGCTCTGAAATTTGTGAAAAAGATTGAAGAAGAGTCTGGTTGGAAAGAGATAGAGATGCAAAGGAGAAAGAGGTTGGTGTTGTGGGATGAATAAAGCAAGAACTTGTAACATCAGTCAGCTGGATGCTGTTGCAGATGAAATCTTGAAGGTAAGCAGGTGGTTGTTTAATTCTGGTTGATTGTCTAGTGGATATAGGATGAATTGTAGGATTGGATGGTGGAAGATCATGAGAATCAGAAGATGGACCAGAAGATGCAGTATAAGGAGAGAGTTGAGAAGTAGATGGGGAATCTGAAGAAAAACTAGGAGTGTTGGGTGAGGGTGTGAATGAGGGTGATGATGTAACAGGTGATGAAGTAGAGATAGGTTATGGGGACTCAGCAGCAAGGTCAAAAAGTGGAAAAAGATTCCCACCTGAATTAGAGACTTTGGCAAAAGGGTAGTACTCTTCATGAAACTTTACATTCCTAGAAACAAACACCTTCCTGGTTTCCATGTCCAGAACTTTATACCCTTTTTGAGTTTGAGGATATCCCAAAAAAACACATGTTTTAGCTCTAGGTTGAAATTTGCCTCTGTTTTGTGCTAGACTGGAAACAAAACATAAACATCCAAAACACTTAAAATTGTTGTAGGATGGTGCTTTTCTGAAAAGAACTTGATATGGGGATTTGTTCATCAAGACCTTAGTAGGCAATCTGTTAATGATATGAGTGGCAGTGAGTATACACTCACCCCAGTATTGAATAGGAAGTCTAGACTGGAAATATAACCCCCTTGCCATTTCCAAAAGATGTCTATGCTTCCTCTCAACAATTCCATTTTGTTGAGGTGTTGCTACACAAGATGTCTCATGAATGATCCCTGTTGATTTGAGATAAGCAGCCTCTAGTGATCCTTTTCCAAGCTCTAAGGCATTATCTGATCTTATCCTTTTAACTTTGACTTCAAATTGTCTTTCTACCATTGACAAGAAATCCTTGAGAACTGGAAATGCATTAGATTTAGTTTTCAGGAGAAAAGTCCATGTCCCCCTGCTATAGTCATCCACTATGGTTAAAAAATAGGAATAATCATTGTAAGTAGCTTCCTTAAAAGGACCCCAAGTGTCAATGTGAATTAATTCAAACATTCTCTGTGTTTTGATGAAACTCAATGGGAAAGGGAATCTACTTTGTCTAGCTTGAGGACATATAGGACACACATAATTTGAGCAAGAAGGAAATTGAATGAAATTTAAATTCTTCATTGCTGGAAAAGGCAGGTGCCCTAGTCTGATGTGCCACAATCTTACATTAGAAATAGTGTTTGCATGCACACTAACAGAAGAGTTTTTACATTCTGTATTGGATACTAAAATAGGACTAGGAACACTATTTGTAGCCACTGCCTTTGAAACTGAAACTACTTCCCTAGGAACTATGGAGTTTCCTCCTTTTTGAATAGAAAAAGCTTCCTTGACTTGGCTTGGCTCTAATTTAGTAGGCTTGAGTAGGTAGAGTCCATCCCCTACTTCACCAAAAACTTGTTCCTTCCTCAGGAAAGGGTCCTGTAACACACATCCAGTAAGAGTGAATAAAAGATCACATTGAAGTTGCACACACAATCTATGAACTGACAGTAAGTTGTATTTAAATTCTGGGACAAGCAAAACATTGTTCAGAGTCAGATTAGGATGAACAGAAACACTTCCTATATGTGTGACGGAAATTCTAAAAGAATTGGGCAAACTTATATTCAATGGTGCAGGTAAAGGCTTAAGAGTTAGAAAGAAATTAGGATTAAAACACATATGTTCTGAGGCCCCTGAATCAATGATCCAGGTGCTAGTGTTATATACTGCAAAACATGAACCTGAATATTTTAGAATAGTACCAGCCATGGCATTGGCATTGAGAGCTGAATCTGATGTACTTGATTGGCAAAGTTTCATTTCCTTTAGTAGTTGCTGTACTATTTCATTATATTGTTCTTTGCTAAATTGGTTTCCTTTGTTAGTGGTGAATTGACTTGATTGAGCAGTAAGTGTGGGGCACATGTCCTCAGTTTCTTCATTTCCTATAGCAGCATTTCCTCTGATATTGTGTCCATACTCTTTGGACTTGGTGAATTCAAAATCTTCAGGGAAACCATGAAGTCTGAAGCAGTCATCATGCACATGTCCTGTCTTCTTACAATAAGTACAAGAAACATTAGAATTGTATTTTGCTCTCCTCTGCTTGAACCTCTGGCTAACTCCTCCTCTTGTAGGTTTTGCAGCAGTATGTCCATTGAAATGAAGACTGTTTCCTCCCTTGTTAAGTTGATTACCAGGTTTGTAGTTTCCCCTCATTTTCCCAGAAACCATAAAGGAACCAGAATCAGCTGGGTTGCTGAAAGCAGTAACACTAGCTTCTCTTTGATTTTCATCTTGCAGTAGCAAAGAATAAGCCACATCCATTGATGGTAATAGATTCATCATGATAATAGTACTCCTAGCTTGAGCATAAGCATCATTGAGGCCCATAAGGAAATGAATTAACTTTTGATCTTCTAGTGACTTTATTAGCTTAGCCTTACCATCACATATACAGACACAGGTGCAATGTGAAACAGGGTTAAGAGAGTCTAGCTCATCCCATATCCTTTTAAGCTTGGTAAAATACCCAGCTATGTTGTTGTTGCCTTGCACCACAGTTGATAATTCTTTCTGAAGTTGATAGAGCTTAGCTCCATCCAACTTTCCAAATCTTTGTTCCAAACTATCCCATAGCTCTTTAGCTGTTTTCGAATAAATAACACTATCTCTAATATCTAGAGATAGTGCATTCAAAAGCCATGCTATTATCATATCATTTACACAGCTCCATTGTTCATAATCTCTAGATGTTGGTTCTGGTGCTTTAATGCAACCATTGATGAATCCTAATTTCTTCTTTGCAGACAAAGCGATAAAGATTGATCTTCTCCATCCTGGAAAGCCTCTTCCATCAAATATAGAGTGAATGAGATTCATTCCAGGAGAATCTGAAGGATTGAGATGATATGGATGGCTTACATCATAAGTCACCATGGTGTTATTGGTTGTATCACCTACTGATGGAGCATTGTCACCCATTTCTGCTCAGTCTTCTGTGGGCAAAATTGAATCTGTGACAATAGTAATGAAAATGATGACACAGAAACTTAGAGATGGATCGAGCTCATCGCTCTGATACCATGTTAGAAATCAAAATGAAGAGCTACGAGATTTTGGGAATTTTCTGTATATCATTGCATAATCTATCTGTCCCTATTTATACAAAATACCTAATGAATAAACTATTAAATAAAATAAAATTCTATACATATTTGTGCTCTTCTTATTGGTCAAAAGGATAACAAACTAACTAATTTTGTTTCTATGTACAGGTTTCACTAGACTGAGGTGTATGGCTCAGATTTAATTGATCAAACTATTTTCAATGGCTGTGATACAATCTTGGACATTGAATGGCTGTGATGCAATCTCATATATTCAATGGCTTTGATGCACACTTTGGAAATCAACGGTCCTGATGAATTGTGTCCACTACCTTGGACACATACAAGAAGACTCTGGAAGTCTTCTGAACTGTCGCTTCATTTCTCTGAAGATGAAGTTTGAAGCTGAAGAAGTTTGAAGCTGAAGAGTCATTTCCTTCTTCTTCTTCTTTCATTTTTCTCTTCATCTTCTTCATCTTCATCTTGCTTCAGAGATGGTTGTATGCCAACAGTCATAGAGTTTAATAAAATGAAAAAAAAGATAGTAAAGTAAAATAGGGGAGATTATATGAATACACACCTCCTGTTCTCAAGAGGAAAATTGACCTCTTTTGTAGGAGATTTAAGAATGCTGGACTAGTTGTATCTTCCTTCTTTTCAGTAAAAGGAAAATTTTACGTCATCATGATGAGATTACATGTAACATACATGTGCTTCTGATCAGGTAACAATTAATCTTAACATGATAAATTACTTTTCTGATCTTTTGAGGGCAAATAGACTATTCTCACTTGAACTTGCATAATTAATTTAGAAATGTTCATCTAGCTTCGCAGTTATAACATAGAATTTTTCCATATGTACCACATAATGATCGTAGGGGCTGCAAGAAGTGACTGAACAGTGAAGGAAGCCATTGGTTTCTCATTTTATGCTGCAAGTTCATTGAAAGGATTGCTTTATTTATCCACATTTTGCGTGGAGTGTTCAACATGTGCTGTCTTTACCTTCTTAGTGTTTACTTCATCTTCCTCTATATAATGTTTTTTGCTGATTTTTTAGTTCTAATGGAAATTGTAAAAGCCATTTCCTGTGAATACGTTTGGGTCAAACACTTAAGAGTTACTAGTGTCATTACATTCTAGTAACTCAAAAAAGATTGAGAATCAGTTGGAGTATTTACTGGTAAGTTTCATAAAATATTAGGGGAAACTAATGTTGAAATAGAAAGTCAATTGGGATCTTTGGGAGTACTTCACTTCAACTAGTAAGTAGTCACTAGTCAGTTGCAATTCTCAGTTATTTCTTGTAGGTGTTGGAAAAATAATAATCTCATCCACAATAATATTCACCCCAAATAGCAATAACAAGAAAGTAACAACGACATCAAATATTATAAAGGGATAAATATGATACAGTAATAGTGATGACAACTTGGTAGTATCAAATATGACTATTTTTTATAAGAACAACACTCTTTTAGTTCACACAACTCACTAAAATATTACTCCCACAATATTTTCTCACAAACTAAGAAATAGTTTGTGGATTACTCTTTATTCTCTTTATTGCGCTTTCTATTTTTGATGTGTTTTCAAATGTTCAATTGATACTCTATTTATAGAGTTTTTGAACCTCTTGATTGACATAAATGTGACAATCAATTTCTATAAAGTTAGGTTGCCAGCATTCACCAATATTTGACTAACAATTTGAACAAATGTGGAAGCCAATTTCTACAAAGTTTGGCTACCAACTTTCACCAAATTTTGACTATTAATTTCAACAAATTTTGATTTTTCTACTTTATTCCAAGGCTTGATCTCAATCTCTGAAAATCTTCAAATTTGAGAGGCTTTGTAAAAATATCCGCAACTTAATCATGAGATTTCACATACTTGAGTTCTACCTCTTTCTTGGCAATGCATTCTCGGATAAAATAATATCTTGTGTCTATATGCTTGCTCCGATCATGATACACTGGATTCTTGGCAAGTGCTTGCGCAGATTTGTTATCAACACAAATTATTGTGGCTTCAATTTGTGGCAAATTGAATTCCTTTAATAATCGCCTCAACCAAATAGCATGGCATGCACATGATGTTGCTGCCACGTATTCATTTTCACAAGTCGAGAGAGTAACAATGAATTATTTCTTTAAACTCCAAGAAATAACACAATCACCCAAGAAAACACAACCAGATGTGATTTTTCTATCATCAACATCTCCCGCATAATCACTATCATAATATCCCACAAGGTTAAAATCATTAGAAGAAGAATAAAATAGCTCAAAGTCGATCGTACCTTTTAGGTAACGTAGAATTCTTTTAGTGTCCTTCAAGTGAGTGGAGGTAGGAGCTTTCATGAAGAGACTTACTACTCCAACTACAAAGAGTATATCTGGTGTCATACATGTCAAGTACCTTAGACTCCCCAAGAGACTTTTGAAAAAAGTGGAGTCTACCTTTTCACCATCATCAAACTTTGATAATTTTATTCCACTTTTCATTGAGGTGTTCACAGGGATGCAATCGAACATGTTGAGCTTCTTCAAAATCTCCTTTGTATAACTTTCTTGAGATATAAAGATGCCTTCCTCCATTTGTTTCACTTCTAGGCCCAAGTAATATGACATGAGCCCTATGTCCATCATCTTAAACTCAAGGGACATAGCTTTCTTGAAAGCTTCCAACAAAACTAGGTTATTACCCGTCAGAATAAGATCATCAACATAAAGACAAACAAGCAAAATATCTCCATTAGTATGAAGTTTAATGTAAAGAGTATATTAATGGAGACAATGAGTAAATCCATTGTCTTGGAAGTACTTGTCAATGCGACTATTCCACGCTCTTGGAGCTTGCTTCAACCCATATAAGGATTTCTTTAACCTCAACACTTTATCTTCATGATTTTTTATCACAAAGCCCAATGGTTGCTCAACATAGACCTTTTCTTCAAGAACTCCATTCATGAATGCCAATTTGACATCTAGTTTATGGATTTTCCACTTCATTTGTGTTGCCAAAGAAATCAGCAGACGAATCATCTCCATGCGGGCAACGGGTGCATAGACTTCCTCGTAATCAATACCATGCCTTTGTTTGTAGTATTTAGCCACAAGTCTTGCCTTGTATCTTTCTACTTCTCCATGAGCATTTTTCTCTGCCTTGTAATATCCATTTGACTCCAATTGCTCGATGATCCTTGGAAAAAGTTGTTAATTCCCAAGTGTTGTTCTTCTCGATTGATTGGATTTCCTTCTTGATGGCTTGTATCCACCTTTTGTCTATAACAACTTCATCAAAATTCATTGGTTCGATATCAGCAAAGATACAACACAAAATCAAAATTAGTAACTTCTTCTCTGTTATCATAGAGTTTTTTGATGCTCTGCATTCTATGCGGCCTTTCACTTGAACTCTCTTGAGTAGGCAAAGGTGCAATATGTAACACCCCTCAAAATTTTTCCAAAGATTTGTACCCTTCTTGTGTTCGGGAGGGGTCGAACCCGAGTATCTTGAAGTATATTTGCGAGTTAAGATGAGTCTCTGAGGGACTGAGCAGTGTTAGAGGTGGTGTGGGGTCACCAAGGACCCCTAGGACCGAGCTAAGTCCAAAAGATCTGTCGTAGTTAAGTTTAGGATGAGTTCGTATAAGGGCCGACTTTTAACGACCTTATCTTTTGAAGGACGTCAATCTAGGTGGCCCACGACCTATAAAATTAAAGGTCGTTGAGTCTTCTTTCCAATGCCACCAAGAACGTACCTTTTGGAGTTCGGAGTCAAAAGATATGACGATCCTAAGATGAACTAGCACCGCAGGAATTTCATTTTTGGCCTGGGTTGCAACTGTTGGGGAAATGGAATTGGCGCTGTAAGGGCGCGACGCGCCACTATCGCGCCAGAAACATGCTTCAGTAGTTTGGTCCTTGGCGTGATGCGCCACTAAAAGTTGTGCAGGGTTTTTCAGGCCAAATTTCCAGAACTCAGAAAATATGGCCTTGGCGCTGTAAGGGCGCGACGCGCCACTATCGCGCCAGAAACATGCCTCGGTAGTTTGGCCTCTGGCGCGGCGTGCCACTACGAAGTGTGCAGGTTTTAGGCATAATTGGCCTGGCGCTGCAATGGCGCGACGCGCCACTATCGTGCCAGGTGCGTTTTTAGCCTATTTTCAGAACTTTGAGAAGGGGCAATTTGGAAATTGCCCCAAATTATATATGTATCACCCTAGACTATTTTGGGATCATTTCTTCAGCCCCCACTCTCTCTCTAAAAAGCCCTAGGAGCTTCTCTCTCTCTCTCTTCTTCTTCTTCTCTATTTCCAACAAAAAGGAGTCCAAGAGCTTCAAGATTTGAGTCCTCCATTGAAGACCCAACCACAAGGTTTTATTCAAGTCTTCACTAAGGTATGTAAGGCTATCTAAAACATGGGTTGAGTTCACCCATGTGCCCTACTCTTGCCTTGAGGTTAGATGTTCATGAAAATAGAGTTTCTTGGTATGGTTTATGTTTGTATGAACTTTGTCTCCTAGTTATTTGATGCTATATGTGTTGATGTTGTTGAGCTAAGAAGTCCCTAAAATCCTTCTTGTTAGAATGAGTTGATGGAGGTGACTTGTTGTTATGCCTTGTTGATCTCTTTAGCCATGTGATTATGTTGCTTAAGTCAATTTCCTTAAATGTGCTATTCTACTTAAATTGTTGAGCTAAAGTCATAGAGTTGTGCTAAATCTTGAGGAGATGTCATAAATATTTATCTAAATGAGGCTTGATTGAATTGATTTGAGGATGGAATTGACGAGTGGACAAGGTCCTAAATGAGACTTGCCATTATGACTTAATTGAGTTGAAATGAGAACCGAGTTGATGAGGTGGCAATGTGCCACATGAAACTAGCCGTGAGGGCTTGTTTGAGATGATTAGAGGGAGTCTTATGAGCATAGAGTCATGGGAGGAGTCTCGAGCACCAAAGCGGGCAAGAGTATAATCCATACTCAAACCCCAGAAACTACGCCGCCAACGTATGTAGGGATGGAACCGTTAAAGTCGGATGCTTCCCATGGGATCGAACCATTAAAGTCGGATGTTTTCTATTTTACTGTCCTGAAATGATAGGACTTGACTAATCGATGGTATCCATGATTAGGGAGGTGTTCATGCCCTGGCAAGGTATGGACGGACATAGCAACAATGTCTGATTGTTGTACTATCATCGGCTCATAGGTGATGGTTGTCGGTTAAGAGAAACTCCCATTTAGGCCTTGATAGTGCTCCGATTCAGTTGAGTTAAGTGACTTATGAGTTAGTCCTATCTAAACTATTCTTGTTGGACTTAGGACATTTGAGTGAGTTGTTATGTATATATATATGAGTTAATATCCTGAGTTGATATTGATGCTTTCTTGATGTTGTTTCCTCCGGTCATTTTACATACTCATACATTCCATGTACTGACGTCATTTGGCCTGCATCGTTTCATGATGCAATGACAGGTACCAGAGATCATCAACCGGCGCTCCGTTGAAGATCCACTTACATTCCCAGCTAGTTGGTGAGTCCTCCTAGTTCCCGGAGGATATTGAGCCTTCTTGTACAGTTTTGTGGTCATTTCTTTTATTTTAATTGTAGGTAGCCATGGACTTGTCATTGGCACCTTCTAGACTTGGATAGAGGCTTTATAGACTAGAGTGTGGGAAGGTTGGACCATTATTTTAAGGAGTTCTATTTTTTTCTTGTTTTGTTGGGTTGAATATGTTTGGCCTTCGGCCCTGAAATATGAATAGTATGCTATGATTGACCCCTCTTTTGGGTGAGTGTGATTGAATGATGAGGTGACTGAATCAGGTGGTTCGCTTGAAGGTCAGAAATGGCTTTCAGGTGCCGGTCACGTCTAGGGTACCCTCCCGGGGCGTGACACAATATTTGTTGGTGAAGAAGGTGGGGTAACATACTATATAGGTGCCATGATCTCCTGTTCTTCTTCATCTTTAAAGTATGGAGGAAAATCATATATTCTTTCTTCCTGAGTCTCCCAATTCAATAATAAGGTGTTTGAACTCGTGTCATATCCAACACATACTTGACACTTCGATCGTCAAGTTTAGCTCTCCCTTGAAGTGGAACATGAGCATAGGCTATGCTTTCAAAGATTCTAAAGTGCTTGACACTTGGCTTTCATCCATTCCATGTCTTTTGAGGCGTTTGATCTCACACATTTCTTGTTGGAGACCTGCTGCTCAAAAAAAACTGCACAAGAAACAGCCTCGACCTAAAATTCTATTGGCATACTTTTAGCTTTCAACATATATCTAGCCATATTAATGAATTCCATGAGATTGACAAAATTCATTAAATTCTTTTGAAGTGAATTTGTCTTCTCTATCGGATCTTAAAGTTTTAATTTCATAGCCACTTTCTTTTTCTACAAGTACTTTAAAAATTTTAAAAGCAACAAAAATTTTCGATTTTTGCTTCAAGAAATATACCCAAGTCTTTCTACTGAAATCATCAATAAAGAGAAAGAAGTATTTACTTTTACCAAAAGAAGGTGGATCAATTTGACGACACACATCGATGTGTACAAGCTGGAGTGGCTTGGTTGCTCTTGACGTGGACTCTTTAGGAAAATTCCTCCTTGCGTGTTTTCTAAGAAGACAAGTTTCACACAACTGATTGGGATGGTTGATTGATGGAATCCTATCAACCATTTTCTTGTTGCCCATTGATCTGTGTGCTTCAAAATTCAAGTTCCCAAATCATATGTGCCAACACTATGAGTCATCTTGCACATTAATCTTCAAACACTTTGCATCAATGGTATTAATATTCAAAGAAAACAACCTATTCTTTTCCATATTCACTTTAGCAATTAAGTTGTTACTTGAATCTCTAAGCTAGAGATGCATATTTTTCATATGAATATCATATCCTTTTTCAAGAAGTTGACCCAAACTCAAAATATTAATTTTCAATTTTGGCACATAGTAAACCTCACTAATCAATTTGTGGCCATTATTTTTACAAGATATCAAAATTGTACATATCCCTTCAATTTGGACCTTTGAGGTATCTCCAAAAGACACATTACCTTTCACCGTCTTCTTCATTTCCACAAATTTGTCTTTGTGTCTATACATGTCATTACTTTCTACATTGTCAAGATACCATGAACTGCAATCATTTGTATCTTCTTCTTTAAGTGCAATTAACAGTATTGACTCATCTTCGTCTTTGTTGTTGTCAACAAGGTTAGCTTTCTCTTCAACATTGATATGACATTTCCAAGAGTAATATTCAAGTTTATGATAGGTATAGCCCTTAATTTTAGATTTGTCATACCTCATTTCATAGGTACCTTGATAAGCTCCACGTCCTCTACCTCCTTGTTGTCCACGACCACAACATCTGAATGATTGGTGGCTTTTATCTTCATTGTTGAGTTTATTAATATAGCTTCTTCCTCTTCCACGGCTCCCACGACCACCACGATCGCCAGGTCCTCGCCATTGTCCATTTCATTTATAACTTTTTACACCTTCTAGATCTTTGAAGGATGTCTGAGTTTTAAGAAGTGGCTCTAGTGACTCTTCTTTTCTCCTTTTCATCTTTTCTTCATGGGATTGCAAAGAACCTTCCAATTGCTCTACATTTATAGAGTCTAAATCTTTAGACTCCTCAATAGCACAAACCACATAATCAAATTTAGGTGTTAAAGAGCGAAGGATCTTTTCTACCACACGCACATCATCTAATTCCTCCCCGTACCTTCTTAGTTGATTCACAAAGGCCATCAATCTTGAATAGAAATCCGAAATAAATTCGGATTCTTTCATTTTTAAAACTTCTAAATTAGCCCTTAGTGTTTGAAGTTTTATCTTCGTTACTTTATCAACTTCTTGGAGAGAATTTTGTAAAATCTCCCAAGTTTCTTTTGAGGTGGTTGCATCTGTCACCTTCTCAAACATGCCATCATCCAAACACTGGTGGATAAGAGTGAGGGCCTATTGATCTTTCTTTCTTGTCTTTAACAAGACCTTCTTTTCATTTTGGGACAAAGTTTCCTCATTAGCGGGTTTTGTATATCTTTTGTCAACAATGTCCCTAACATCTTGAGAGCCAAGAATGACTTTCATTCATAGACACCATTTTTCATATTTTTTTTTTGTAAGACCAGGGTATTGAAAGGACAGTGGACTATTATTTGTCATGGCTCTGATATCAGGATGTTGGAAAAATGATAATCTCACTCAGGATCATATTCACGCTAAATAGCAATAACAAGAGAGTAAAAACGACACCAAATATTATAAAGAGGTAAATATGATACGATAATAATGATGACAACTTGGTAGTATCAAATATGACTACTCTTTTATAAGAACAACACTCTTTTATTTCACACAACTCACTAAAATATTACTCCCACAATATTTTCTCACAAACTAAGAAGATTACTCTCTATTCTCTCTTTTGCTCTCTCTATTTTTGATGTGTTTTCAAATGTTCAATTGATACTCTATTTATAGAGTTTTTGAACCTCTTGATTGACATAAATGTGGCAACCAAATTTTACAAAGTTAAGTTGCCAACTTTCACCAATATTTGACTAACAATTTGAACAAATGTGGAAGCCAATTTCTACAAAGTTTGACAACCAACTTTCACCAAAATTTGATTATTAATTTCAACAAATATGGCTACCAATTCCACCAACACTTGATTTCTACAGTAAGTCTGGGCATAAATATTGAAAAATGAGACCAAACTAATCCGGTTCTTTCTTTGGTTCGGTTTTGGTTCTATGTTTTAATAGAACTTTGGTATTCAGTTATAGGGTTTCGGTTCTTCAGTTTAGCAGAACTTTTATTACTTAATTTCTCACCAAACTGTACAGTGTCACACACATTGTACTTGGGCCAAAAATTTCCGAACTTTTGGTTTGTATCTACTGACTTTTATGCTTGATGGCTGCTGCTCGTTGTCGTTGATTTCTTACATTGCTGCTATTCGTCGTCGTTGATTTCTTGTGTTGTTGGTACTACTGGTTGTCTACCAGTGAAATTTCTTTCTTTGTCCCTTCATTCATTATTTTTCCCTCATTTGCTTTCCATTTTCTTTTTATATTCTCTTATCTTAATGCTAGTTGTTTTAATTAAACAAGAGAATCATACAATTGCAGAAAGCTGCAATTTAATTTTTGTGAAGAATTGAGGCAGTGATGCTATAGTTTTTGGCAAATAACAATATTAGTTTGTATTGAGGTACTGTATGGCCCAATTTTCAATTTAAAAACACAGTGATCCATTCTGAACTAAAAATTAGTTCATTTTGCAAGCAGAAAAGTTGCTGCTCATGAGTTGCACCATTCAGGCCTTAAACAAATCCACATATTAGATGCTATATTTGACATCTCTTGATTTCTTACAGACTTTGCAAGATTTTCTTGTCCTAGGGATTTGAGAACTAAACTTGAGGTCTAAAAGTTAAGAAATGCAAAATTGAGTTAAATTTCAGAAACCTACTTAGTTATCCAAGCTTTATAAGGAATCCAAAATTCCATTTATCCACCGATGTGGGATATTATTGTCACGCCCCGAGAGGATACCCTAGGCGTGGCCGGCACTCAGAAACCATCTCTGGCCTCCGAGAAAACTACTTGGTCTCATCATTCATTCGTTCATCAGCAGAAGACTTAAGGAAAAAGAATAATACTTATGTGGGCTCGCCATCATCAACATCAAATGAAAGAAATAATCCTTAGAAGAAGTAGTTTCAAAGAAGAACTACTCCAATTACATAATCAAACTCTATCTATGAAGCCTCTAACACTATCAGACGGTGCCAATGACATGTCCATGGCTACCTCAAAAGAAACATAATACTCAACAATAATAAAAGGATAAAGAGTTCCTCTGAATACAAGAAGGACTCACCAAATGGTCGGACAGTAATGATCTTCAACGATGCACCTGTTGAGGATCTCTAACACCTGTATTTGCATCATAAAATGATGCAGGTCGAATGATGTCAGTACATGGAATGTACAAATATGTAAAATGACAGGAAAGTAAGGACAGATATCAAGAAACTCCTCTCAGGAAGACTAGGCTCAGAACTCAACATCATCTCAACATCAACATGTAATGCAAGTTTAATAATAATAATAATAATAATAATAATAAGCAATGCTTACTCAGTTGGGAGTTTCTCTAACCGACAACCATCACTTATGAGCTAGTGATGATACAACGAAGCGATGTCATTGCCACATCTATCTAATACCTTGCCAGGGTAAAGGACATCACCATCTTGGATTCAATAATCGAAGTTCTCTTTTGGGGACTTAAGAGGTATAGCCTCCATCCAACGCTGACTACGTAGTTCTAGGATTTGAGTCAATTAAACTCTTATCCAAATCGGTGTTCAATACTACTCCCAAAATATGTGCTCATATTAACATCATCATCTAGTCTTATTGAAAAAACATCAAACTCATCGTAGTACCTCTTCATCAATCATTACACTTCAAAACATTATTTACATCTCATCAAAACATCTTGCTCAAAACATCATTGACTAAAATATATTTAAACTCGATTCTTTTGCTCTTTAAAAACTCAATAAAATACATATTTAGTATTAATTCAAATCACTCTTTTTGTCAATAAATATTAAAAGCCAATATCTTTACTCAAAACATGTGTAAAAATATTCATGAAGATCAAATCAATTAGGGTTCATGGAAAAGTAGGCACGAACAATAATTCCAATAATATGAGACATAAAAATAATAATAATAATCTCAATGCATAAATATATCTAACTCAATAGAAGAAGAATTAGCTCATTTAGAATTCAAAAATTAGGGTAAAACTCAACTATAACTCAATTATGATGAATTTAATTATTGGGCGCATGAACGAACTCAATCCAATGCTATGAATAACCTTACATACCTGGAATTCGAAGATTTACTCCGAATTGAAGAACTCAATGACTTCTCTTGAACCCCTAGCCTTTTTTCCTCGCCGAAACGTTTTGTGTACTATCCGGAGTATAAGAATTATCGAAATAGTATTTCTGCACTACTAAAAACTAAAATGATATTTGAGAATGAGTAAAGAAGTGTATAGAGAGAAGAGTTGCTTGAGAAAACTTGATGAATAAAATGAGGAAATAAGGTGGGTATTTATAGGTGTGGAGGAGAGACCTAACAATAAATAAAAATAATTACAAAGGATGATCTTGAAAATTCAATGGAGGATTGTGATCTCATGGATGATGTCAAAAGGAGGACTATTGATGTTATGGGTGATGTCAAATGAATCTAGATCTTTTTATGGTTGGTGAGATGAACCTTCTTTTAACGGAATACCATTTTTTGGAGCTGCGTTTGAACAAGATAACTTCCTAATTAGGATTTGGTGTTATGAATTGTAGATCTAGAATTATACTTTCATGTCGTTTAAGAATCAATTAATTTGGAGCATCCTACCATGAGATATGAATTTGCTTCTACAAAGACACCATTTTATCACAACACCATGTCTTGTAAAAATTAATTTATGTTACCTACGTATCCTCCGAATATTAAGATATGGTCTGCATGAAAGTTGTAGGTAATGATGTTGGGGTTGTTCAGAAATTTGAATCACCTAATTTGGATTATTCTATGAAAAGTTATGCATAAAATACAAAAGCAATATCGTTTTCGTCGAGAATTGAAACACCACATACAATGTTTTAGGGGGTGTTACAATTATATTCCATTAATCACCCCTTCACGCCCAGATTCGAAGTTCCACTGTCCGTTCCAGTGCATGCACATTCTGGGCTGATGAGATTTTCACCACTCGTGTTCAATCTTTTGGGGCCCACATTGTGTCTTGCTTTTATATCATGTAAAAAAATGGATATTGGGTCAAACTTAATCTCAAAAGTTAGCTCTTGAATGGAGGATTTTCCAAGTCCATATAAGACTATCCAACTTATTAATCACTGAGACTTTTTCATTCTTTAACACCTCATCTCACGTCAATTGTTGGACATACGAAGCATGCACAATTTAATTTGGAACTCCAGCATCAAGTGAGATAGATCCTGTACATTGGCTTCACTCTAATGCTCGGACAAAGTTTTGAAAATCCGACTCTATGAATATGGCGTGTACCATTAAATAAACATATCATAGCCTTTTTTTTCCATTAATAATTGGAGTTAAATCTATCAGTGCCAGAGCAAATATTGGTTAAATTCTCCCTTCATTAATAATTTGAATTAGATTTATCATTGGGGAATTTTTAGATATGACAAACCTTTTAAGGATAATTATTTCTTATGAGTATAGTTTTCTTAATTATTTATAATGACAAATATAAATTTGTCATTATACAAACGTTGTAGCGAATTATACAAAAGTTGTAGTGAATTATACAAATGCTATATCCACGAATTATTTGTGTACCGAAATATACAAACACTGGTATACATATATATTTATATATCTGGCAAGCAAGATTCAGAGAGAGGAGGAGAGAAGCGAGTGAGATCGAGAGAGGAAGGAGAGAGGTGAGCGAGAGGCGTATTATATATGTATATCTGTCGAATTGTATATGTATATTTGTCAAAAAATTGTATATATGTAACTGGTATATATATGCATTTGTATATCTGACAAGTGAGATTGAGAGAGAGAAGGAGAGAGGCGAGCGAGATCGAGAGAGGTAGGTGAGAGGCGAATTATATATTTATATATGTCGAATTGTATATATATATTTGTCAGAAAAATTGTATAATGGTAACTGATAAACATATATATTTATATATCGGGTAAGCAAAATTTGTCATACTACATAAATAGATAGCTATGTTTGCTGCGAGCTATAATTATTTTAATACATATCCTAAACGCTTAATATAATAGTAAGATTTATCAATCTACATAATTTTCCATTTATCATTACCATATATAACAAAAATGTGCTAGATGTTCCCGTTCTGACTCATGACAGAAACTGACTAATAATAGAAACTTTCCAAACATCATTTTTTTTCGAGGGAAAGAATCAAATTTATTCTTAAATTATGTGAAATTATTTAAATTTGCATTGAGCTTTAAAGAACAAGATCACTATTTCGACGGTAAAATCATTATTTTTCTTCAAACACAAAACCTCCAACAATCACATATTCCCCAAAGCTAAAATTAATCACTCTCAAGCCTCATCAGTTAACCCAAATAAACTTACGATAATTAGCCATATTAATGCACCACCTGTTAGAATATGTCGGTGTATATGCATTCTATTAGTAAAATAAAATATTAAGTGCATATGTTAGTGGGTATAAATTGTGGCAGAAGATGACTATTGGTTCTTGTAACTTATATGACCATTAGTTCTTGTAACTCTTATGGTCATTAGTTTTTTGTAACTCATATGACCATTAGTTTCTTGTAACTTATGTAACATCTATCATATTCATCTATCCACATTACTACCCCTCATTTTCCTTCTTATAAACTAATAAATAATTTAAAAGACAAAAATGATTTATTCCTACACTAGTAGGAAAAATATTAATAGTCTTTTTTTTTAACTTGATCAATTAATCAGGCATAGCAGGGACCACAAATTTTATTAACAGAGGCTTCTAATTGTAATATTTAATTCGTAGAAGCATGAATTAGTCATATTATAACAAATCACATATTGTACCACTAAAAATTTGTAATTACACTCTTTAATTTAATTTTAAAATTTACCCTTACAACTTATTTAACTCTCCGTGTTAGAATTACCGACACAATCAATTAAATCAAACTTCTAAAAAATTTAATTCATTAATTAATTCAATCCTTTATTTTTATACTTAAATTATTCACATGACAAATGTAAAATCTACCTTCAGAGTTTCACGCGCAAAAATTATAAACAATCATAAAAAAATGTCTTCTATCTCAAATCTGAGTGATGGTTTCTATCAACTAATTATCACGATCGTCACTCTATGTTTTATTTGGAAGTACTTTGTTAGAGTATTTGTGAGTTTAGCTACCAAACTATATATAAGGAAACATTTGCGTTATTACAAGTATAATTATAATTATGTCAAAATAAATATTGTCCCTTAAAGTGGTTAGGCCGTCCCGTGCATTTTATAACCTTCATGTTATGCATTGAGGAATGTATTTTTAAAAGTGAATTATATATGTAATATCTATATGTATTAAAATATATTATATTTGTTTTGCTAAAAAAAAAAGAAGTATTATGTAACTAAAACAAACTATGCATGTAATATAGATATATTAAATTGTGTATAAAAATAAATTTTGTGTGCAATATATATGTATTGTAAGTGTCTCAAAATGTATTAGACTTATTTTGATAAATAATCAGCACTATATATTAAAAGGGAATTATACTTGTATTGAAATTATATAGTTATAAATAATAAATATTTTCTAAATATGGTACATTTAGGTAAAATTCCCTTTAATCTTTAGCCAATTCTTAATGTTAAATAAAATTTATATCAAAATATCTCTAACTAAATACGAAAAACACCAAAAAAATTATTTTACTAGAACTAGAACATTTCTTTAACCTCCAAAGGTGGAGATTAGGAATTGCCTAGTCCATATATTGAATATTGATAGTAGTGAAAATACATAATTGGTGTGTGTTGGATTTTTGTCCAAATTACCCTAGAAATAAGAAGGATGAATAATTCATTCTTATATGAAAAATTCTCCACGCAAAAATAACGTGTGTTTGGGCCTGATAATTTAGTATCTGGGTAATATTTTTCATAAAAAATATTTGGTAGGAAAATAAGTGGATTTTTTTTTGTGATCGATAAGTAAATAAAAATATTATTTTTAAAATATTTATATATGATCTAGACAAATACTATAAGAAGGTGGGTGAGGTAAAAGTGTAGGGTGATAGGAGTGAAGATGAGGTATGTTGGGGAGAACTCAATCAATGTAGAATGTAATTTTTGGAACTTGTTTTCCCTAAAATCATTTCCTCATTTTTAAGAAGCTTATTTATCTAGAATAATTACTTTTAAAAATTTTGTCCAATGAAACACACCCCTAAAATCGTCTTATTTTCTTACCAGTATAACTCCGTTACATCTCAAATTAGCAAATGAACAAAGAGAAAATTTTGATCAATACAAATAGAAAAAATTAATTTTAAAATTCAAATATTTTATATCGTCTTATTATCCTCTTGGTATAACTTCATTATATTTAATTTTACAAATAAATGAAAAGATTTTTTTAAAAAAAGAACAATCAAGCGTCGATGGAAAAATTCTTCCAATAGTGTCTAATTTCATTGAGGTAATATTATTTCAATGATGAAAATAATACTTCTATGCATAATTTTAAAATGAGGGGCATAATTTCAAAATTTAAATGTTCAACGATTTTGTATTTTATCCCCAGTCACGTAAATTTCTATCAATACTTAATATTAATGAAAAGACATTTAACCACACAGTTATTTCAAAGATGGAAAACATACTTCTATGCAATAATTTTAAGTGAGGGGCATAATTTAAAATTTTAAATGTTTAATGATTTTGGTATTGTGTACCTAGTCACATAAATTTCTATCAATACTTAATAATAAGAAAAGAGATTTGACCACATAATTATTTTTCATTTTGAGATAAATTACATTGACCACAAATTTATAACTTTTCCGCAAATACTAAAAAAAATCAATTGTTCATTTTTGGAATATTAATAAAATTTTCAATGGTAAGAAAATGCAATCTAGAGTAATAAAATTTGATATGTCGAAATGGAAGCTGCAGAAATGAGTGAATTGGAGAAGATGACTAAGAGATTTGAGAGGAATTTTGGGAGTGATATTTCATCTGAAGAGAAGAAGAGTAAAGTGAAGTCCTTCTGACTTCCTTCACTACTGTACACATATATAGTGTATAATTAACCACAGTTAGCCATATCTAACTACTATTAACAAACTAACTACTCTTTAACAGAATAACAACTATGCATTTACATAACTAACTACTAACTAATTGCTGTTATGTTTACTGTTATGTGTCAATACTCCCCCTCAAGTTGGAGGGTGCATAACATCTAGCACTCCCAACTTGTTCATCAAATACACATGCTGCTGCTTGTTCAATCCCTTTGTCATCAAGTCGGCCTGTTGATCATTTGTCTTTACAAATTCAGTTTTGTCGATTCCCTCCTTTATCTTGTCCCTTATAAAGTGACAGTCAATTTCTATATATTTCGTTCTCTCATGATAGACTGGATTTGCTGCAAGTTGGATCGCTGCCTTGCTATCACTCCAAATAGCTACTAGCTGATGAACCTTTACTCCAAGTTCACTAAACAAGCCCAGCAGCCAAGTAACGTCTGCAACAACTGCTGCCATGCTTCTATATTCAGCTTCAGCTGAACTCTTGGACACTGTTTGCTGTTTTTTTGATTTCCAAGAGATTAGAGACTCTCCAAACTTTACTGCATATCCTGTAATAGATCTCCTTGTATTGGGATATGCTGCCCAGTCTGAGTCACACCAACATGTAATTTTATGTGCAGGTTGTGCTCTGAAATAGAGGCCCTGACCTGGTGCATTCTTCAGGTATTTGACTACTCTTATAGCTGCTTGCCAATGTGAGACTTTGGGCTCTTGCATGAATTGACTTAGTGTTTGGACTGCAAAGCTAATATCTGGCCTAGTGATGGTTACATACAGCAGCCTTCCTATCAATCTTTGGTACCTTGAAACATTCTCCAAGACTTCATCTCCTTTAACTCCAACAACCTTGTCATATTCCACAGTGGTTAGTTTGTTTCCGGCTTCCAATGAAGTGACAGCTGGCTTTGTGCCAGCTAAGCCCATCTCTGATATGAGCTCCAATGTATATTTTCTTTGATTAAGGATGATGCCATGTTGTGATCTCAGAACTTCTATACCAAGAAAGTACTTGAGTTCCCCCAAGTCCTTCACCTTGAAGTCATGCTGCAGGATCTGTTTGGCTGCTTCTATGAGACTGCTTTTGTCTCCAGTGATAAGAAGGTCATCTACATATACAAGTATTATGACAATGTTGTTACCTGATTTTTTTGTAAATAGTGAGTAATCATGAAGGCTTTGTATGAATCATGCAGCTATCAATGCATAAGTCAGCTTGATATTCCATTGTCTTGATGCCTGTTTCAAGCCATATAAAGATTTCAGCAATCTGCATACCTTGGTCTCCCCCTGTCTCTTGAACCCTTCTGGCATCTCCATATAGACTTTCTCATAAAGGTCCCCTTGCAAGAATGCATTGTACATATCCATTTGATGAAGCTTCCACCCTCTTGAGGCTGCCAGTGTAATCACTGATCTCACAGTGACCATTTTTGCTACTGGAGAGAAGGTCTCATGGTAATCAAGGCCTTCCTTCTGACTGTATCCTTTTGCTACCAGCCTTGCCTTGAATCTTTCTACCTCCCCATTTGCCCTATATTTGATCTTGTACACCCACTTGGAGCCAACAACATTCTTTCCATGTGGAAGATCAATAATTTACCAAGTGTGATTGTCCTCAAGAGCCTTGATCTCCTGTTGCATATCTTTTATCCACCTTGCATCCCTTGAAGCCTCCTTAAAATTTCTTGGTTCAGCTGAGTTTGAGAACTTAGCCAAATAACTTCTATAGTTTTCTGATGTGCCTGCATATGACAAATATTTGTTTATAGAATAGATGTGGTCATGGCTAGTATTGACAACATAGTCATTCAACCACCCAGGTTGCTTGGTTGATCTGGCTGGTCTATTGCCAGTGACAGCAGGAGGAGCAACAGCCAATGGATTTTGTGCTTGTACATTCTCCTGTGCAGCATCATCAGCATCAGGTTCTTCAGCATTAGCAACATCCTTATCAGCATCCTTGTCAGTTTCAGTAGCATAGTGTGTCCCCCTTACTCCTACTGGTGGAGACTGGCAAAGATGAGCAGGGGCAGGGGAGTCATATGCAGCATCAGTATGGTTCAATTGGAGAAATGTGCTATCTATTGAGTCTGCAATGTGACTAAAAGGAAATATATTTTCATGGAACACCACATCCCTGCTAATAAAGAATTTGTTAGTAGATAAATCAAGTACAATGTAGCCTTTTTGAGTTTCAGAGTATCCCATGAGTGCAGCTTCTTTGGCTCTATATGCAAATTTGTCTGATTTAGGTAATGCAGTAACAAAGCATAAACAGCCAGGTACTCTTAGATGATCAAGGGATGCCTTCTTGTGATGTAGCATCTCATAAGGAGTATTGCCCTTCAGGGCACTTGATGGTAACCTGTTCATGAGGTATACTGCATTTTTAATACAGAAGCCTCAGAATTTTATTGGAAAAGAATCCTGAAATTTGATAGCTTTTGTCATCTCCAAAATTTGCCTGTGCTTCCTCTCCACCCCCCCATTCTGTTGAGGTGTATAAGGACAGCTGCTTTGGTGAAGTATTCCCATGGTCTGCAAAAGCTCATAGGTTTGAGAGTTAAAGAACTCAGTACCATTGTCAGACCTAATGGTCTTGACCCTGTAGTTAAACTGAGTATTCACAAGTGCAAGAAACTGTTTCAAAACCACAATTACTTCAGTCTTCAGCTGTAATAAATGGACCCAAGTGTATCTGGTATGATCATCAACAATAGTGAGAAAGTAATTCTTCTTATCAAAAGTAGGAGTTTTATAAGGACCCCACAAATCTAAGTGAATCAATTCAAAAGAGTGTTTTGTTCTAGAGACACTTGAAGGAAATTGTAATCTAGTTTGTTTTGCTAATGGACAGATTCTACAATTGTTATGCACATTTTTGTCAATCTTGTTTTGGAATTCCATCATATTCTTCATTGTGGATATAGAAGGATGGCCCAGTCTTCTATGCCATAAGCTGCATCTTTCCTCAGCATCTGCTAAGTAAACCTGTCTCACATCTTCTCTTCCTTGTTCATCAGAACCTTCAGCTGCCCCTTGGAAAATGTATAGTCCTCCTTGCAATCTACCAATCCCCTTCACCCTGCCACTATAGAGATCCTGAAAGATACAGTGATCAGGGAAGAAATTCACTGAGCAACATAACTCCTTGGTTAATTGTGACACTGACAGTAAATTATATTTAAAATCAGGCACAAATAATATATTTGTGATTCTCTCCTGTCCAAATAATTCCGCACTTCCTGTGTGTGTAATTGGCACTGTACTTCCATTTGGCAAGTGCATCCGTACTTCTTTATTGGCTTGTAGATTATGAATGCTCTTAAGCATTTTGTCACTTGCAGTGACATGGTGTGAAGCACCTAAATCTACCATCCATTCACTTTTTTCTAGCTGGGACAGTAGACAAGTTACAATACCTGTCATGTGGGCTTGATATTCCTCAGAATCATGGCCATGATGCCTATACTAGTATTCTGAATTATGATGGCTACTTTTGTCATCACTTCTTCTGGTGTCTTCAGTATATTGTCTTCCATTATCATCCTTACCTGCATTACCTGCATGTTTCCCTTGATAGCAATCTGCATTATTTGCCACTACAACATGTGCTTCCTTCTTCCATCCTTCATTGTTATCTCTCTTGTATCTTTCTCTGTATCTATCCTTCTTCCATCCTTCACGATAGTTGTTATCCTTCCTGTAGCCATCATATACACCTTCCACTTTTCTGTTGGTTTTGTTATCCCTTTCTGAAGGATATCCAACGAGTTTGTAACATTCCTTCTTTGTATGATTTCGCATGTGATAATGCTCACAATACATTGGACTACCTCCCTTATAGCTATCATTTCTTTTGACTTGCATTGCTATGGGATTGGATTTCTTAGCACTTAACTGTTGACTTTCATCTTGCACCATTAGGGCATATGCCTGATTTACAGATGGTGCACTGGACTTCATCAGAATTTGCCGCTTAGCCTGATCGTAAGATTCGTTCAAACCACTCAGAAACTGCATTAGCCTCTGTTCTTGTAGATATTCAATATAGTCCCTGGACTTTGGACAAACACAGTTTGGAGAAGGAGCTATCAAATCGTATTCACTCCACAACTCCTTCAGCTTGGAGAAATACACCGACACTGGGCTTGTTCCTTGTTTGAGACTTGCAATAGCTGTGTGCACCTGGAAAACTCGCACTCGATTTACCTTGTCAAAGCTCTCCTTCAGATCCTCCCAGACTAAACGCGCATCTGATGCATACACGATGCCGCTTAACAAGCTTTCTGATACCGTGTTCATAATCCACGATAGTACAATTGCATTTACCGTCTCCCACTGTTCATGAAGCGATTCGTCGAACGAATCCTTCGTGCATGTGCCAGTCACGAACCCTAGCTTCTTCTTGGCCAAAAGCGATATCCTCATAGCTCGACTCCATACCCCATAATTTTTAGATCCGGTGAGTTTCATTGGTGCTAGAACACATCCCGATGTGTCCGATGGATGCACATACAAGGGATGGCCGTGCTCTATAACTATTCTTTCAATCGATGCTTGTGATTGTGAGAGTTCACCCATGATTTTCAGTTCTGAACTTCAATGGTGATATTAAGCCTTTCCGACGAATTCCAGTTTCCGACGAACTCCAGTTCTTCAATCGGGACTTCAGCTTCTCTGATCGAAGACCCGCTCTGATCCCATGTCGAAATTGAAGCTGCAGAAATGAGTGAATTGGAGAAGATGACTAAGAGATTTGAGAGGAATTTTGGGAGTGATATTTCATCTGAAGAGAAGAAGAGTAAAGTGAAGTCCTTCTGACTTCCTTCACTACTGTACACATATATAGTGTGGTTAATTTATAATTAACCACAGTTAGCCATATCTAACTACTATTAACAAACTAATTACTCTTTAACAAAAATTATTAACAGAATAACAACTACACATTTACATCACTAACTACTAACTAATTGCTGTTATGTTTACTGTTATGTGTCAATATGATAAGATTTTAAAATTCAAAATTAAAATTTGGTCTCGATCTTAAAAATTAAAATGTTCACACCTAACCCTAACTTTGAGCCCATTTTAAAACTCTACCTTTTTAGCACTTTAACGAGATTTTTGAGACTATATACGTATATATGTGCAATAGTCAGATTTTGAAAGTACACTATATTTTATGCAAATTGAGTCTCTAAACATAAGATATACAACAACAACATTTTTTTCTTAATTCATTTTTTGACTTCACCTCTTGTGTGTGTTGTAGTTCTTCTGAGGGAAAGGAAAAAGGCAGAGAAAATGAATTGAAAGAAGATTTTTTTTTTCTAATCTAAATCATTGATTTAACTCCTCTTTTAATTGATAAATCTGCTGAGGCTTTTGATTTTTCTTCTTTAAAGGGTGAGATCTTTTAGAGAATGGAGCATGTCTTTTCTTGTGTATATTTTTTTGATTGTAAAACTGTTGTTATGTTTAAGCAGCCATTTGGTTGTTTTCCTAGAGAATCGTAAGTTTTTTTCTCTTTCTGGTGATTTTTATGTACATGACTATCTAAAGCTTTTGTTTTTTGTTCAAACTAAGCATGGATTTAAAGTGGATAACCACTACTTGCATTTGAGAAAATTACAATTTGGCTTAACCTATTTAGATACTCGAACCACAATTTGTTTCAATTAAAGTCATATATACATGATAAAATATTTTTATTAGACACTTTCAATTCAAATTTTAAAAGAAACTTTTGTGTATGTTTTCAAATGTCAATTACTTATATATGTTAGCCATTTGAAATATGACAGCTAGCTCCTTACATTATACCCAACTTGTAAGTAAATTTTATTTAGACACTTAAATTACAACTTGTTCCAATTAAGCATATGACCACATGATAAAATATCCTATTAGAGACTTTTAGTACATATTTTAGAAAAACTTTTTAATGTGTTTTCAAGTATCAATTACATAGATATCGTAACTAATTAAAATATGTCACATAATTTAATTATACAATTGGTCTCAATAAGCCGTAAAACTTCAAGCATTTCAGCTCCAATCTTCCATAATTTCACCCACTGCATTGATTATCAGACCATAACTATAATTACATAGATAATTTAATCCACTTCATTGATTGCTAGGTCATATTTATAATTACATAGATACATTAATTATTTAATTCTGATATATTTGCTTTTTCTTTATCTCGGATGAATTAGGTATGGTCAATCACAAGTTCATGAAAGTAGTTTGGATGGAAGAGGAGGTGGCAGTAGGGGTGTACATGGATCGGGTTGGTTCAGATTTTTTACAAACCAAACCAAACCATTTGTGTCGGGTTATTAAATCTATAAACCAAACCAAATCAATAAAAGTCGGGTTTTTCGATATCAATTTTTCTCGGATTTTTCGGGTTTTTTCGGGTTTTTCATAGTATCTAATAAAAAGCACAGATCAGTGCTTCTTAAAAAGAGTTCTAGTACAAAATATCAACATATAAGGTGGAGGCAGAACATTGTTTGAAGTTTTAATTTTATAATATAACTTTATAAGATGGACTTTTTTAGTATATTATTTAGATGAGCTTCTCAAGTCCAAATGTAAATGTAAGAAAGAAAACAAAAATTATGAAAAAATTTTAAAAAATATTTATAAATTACATTTTAATAAATACTTTTATGTATAACATAATTTAAAAATAGTATATCTATAATCGAGTCGGTTTGGGTTAGGTTTGACTTTTTTTAGTTAAAACCAAACCAATCCTATAATGGTCGGGTTTATTTTCCAAACACCAAATCAAGTCAAATCAAACCACTAGTCCGGTTTTTTTTCGATTTGGTTCGATTTGTCGATTTGATGCGGTTTATCGGTTTGACCTGTAGAGCCCTAGGTGGCAGCAACAGAGCTGGAAAAGATGAAGGTGGTGCTAATGCTAATAACTTTGACTTTGAACAAGCAATCAATTTAGTGAACAAAATAAAGGTAAGTTTTCTATTATCTTATGATTTTAATAATAAAGGCCGTCTAGCTTTTTCTTCTTTAAAAAACTTTAATCTTAACTTACTCACTTATAACTTTATAACTTTTTGCAGAAACGTTTAGAAAATGACCATGACTACAAATCATTCCTAAATATTTTGAGCGTGTATAGGAGGGAGCGCAAGGACGTCAAAGAAGTTTACCATGAGGTGATAAAATATTTATAATTTGAATTCACAGATATTATAAACGACACATTCATATTTTTATTCGTTGTTATTTTTTATATGTGTAGGTTTCCATACTTCTCAATGACCATCAATATTTGCTAGATGAGTTCACTATTTTTTGTCAAATTCAACTACTAATTTGGAAGACAATAAAACATTGATGAAGTTGCATAAAGAATAAAAAAAGACATGTACTGAAAAGGAGAAGAGGGGTAAAAGAACTCACAATGAGGATTATAAAGAACCTGATAATGAGAACAATGGAGATTTAACCAAGCAGTATGGCACTGATAAAATAAAAAAAGCCGGAAAGGTTGAAGATGCCTTGAAATGCGAGTTTATGGTTAGCATTGTCAGAAAATCTGTATTTAATTAATTAGTATGTTTTTGATATAAATTGGTTGATCTTGTTAGATGGGGATTTTAATTAAAAGAGACTTTTGAGTTATCTATTTGAGGATATAGGACACAAGTTTTAAAAATTGGGTAAAAGGGACTCTAGTATAATTAGTTATTAATGAGTTATGCTAATTTAAAAAAGAATATTTTTATACACCCCAAAGTTTTGTTATTTACAAATAGGTCCAACATATAAGAGGGTTGTAAAAAACACCTAAACAACTTAGAGTTGTTTAAATATCTTCCGGTTGTTTGAACTAAACAATTTTTGATTGTTTAAACAACTTCTGGTTGTTTGAACTAAACAACTTAGGGTTGTTTAAACATAAAGGGAAAAACAGAGAAGGAAAAAAGTAAAGAAGTTAAGGAAGAAGAAGATGAAAGAAAAAGAAAAAAGAGCGTTAAAAAAATGAAGAAAAGAGAAGAGAGGAGAAGAGGGAAATGAAGAACAGAAGAGAGAAGAGAAGAGGGAAATAGAGAAAAGTTTAAAAAGTGGAGTAAATGAATGAAAATTAGGGTTTTATTAAAAGTTTTTGATTTTTTAATTTTTACCCTAAACTTTTAAATATTCTAATTCAACCCCATCTCTTCATAATTAACATCTAATTAAAAATTTATAATAAAAAAAATTAAAAAAAAATACAAATCCCCTATCTTTCATTTAACTCTCAAAGGTCTCTTTTACCTTATTTTCCCTTGTTAGATACGTATGTCAAAGAGTTCACTTTCTGTGAAAGGGTAAAGAAAAGAGTACAAAGTCCAGCTGATTGTCAGGCATTTTAAAAATGTCTTTATATTTACAAGAAGGAAATAATTACAAGGGAGCAGTTACAAAGATTGGTACGTTTATCATGCATCTAATTTATATTTTTTTGCTCCTATATGATAATAATAGTTGTTTATAATTTCTTCTATTAATGGTTTGCTTGATGTTCATACAAAGCATAGGCTAGACATACGGTACACTGAACACCAATCGTAAGGAATAAATTCTTGCAACTATGATGATGTACATGTTGGCATGGTGGTTGTTGTTTAAGCATGATAGATTTGAAAACATGAATAATACTCATTTCAGGTTGATAATACACTTGAAAAATATCCTGAGCTTATGGAGGGTTTCAATGAATTTATAGAGCGTTATGAACGAGTTGGTATGTCTTGGTAGTAAATTTCATGTTGAAAATGAACTTGCATTTTGATTGGTTATTACTTTTGTAGTTGGATTTCTTGCTAAGTGGGATGAAGAAGAGAAAGACAGAGTAAAATGAGGCTCCTCCACAGAAAATTAAGCTTGAAGAAGTTGTCACCTTTGTGAAGAAAGTAAAGGTTATTCTCCTGCCTTCTCATTTCGATAATTATTATCTTTTCATTTTTTTTCCTTTTTATTATCTACCTGCATTGTACGTATATCTCATGATAATTAATATTATAAATTTGTATTCTAAGCACTTGTCTTATCCAAGGATGGTCACACAAACATCCTTCATGAAAAAATTAGATTGTAGATGGTACATATAAGTTAAAAACAACTTTTTAGTCATATATACTAAAGTTTTGAACATCCTTGACAAAATTTGTAACTTTGCCACTACGTCTTATAAAGTTAATAAAAAGACTAAAAAATAAGAAAAAAGTGTGTGTTTAAAATGTTTCTAGTTTCTAATGTGAATTTGGGGTATTGAAATAAAAAACATGAAAACTTGGAAAGGAATTGTTGTTTTATCATGTCACAAAAATGATGAATTAATGAGCTTATGATTTATACAAAAAAATTATTGATTTTCCAACATCACCGTATGAGAAAATAATAAGGTTCTCTAATTAATTAAATAAGTTAAACAATGAGCAAAAGTAAATAATGAAGCTTTCAAGAATTACTTAATTATTACTACAATTTTAGCTAATATGAAATGCACATACGATAAGGAAAAAGTTTGATCAACATATCTACTGGAGTCCCATGCTTTTATAATAATACTAATATAGATATAGATATAGATATAAATAGATAAAACACGAGTTCTAACTTAAATATTGCGATTATAACTTGGTGCAGGAACGTTTTCAAAACGATAATCATGTGTACAAGTCCTTCTTAGACATTCTGAATATGTACAACGAGGAGCACAAAAAGAACATCAATGAAGTCTACCATGAGGTGATAAGCCATTTTTAATTTGGATACACAAATATTATTAGATGATCTTCATGTTATAATTTGTGACTATCCTTTTCTTTTATGTGTAGGTTGCCATATGTCTCAATAATCATCCACATTTACTTGATGACTTCACAAAAGTTTTGCCGGATTCTTCAAAATCTATCGTCATGCTTAAGCATTATATCGATCAATTAACCATCATCTTTAGTTCCTTATAATAATGTTGTTGTCATGACTAGCTTGGTAATTATTCTCAAGGAACTGTTAGGGAGATTGATTTGTTGTTTAGAATTCTTTTGTCAATTTTATTAGCAATAAATATTGTTACACGATTTCTGGAATATTATCATCTTCAATTCTACTAAATTAAGAAAAGATTTCATCCATCCTTTGTTTTTCTTCTTATATATAGTTATAAGAGAGATCCAATGTAAATCCAACTTTCGATTCACTCGTGGGATCCGGGCGGTCCGGGGGAGAATAATTTTATTAGGAATTGTTTATACATATGGAAAGTGATGTAACTAAAACAGGGGGGTACGACGATTATGCTTCGTCCCTAGCACAAATGCCACAACCCCCCCCCCCAACCTCCAGATGAATCGAATATGGAAATTGATACGATACCAACTCCTAGCAGTAAGCCAATTTCATTCAAATATGCTCTAATGTAATGACCTTGAGGGTCATTTTCGGAAATTCTCGAGAAATTATCGTTTTACCCCTCTCGTTAGTGCCTTCGCGTTTCATTTGATCAGTTTGTGTAGTTGAAAGTGTTAAAATCTCAATGGTTTGTGAATTGGGCAAATTTTGAGTTTAGTTAAATTGCTAAAAAGTATTTTTTGGTACCAACCGAAGCTACGAATCTCGGAACGGAAACCTATCAGTTCCATCAGCTCCGAAATGTGGAAATTGGTTTGGGAGTGTCTTTGTTTTCGAATTTGGAGTTGTATCGTGAAATTGAGGTCCCAAGTTGGAAAGTTTGGTTTTAAATGAGCTAAGTTTGACTTTGGTCAACAATTCGAGTTTGGAGACTCAGATCGGATTTATGATGGTTCCAATGGTTTCGGAAATGATTCTAAAGCTAAAAATGACTTCGTTATAATTTTTAGAGGTTCCGAGGGTATTTTGGGTATTTCAAGTGCCGAAACTAGTTTAGTTGCGACTTATCGAATTTTGGGTCAAGAAAACTTCGAATTCGAATTTTGATGGTTCCATTGTGTCTGGAACATCGAATTTAGTAGGAGTCCATATAAGGTTTGTGTATATGGGATTCCAAACGAATCTCGAAGGTTTGATCGGAGAAGTGAAACATTCCTAATTGCTGATATCTGTCACTAAACCACCCTTCTCCGTGTTTGCGAAGAGATATGCTGCGTTCGCGGAGGGCTTGATCTCATTCTCCGCATTCATGGAGTGATGTCACATTCGTGGAGGGTGTCCAGCCTCGTCTCCGCATTCACGGGGTGATGTGCCACATTCGCGAAGGGATGAAGAGTTCTTCTCCGGGTTCGCGGAGTGGGTCCACATTCGCGGAGGTCATTAAATCCCTGAACCAGTAAATGACGGGATAGAACCCACTTCTCACCATTTTTGAGGTTCTTGAGCTTCTTGAGGCAGTTCTTCGAGTAATTGCATGGGTAAGCAATATTTCACTAAAATCTTTCATATTTCATCATTTATATCATGATTTCAACTCCTACTCTTTACTCTTTAGTTTCAAACCCCAATTTTTTTGTTTTCTTCCTTAATTTGAATTTAAGAAAAATGGTTATTTCTAACTCATTGTGCACTCTAATTTTATGGGTTTTTCAACCATGAGTTCCTTATTACTAGTAGAATGTGATTTTCAAGAAATTTTCAGATTTGACCTTTTTCGAAATTAATTGATTTTTGGACTAATTACCCCTGATTTCAAAACCTATTAGTATGAGTGTCATTGGACTCCTTATGATGCGTATGTTTCATTCTTGATAGTGGATTGTCATTTCGGATGTTGAATTCAAGGGTTGATCATCCGGTAGAGCATTCAAGTGCAGTTTCGACAACTGAGACTTTGGGATGGGGTCATAGTGTAAATTGAGACTGTTAATTACTTTGAGATGCTTGTGTGTGAGCTTATTTAAATTGCGATGCCCGTATGGAGGCTTATTTGTGTTGTGTAACCCGTGTGGGGGCCTTATTTGCTAACTTATCTGTTCTGAGCATATGTGATTCATGACTTGCCTGTGAGAGAGGCGTGGGGGACTATTTGACTTATAATGTCCGTCTGAGGGGTTGAGTTGGGGGGGGGTTTGAGCATACCTGAGTAGTGAAATATTTTCGAAAATGGGAGAACACTTAATCTGAGGCATTTCCTTCCCATTTATTGTCTATTGAGGATGAATATCATATTTAGGTTAAGTTTTGAGAACTTTGAACCTGATTTTACATGTTGAGTTGTATATTACCTCCATGACTCCATGACTTATATATGTTGTGAATGTATTCATCCTCATTCATATTATGATTGATCATTGGGAAGCTGAAAACTGTGGTAAATTCTTTTTGAGGAAAACAATGTGGCACTTTTCCTATATCCTTGACCACGAGTAGGTGGTAAGTGGAAGAGATATCAGTATCATGATTCCTTGGCCAGAAGTTGGGTGGTGAGGTAGTTGATACATTGAGATTGTGACAAGGTATATAGTCTGCAAGACCCTTATGGGTCCTGCTTGGTAGCACAGCTCGGCAGGTGTATACGACAGGTTGTGCGGCAGTCTTGATCCCACCGTACCATCATAGCATTTTATTACCATGACCTATCTAATTACATTAATCACGTTGTTCTATATAAATTGGCAGCAACATAGCCGAAGTGAGACTTTTCTGCGTGCAGGTGCAAACATTCTTTATTTTATTTCATAGGTTTGATTAATTTCTTATACTTAGTCAGTTAAACCTACTGGGTACATGTTGATTGTACTCACCCCTACTTTTGTGTCCTTTTTGATGAAATTTTAGCTAGGGTGTCCAGTACGATAGCTGATTTCTAGCAGACATATCATTATCGGACTAGTGGTGAGATCTTAGGATCTGGATCACCTCTAATCCATTTTTTATTTTCAGTTTTACTATATTTGGAGACTTATATTGTATACTCAGACTCAAATTTATATTAGATGCTCTTAAACTTATGACAACCAGGTTTTGGGATAATTCATTTGTTGCCCTTTTTATTTTGCTTATTTGTGGTCTGACTTCCCTATGAGAGTCTCGTATGGTTTTACTTTTTTGGCCCATGCATCGGGATGGAATTTAGGATGCGTGCCATCATGACCTCAATTTTTGGATCGTGACATATAAATACTCCAATCCCCGCAAATTAATCCTTTGGGTCTCAAGAAATTGAATGCTATCCAAGATCTAATGGGGTGGGATAACGAGCTAGCCTGTCAAAGGAATTTCAAATTGGAGACGAAAACTTAAGAGGTTTTAGTAACTGCAGATGAGGATCACATTACCCTATCACAGGAAGAACAAAGCAGAATCTATCAACCATGGGGCGTTTCGGTGATAATCAAGCTACTTGGGAAAAGAATTTCTCATCATGATATCTTAAGTCCCGCCTAATAACCCTATGGAAAGCCACAGAGGAAATAGTACTTATTGATATGATATGATTATTATACTGTTAAATTCCTCAAAGAGGAAAATATGAGCAAAGCCCTGCAAAAAAGTCTATGGTTTATAAATGGCTTTTATCTTTCCATAAAATGATGGCAGCCAAATTTCGTGGCATCTGAGGCAAAGGAAATCCACTCATCGATATGGCTTAGACTGCTTGGGCTACCCACAGAGTACTATGACCACAAAATTCTAGCCATGATCGAGACTAAACTAGAAAAATTAGTTAAAACCGATGTGTGCACCTCATCGACTCTGAGGGTAGGGATGCAAGGATTTACATTGAAGTCCAGTTGAAAATCCAATTAAAACACACATCTTTATTGGTAATTTGAAAGAATACATTATATATGAATGGGACGGCATACTCTTACCTCCAGTGCGAGAGAGTAGGACATTCCCAAAATTCGTGTAGAATTAGGGAAATAGTCATCAGAGGTCAGGAAACAACCAAGAAAAAGACGAACGATAGGGCGGAATCTCAAGAGACAAAATCGGAGGACAAGACAAGCTACGTTCAAGAGTACCCATGTCAAACAATCTCCTTCAAGAAAAAGCCAACTCAAGAGAAAAGGGTTAACACCAAAGCTACCAAGGAAACAAAATCATAGCGTAATGTGCCACCAGTGGAGAATACAGGTATTCTAGTCAAAATCTTTGACGCCAAAATAGGTAACTACCTCGACTCTCAAGTTTTTAGATATAAAAGTAAGCTACCTGCAAGTATAGCAGAATATACAACGGAAGAAAGATCTATCATTAGAAATCAGTCAACTGAAAGTACTACTAGTCTAAAATTTGGAAGGACAGGGAAATCCAAAACCGAAGTGATATCACCATGAGTGACGTCATAAATCAAAATTCTTTTAATCCTTTACTCTTAAATTCTGAGGCTGTAAAGGATGGCCCAGCGAAAAGAAATGGGACCCTTAATATGACCCCTATGTCCAAAAAGCCTATACTAACCCGTAACACTATCCACCCCTTACAAAGTCCCATAAAAAATCCAATCAATATGGATAACTCTATGCCCAGTACCCCTATTAAATACCTCTTCAAAAATTCCTCTAGTGTACAGGAGAAGCTGCTCCAAATCTATCCCCCAACATCGAGTGTATCGATAGGTCATAATGCATCTAACCACGTGGACATCAATTCCACCTTTCCTTTTCACAACTGTGATACAATTGTATCTCTATCAACCGAGCTGGACTAACTGCTAATAAAAAAGATCTTTTGCCTCCTAATAAAGATTTAATAGACTTTCTAATTACAGTAACACCTTTTTTGAAGAAAAAAAGTACATATATTCCTAGTACTAATTTAAACTCTCTTAACTCAAACCCATTAAATACAACACATATTTGTATAGATTCTATCAGTATAGAACTGCCACCTTTAACATAAAATGCCAAGACTAACTTTTCACTCCCAAATCAGACATCAACACTCCATCAGACAAACACTCCATACTCACTACCAAACATGCTTCCAAGCGATGTCGAACAACGACCAACCCAACTCTCCATCTGCGAATCAGACCCACCCTCTGAACAACACTCCCATCTACGCTACACTGACCCACCCTCCAAATACTCCCTCTCATCTACCAGTACCCCCAGAACCAAACTTTCCACATACCAACCTTGGAAACTCCAGCTCCCCAAACTATAGACCAATACCCAACAGAAATGTCGTTCTTGCCATCCAAAATGCCAAACCTAGGGATGGAACCATTATTCAACCCTCTCCTCTTGTTCCAACAGGGAGCCTCTCTTCCAGTGTTGGTGCCAACAGGTTCGATGGATAGCTCGAACCAGGACCCAATAATGTAACATCACCATAACAGGTACCAACTCAAACCCAACTATCCCTTCTAGTACAATCACAGAATGTGAACTCGGAAGAAGTAGAGGAAGCTTTGGAGTTAATGACATAAATAAGAGAGATAAAAGTAATGGTATACAAAGAAAGATTCGAAAAGAAGCTAATATTAATTTGCCACCCGAATCTCTTAAAAAGCTCCTTAAATATAAGACCACCAAAAAATTCTCATCTGGGGAACTTTGTGCTAGTTAAAAACCCTATACTGAGAATACCAAGTGCCCAAATAGGGTCTAGGAGGAAGATTCCTTTAATGGTCCCTTCGAACATGAATAGATGAATGAACTTAATAATATGTAATTGTAGGGGTGCAAATGGCCTGGACTACAGGAGACACTTTCGTTCACTTCTAGACTGGCATAAACCACCCTTAGTGGCACTGCTAGAAACTAAAATGCATAACCACCAATCCCTGCTGGAGAACTTCCCATTCACTAGAATGATTGAAGTTCCATTGATTGGAAACTTAGGAGGCATAGTTGTACTCTGAGATGATACAATTCTGGATTTGGATGAAATTACTACTACTTCTCAAGAAGTCCATGCAATCATAAAGGTAAATAGTATGAATTTCATTGGTTATTTAGTGTTTTTTATGCTAGTACTAATAGAAACATGCGTAAGATATTATGGAATAACCTTTGTGATATAAAGAATAATTTTAATGATAAATGGCTTATAAGAGGGGACTTCAATGAACTTGTGCATAACTTTGAAAAAAGGGTGGGAACCCACTAAGTCCTTCAAGAGTTAAGGACTTCCAAGAAATGGTTAACTACTGCGAACTTGTAGACATGGGGTATAAAGGAAGTCGCTTTACATGGTTAAAAAAAGATTTATAAATAAGAGCTCCCTTATCTCGGAACGCCTAGATAGATTTTTAGCAAACAACGACCGGTTGTTACGTAAGCCAGAAGCTCAGGTCCAGCACGTACCCCGAACTCACTTAGACCACTGTCCATTACTAATGTCTCTAAAAGCAAAGGTGGGTAACACTAGACCTAGACCATTTAGGCTGGAAACAATGTGGACTTTACATCCAGATTTTTCTTTGATTATAGATAAAACCTGGGGCACCAAAAGATATCTTTTGGATGCCATAAACAGGTTTGAGACTGAAGTTACAAGATGGGGGAAAACACCTTTGGAGACATATTCCACATGAAAAAATCTAATAAGTTGTCTCCAAGATATACATGCATCTCTCAACTACCCAGACAGTTCTTTTCTTGTAAATTTAGAACATGAACTTAATGAAGAATATAATGAGATACTGAAAAGAGAGGAGGACTACTGAAAACTAAGGTCGATAATAAGTTGGCTCACACAAGGAGATGCTAATACAAAATTCTTTCACACAACAACCTTGAATAGGAGAAGGAGAAATAAAATATTGTCCTCCAAAAGGAAGATGGTAGTTGGATTTATAAACAACAGGATATATTAGACTACACAACTACTTATTTCATGAGCTTGTTTAACTCTAATCATGACTAGTCCCCTAGGCTATTTAAAGCTCATGACTTATGCTTAAATAATGCAGATTTGACACTATTAGGAGATGAGTTAAATGAGAAGGAGGTAGTTAATGCAGTTTACTCCTTCCAACCCCATAAGGCCCTGGGCCTGATGGAATCCACTCTTTCTTTTACCAAAGATATTAGAACATAATAGGGCAATCAGTAGTAGATTTCTATAAGAATGCTTGGAATAATGAGTGTATCTCCCCAGAACTAAACATCACTAATATTTGTCTGATCCCAAAATGCAAAAAATGCTTCAAATCTCAAAAACTTTAGACCTATAAGCCTTTGTAATATCACTTACAAAATATCATAAAGGTTATAACTAATAGACTGAAACCCTTGTTAAGCAAAATCATTAGCCCCTGCAAGGCTAGTTTCCTCAAAAATAGGCAAGCTTTTGATAATGTAGTCACAGTTCAGGAAATAATAAACCATTTTAAAAGAATGAAAGGAAACCAAGGTGTCACGCTCCAAGAGGGTACCCTAGGCATGGCCGACACTTAGAAACTATTGGTGGTCCCTAAACGAACCACTTGGTCTGATCACTCATTCAATCAATCAGCGGAAGACTCAATGCAATAACAAGAGACATTCTAGTGGGCTAATCAATTTAACAACTCAAATAAAATAATAGTTTTAATTAGATAACATTTGAAAATCAACCCAATCTCATAAATAAAAGTTAGAGCAAAACAGATTCAAAATGGACGTCAACTCCAATCTACTCAGTCTATGTCTATGAAGCCTCTATCAACTATCCATAAGGTGTCAAGACAAGCCCACGACTACCTCGAAAGAAATTGCTCATAAACAATGAATAAAACAATTATGATTCCTCCAAAAACAAGGAGGTCTCACCACTATCAGGAAGGAGATGGATCTTGAACGATACTCCTATCGGGGATCTCTAATACCTGTGACTGCATCATAAAATGATGCAAGCCAAATAACGTCAATACATGGAATGTACGAGTATGTAAAAATGCAGGAAAATAATAACCATCAAAATAGAATAAGCTTAAGATATACTCAACTCAGATAACTCAACTCAGTAAAGTAACACAAGTTTGAAAGTAAAACTATGTTTTAAGAAGGACTCAGTAAAATGCAACTCAATCATATCATATCATATACCATCATGCACTATATGGGAGTTTCTCTGGTCCAAAAACCATCACCTATAAGCCGGTGATGTACAACAAGCCATCGTTGTTGCCACGTCCATCCGATACTTTGCCAAGGTAGGGGACAAATCAACTAATCTTGGATCCACAATCAATCAAATCAAGTCCTCTTTTGGGACAAAAAAGGGAAACATTCAATTTTATGGTTCAATCCTCTCCTACGCCGGCTATGTAGTTTATTGAGTTCGAGTTTTTATTTACTCTCACTCAATTCGGCGTTCGATACTCCTCCCAAGACTCAATATGCTCATAAGACTTGAATTAATCCCGTCGGTTAACTCAAATCAATCAGTTCAATCAAACCATTCGACTAGTCTCATTAGACTCTTTTCAAAGCACAATCTCATCTCGAATCATTAGACTCTTTCAAATCAACTCATGAAAATCACCATTATTGAAGCTTCATTAAAGCTTAACATGGTATCAAAGCTCGAGGTGTAGTGTTGAAAGGCCTTTCTGTATTTCAGTGCAACCAGAGGCTCTCTAAGGAGTAGTTGCATTGTTCAAGAAGTAGTGAAGATCGTGATTCTAGGTAAATATGTCAATGGAGAATGATAATGCTACAAATCCTAGTACTAGGAGGAGTCACAACAGTTGATGCTCATCATCTATTGCATCTATAAGCATGTGATACTCCAGGTAGCTTTTTGGTTTCAATACAACTCACTGGATCTGAAAGTTATTCATTATGGAGTAGATCAATGAAGATAGGTCTGCTGGGTAAAAGAAAACCAGGATTCATCAATGGAAAATGCTCCAAAGATAAGTTTGATGCATCTCTGCATGATCTTTGGGAAAATGGAAATGCCAATGTCGTTTTATGGATTATGATCTCTGTTAGTAGGGAATTACTAAGTGGAATAGTCTATGCTAGTAGTGCTCAACAAGTATGGACAGACTTGAGGGAGAGATTTGACAAGGTAGATGGCTCTAGGATCTTCTATCTACATAAGGAAATTGATATACTTAATCAAGGAATGCAGTCAGCTTCCACATACTTCTCTAAGACTTAAGGAGTTATGGATGGAATTTTATTCACTTATGCCTTGTCCTGATTGTGCATATGAAGTATCAAAGACATATACATCTCATTTTGAGTATCAGAGGTTGATGCAGTTTCTCCTAGGGTTGAATGAATCCTACAATCAGCGTAGAAGCCAGATCATGATTCTAGATCCAGTTCCAGGAGTGAACAAAGACTACTTTCTAGTTATGGTTGAGGAAAGCCAAAGAATACTTGGTAAATCCAATGCAGTAGGAAATGAAAATTATGAATCTACTATTGCTAGATATCTGAATGAGACCATGGCATTCTTCAGTGGTGGTAAAGGGAATATGAATATGATTCACTCAGGATCTAGTTCACGCTCTGGATCTAGTTCACACTTAGGATCTAGCTCACATTCAAGCATTGGTCATATATCTCATCAGAAGACTTACAATAGCAACTTGTACTGTGATTATTGGAACTGGAAAGGTCATACTAGAGCTATTTGCTATAGGTTGCATGGTTATCCTGCTGATTAGAAAGGTAAGAAAAGGACCAGTCATGGTCCTATTATTGCAACTAATCTTGCAGGAGTCAATATGAGTAATGGACAGAGCATGAACTACCAGAATAATCCAACTTACAATACACAAATCTCTACTAGCACTAGCTATCCTAACAGAACTCAATTTAGGACTCCCAAGCAAGGTGTTGGTAATACCAATTCTAATATCTCTTATGCTCTTATGACTAACATGCAGCCTCAACAGGTTCACCATTATTCACAATTACAGCATCCTCCTTTCTCACCACAACAGTACAATCAGATCTTACATATGCTAGATGAGGAGACTCAGAAGAATAACTATAACAACACTATGAGAACAACATGTACATTGAAATGTCCTAATCTCATCACTGATGATGATAAATGGATTGTTGACTTTAGAGCTTCCAAGCATATGGTTAGCAAACTGAACATGTAACTCACTCGAGTCCCTTAAATGAGAAAGTTCACTTACCTACTGGTTCACTTACTCATGTCAGTCGCATTGGTTCCTTTCAGATCCTTTGGTTCATTTCAGATCCTTGGAGGGATTGAGATGACAAATGTGTTGCATATTCCTAAGTTTAAGTATAATTTGTTGTCTGTATCCAAGCTAACCAAAGAGTTGAACTGCTGTCCTTCCTTCTATCCTAATTTCTGCCTCTGTGATGACCTATTCAATGGGAAATTAAGGGGGATTGGCAGATTGGAGAATTTGTATGTTGTTCATGTTGACTGTCAGTTGAAGTCACAAGGAGCTCAATTGAATCCCTTAAAAAATCAAGCTAATGCAATCTTCTCTACAAAGTCATATTATTCAATAAATTCAGTAACTTTGTCTCTATGGCATATAAGATTAGGCCATGTACCTTTGTCCACTATTAGAAAAAACTCAATTATTTCAAAGTCCTGCCTACTCACACTAATGTTCTTTTCACTTTATGTCCATTAGCTAAAAAGTCTAGACAAGTTTTTCTATGGAGTAATACAACTACTACTGCTTGTTTTCACATTTTACATGCTAATGTTCGGGGTCCCTATAGAGTTCCCACTCATGATGGTAAAAGATATTTTCTCACCTTGGTTGATGATTACTCAAGGTATATATGGCTGATTCTATTGAATTCTACGGCTGAAGTCATAGTAGCTCTTAAAAACTTCTTTACTATGATTAGTAATGTTTTTTCTTCCACTGTAAAAGTTTTAAGAACTGATAATGGGTGTGAGTTCTTAAACTCACAGTACTTCAGTCACTAGGCATACTTCACCAAAGCTCTTGCACTTATATTCCTCAGTAAAATGGAGTTGTGGAGAGGAAACATAGGCATGTTCTAGATACAGTCAGGTAACCGAGATTTCAATCTAGTTTGCCACTGAGGTTCTGGGGTGAATGTGTCACCACTAGCGTTTGTTTTATTAACAGGATACCATCTAGTGTTCCTAAAGGCAAGACTCCTTATGAGTTACTGTATCATGTTTCTCCACCTCTTGATCATCTAAGGGTGTTTGGTTGTCTTGCTTTTGCTACTGAGGTCAAAAAAGTTGATAAGTTTGCCTTAAGAGCTATTCCAGCTATCTTTCTTGGATATGCCACAATCTAAAGGAGATATAAACTCTATGCCTTACACACCAAGGAGTTTTTGGTGAGCAGAGATGTTTTCTTTAAAGAGGATGTTTTTCCCTTTAAACACATCAGTCCATCTTGTCCCTCTTTGTTTCCTATACTCCAATTCATAGAAGATACTCCTGCTCCTACTTCCTCAGTGTTTCCTACTTCTACTGATTCTGTTACCGATCATGATCCTTCAGTAGTTCAAACTAAAGTTAATGTTCCTACTCCAATTTCTAAGTCAGACACCACTCCTACAAATCCACCTCATATTGTTAGTAATCCCACTGTCCTAAGGATATCCTCTAGACTAACCAAACCACCTATATGGATGCATGGCTTTCACACTACTCAACCTAAGACTAGTTGCCTTCATCCAGTTTCCAATCATGTGAGATATGCAAAACTCTCTACATTATATGGTGAAGCCTTAGCTGCTTATTCTAGCATTTATGAGCCCACATCCTTTGCTGAAGCTTCCTCCCATCCTAAATGGGTTGCAGTAATGAAGACTGAAATCAGTGCATTACAAGAGAACAATACTTGGAGCATTACTGAGCTGCATCCTGGTAAACATCCCATTGGCTACAAAGGGGTGTTTAAGGTGAAGTACCTAGCTTCAGGATCCATTGAAAGGTACAAGTCCAGACTAGTTGCTAAGGGTTTCAGTCAGAAGGAGGACTTGGATGATTTAGAAATTGTTTCACCAGTGGCTAAGATGGTTACTGTGAGATCAGTCCTAGCTGTTGTTGCTGCAAAAAACTGGCCTGTTTTTCAAATGGATATGCATAATGTATTCTTACAAGGTGGCCTTCCAGAGGATGTGTACATGGTCATTCCTCCTGGTTTTTGTAGACAGGGGAATCTGGTAAAGTCTGCAAGCTACACAAGTCCCTTTATGGACTCAAGCAAGCACTAAAATAGTGGAACCTCAACTTGACTGAAGCATTGGTACAACCTGGCTTTGTTCAAAGTCACTATGACTATTCTCTCTTTACCAAGAAGGTTGACAAGGATTTGGTAGTAGTTCTTTTTTATGTGGATGACCTTTTAGTTACAGGAAGTTGTAGCACTCTGATTATTCAGATTAGAAGTGACCTAAAACTCAAGTTTTAAATGAAGGACTTAGGTGAGCTGAAGTTTTTCTTGGAATAGAGTTTTCTAGATCAAAGGAAGGGTATTTCATGAGCCAACACAAGTATGCCTTGGAACTAATCTTTGAAATGGGATTAAGTGGTGCAAAGCAAGTACATACACAACTAGATCCTAATGTACGGTTGACATCCATTGAATATGATTCACATATATAAAGGTAAGACACTATAATAACAAACAAGCCTTTAAAAGATGCTGAAAGATATCAAAGGTTGGTGGGTAGACTACTATAGCTGACTATGACCATAGTAGACATCTCCCTTGTAGTGCAAGTTTTGAGCCAATACATGCATGCACCTAAAGAGTCTCACATGGAAGCAGCTTTCAGAGTAGTCAGGTACATCAAAACAACTCCTGATCTAGGCTTATTCATGCCTTCACAAAGCTCAGAACTACTAACTACATACTGTGACTCTGATTGGGATACTTGTGTGCAAACAAGAAGGTCTTCTACTGGATATATGGTGAAATTTGGAGATGACCTTACCTCTTGGAAGTCTAAGAAACAAGAGACTGTGGCTAGAATATCTACTGAAGCTGAATTCAGAAGTATGGCATTAGCAACTACAGAGATCACTTGGCTTATTAGTCTATACAATGAGCTAGGAATGAACATTAAACAACCAATGGAGTTGTTCTGTGATAGCAAGGCTGTAATTCAAATTACATCCAATCTCATATACCATGAAAGAACCAAGAACTTTGACATTGACTGTTATTTTGTTAGAGAAAAGTTAATTTAAGGTATGATCAAGACTCATCATGTCTTTACAAAGGATTAGCTGGCAGATCTCCTTACAAAAGAATTGTGGAAAGCTCCACACTTGCATCTGATGTCCAAGCTAGGCCTGAAAGACTTCTTTCAGCCATCAACTTGAGGAGGGTTGTTATGTATAAGGCTGAAGTGCAGAGTTTGTTAGTAGTAGTCTGTTAGTGGTTGTTGGTAGAGTTTGTTACAAAGTTAGTTGCGCAAAGTTAGTTATTGTTAACTGTAGTTACGTTAAGCTAACTAGCCTATATAGTTTAGCTCTTTAGTTAAAAGCACACTATATATAGTGTTGCTCATATGCAATTGATGATCATGAACGATTATGAATTCAATATAGCTTTCAGCTTCTCCATATTCTCTGCAATAGCTTGATCATGAAGATCACCATTATTGAAGCTTCATTAAAGCTTAACAATTTGTCACCTATATATACTTATACTCTTTCTCTTTGAGGAGATAGAGAGAAATAAACATATTACTTCTTCATGTGTTCTAATATGCTGGGTTTTCTTTTCTATTTGATCTTTGTTAGATTCTGCTTCTAGTTTTATATTACAAGAGTTTGTTGAATCTTGGGGGATATATCCATACAGGATGAAATATTCTTAAGGTTAGTGACAGAAGCACGCCTCAAGCTATGTGAATTCCTTACAAGTGTTAGTGACAAAGTGTTCGTGATTGTGATGAAGAGCTAGTGTTCATTATGATAAATTATTTTTTGTAAGATCTCCAGCAAGATCATCCTGCTTCAGGTTTTGAAGTTGCATATGAAGGCTCAGGATTCAAGTATTGGAGGGAAAAGATAGTGAAGACTCAAGCGTGTCCCAAACTTCTTTCGTCCCAAGATATTTGTTAAATTTGCATCTTTAACAAACATAAGGAGTCATTTGGTAAAGTGTATTATAAGGGTCATTTGGTAGTTAGTTAGAGTGATACACGTATTAGTAATGTATTAGTTATACAAGTATCTAAATTGACAGCCAAACCTCATATTAATTTTACACATGAATAACTTTTTTCCTATCTACCTATCAAACGTTGTATAAATAATATGGAAATTAATACATGAATAATTTGTTTCCTATCCAGCTACCAAACAACCCCTTAATAGTATAGAATTATAAGATGTATTAATTATATTATTGGGATTAGTTATCCTAAGATTATTTTCTTATCCAATGTTTGTTTGGTGTATCAAGGGCAGTTCTATCTTTAACCATGCTTATCGATATATTAATAACCCTTGAATTGCTAATATCATTGGTTGTTATGTATAAGCATAGTACTGAATAGGATGTATAACTAATACATGTATTATTTTCTCTAATACATCCTACCAAACAACCCCTAAACAGTATTAGACAATGATTGTCTGCACAAGATCTCAATAAGAATTGCTAAACTACAAATTTAAAATGCTTTGGACCAATACAGTTGCTATAATTACAAGAACTAAAGAACTTCTCATGATATACTTCAATAGAAACTCTGAACTTTTCCCTTCAATTTTCTATTGATTTTTGCATAATAAAGATTCTGGAGAAATCATATGTGGTACATAACTACATATATACTTTGAAAAGTTCCTTCAGACTTTGGCTTTTGAAACAATAAGATAGATAGAAAATCTAATCTACAAATAGCTTCTTACCAAAGGCAAAACTGATTACCATTTCAGGCCAACTATATTTACACTTTGGTAACTTCATGAATTGCACTTGCCAAGTAGTCCACATTGCTGCTTGTTACCCCTGCCATGCTGCCATATGACAATACTGCATCAGCCATGTCAATTGCAAAAGCATAAAAAACAAAAGGAGATATGAGAATCCTTTGGTTCTTTCGGTTTTCTTTCTTCAGTTTTCCTTTTTGTATGTTTCTTGTGCAAAACAACTAAATCGGCATACGATGGAGCAAGCTTTGTGGTAATTTTAATAACAAATACTCTATTGTACCTCTAACATGAAGTATTTTTAGAGAAATGGATCACTTAAGACTTCGTTGGAGAACTTGCCACGACTATGAATAAGTTATCTTAATCGTTTTTCCTTTTGACCTACTATGTTACTATATGTCGAGGGGAAAGGGAGAGAGGCGGATGTATTGTTTTACTTCCCTTGTAATTATTAATAAAGACGTATACTTCCTCATTTTCGTTTAATCTTGGAGGGAAACGAAGAGAGCTACATGCAAGGGAAAAATACCCTCCACTTTTGCTTGCTGAACACATGAGGGAAATACCACCTTTAAACTTACTTCCTCTCTTGCAACCCTTTTTCTTTCACCCTAACCAACAAATACATAATTCCCCTGTTATTATTGATATCACCTTTCTTATCACAATGCCATCCGCGTAGCGTATATAGGTATCAGTACTGAAATTTAAGAAATTTTAGTGAGATATAAGTACCTGATGCGTCCATCATTAGTCATGTATATATGGAAATCCCTCTGCAATTGGTTAACTTCCTCAGGGGATAAACCAGAGAAGTAAAACATTCCAACCTGAAAGTTTTGACAATTAGCATCTCTGCATTTAATATGCGACTGTGCAAAGACTTAAGAATTGTTACCTGCTTGGTTATATGTTCCCAGCATGCAGATGAGTTCAACTCTTCAAGAGTTCGACGTAATGTCATTCTCATACTGATTAAGCGATCCACCATGACCTTATGTGAAAGATATAATTGATACGTGCATAAGGAAATGGAAGGGTAAGAAAATAGTACTAATACATAATGGCAAATTTATTACCTTAACTTCTTCTTCCCAAAGTGCCCTTAAATCAGCATCACTCAAGATTGTTGAGACTAATAATGGACCATGAACAGGAGAGCTACTATACATTGCCCTGACAATTCGCTGCAACTGGCTCTTGATTGCAGTGGCTTGCTTTTCATCCCTGGAGACAATACTGGTTCCAAGGGAAAACCCGGAGAACGGGAAGTTTCAGAGCTGGAGACTGATCAAGACATCATAAAAGAAACAAACCAAATACTTTGTGGTCATGTTATGGACTACTAATCACTAAAGTGAACTCGGAATTACTAAGAACGAACAAATTGAAATTCGTTTGATGGATCTATACTTTTTTTATTCTGTTAGTTCAATGGATTGAGTGGATAGTCTTAACTAATTAAAGTATAGTATAAATTCCGCATTGTTCAAAATGAGGAGTTGCAGAACACTGTAACTTGAAGTTTGTCTACCTGACACAACCAACACGGTGTTCATACAATCCCATGTTTTTGGAAAAAGATTGGGCACAGCCCAATAGATGTCCATCTTCTAGAAATATTCGAATAGCAGTGGCATCTCTGTCAACGTCGCCGCTAGCAATTCCTTGATAAGCCATATCAAAAAAAGGAAAATGATTCTTGATCTGAAAACAGTTTTCACAAGATAGTGCATCAGAAAGTTATCTAACAGTGTAAATAGGAGAAGAAAAAGGTTGAAGTTATTTCACTAACCTTGAATATGTTTGAGAGTTCTTTCCACTGCTCATTATTGGGGTCAACACCAGTTGGGTTATGAGCACAAGGATGAAGTAAGAAAAAGGAACGATCTGGAGCGTTCTGTGAGATTATCAAATGAATAGGGTCGGTATAACAGTCTAAACTCCAAAAGAAGAAAGTTAGCTCAACCAGAGTTTGCCTTCAAATACAGTAATCACATACAAAATTATCGCGAATTAATATTTGTATATCATATAATGATTATCATGGCATGGCTGCAAGGGAATTTTCTCTATTACATATTTCAGGTTGGAGAATCATATGCATAATTACTATTCTTACGTGATTCTTCGGCAAAGGGTTTACTGCTGGCCTATAAATAGCTCAGCAACATAAGCCATCATTTACAAAGGCTCACAATTTCATACGTAAGGATGTAAGATTAGGCCGTGAAGTTGAAACAAGAATTTCGCAACACAATTTGAGAATATTCACCAAACCTTGATATCATTTATGAGTGCTTGAAATTGCACTCCTTTCGTATCAGGATCATAATAATGATAGGTTCTCGTACAAACTTGAGAATCCCTCCAAATGTCGTGGTGGCTTCAAAAAACGACACATTTCACTCACAGTACAAATTTATAATGGCATGGCATGAAAACAAATTATAAATGTGAAAAACATTTACTTGGACCAAGTTGGCATTGGTAAAAACATTTGTGAGTCAGGATAGAAGCGCCTTTGGAATTCAGCAAACAGCCGGCATGCACCAGTCCCAGAAAGAGCTGGAACACCAGCAAACCTGCCTTCTCTAACAACATTAGAGTCATTTCCATAAGCCAATTTAGCACAGTCCTGCACAAACTTTGATTTTGTTGTTGCTTTAGTTGATTCCCTGCCAATAGAAAAACAATGATCATCGCTGCAATGAAATAGGATGAACCTAGAAAATATTTCTAATACCGTGTTATGCAAATATCTTGAATGAACTTAAAGCAAAAGTCTTAAAGCAAGGAGTGAAGTAATCGAAGATCCTTACAAAACCATTCTAATGCTCTTATACATCCAATGTGACATTATGAGCCCACTTGGGCATAAATATTGTTTTGATATTTGGCAGATACTAGACTTCACTTGTTTCGCCATGAGTATTTTCCAATGCTAGATCGTAGTATTTAGCTTCAAGTAAAATATTCAATTAACTTAAAGTTCATATTCCATCACAACGTCAACTTGCACAAACTACTTTCAAGTTCAAATACTCTTTTTTCGCTTATAACTCTTCTTGCATGCAAATCTGATTTATTACAAGTGAACTTGAATTCAAAAGTTACGGAAGCGAAAACAGGCTTACTAAAAGTTGGCTTTGATACTATAGGACATCTACCCCAAAACTTAAGGCAATGAGTGGAATAACTCAAGATCTTTACAAAACATTTGGATGCCTTTATATACCCAAAGTGGAACATCATAACTCAACCATGTCAAACTGTATCATGTAAAAGACCCATGACGGACAATTCAGGGAAATCAAGGAGAGCAATCAGTGCTTGATATATTGTTGGTACACCAGTCATTCCAGTGTGATGAAGTTAATCCACAAACTTAAAGAGTAAAAGATAATACCAAAGTACATACTAGTGCAAAATTTTCCATCCTAAAGATATATGCTAAAGAATCGGCAATACTAGTCCTCCCACAATTGAAGAACTAAATAAACAACAACAACATACCTAGTTTAATCCCGCAAGAGGGTTCTAGAGGTAGTGTTGTGTACGCAGACCTTAGCCCTACCTTGTGAACGTAGAGAAGTTGTTTCTAATAGACCCTCAAGTCAAGTAAAGCATTACAAAATATGTCGAAAATAATGAAGAAAAGAACAATAGCACTGCAGCAACAACAAATAATACGAATTACGGTAATCAAAGCAAAGGAAACAACAAGCGATAATAGACATCAAAGAAAAGAATAGTAGAACAGAAAATCATAATACTGACGAGATAAACAAGACAATACTCGACAACCTACTGACCTTCTACCCTAATACTCGACCTACATATTCTTCTATTTAGAGTCATGTCCTTTATAAACTGCGGGTGTGTCATGTCTTCTCTAATCATCTCTCCCCTGCAAACTTTAAAATCTTTCCAAGACATTTTATTTCACAAAACTCCTGCCCTTAATCGAAAGGTCCCCCTTTGTTAAATGGCAGTACCTGATTCAAGTAACCAAATGGTCCCTACAATCAACTTAGTTTGTCACTTTTTACTATTTTTTTAACAACATTGGTGTTTGGGCTACTTGTGCGCGCACCTCATCTTAGTGTAACATTTGGCTTCCCGAGAGCTTTTTCTAGTTAAAATGCTTTCCTTTTTCAATAAGAAAGTCAACAAATTGTTCATGTAATGTCCAAACAGACTTTGAAAAAGTAAGAAATGAGACAACTTTGAGTAATTAGATAAGGGAATTCTGAAAAACATGATTGATTAAATCCAAGCTCATGAGCTTAGAGCACACTCATTAAACCAAAAGAACTCTTCAATCATAGGGGAAAAGGAGGAAAAATCAGTCCTTAAATATAACACTAGTTGATGCTAACAATAAAGGTAGAAATTAAAAGAGTTAATGGTAAAAAAATACATCTAAATTATCACTCTTTCACGAATTTAATATCTTAACTATCCATTATTTTATTTATCTACCTAAATTATCACTCCATTTATATTAAAACATATATCGATCCTGAGTTGGTCAAATATTTATTTCCAATCAACACCAGGCGTGTGTAAGCCAACTCAACATTGAGTTGTGTTTTAATACAATGGAATTTATATTTCAGGAAGCTAGTTAGGTAATTAAACTGAACAATGGACAGTTAAGATATGAAACACAAAAAAAGTCATAATTTAGGTATGTGTTTTAATCATTAAGTCAAATTAAAAAGAAAAAGAAACAGATGATACTTACAAGATGTCGCAGCCAGAAATCTTTTCAGCAGCTCTTCTAACACACTCAAGAATAACTGGTTTCCCTTTATCATCTCTGTAAGCTCCCTATGAACAAGTGTAACAAAATAAAATAATCATCAGACAATCACGAAGGGGAAAAAAATTGCTGATGAAGAACTTCAACTAACAAAACAAGTAATCCCTCCATTTCAATTTATTTGAATTAATTTTCTTTTTAGTACCTTTTAAAAAAAAAATCACCTTCCTTTTCGATAACTCTTTAATACATTCCTTTCTTTAATTTAATACAATAAGATTTAAAAGAAGTTTATTTAGTTTCTTAAATTGTGCGCCAAATCAAAACAACACACAAATTGAAATAGAAAGAGGAATCAGTACCAAGCCAAGATTGAGCTTGAAAGGAGTTGGGTCAGATAGAAAAGCCTGAGTAACACTGGTGATTGGGTCCTTAGGAGCTTGCTGTACATGGTCCCACCATCCCATACTGTTTTTCCTATTTGTTGCTACTGAGGTAGACAGCCATCTATTAAGATGTCTACTCCACATTTCTATTTTTTTCCTCTGCTCTCTTCTTTTCTTGTATTGTGAGTTGTGAGTTGTAACATACACAGAGGAACCTGTTTCTTCAGAGGAAAAAAGAAGTTACATAGGGATATTAAGCCAGTTTCCAATGGGCTTTCTCCCTTTTGTCAAAGAGGGACACCTGAAATCTCAAACTTTCAAGTACTATTACTGTTCCTCTGTTTCAATTTATTTATTTTTTATTTTTCATCGGATGTCCAAAGTTCTGGAGTATCGATTAAATTTGAATCGCATATTGTATGATTTATTTGGGATGATGCTCTCAACAGAACTTTTTGCATACCCAAAGCTCTAGCTTGAGACATTTGATTAAGGGTGAAACAATCCACCTTTATTTCAATTTATTTTTTGATTTTCACTGATTACGGAGTTTAAGAAATGAAAAAAAACTTTGAATATTGATATGGACATTAAATTAAAAATTTGTTGGTTATATTAAAATATTTTTTGTTTTTATATTTTTAAATATGTTATATGAAAAGTTAGGATTAAAGAATTGTTAAAACAAATATTTTTTTAAAAAAGTGATTAAAAAGAAAGAAAAAAAATTAAAATGAAGAGAGTATTTATTTTTTACTTTAATTCATATCTTTTTACAATACTATTCAAAATAAAAATAAATTTATTCTTTCCTTCTTAATTACAATATTTTAACATAAAAAGGGGCATCAAAACAAAAGGAATAAGCATTTCTTTATCTTAATTTATATAATGTATTTTGGCTGTTAAAATATAATAATTTGCGACAAGTCATAAATATTTATGTGATTATAAATTATCTCATTTGAATAGAAAAAAAAATAAATATACATCATTTTTTCTAAAATAAACAAAATAGAGTGCATCACATAAAATTTAAGATAACTAAGCCATGTTTCATTTGAATATTTATATACCTTTTTTTAAAATTATATTAAGAGAGTTGATGGTGTAAGCTAATTTTACCAAGCTCATTAAAATAAAATAGTCAAGAGATTTACTCATTTGATTTTGAGAAAGGTCAAGTAAACGGACAAATGGATTAAGAAATAAAAAGAATTAGTCAAATTTCTAGAAAGGTTATCCAAGAAGACCTAAATTCTATTCAATAAAATACTACTCTCCATTTTTCAAGCAGTGTTCCATGGTTTCTCTTTGTGATCATGTTCCAGTGGGCTGCATTATTATAGCTCGTGTAATGTGGACCATATTCCATCTTATTATTTCACCTTTTACTTAAAGAACCAACAAAATTTTGAATCATTGACAAATTTATACATCTCAAATCATATATATATATATATATATATATATATATATATATATGCCCATTTTAGTGTAAGGTAACTTTTCATATTACATTATGTATTATGAAAGAAAAAAATTAGATAATACGACAAATTAAGGTTCTATATTTATTCAAAATAGTTATAATTTAAAAAAATTATAGAATATTGCGATAGTTTGAAAATTTATAGCAGATTCAGACAGATACAATTATTATCCGTGCAGATACAATTAAATTGAGATAATATATACATGTGAATATTCTTATTAAGCGCAAGATACAATTATTTCATAATTATTATACGCACGGATATAGTATATTCTGCTATATATATATATATATGGGGTTGGGGGTGGGGGGGGGGGGCTACACTTATTTATGCACGCGGATACAATTATTTTGTACGTGGATATAATATATTTGGGTACATTTTGAAATCATAATACTATTAAAAATTTCACTATATATATTTTGTAATTAGGGAAGAAACTAAAGCTATATAAGATTATTATTTTTTATAACCTTTTGAATTGTACAACTAATTAAAAACGAATTAGGCAACCGATTGTAATTGCCCCATTTTTTTATTAAAAGAAATAAATATAGTACTCCCTCTGATTTAGTTTGTTTGTCATATTTTTTTTTAGTCCATTTAACAAAGACGTCATGTTCAAGAACACAAATTAAAGAATATTTTAATACATATGACATATTTTTAATTTAAAATAATAAAACTAAAAAGTTTTTTTTTTAAAACTTCTTGTCAAATTAAAACATGACAAATAAATTAAAAAAGATACAGTAATATTAATTTTGTGCATTCTTGGTGACTTTTCGTTTAAGTAACCAAATAACTATCCTGGTAATTATTAAAGGGTTTGGAATTGCTAATCGCATAGCTTTTATTTTGTTATGTCTTGGAATTTTTTGTTTTTCTAAAATTATTACTCTAGATAGGAAGGAGTGCAGGTCGCAGATTAAGGTAGACGAATAGGGGGTGGAGGGTGTCTTGATTTGTGTAGGTTTAGGCTTGTAGTTTTTATTGTGTATGATTATCAGTATTTTATTATTGTTAGCGTTTTTCTTTGTAGACTTTGCATTGTTTTATTTATTAATGACTATGGTTTCTTCATTATTATTTTTTTACTTGGGTTTGATGCACTTGAGTCGAGGGTCTTTCGGAAACCTCTCTATCTCTCTAAGATAGTGGTAAGGTCTGCATACACTATACCTCCCTAGACCCTACATCGTGAGATTTCACTGAATTTGTTGTTGTTATCATTTAAATCATTACTACACTTTGTATAAAGGCAATACAATGTAACTCTTTAAGTAAAGCAAGTTATGGCTGCCATGATCAAATACCCTCACATAAATTTAAAAAAGGAGTTGCAATTCGTTAACCCTAAATAAGGTTCGAAGTTGTATACATATTGTTAAAATTTATAAAAATACAACAATCTAAGTCTCAATTAGTTTACATCTATCATTCTCGTGATTTTAGCTGAATTGTTTGGGTTAAAAACTTTAGAAAATAATAATGTGATTGTTTAGTATATAACATAAACTAATAATTAATTATTTTAAAAAAATGGACTTAAATACAATCTATACTCTACAAATTCCAAATTTATCAAATGCTAAAGAAGGATACCACCTTCTCGAAATCATTGGAAGCAAGCTCATTCTAATTGAATTTCCCTAAGAATTGAAAAGATGATTAATTATCACGACAAATTCAAAATTATTTTTTTCGTAATAAGTATCACAATTTAAAAAATTTAGCCTCTCAAATTCACGAAGGTATGAAATCAGGGACGGATTTAGAAGTATGAATATGGAAATTTGATCGAACTCACTAACTTTTATTCAATTAGTATATTTTTGTTTTAAAAAATATTAAATAAATATAAATATTAAATTAAAAACCTGCTTATTATTATTTAAAATTACGATTTGGATGCTTAGAAAGGTCAGTAATAGATATTGTTATCTTTTGATTTGATTCATTAATGATCATTATCTCTAAATGTTGATGGATTGTCACAAACAAACAAATAAAAAACGGTTGACTACATACTACTAAGGCCAAAATGACGGTGAATTAATGAGCTTGACCTTTACAAAAAAACATTGACAAATGTAATAAATTAATAAAAGGCAAATATATAAATGTGATGTCTTTGAAAGATTCCCTAAAGAGAGTGACCTTTAATTAATTTACCTCAAAAATGATTATGATATATGAAATGATGCGGGTAGAGGCCAATTATTAGAGGAATTAAGTATTATAATTCTCAGCACATCCTCTAACCAAACCTTTATAATATTGTATATTCTAATTAAATTAATGAATTTGACAGACTAATATTTTTATATCCTAATAAGCTTTGATTGTGAAATTATGTTAGACAACTTTGGAAACATTGACACATCAACTACTACACAAAACCTACCTTTTATATCCTAATGAACCTGCTTGTGCAATTATGTTAAGACTTTAGAATTATTCTCATCTTGAATTATATTTGCTTCCACATTAATCAAGTCAATTATAATCTCGTATACACCTTTGCTTTTGGCATTTGGTTTTGGATGAATTATAAAGTAAATTTTTTTGGATGCCGGTCTAAAAAAAAAAAAGAAGGAAAATGTTGGGGATATTTCCATCAATAAGATTATTTAGTGTTGTTATTTAATTTTTTTTATTTTTTTTAATATCCAACATTTCATATCGTCAATCTCAACAATTAACAATGATATATTTAATCTAAACCTTCAAAAATATATAGATCCAATTTCTCTTGTCAATAACTAAGCTTAATTAAACCAACAATATAGATTTTCAAATTTCTTCAACCAAATCAATTATCTAAATCTAATGAATGGGTAATGGATTTTCAATTTGCCACAATATGCATGAGAAAGATATGGAGAAGAAAGAGAAAAGAGGAGGATAAGGAGCACAAACTAGCTAATATGTCTTTCTCTTGATAACCAGAATCTGACGATAAGGCAGTGATTTTTGAATAAGCGCAAACTTAGTTATATAGTGTTGATGTAACGATCCGAATGGGCGTTATTTAGGTGGGGATTTTTTTTTTGTGAACTAAGTTGAGTTGGGTCTGTACCATCTTAGCATCGCGGGAATATTCTCGCCATAGTAGTGTCGTTATGGCGGCATAGGACCCTCCATAGCGGGACAGTCGGGGGCAAAATTAAAAGACGCAAATTCTTATTTCCTCCTTCTTTTCTTAAGTGCCAAAATAGGCAAGGGGTCAACCTAGAAATCCTCCAAAACCTTCTCTTGGCTTGGAGAGAAGGGAGGAAGAGAATTCTAGTACAAGGAAGGCTACAAACCGTGGATTTCAGGCCCGTCTCAATTGTTTTTCCTTTCTGAAGTCAAGGATCATGCAATAATCCTTCTACAACGGCTTGGCGTCCAGGTAGGCTAGGTTTTCTTAATTGAGTAGTTGTAAACTTATTTCCACGCATGTTATACTATAGATTGATGGGAGATTTCATGTTTAGGCCTTCGGGCATGGAGTTTGGACAACTATTTTTGATCTCATTGAACCTAGCTCTTGGGATCTCCAGTCTGCTAGGTAGAGTTATCGCCATGATGACTTGTCCTAAGCCTTAAACTCATTCCCTTAGATGATGTTTCAATTGCCTCTCTAGTAGACCATTTGTAAGTGGATCCGACACATTATCTCTAGACTTTACATAGTCAATAGTCATAACTCTACTAGAGAGTAGTACTCTACTAGAGAGTAGTTATCTCACAGAATTATGTCTTCATCGTATGTGACGATATTTTTCGTTGTATATAACGCTTTCTTCCCTATCTATTGCTGCTTGACTTTCACAATATACATGTATAGGTCCCCACAAGTTTGGGCCAAAATGGAATGTCTTCTAAATTTTTTTGAGTCATTCATCTTCTTCATCGGCCTTATCTAAAGCAATAAATTCAGATTATATTGTAGAGCGAGTGATATATGTCTGTTTGAATAATTTTCAAGAGATTGCTCCTCGACCAATAAAACATACCCACTTGTGAATTTTACTTCATTTAAACCAGTGATCCAATTCACATCACTATATCCCTCAATCGCAACGGGATATTTGTTACAATGGAAAGCTTACTTTTGTGTATGTTTTAGATACCCCAAAACTCGTTTCATTTCCATTCACTAAGTTTAGTTGGGATTACTTGTGTATTGACACAATTTGCTAATAACACATGCTATATCTGGTCGTATACAATTCATAATATACATCAAACTTCCCAACACTCTTACATAATTCAATTGTGAATCAATTTCACCTTCATTCTTCTGAAATGCAAAGCTTACATCAATTGGAGTCTTGGTAACACTGAAATTCAAATACTTGAACTTGTCAAGTACTCTTTTAATATAATGAGACTGCAATAATGCTAGACCTTGTGGAGTTTTGTGAATTATGATTCCTAAGATCAAATCAACAACTACTAAGTCCTTTATATCAAATTTGTTATACAAAATGCACTTAGTAGCATTTACATCATCAATATCATTACTCATTATTAACATGTCATCAACATATAAAAAAACAATATCCTCATGATTTGGAGTATTTTTAATGTAGACACATTTATAACACTCGTTTATCTTAAATCCGTTAATCAACACTGGTTGGCCAAATTTACCATGTCATTGTTTGGGTGCTTGTTTGAATCCATAAAGTGAGTTAACAAGTTTACAAACTTTCTTTCTTTACCAGGAACCACAATGCCCTCATGTTGATCCATATAAATTTTTCCTTCAACTCTCCATTTAAGAAGGATGTCTTAACGTCCATTTGATGGATTTGAAGACTATGTACAATCACTAGTGTCACTAACACCCGAATAGATGTTATTCTTGTTACTAGAGAGTAGGTGTCAAAGTAATCGAGGCTTTTTTTTTATAACCTTTGACCATAATCCTAGCCTTATATTTGTCAATAGTGCCATCAGGTTTTAAAGATCCATTTTGATATTAAAAGTTTATTACCAGAAGGAAGATCAATCAGTTCCCATATATGGTTATTTAAAATTGAATCAATCTCACTATTGACTACTTCTTTCCAAAATACCGACTCAGAAGAAGACATTGTCACGACCCAAAATTTGGTGTGATGGCACTCGCCTAACCCACCAAGGTAAGTAAGCCTAAGAGTCTAAACACTTCAAAAAATGGAAACTAAACCCTAAGCACCACAACGACAACCCACTACCCTAACACGATATAAATAAGGATAAGCGGAAAATAGATTCTAAATCACCCAAGACTTGGTGTCACATGTACAAGCCACTATTTCAACAGAAAAGAAAAGATACAAGTCTATATATCTCAATCTTTAAGTAGAACAAGATATAAAGTAAGTGGACGGTGAGAGTCTGCCGAAGAAGACAAGCTGCTGCCTCTCACACGTCTAGAAGCTCAGCCTGATCAAAGAAGTACTAGGAGCAGAAGGAGTTGAGCTCAGATCCTACATAAATGTAGAAGCAAAGGCTGAGCACCAACAACATAGTTTTCAACAAAATGGAAACTAAACCCTAAGTAAAGCAATGCGGAACATATGTACTCCAGACGTCCCAATCACAATTCTCCACAACTACACACCTGCACTCAGACAGTCCAATCTATATAGTTTATATCACAATTATACCAGAATACAATAGAAAGAACAAATACGTTCTCACCGCTATACTCAGGCAAGCATAGGAGATCTCAAATCACAATCAATCACATGATGAAATAGATGCAAGTGCAATATCAAATATCATGATGCATATCTGTCCTACGATAGACATCCATTGATCACCTAAGACTAGAACCCATAGGGGCCTCCAATATCTGCCAGAAGAGACCTCGATCATAATATCCATCGGAAGAGACCTCGATCGCCGAAAGAAATCTTAGCAAATCACCTCGATCGGTAGAAACCTCAGTCCCAATATCTAGTACCTTACTCATATCAGTTCTCCGCCATCACAGATATAATGCATGCACAAGTAACCCTATCCAAATCCACAGTCACACAATAGATCAATGTCCCGTAGTTCATAACACTTAAACAATTAACCCTATTCAAATTTCCACTATCACACTTCAACTCATATAATTCAATTCAATCTAATGACCCAACATACCCTAATCCCCTCATATAGGAAAATACAAGGTTCAACCTAATTAACAAAGGTTAAAATTCCACTTGCCTTAGTCAAAAGTCACGAATAATTAGAAATCGCCATTTTTTCTCTATGAAGATACTTCAAATCACCACAATCCAATCAAATATAGACTCACAATCACTCAAAGCTATTGACACTAAAATCAAGCAACTCGGGTAAAAAGGGTAAAATGGTCAAAAAGTTTATATGGAAAATGAACTCAAAATCTGAATATTTTTAGATAAAATTATTCCTCAAGTAATCAGGAATCTAATGGTGAAAACTGTTTAAAAATGGAGTTAAAATGAGTTGAAAATCAATCGAAAACTAAATTTACATTATTCTTGAAAAATCCCAATTTCTCCAACTAAAAATCACCAATTTCATGTTTTAAAATCCAAATAAGTAATGGATAATCAAGAAAATATGTTAGAATAGCTTACCCAATGTTTTCCTCGCAAGAAACCCGTTCCAAATCGTCTATCCAAAGCTTGGAAACTCAAAAATGATGGACAATGGTTTAAACCCTGACTTTACACTGTTCAGGTGACCTTTGTTCTCCGCGAACGCGAAGGCAGCAGAAACAACACTCCGTGAATATGGCCTTGCCTCTGCGAATGCGGAGAAGCCCTTCCTTCACGAATGCGGAGAAGGAACTCATGACACTTCGCGAACTCTGCCCTTCCTCCGTGAATGCAGAAAGGAAACCATTACCCTCTGCGAACGTGGAGAAGGCATCGCGAATGCGGAGAAGGATTTTTTAGGCACCAGATAGCATATTTTCAACAAGTCTCAAAGTCATAGAATAGACCCCGGGGGTTCGTTTGGGACCTCGTGTATACAAATCGTACTTGCAAATCCACTAAATTTGATGTTTCGGACTCAATAGAACCATCGGAATTCGAATTTGAGGTCTCCTTGACCCAAAATCCAATAAGTCGCAACTAAACTAATTTTGGCGCTTGAAATACCCAAAATACCCTCGGGACCTCTAAAAATTATAACGAAGTCATTTCTACTGTTAGAATCACCTCCCGAAATTATTGGAACCATCAGAAATCCAATTCAAGTACTTGAACCCAAAGGTTGACCAAAGTCAAACTTGGATCAAACTTTAACTCAATTCCCGACTTTGGACCTAAAATCCACGTTTCAACTCTAACTCTGATTTCGATAACTCCCCTAGATTAATTTCTACATTCTAGAATTGATGAAATTAACGAAATTTCCTTCCGAGATCCGAAACTTCAAATGACTCTAAAACTCAAAATTTGACAACTCAAGCCTTTAAAACCCATTTTTCAAGCAAAACCTCAACTTTTCACAAGATTTCCAAAAGCTAACTTTTAGACTCAACCAGAACTGACTCGGAGAAATTAACAAGAGGGGTAAAATTGATAATTTTGTTGAAAATATTGATAATGACCTTCCGGGTCATCACAGACATCCTTGCTTTAAATATTTTAGGCTCATTTTCAAGTAGGGATGCTACAAAATCTGGTCCAAAATAAGTAGATGTCCTTTGACTTTGCTATGCCTTGGATCCTCTTTACTTGATATACTTTCCTTTGGTGGTTCTTCCCGCGGTAGTTTAGATCTTCCACTTGACTACTCACATTCAACTTTGTACAACTAAGTGTGTTCAAAGAAATAAGTATTATCTAACTCAATTATCTTATTAACATAAATTTCAAGATTATCGAATTTGTGAACTAAAAATTGACAGGCTTTGTAATTTGTAGCATATCCAACAAATATACAATCCATAATTTTTGGTCCACTTTTTTACCCTTTTGGGTAAAGAAACTTGTACCTTTGCAATGCACCCCAACACACTCATATGGAATATATTGAAGTTTATCATGGGGAACCCTATTAAGTTCTCGGTTTTCCATATAGATAGCTCCCCCCCTCCCCACCAGCTTTGAAGTAAATCAGAACTAATTAATAAAGCATTCATCATTTTCTTCAATGTTTAGTTTTTTCTTTCCAAAATTCCATTTGATTGTGGTGTGTAAGAGGCAGTAGTAATTTGATGAATAATTTCATATTCTTAATATATCTCTGCAAAAAAGATTCATATTCTCTATCCCTATCACTTCGAATTATTTTTATCTTTTTATTTAATTGATTCTCCTCATCGTTCTTGTATTGCTTAAATGTGTCGATTGATTCATCCTTACTGTTAAGAAAATACAAATAACAATATCGAGTGCAAACGTCGATAAAAGTTATAAAATATTTTTTCCACTGCGAGATGGTATTGACTTTATATCATATATATCTATGTGAATTTAGTCTAAAGGATTTGAATTTGAATCAATAGACTTATATGGAAATTTAACAAACTTAGATTCAATACATATTTCACATTTTGATTTATTACTCTCGAACTTAGGCAATATTTCTAAGTTAATCAATTTTCACATGGTTTTGTTGTTGACATGTCCTAAGCGAACATGTCATAAAGCATTTGACTCCAATAAGTAAACAAAAGCGGAATTCTTATTAATACTATCAACAACTTTTATATTCATCTTGCAAATGCTAGTAAGGTAACCCTTTCCTAATAACATTTTATTCTTACTTATTAAAATTTTGTCACTAACAAGGACACACTTAAATCCATTTTTAATCAGTAGTTCGGCTGAAATCAAATTATTTCTGATTATAGGAACATGCAGAGCTTTGTTGAGATCAATATCTTACCAAAAGTCATCTTCAAAAGTATCTTTCCACATCTTTCAATCTTGGCTGTTGCAATATTTTCCATGAAAATCTCCTCATCAAATTCAGTTGGAGTGTAGCTTACAAATGCTTCTTTCACATAACAAACATGTCGAATGGCACCAGAGTCAACAAACTACTCCTTTAAATTTTCAAGCAAGTTGTACTCTGATATCATAGCACAAAGCTCATCCACATCCTCTATCTTTTCCACTAGGTGTGTTTGAACCTTCATCTTGTCATTGTCTTTCTTTGAGGCACGACAGTCGGGAGCCTTGTGACCAACCTTTTCACAATTACAGCAATTGCCTTCAAATTTTTTCTTAGCTTGCTCTTTCCTTTGTCAATTAGACTTCTTTCTTTTCTTGTGTTTTGTGGGAGTCTCTTCAACAAGATTAACTCCCATAATACTTGAATTCCTATGTGACTTCTTTTCAGCTGTTTTGTTATCTTCCTCAATCTTGAGACTGTCACGCCCCGAAAGGGTATCCTAGATGTGGTCGGCACTCAAACACCATTGTTGTTCCTCAAGCAAACCACTTAGTCTAATCACACATGCACTCAATCACATTCTATCAAAGAAAGACTCAACTCATTAAGATTATTATTCATAAATAAGGCCAAAGTTCAACCATCTATCCAATCAACAACTAGGAGAATGAAACTAGTCAAAAAAAAATAAATTAACATCATCAACACTTTAGTCTATGAAGCCTCTATAAACAATCTTAAAGGTGCCAATGAAAGGTTCATGGTTGCCACAAATCAAATGAAGAAAAGCTAACTCATAGCTGGAAAGATAACTCCGGTATCCTCTAGAAACAAGGAGGACTCACCAACTAGCTGGAAGCGAATAGATCATCAACAATGCGCCTGCTGATAATCTCTAGTACCTATCTCTGCATCATGAAATGATGCAGGCCCATGGACGACAGTACATAGAATGTATGAGTATGTAAAATAGTAGAAAAAAACATGCATCAGGGTAGAATCCAATCAACTCAGAATCTCAAATCAGAAGAGTGAACAACTCAATCAAGATGTCCTAAGTCTAAACAAGAATACAATTTAGACAAAGACCAATCATACATAATCCAATCCAATCAATTCCCAATCCAATTCAATACAATCCAAATCAGAGTACTATTAAGACCTATATGGGAGTTTCTCTTATCCGAAAATCATCACTTATGAGCTAATGATTATACAGCAAGCTGAAGTTGTTTCCATATCTGTCCTTACCTTGTCAGGGTAAGAATAAATCAACAATCATGGATCTATAACCAATCAAGTCCTATCATGTCAGGAAAATAATTTGGGAAACATCCAACTTTAACAATTCAATCCTCTCATGTGTTTGGTGATGTAGTTATTGGGTTCGAGTTATTACTTACTCTTAATGAATTCGGTGCTTAATACTCCTCCCAAGATTCAATCTCATACGACAATCAATCCAAATCAAACAAATCAGTAAGTCTCTTTTGGACTCTTTCCAACTCATTCGTTCTATTAAATCAATCCTTTCAACCAATCAATTTTCCAATCATTCTCAATAATTTAATTAAGAGAGGTTGTAGACAATCATTTATGACAACATTCAGAACTATCAATTTGTCGTTACTATCAATACTATCATCACACTCACATTCTAATCACAATAGTACATTCACAATTCAAAGCTCTAGACTCAATCTTAAGATGTATACAATTCAATATCAATTAACATGCTACTAGGGTTTAAGTAAAAAAGTAGTTCAAATCATGTGTTCAAGGAATTAATTTGTAGAAAATCAATATTTCATCAATAATCGGTAAAAACATGTATATTTTTAAAATAAAAATTTCTCAAGAAATACAATCATGGAGATCCAATTCGTACATAATCAATCTATCACAATCATGGGCACATGGAGGAATAAAATTCATGTTTAAGTTCAGCTTTACATATCTGAACTCGAAGAAAAATTGAAGATTTGAAGACCTTACTCGAAGAGCTTGAACCCTAGCCTTTCTCCTCTTCTCCAATCCTCTCTCTCAATTTGTCTAAGTGTTGATGAGAGTAGTATGTGTACAAAGTATTTATAAGAGACTTAATTTAGTCCTAAAACATCAGGGTTTTAGTCTAAGAGGGGTGGAAAAAGACCAATTTACCTTTATTAAAATCCTAAAGTTTGTCGCCTATGAGTCGTCATTATGACTCGTAGAAATATCTATGGGTCATCATCTTCAATCGTGGAATTAGGCTGGAAAATGTTGGGGTCTACGACTCATGTCTATGATTCATCAAAAACTCGATGAGTCGTAAACTCAACTCATCCTGCAGGCGAAAATCAAAGAAAACTAAGTCTTTAAACTTTTCATACGAGTGGTTATTACGACTCGTAAACTCTTTGATGGGTCATCAACTTGACTCATAGAAGTGACATTCAGGGTATGGAATTTAGTGAAGTGTCAGGTGTTTCTATGAGTCATTTCTACGACTCGTAGGAACCTTTATGATCCATCATGTTGACTTGTAACCAAAGTACTGAGACTTGTTTTTTTAGAACTTAAGCAAGGACTCTCTATGACTCGTTCTTATAAGTCATCAACATCCTTACGACTCGTAAGGTGATTCATAATTCCTCTTCACACTTGATCAAATTTTTCCTCTTCAGCACTAACATCACGAGTCTATCCTATGATCCGTAGAATCTTCTACGAATCGTAGGTTGACTCTTAGCGACTGGTACAGTCCACCTTCCTCAACTTTTCGCAAGGTTATCAAATTTAGTCAAGGCTAAAATAACACAGGGTGTTATAATATCTCCCCCTTGGAATCATTCATCCTCGAATGAAGACCAAGCTAAGGGTTTACACAAGGCACGAATACAATTAAGAACTCAACAATCAAATATTCGTACAATCAACTACTCAAACTCAGGACTACATATCAAATACTCAAATTTGGAATGAACCTCAAATCAAAGATAGGAAAGGAACATTACCATCAACATCATCATTAGGAGGCAGGAATAGGTGGGGGTATTTAGCTTTCATATCCTCTTCAGCTTCTCATGTAGCCTTTTCGACAAATTAATTTCGCCATAGAACTTTGATGGATGCTACCTCCTTAGTTCTCAATTTACGAACCTGACGATCAAGAATATAAATTGGGATCTCTTCATAACTCAAACTCTCTTTCATGCCAATTCTCTTATTTGGTACAACAAGCGAAGGATCTCCCAAACATCTCTTAAGCATAGAGATGTGAAACACATGATGAATAGTTGCTAACTCTTGGGGAAACTCCAATTCATAGGCTACGTTACCAACCCTCTTCACAATCTGATAAGGACCAATGTAGAGGAGACTAAGCTTCCCTTTGTTTCTATATCTCATCACACCCTTCATGGGTGAAACTTTCAAGTATACCTAGTCATGCACTTTGAACTCCAAATCTCTCCTCCTAACATCAGTGTAGGATTTCTGGCGACTCTGAACCATTTTCAACCTCTCCTAGATGATCTTTACTTTCTGCATAGATTGATGAACCAAGTCTTCCCCAATCAACTTAGCCTCACCAACCTCGAACCAACTGATCGCCGATCTATATCTTCTCCCATACAGAGCTTCATAAAGAGCTATTTGAATGCTTGAATAGAAGTTATTATTATATGCAAATCAATAAGAGGTAAATGATCATCCCAATTAACTTTGAAGTCTATGACAAAGGCTCTCAACATATCCTCCAAAGTCTGAATCGTACACTCTGCCTGACCATCTGTCTGCGGATGAAAAACAATACTAAGGTTCACTTTTGAACCTGAATTCCAAATTTGAGCAGTGAACGAAGCTTCCTATCTGAAATGATAGACAAAAGAACTCCATACAGTCTAACAATTTCTCTAAGATACAATTTGGCATAATCTTCTACAGTGTCCGTAGTCTTAAGTAGCAAGAAATAGGCCGATTTGATCATTCTATCCACAATCACCCAAATAGAATCGTGTTGTTTGCAGGACCGCGGTAGACCTATAATGAAGTCCATGTTAATCATCTCTCACTTCCACTCTAGGATTTCTATATTTTGATCCCCTCCACAAGGTCTTTGGTGCTCAACTTTAACTTGTTGGCAATTTGGGCACTTGGACACAAACTCTGTTATGTTCCTCTTCATTCCACTCCACCAATATACTTCTCTCAAGTTATGGTACATCTTTGTAGATCCTGGATGGATGGAATACCTAGAATTATGGGTCTCTGCCATGATCCTCTCTCAAATGTTATTAATGCTTGGAACACACAATCCCTCTTAATACCTCAACACTCTATCTCCCCCTTTGGCGAAAGCCATTACCTACTGCTTACGAACATCATCTTTCAGTTGGAGAAGAATGGGGTCATGATCTAGCTTTTCTTTTACCTTTGCAACTAGATATGATTCAGGCCCATTCCGGACAATAGTACCACCTTCGCTGGAGTCAATAAGTTGAACTTCCAAACGTGCAAGTCTATGCACCTCTTTGAACAATTCTTTCGTTCTCTCTTTTACATGGGCAGTTCTTCCCATAGATAACCTCCTAAGAGTATCAGCAATAACATTAGCTTTACCTAGGTGGTAAAGAATGCTCATATCATAATCCTTGAGCAACTCAAGCCATCTCCTCTGTTTCAGATTCAACTCTTTCTGAGTAAACACATATTACAGACTATTGTGATCTATGAACATATCAACATGCACATCGTATAGATAGTGACACCAAATATTGAGAGTGAATACTACGGCTGTCAACTAAAGGTCATGAGTCGGGTAGTTCCTCTCATGAATCTTAAGTTGTCTAAAAGCATAAGCTATCATTTTTCCCTTCTGCATCAACACACATCCTAATCCAACTCTAGATGCATTGCAGTAGATAACAAACCCATATGTTCCCTCGGGTAGGGATAACACTTGAGCAGTGGTCAATCTTATTTTCAACTCTTGAAAACTCTTCTCGCAAGCACCTGACTATTGAAAATTAGCCTTCTTCTAAGTTAGCTTAGTTAATGGTAAAGATATGGATGAGAAACCTTCAACAAATCTATGGTAGTAGCCGGCCAAACCTAAGAAACTTCTGGGGATCCTCCTCAACCTTAGAACCCGTGAATACTGGTGGGTTCATCCTCAAGAAGTCTCGGATCCTCACCAAAGCTAACGGCTTTTGATAGATAGAGGTGGGAGCCGGTGAACTCTAATTACCTCTCTAGATAGCTATCAGTTGGGGGAGCATAGTGATGTCACCTTTGAACTCAGTTTTTGAAGTAGCAGCTGGCTAAGTAGTAGGCTCTTCCAGTTCCTCAGTAGACCTTATAGGCCGGCCCCTAGTTCTCACTCCAGATGGTGGGGGAATCTCAGATTGTGGAACCTTAGTATTAACGGTGTTGCTTTGGCTAGCGGTGCATTTAGGAGGCATTATCTTTAAATGTGTAATGCACGAATTAGGAAGGAACTTTTAGAGTTAAACTCTTTTGCACAAACACAGAATATTAAGAAGTGAAACAATTCCTAATGTCCCATAGCCTCCTGATTATAAGTGTGGTGCACGACACACCCATAAGCAAGACTCTACTATACACAGCTTCATAGACTCCCTATAACTCTTGAACTTTGTGTTTTGATATCAAGTTTTTCACATCCTGGGAGTGTACCCTAAATGTGGCCGACACTCAAAGACCATTGATAGTCCTTGTTTCATAGTGAATTTCTGGATTTGAATACTTCTAACACAATTTTATTTTTGTAAATTCAACTTGACTTGTACCTGAATACTTAGTCAATCACACATGAATTCAACAACATTCTATTAGCGAAAGACTTAACTAATTAAGATTACTATTCATAAATAAGGCCCAAAGCCAATCATCAATCAATAACTAGGAGAATGAAACAAGTCAAAACAAAATAAATCAACATCATCAATACTCTAGTTTATGAAGCCTTTATTAACAATATAAGAGGTGCCAATGACAGGTTCATGGATACCACAAATCAAATAAAGGAAAGCTAACTCATAGCTGGAAAGATAACTGCAGTATTCTCTAGAAATAGGGAGGACTGACCAACTAGATGGAAGGGAATAGATCCTCAATAATGCGTTTGTTGATGATCTCTAGTACCTATCTCTGTATCATAAATGATGCAGGCCTAAATGGACGTCAGTACATAGAATGTACGAGTATGTAAAATAGCATAAAGAAACATGTATCAGGGTAGAATCCAATCAACTCAGAATCTCATATCAGAAGAGTGAATAACTCAATCAAGATGTCCTAAGTCTAAACAAAAATAAGATTTAGACAAAGACTAATCATACACAATCCAATCTAATCCAAATCAGATTACTATCAAGACCTATATCGGAGTTTTTCTAATCCAACAACCATTACTTATGAGCTAGTGATAGTACAACAAGCCAAATTATTGTCACGTCTGTCCTAACCTTGCTAGGGTAAGAACGAATCAACAATCATGGATCCATAACCAATCAAATCCTATCATATCAGGAAAATAATTTGGGAAACATCCAACTTTAATGGCTCAATCCTCTCCTACGTTTGGAGACATAATTATTGGGTTCGAGTTATTACTTACTCTTACCCAATTCAGTGCTCGATACTCCTCCCAAGACTCAAGCTCATAAGATAATCAATCTAAATCAAACCAAATCAGTAAGTCTCTTTTGGAATTTTTCCAACCCATTCGTTCTATCAAATCAATCCTTTCAACCAATCAATTTCCCAATCATTCTCAATCATTTAGTTAAGAGAGGTTTTAGACAATCATTTATGAAAATATTCAGGACTATCAATTTCTCATTACTATCAATACTATCATCATACTCATATTCCAATCGCAATAGTACATTAACAATTCAAGGCTCCAGACCCAATCTTAAGATATATAAAATATCAGGGTTTTAGTTGCGAGGGGTGGAAAAAGACTAATTTACCCTCATTAAAATCTTGAAGTTTATTGCCTACGAGTCATCATTACGACTAATAGAAACATTTATGGGTCATCATCTTCAGTCGTGAATTTAAGATGGAAAATGTTGGGGTCTACGACTCGTATCTACGAGTCGTCAAAGACTCGATGAGTCGTAGACTCATGTGATGCCCTGAGAGGTTAAAGACCTTTGATGATTCCCAAGCTTACCACTTGGTCCGATCACATATTCAATCACTCAGCAGAAGACTTAGCATGAATTTAAAAAACATTTATATGGGCTAACCGTGTAATACCCCCCAAAATTCTTCACTAGGATTCGGACCCTTCTTCGTATACGTGTAGGATCGAACCCAGCTATTGTGAAGTGTATGCATGAGTTAGGATGAGTTCCCAAGAAATTGAAGAGTGTTAGAGGTGATGTGGGGTCACAAAGGATCCCTGGAACCAAGCTAAGTCCAAAGAATTCGTCTTGGCTAAGTTTTAGAATGAGTCCGTAGAAGGGGTCGACTTCTAGCGACCATATCTTTTGAAATATGATGATCTGGGTGGCCCATGACCTATTAAATTAAAGTTCTTCGAGTCTTCTTTCCATCGCCGCCAAGATTGTAACTTTTGGAGTTTGGAGTCAAAAGTTATAACTCTCCTAAGACGGACTAGTACAGTAGGAATTTCAGGCCTTGGTGGCAACTGCTGGAAACCTAGGCTTGGCGCCGCAGTGGCGCGATGCGCCACTATCGCGCCAGGAACAAGCCTTAGTAGTTTGGTCCCTGGCATGGTGCGCCACTACGAGATGTGCAGGGTTTTCAAGCCTATTTTCCAGAACCCAGAAAATATGGGCTTGGCGCTGTAAGGGCGCGACGCGCCACTATCGCGCCATAAAACAGCCTCAGTAGTTTGGTCCTTGGCGCGACGCGCTACTATCAGATGTGCAGGTTTTAAGCGTATATTCTACTTGGCGCCGCAGTGGCGCGATGCGCCACTATCGCGCCAAGAGTTTTTTAGCTGATTTTCCAGATTTTTGGAGGAAGGGCAAATTGGGCATTTCCCCAAATTATATATACACAAGCCTTGAACTTTTTTGGATCATTATTTCAGTTTCACTCTCTCTCTAAAAGCCCTAGAAAATTCCCTCTCTTCTCTTTCAAATCCTTTTCCAACAAGGATTGCCTTCAAGAACTTCAAGATTCAAGCTTTCTATTGAAGACCCAACATCAAGGTTTTCTTCAAAGTCTTCACTAAGGTAGGTAAGGCTACTCAAAGCATAGGTTGAGTCCACCCATGTGCCCTACATCTTCTTTGAGATTAATTATTAATAAGAATGAAGTTTATTGATAGAGTTAGGTCCAAATAGGTCCTTTTCATCTATTACCCTAATTTATATTATGTTGATGTTGTGGAGTCAAGAAAGTGATATGCTACATGTTAGTATGAGTTGATTGAGATGAGAGGTTGGACATATATTGTTAATTTCCTAACTATGTTGATTATGATAAAGAATGTTAATTTTCTTAAATATGTTGCTTATCTTGAATTGTTGATTTAAAACCTTGGAGTTGTGTTGGGTCCCAAAAGATTTGTTAAATTTCTAAATGAGACTTGTCGATATGATTTGATTGAGTTGATTGGATGGAGTTTTATGAGCATTGAGTCTTGGGAGGAGTATCGATCACCGAATTGGATAAGAGTAAGTAATAACTCGAATCCAATAACTACGTCGCCAAACGTATGAGGGGATTGAATCGTTAAAGTCGGATGCTTCCCCAAAATTATTGTCCTAACATTATAGGACTTGGTTGGATTGGATCCATAATTGGTTGATTCGTTCATACCCTGGCAAAGTATGAACGGACGCGGCAACAACGTCGGTTTGTTGTACTGTCACTGGCTCATAAGTGATGGTTGTCGGATAAGAGAAACTCTCATATAGGTCTTGACAGTACTCTGAGTCGGATTGGGTTGAATTGTATGTGATTGGTCCCGTCTAAACCATACTCTTGTTTAGACTTAGGACACTTGATTGAGTTGTTCTTCTTTCTGAGTTGAGATTCCGAATTGGTTCAATTCTTTCTGATGTTGTTTCGTTCAGCCATTTTACATACTCGTACATTCCACGTACTAATGCTATTTGGCCTGCATCATTTCATAATGCAGAGACAGGTACTCAAGATCATCAACCGGTGCACCGTTGATGATCCCCTTGCCTCCGGTCAGTTGGTGAGTCCTCCTAGTTTTCGGAGGGTGCCGAGATTATCTTTATAGCTTTTTTTTCTCCTTTATTTTTGATTGTTGTTAGCCATGTTCTTGTCATTGGAACCCTTTAGATTATTTATAGAGGCTTCATAGACTAGAGTGTGGGAATGATGATTCATTCACTTTGACTAGTTTTATTCTAGCTGATTATTGACTTGATAGTTGTTTGGCCTCTGGCCCTATATTATGGTTAGTAGCCCCATAATAGAGTCTTCTGCTGATAGAATGTGATTGAATGAAAGTGTGACTGGACTAAGTGGTTCGCTTGAAGGCCAGAAATGGCTTTCGAGTGCCGACCACGTCTAGGGTACTCTCCCGGGGCGTGACAAACCAACTCAACATTTTGAGAAGAATAATGTATTTACAACAAATCTCAAATCAACTCTATATCCTAAGGATAATTTTGAAAACCAAAACATATACTCGACACTATCGTCTATCTGTCTATGAAGCATACATCACTATCAAGAAGGCGCCAATGACAAGCTCACGTCTACCCAAAAGAAAATACTCAAAATAACAGAGAAGAACTCAAGATGCTTCCATAAATAAGGAGGAATCTCAAAAAGCAGAGAGTAGAAATAATCTTCAACGATGCGCCTGTTGAGGATCTCTAATACCTGTATCTGCATCATGAAACAATGCAGGCCAAATTGTGTCAGTATATGGAATATAAGAGTATGTAATATAGCTGAAAGGAAACTTACTCAAAGATACTCAACTCTACTCTCTTCATCAATGCATAAAAGTCATGATCTTTACTCAAAAATATTTATGTAAAACTCATGACTATCAAATCAACTAGGGTTAATGAGAAAGTAGGCATGAACAACAATTCCAATCAAATGATTGGTAGAAAACAAGAGTGATCCCAACACATAATTATACGGAACTCAATAAAAGAAGAATTAACTCAATCCGAATTCAAGAATCTAGGTTAGAATCAACTCATTCTCAACAATCGGTAGAATTAGATGTAGGGAAAGTGGACGAACTCAATTATCGTTATGAGTAGCCTTACATACCATGAAATCGAAGGAAAAAACAAGACTTGAAGGAATGGCTTGAAACCTAGCTCTTCTTCTTCTTTTTCTTCTCTCTAATCTCTTCTCTCCAAGGTTCTAAGGGTGAATGAGTAGAAAATATCCCTAAGAGGCAGATTTTTAGTCTCAAAACGTAGTAGGTTAGGTTTGGGAAGGGTGGGAAAAAGTCTCGAATGCCCTTCCTCAAGAAAAATCTAAAAAATGGGTTAAGACGCACTGCTGATGCGCTATTGGCATGCCGCGTCAGGCCCCAAACTACTGCAGCTAGTTTCGAGCGCACTGCTGGCGCACCAGGCCTCAAACTACTACAACAATAGACTTTGGTAACTCGGTCATAACTTTTTAATCATAATTCGGAATAAGAAAAACTTGGTGGCATTAAAAAGTGGACTCAAAAACCTTTAATTTGATTGGTCATGGAGTACCTAACTCTTAATATTATGAAAGTTGTGGTTGTTTGAAGTTGACATTTAAATAATCTTATACTAAAATTCAATCGGTAAGGAATCTTTGAACTCGACTTAGTACTAGAGGTTCCTCATGACTCTAATTCACCTATAATATACTGAAAATACTTAAGAATTGATCCTAAAACATACGTACATTTAGGAGTCATTGAGCTTGGGCCTATACGCATAAGAAGAATGTCTCAAGTATTAGCTTAAAATTTTTGGGGTGCAATAATATCTCCCCCTTAGGATCATTCGTCCTCGAATGAAGAGTAAACCAAGGATGGACTCGAGGAACAAATAACAATCAACACTCACTCAATCAACCAATTATACGCTCTAGACTATCAACTTACTCAAACTCCAAGATAGACAAATCAGTTCAAGTTAAGAGTAGGGAAACTATGTTCAACATTCTCATCGATAGGCATGAATAAAACACCAAAACTCATAAATTGAATCATTCAAACATCTAGATCATCAATCGTTCGAACTTAAGAAGGAATACATCGACTCGAATCAAGAATAGGATATTACTTTCAACATCATTGTTAAAGGCACGAATAGAAGTGGATATTTGGTCTTCATATCATCCTCATAGGATAGGCTATCCTTGATTTAGCACTATCAATGGGAACTAGCAACAATGGATCTCTTAAGAACTTATTCAATCATACAGGATTGAAGCACCGGACGAATGACGACTAACTCAAAAGATAACTCCAATTCATGAGTGACATCTCCAATCCTCTTCACACTTTGGTAAGGCCAATATATTAGTGCCCTATCTTCCCCTTCTTTTCAAGCATCATAACACCCTTCACGCACATCCAATCATTTACCTCAAACTCCAAGTCTTTTCCCCTCACCTCAATTTTCACACTCTCCGAAATGGTTTTCACTTCCTCCAAAACTAAGTCTGGTCCAATTCATTCAAAGATGGGGAACTCACTTGCTAGAAGACATTATACCATGGATGAGAAAATGGCTACAAACTCGAATGCTCCCCTTAACATTCCTCTTACCAAGTTCAACCTAGCTCTAAGTCACAAGGTGCTAGTCCTACCATGATCATACTTATACAAATCTAACCCTTGAATTCATTCTCTATACCTCCATAGGGACCTTTTTCTTATAGAATACTACTCCTCCTCACCACTTAATACAAACACTCACAATCATCACCCAAAAGTCATCAATAACCTACTATCATCACTCTCATAGTGAAAACCACACACTCAAGCCTATAACTCTAACCAACTCAACCACATCAAAGAATTGTCAAGCCTACTCCAACACTTCTACCTCCATTATTACATGAGCTCTTACCCAGAGACACAATAACATACTCTTACCTATCTATTGCATATCACAGGGTCTCATCTTGCTACTCTTCCATATCTTTATCCTTAACTAGATAAGTACAATACAACTATCACAATCAATAAACACTCACTGTCGCCCATCTACTCTCACTCAACTTAGTCTACTATCATCAACATCGCTATCAAGACTGGAAAGGAAGAATCACTGAAAAAGTTTAGAGCAAAAAGTCATAAGTACGATTCATTCAAGAAAGTCTGATCTGGGAACATCCATAACTAATATGATCTCTCTAGTCTTTCAGAGCCTATAATGAGTTTATGGAACTGTACATATTATCAAACTCAAGTCATGTCTTATGTAACATAGGGATGAAAACTCTTAGATTCATGAGACAAAATCAGGATTGCTGAATGAAATTATCAATTCTCATATTCGAACTCAGCATGGATATGCATCAATATGGGGTGTTCAAGGGTCTAGGCCATGGGCATGGTACTCAAACACATGGCAGAAATAGAGTATCACCTCGACTGAAGTATTAGGAATATGCAAGATGGAAAAAACATCGATGTCTCATCCTGATCAACTCATCACTATCAAAAGCTCAAGACTTACTTTGGTTCATTACCTTATCATCTCCCCCAAAGCTCAAAGGCCACCTCCTTAAGTCTGCAAATCGATTCTCTACACTTATTTATAACCACACTACTCCATACGACAGAGTATCACTATTTATAAGAGTACTTAAACTCTTCGATTATATTATGCTCAAAGATACCAAACTACTACTAGGGCCTCATTCTAAGATATGACAACTCTGATCTTCCCTCTTCCTTTATAGGCCTCTTTCTATACTTACTACTCTTATTAGCATACACATCCACTTTTTATAACTCTTATGATCTAACCTATTTTCTTTAGCATGCTAACACTCATCTTCTAGGTTCACATATTCTTAATTTGGTTGAAGGAAATTTGAACTATAATAAGAGATCATCATTATCTATATAAAACTCCCTTCGACCCAATTCTTATGGATACTAAATAAAATAAAAACTCACATCCAACCTTCTCCACATCAGTAGCTAAAGGATACTAACTAGTCACCCAAAGCAATTCATAAAGTTAGAGCCTCATACAACTTTATACTATCTCAAATACACATCTTAAGCCTCTTCTTACCAAATGACTTGGCTCAATTCACTATGAATATCTAAGGGTCACAAACCCCCCATTCATAACACACACTCCTCACAAGTTAATATCTTAATCTCTCGCATACTCTATGTCAAGCCTACTAAATCAAATCTTAAAACTAGCACAATCACACTTATAATGCTATCCCCTTTTTTTTCATACCACTCATCTCAAATTCAAGCTTAGGGTCTAGTACTAACACACACATCACACACTGCTCGCACACTATACCAACTAATAACTACTAGGTGAAATTAAGAGACACTCTCCTACTAAGACCACATGACAAGTAATCGATCCTCGTTTCAATTTCTATCTAATTATAATTTATCACCTTGTCTCCTTTCATAACCTAAGTACTATTTAGCCATTCATTACACCTCCTTGCCTAGCTATGCTTATGAACCTATGAATATCATGGGACTCTTCATACAACATCATAAGTCCAGCTTAAATCTACCAATTCATGAATACTCCACCCTTCGGTCCACCACCTATAACTGGTCTTTACTAACACACTGACACATCAACATAACTCTTTTCTAGGTTCAAGTATACTCTAACTCATTCTAACCAACAACTCTTCATCTATCTTCTATCATGAAAGCTACACAATACTTACTACATCTTTAGTCAAAGTCAAAGGGAGTTGACTTCTAACCCCATTACTTACCTTATAGAAACCTAACTTTAGGTACATGCCTCAATCAACCATCATTCACATTATTTGGTTTCTACTCCTCTAACTCCATTTTTCTAGCTCTAGGATCATTTTAGGAATCATATCTTACCTTGACTCAAATCATATTACATCGGATGGTGACACTAATTATTTAGAGACATAACTTTCCTCTCGAGGGTAACATCTGAAGCAAGGTTTTTGAGAAGAGAGTATGGAAATACATCTTGTTATGGCTCAACGCACGATTCATATGAATGATGGTGCATTCTTTCAAATCAATAGACTTATGCACACTAATTGGCACCATGCAGTCTTTTTACACTTTGGGAAACTTTATTGGAGAGTAACTCATCAATAGGGATCTGAGTTTGACTATTCTAACCACCTTAAGTATGAGGAGTAGTTGAATGAATCTGTGAAACGCATAAATCTGAATAAGTTTTTTAGAGAATAACTCTGTCGCACGATGTAGAATTTGAAAGAAGGAAAATTTTTCTTAAATGTCTATAATCCCTCATTTATAGAAGTGGGACCCTCACAAACATAAATAAACCCTACTGATATGGCTTCATAAACACTCTAGGAAACTTGAACTATGTTCTCTGATACAAAGTTTGTCACCCCCTGAGAGTGTATCCTAGGCGTGGCTGGCACTCGAAGACCATTTCTGATCCCTAAGTGAACCAGTTGGTCTAATCACACATTCGATCACTCAGCGGAAGACTCAATATTAAATTAAAATACATTTAAGTAGGCTAACCGACTCTATATTTTGAGAAGAATAATGTATTTACAACAAATCTCAAATCAACTCCATATCCTAAGGATATTTTTAAAAACCAAAATATCTTGTCGACACTATCATCTATCTGTTTATGAAGCCTCTAGCACTATCAAGAAGGTGTCAATGACAAGATCATGGCTACCCAAAAGAAAATACTCAAAATAACAGATAATAACTTAAGAGTGCCTCCAGAAACAAGGAGTGTCATGTCAAAAAAAGTTGGTTTAAAATTAACTTCAACCTTTAGAGAAAAAAAATTAATTTTAGAAAAAGTCGCCACTTAATTTTTTTAAAGAAATTAAGAAAACTTAATTTAAAAGACCTTAACAGATTTAAATCTTAAAAATTAGAGAAAATGGGTAAGAGGTTCTTATTTCCACTTTGAAAATGTGTTAAGCACTCAAAGTAGCCACTATCGCGCGGTTATCCGACGATTTGAAAAAATTATTTGACTAACATTTTATTAATTTCAAAGAAAATAAAGACTTTGAAAATTATTATTATTATTATTGTTTTGAAATAAACATCAAACTTAAACATTGGAAGTAATATAAAAAGAGCGTAAAAGTTTATCAAAAACACTAAATAAGAGTAGAAAATCATTTAAAGTGTAAATTAATATGAAATGGTTCATTTTTAGGGGAATATAATTAAATTAAAATAAGCAATTAATATTAGAGTCAATACAGGATAAATAAATATTATTAAGTCAATAAATAAGAGTAAATGCAAGTAAAATAATAAAAGTGGGCCCAACACTTAGTTTATGTCCGCCTGGACTAAGTTGTTGGGCCAAACTACTGCCAAAATATTGGGTTTTAGGCCCATTTCTGATTGTATACACCTGTTGTATATCATGTATACATTAAATGTATATTCCTTGTTCTCCTTATATACAAATGTATATCAGCCCCTTTTTTCCAGCACATTAGCTTTCTTTGAACCCGTTTCTCAGATTCCAATTCGTCGAATTATGAGGTCGACTCGATGAAGAAAGAAAATTAGGCCTCCACGGCCCATTTAAATGCAATTGAGGGAAATATTGAATCCAAATGGATTCCATCGGGTTTATCTATGTCATGATCCAACCTAGGGTCTAGTCGTAACACGGTGAATGGGATGCGAAGGACCCCAACCATAAGCCATGTTAGCATACATCGCATACATAAGGTAAAGAATAATATAAATATGAGAAGGAATAATCATTAAGTGGGAAATGGTACTAAGGGAAATCAACTCTATAAACATCCAATTCGAACTACACCACTGAGTATCGTCTAAACATGCCTCTAGTCTATTCTTTGACAGGGGATTAAGACACGCTCCTAACTTTCCCTAACAATAGAAGAAAGTGAAAAACAATAGTACAATGAATAAAAGTCCTGTCCTCGGTAGAATGATGACTCACCAACGTCTTTAAAATCTAAATAAATATCTAGCCACGAGTATGATGATTGTGAGTGTCGTCCATACCTACATTATGAGACAATATAGGTAATATATGCGTTAGTACGTTTGAATGTACTAAGTATGTGAGTTATGCATGAACAAGTAAAAGAACGTAGTCAATATGCTATAAGATGCATGACTAATCATAATGAATATGAGTAAACCTTAAAAGAAATTTAAAACATAAGAAACTCATGATCAATGCATATCATAAGAACTTCATCATAAACTCATAACTTGATATCTCATACTTAACTCCAACTTATGTGGGATAGGACCTTTAACCGACAACTAAGACCATGCGAGCTATTAGATAGAATTCGATGACTCCTGCATCGAAATAGGGGAGGCTATCTTGCCAGGGCATACTCCAAAAGTAACTATACTGGGCTATATGGATCCACTAGCTAGGCCATGAAGGCAATCTATGTGGGAAACATAGTTTGGGACTTTAGGTTGCTACTAGGATTCCCTTGGGTAACTAACTGTGTTATCGGACCGAACTCCCCCTAGAAGACCTCTCGGTACTTAGTCAAAGTCAATATCCCAATGAAAACTCATAAACATGATCATAACATAGTAGGGAAAGATAGTAACTGCCTATCAATCCATCTATAAAATATATTAGGAATAACTCATCTACTTGGTGATTCATAAGAATCTATAACTTCGGTGATAATTGTCCTTATCACCATCTTTAAACCATCTTTTGATCTTAACTCTGATCATCATCATAACTTTAATGTTAGAATCATAAATCTCAACTTTAACTCATATAAAACTTTCATTGAAAAACATTTAACTCATGAACAACTCATAAAATCATCTTAACTTCATCATCATAGCTAGAAAATACAGCTCTATGCATGGGCATCTATAATTTAACTTGAAATCATGCAATTCATATAACAACATACATATAAAGATCATTGATAATATTTAAAAATGAAATCAAACCATCCCACTGCAATTCATCAAAACTAAGGTTCATAATCAATTGAAAATTGAATGAAAACTTGAGGAATCTTTGGGACTTCATGGGTGAAAAGAGCCCATGAATCAATCTCCACATACCTTGCTAGAATTTACTAAGAATTGAAGAAGAAACCTTGTAGAAATCTAAAAACCCTAATTTTAGCTTGAAAAGGAAATCTTGAGAGACTTTGTTCTTACCTTAGAAAATTTTAGGAGAATGAATTGAATAGGAAGGGAATTTGAAGAATTGAATATTTATAGACTTTGAACTTGGCCATAAAAGTATCTAGGTTTATTGAATCGAACTTGGAAAATACATAATTGCCCTTTATTAAAATCTAATAGTTGACCCTACGGATCCCTTTTTACAGGTCATCTTAGTAACAATGAGTTGTTTAAACGACTCCTCCTGCAGGTCAGAAAAAAGGTCTGAAATTCAAGTCTCTGAAGTTTTGGACTAGGTAAGGTTTATGGCCCGTCATCTTGTTTATAGTTCATCCTGTTAGCTCATCCTGTAGGTCTCAAAAACCTACAAATTTGAGAGTCTCAGGACTTTAGTTACGCTTCGTTCTTACAACTCATAATAGTTCTTACGGGTCGTCCTATCAAGTCGTAGACTTGACCTCGAGGGACCCTTGAAACTTGGCTCTGAAGTCTTCCTATGAGTTGTGTCTACGGGTCGTCTGGGTGAGAAAGGGTCATAACAGTGAGTCGTAGGACCTTCCTTTAAGGTTGGTCATGACTAATAATAACGAGTCCCTCCACGACTCATTTCTACGAGTCGTGTAAACTTCTATGGCTCATAGAGACAATCGTAAATTTGGGTTCAGTTCAAGATTTGAGAATTTTCTCCTTCATTCTGACTTTCTGACTTGCGGGGTCTTACAATATCTCCCCCTTGGAAACATTCATCCTTGAATGAGAGTAACTTATCATAGAAAGGACACGGAAAGGGTACTAGCAACTTAACATAAACATGATGATATCTTATAATGTATGGAACATGAAAACTTCAACTTAACATAAAATCATGATTTAAAAATCAATTTTTTCATGAACATGTATGCATATGAATGGAATAGGAGGAACTAAATACGTAAGAGTTCAATTAGCTTGAATAGGAATAACTTACTACTTTAGGCTTGAGTAGAGGGAAAGAGGTATGGGTATCGTTTCATCATATCCTCCTCCGCCTCCCAAGTAGCACTTTCTACTTGTTGATTCCTCCATAACACTTTGACGGATGCAACTTCTTTGTTTCTTAACTTCTTAACTTTCCGGTCTAAGATTTCCATCGAAACTTCCTCATGAGTCAAATTCTCCTCAACACTTACGTCTTTCAAGGGCACATGGAGTTTGGATCACCCACGAACTTCTTAACATAGACACATGAAACACCGGATGAACCATAGCTAACTCAAATGGCAAATCTAAATCAGAAGTCACTTTGCCAACACGTCTCAATATCTTGTAAGGTCCAATGTATCTAGGACTCAATTTTTCTTTCTTGACAAAATGCATTACACCTTTCATAGGTGAAACCTTCAAATAGACCCAATACTCTACTTCAAATTCAAGCTCTTTTTTCCTAACATCAGAATAGGACTTTTGATGACTTTGATCCGTCTTCAACCTCTCCCTTATGGGTCTTACCTTCTCCATAGAATTGATAACCAAATCTGGACCAATCAGGGCCATCTCACCAACTTCAAACCATCCCACCAGGGATCTACATCTCCTCCCATACAATGCTTCGAAAGGAGCCATTTGGATTCTAGAATGATAACTATTATTATAGGCAAACTCAATCAATGGCAAATGTTTATCCCAAGTTCCTTTAAAATCAATAACACACACCCTTAACATATCCTCTAAAGTTTGGATCATTCTTTCAGCTTGACCGTCAGTTTGAGGATGAAAAGCATTACTTAACTTAACCTTTGTACCGAGACCCTTTTGAAATGACTTCCAAAAATGCGAAGTAAATTGTGTAACTCGTTCCGATATAATGGACAAGGGCACACCATGGAGTCTTACCAACTCACAAACATACAACTTAACATAATCTTCGACACCATAGGACATCTTAATCGGTAGAAAATGAGTCGACTTGGTCATCCAATCTACAATAACCCAAATGGAATCATGTTCTTCCTAGTATGAGGCAAACCCATTATGAAATCCATATTCACATCTTTCCACTTTCAAGTAGAAATCTCAATGTCTTGGGCTAGACCTCCCGGTCTCTGATGCTCGATTTTGACTTGTTGGCAATTTGTACATGAGCTACAAACTCCGCTATGTCCTTCTTCATACCATTCCACCAATACACTTCTCTCAAGTCACGATACATCTTGGTGGAACCCGGATGAATCAAGTATTGGGAACTATGGGCCTCATTCAATATCAACTCTCCCAATCTATCAACTTAGGTACACACAAACGACCTTGGTAATGTAGCACACTATCTCCCCCATGGGAGAAAGCCTCAATGGCTTTTTCGGCAATCGACTTCTTTAACTCAACCAACATTGGATCTTGGTCTTGCTTGGCCTTGACATCCACTACAAGAGACAATTTTGAACCATTATGAATGAGAACAACTCCATCATTAGAATCAACTAAACGCACCCCTAAACGTGCCAACCTATGAACATCTTTAATTAATTCTTTCTTATCTTCTTCAACATGTACCACACTACTCAAGGACAATCTACTTAGTGCATTGACAACCATATTTGACTTGCTGGGATGATACAACACACTCATATCATAATCTTTCAATAACTCAAGATATCTTATTTGCCGAAGGTTCAAGTCTTTTTGGTTAAACATATATTGTAAACTCTTATAATCGGCGAACACATCCACATAGACACCATAAAGGTAGTGTCTCCAAATCTTCAAGGCAAACAAAACCACCGCTAGTTCAAGATCATGGGTTGGATAGTTCCGTTCATGCACCTTAAGTTTCTTAGAAACATAGGTTATTACCTTACCATATTGCATCAATACATAACCAAGACCAACCCTTGAGGCATCAAAATATACCACGAAACCATCGGACCCTTCCGGCAACGTCAAGATAGGAGCGGTAGTGAGATAATCCTTTAATTCTTGAAAACTCTTTTCACATACTTCCAATCATTGAAGCTTCACCTTATTTTGAGTCAACTTGGTCAAAGGTGACGAGATCGATAAAAACCCTTCCACAAATCTCCTATAGTATCCATCTAGGACCAAGAAACTCCTAATATCCGAAGGAGATAATGGTCTAGGCCACTTCTTAACCACTTCAGTTTTCTTAGGATCAACCATAATCCCTTCACCAGACACAATATGACCAAGGAAGGCCACCTCTCTTAACCAAAGCTCATATTTGTTGTACTTTGCAAATAGTTGTTTGTCTCTTAGAGTTTGCAACACAATCCTCAAGTGACTTGCATGTTCCTCTTCATTTCAAGAGTAAACCAAAATGTCGTCGATGAATACTATCATTAACATATCTAGGTATTCTTGAACACCCTATTATTAAGTCCATAAAAGTCGCAGGAGCATTGGTCAGACCAAACGACATGACTAGAAACTCATAATGGCCATACCTCATCCGAAATATTGTTTTGGGAATTTCACACTCCCTCACCCTCAATTAGTGATAACCGAAATGAAGGTCTATTTTGGAGAAGTAACTTTCCCCTTGCAATTGATCAAACAAGTCATCTATTCTTGAAATTGGATACTTATTCTTGACGGTTACCTTATTTAATTATCGATAATCAATGTACATACATAGTGAACCATCTTTCTTTCTAACAAATAATACGGGAGCACCCCATGGAGAAGTACTTGGCCTAATGAACCCCTTATCTAACAAGTCCTTCAATTGATCCTTCAACTTCTTTAATTCCACCGGAGCCATCCAGTAAGGAGGAATAGAAATAGGTTGAGTATCCGGAAGAAGGACTATACCAAAATCAATCTCCCTTTCGGGAAGGACACCTGATAAATCATCGGGAAACACATCTAAAAAATCATTTAAAATGGGGACTGACTCAAGGGTTGGGGCTTCAGAATTCTCATTCATAACCCTTACAAGATGATAAATACAACACTTGGAAATCATCTTCTGACCATTAAGTCACGAAATGAAATAAACTTTAAACACAGAGTTACTACCCTTCCATTCTAGGACCTGCTCATTCGGGAATTGAAACTTAACCACTTGGATTCTACAATCAATAGAAGCATAACATGCATATAGCCAATTAATACCAAGGATAACATCAAAATCGATCATATCAAGTTCAACTAGGTCACATAGGGAATTTTTCTGCAAAATCATAACCGAACAACTTCTATAGACTCTTTTAGCCACAACCGACTCACCTACGGGAGTATAAATGGAGAAAGGCTCTAACAATATCTCGGGACTATCATCAAACCTCATATTCACATAAGGGGAAACAAAAGATAAATTTGCACCCAGATCAAGCAAAGCATAAACATCATAGTGAAAGACCCGTAACATACTAGTAACAATATCGGGAGTCTCCTCCACCTATTGCCTACCATAGAGGGCATAGATCCTATTGTTGCATTGACCACTCTTTGGTTGAACTTGGCCACCTTGATAAACTTGTCCTTGAGGACGAGCATCTTTGACCTTGCATTCCTTAGCATGATGACCCGACTTACCACACCAGTAGCACAGATTCAATCTGGCTAAACATTTGCCCTTATGGTTCCTACCACACTTCTTGCATGCGAGAGTAACTTGGCCAATAAGAGAACCTCCTTGAGGTTTAGGGTTGGCACCTTATCCTTGTCGAATCTTGGAGTAGTGGTATTAGAAGACCCTTAGCCGGAGTACTTTTAGAAAAAATGAGGACGTCCACCACTTTCAGACTTAGCATGAGAGAATTTACTATGATCGGTCCTTGGCCTCTTAGACTCCCTATTCTTCACCTTTAGCTTCTCACTTTCTACTTGCTCCACATAGGTCATGAGTCTAGATATATCCATCTCCTGAATCAACATCGTCGTTTTGCATTTCATTCCAACTATGTCCGACACACCCGATACAAACTTGCTCAGCTCTTGAGTCGGCAACCATGAATATAACATGTTTTGAAAAGTGAGCACACTTGAGGGCATACTCCCTCACACTCATCCTCCTTGCTTAAAGTCGATAAACTCTTGCACCTTGGCCTCCCTCAACTCTAGTGGGAAAAAGCAATCAAGAAACACCCAACTCCTCCCAAGTCACGGCCTCCGCCTCTCTAGGCCTATCACCTTTCCATTGATCAAACCAAATTTGAGCAACACCTCTCAATTAGTACATAGCTAACTCTGCCCTTTCAACCGGGCTAATCTCCATGATCTCAACAATCTTATGGATGCTATCGACAAACTCTTTGGGATCCTCATCAACTTTAGAACCCCAAAACTTCGAAGGATTCATCCTCATGAAATCACGAACTCTTGTTGCTGCCTACTAGCATTTGGATTCACGGGAGCAACCACTTCATGATTTACTTGAGCCGTAATGGCTTGAGCAAGTACTTTAAAAGACGCTTGAAGCTCGTCATTAGAAACTTGATCATTCAAAGGATCATTTGGAGCTTGTTGCTCCTATTCAACCACGTTCCTTCTAGCAAGGTATTTTTGAGGAGGCATATTTTGAAAATTGCAAAGAGCAAGAATTAGAGGAAACAGACTTAACCACTCTACTGCACAACATAGATCATGAAAGAAGTAAGAGTTTTCCTACGACGTTTTGTAGCCTTTTATTCATGGATGTGGCACGCTTTACACCAATGAATAAGTCTCTACTTAACGCGACATGTTAGACTCCTTAGGACTCTTCTAAACCTTGTGATCTCATATCATATTTGTCACGACCCGACCTAAGGCCTAATCGTAACACAGTGATCGGAATGTGAGGGACCCCAACCATTAGCCATGTTAGCATACATCGCATACATAAGGTAAAGAACAATATAAAGATGAGTGGAAGTAATCATTAAGAGGGGAATGAGACTAAGGGGAATCAACTCTATAAATGTCCAATCCAGACTACACTACTGCATATCGTCTAAACATGCCTTTAGTCTATTCTTTGACAAGGGCCTAGGACATGCTCCTAGTTCACCCTAACAATAGAAGAAAGTGAAAAACAATAGTAACATAAATAAAAGTCCTGTCCTCAGTAGAATGAGGACTCACCAACATCTTTGACTCTAAAGAAATATCTAGCCACGAGTAGGATGATCGTGAGTGTTGTCTGTCCCTAAATTACGAGACAATGTAGGCAAAATATGTGTTAGTACGTTTGAATATGCTAAGTATGTGAGGTATGCATGAATAAGTAAAAGAACGTAATCAATATGATATAAGATGTATGACCAATCATAATGAATATGAGTAAAGCTTAAAAGCAATTTAAAACATAAGAACTTCATCATAAACTCATAACTTGACATCTCATACTTAACTCCAACTTATGTGGGATACGACCTTTAACCGACAACTAAAACCATGTGAGCTATTACATAAAATCCGATGACTCCTGCATCGACAGACCGATGACTCCTGCATCAAAACAGGGGAGGCTACCTTGACAGGGCATACTCCAAAAGTAACTATATTGGGCTCTGTGGATCCACTAGCTAGGCCATGAAGGCAACCTACGTGGGCAATATAATTTGGGACTTTAGGTTGCTACTAGAATTCCCTTGGGTAACTAACTACATTACCGGACCAAACCCCACCTAGAAGCCCTCTCGGTGCTTGGTCAATATCCAACCGAAAACTCATAAACATGTTCATAACATAGTAGGGAAAGATAGTAACTGCCTATCAATCCATCTTTAAAACATATTAGGAATAGCTCATCTACTTGGTGATTCATAAGAATTTATAACTTCGGTGAGGATTATCCTTATCACCATCTTTAAAACATCTTTTGATCTTAACTCTGATCATCATCATAACTTTAACTTTAGAATCAAAAATCTCAACTTTAACTCATATAAAACTTTCATTGAAAATCATTTAACTCATGAACAACTCATAAAATCATCTTAACTTCATAATCATAGCTAGAAAATACAGCTCTATGCATGGGCATTTATAATTCAACTTGAAATCATGCAATTCATATGAGAACATGCATATATAGATCATTGATAACATTTAAAAATGAAATCAAACCAACCCACTGCAATTCATCAAAACTAAGGTTCATAATCAATTGAAAATTGAATGAAAACTTGAGGAATCTTTGGGACTTCATGGGTGAAAAGAGCTCATGAATCAATCCCCACATACCTTGCTAGAATTCACTAAGAATTGAAGAAGAAACCTTGTAGAAATCTAGAAACCCTAGTTTTAGCTTGAAGAGGAAACCTTGAGAGACTTTGTTCTTGCCTTAGAAAATTTTAAGAGAATGAATTGAATAGGTGGGGAATTCGAAGAATTGAATATTTATAGACTTTGAACTTGGCCATAAAAGTGTCTAGGTTCATTGAACTAAACTTGGGAAAAGACACAATTGCCCTTCATTAAAATCTGAAAGTTGACCTTACGGATCCCTTTCTACGGGTCATCTTAGTAACAAAGAGTCGTTTAAACTACTTTTCCTGCATGTCTGAGAAAAGGTCTAAAATTTGAGTCTCTGAAGTTTTAGAACGGGTAAGGTTTACGGCCCGTCATATTGTTTACGATTCATCCTGGCGGCTCGTCCTGCAGATCCCAAAAACCTACAAATTTGAGAGTTTCAGGACTTTGGTTACGAGTCATTTCTATGAATCGTAATAGTTCTTACGGGTCATCCTGACCTCGAGTGACCCTTGAAACTTGTCTATGAAGTCTTCCTGTGAGTTGTGTCTACGGGTCATTTGGGTGAGAAAGGGTCTTAACAGTGAGTCGTAGGACCTCCCTTTAAGGTTGGTCATGACTAACAATAACGAGTCCCTCTACGACTCGTTTCTACGGGTTGTATAAACTTCTACGGTTCGTAGAGACAGTTGTAAATTTGGATTCAGTTCAAGATTTGAGAATTTTCTATTTCATTTCGACTTTCTGACTTGTGCGGTCTTACAACATGCACCACAACAAATAATATATGTAAGCACCCACTAATTGGATTCAATATAAAAAGATAAATGTTAAAATAAATGACATTAAAGCTGGATAAGTACACATGATATTACTACAAGCCTTAAACATCACAAAGAAGACAAAATATTTCCACACTTGGATTTAATTATCACAAGATATAATCATCTCAGCACTATCATCCTAAGGATGGACTTATACATTCAAGAACAGTGGGCGACAAAGAACTATGGATTAACATAAACTAATATTAGAAACTAAGTTATTAAGCATCATTTCAGAAGTGATTGCAGGTAGAACAAATTGTCATTTTAACAGGTTCTTGCTCAAATAATTACCAGGACGAGTAGGCCTCATCAAATACAACGAGAAAAAAATGTGGATAAATGTCATACATCATATAACAGTCTCCTAAATCGATATATATAACCATTAAAAGGAAACTCATGCTCAATATTCAAATAAGAAATAACTAATTCCAGAGCAAGCTTTAAACCAATAGAATAATCTTGAATAGAATAGGAAAAAGTCGAATAATACTCGAATAGAAATCAGTACTGATAGTTGCTCATGATTTGAAAGATTTTTTTTTTTCAAAATACAAGTCTCGAATTAGAATATGGTTGAGCAGACAAATACTTCAACAAATACCAATTGATGCCAAATATAAACCAACATATCTAGAACCGAATAATTACTAACAGAAACCAACATATCGAAATCATCATATACAGAATTAGACTAATATTAAATCAAAATTACTATCTTCAAAATCAAGATCAAATTGAATTACAAGTAGGCATATAAAGAAAGGGCGATTCTATAAAGAAATCAAGATGAAGCAGTTCTTATTTTATCAAATATATTGAGAATAAGGATTAGAGAAACACTCGAGATGTTTGATACAGTGAGAAACAACATTGTAACTACTCGGACAAAATCTATCACATAGCAACACATCATTCAGAAAGAAGATGAGGAGTAAAAAAATAAGAATGTTACCTTTTCTGAAGCAGCGAACAGAGAATGAAACAAGCTTGAAAATGGCTCCCTCACCACGGGAAAGCTAACGACGCAAGCCATCAGAACAGAAAGAAACTTGGCTCTAAACTTGGTGATTTAGAAATGGAAAGAACACAAATGTTTTCCTCAAATTGTACTCTCCAGCTTAAAACCTCTCTATTTTCTATATCTTTTTCTCTTTTCCCTAACTTCCAAAAATTTCACTTTCAATGAAAACAAGTGTCAATATTTATAGCCAAAAATAATTGATTTGAAATTCAAAGGAGCCATCTGAGAGAGGGAAAAGAATCAAATTTTACAAAAGTCAAAGAAGATAAAATATATCCCTGAAAATCTGAAATTGATCTAAACGACTTTTGATTAGGATTGAATTTCGGGGCAGGAAAATATGAATCAAAGTCAATAATAAGGACTCTATGAAATCTCAGAAATGGAGAGAAAGTGGAAGAAATTATCGTTTGGATGGCGGATTTGCAATGTTGTCGGAGAAATTGAGAGAGACAAAGTGTTGGGTGTACACATATGTGTTAACACCCAATTTTGACACTCCACAATTTAAAAAAAAAAATTAATTTCTTCAATTTTAAACAATTTTAAAATAATTAGCTTGAAAATATCAAAAAAATATAAATCAAAAAATATATATATACATTTTTTTATTTTATTATTATTATTATTATTATTATTATTATTATTATTATTATTATTATTATTACGTAATTTTTGTAATTTTTTAAAATAATTCTTGAACAATATATATATTTTTTATTTATATAATTATTACGAAAATCATCTCAAATTTATTTATTTATTATTATATTTTATTTATTTATTTATTAACTAAATATTTTTTCAATTAATTGATTTTTATTCATATTATTTTAATTTTAGCCCTCTTCAATGTTAAATAAATTGAAATAATTGATTTTTATAAATCTCAAAATATTTTCAAGTTATTTTAAAATAATTTTTGTCATCTTTATTGTTTTAAGTAATATATGTAGACACGTAATTTTTAATCGAATTTGAGATTTTACACAATTTTTAGTTCTTAAATATTTTTTTATATCTAAATTAAATATTTTTGGTTTTTATCTTATTTTAGTAAGTTTATTCTATAAAAAGAAATGGGGGATTTTAAAAAAAAAAAACTACAAAATAGAGTCACATTTTAGTATAAATTTTATTTTATTTTTATTTTTATTATTTCAAAAGAAAATAAAGTTTTAAAAATACATATGTTTTATTTAAATTTAGGTTTAATAAATAAGTTAGTTATTTTAATATTTTTTGACTAGTCATTTAGCTTTTCTATATTTTATTAGTATAAAATAATTGGTTACTATTATTATTATTATTATTTCATTTGTTATGAAAAATAAAATAAATGAAAGAAACAATTCTACTACCCCATATTCATCTTTCCCCTAAAATATGCAAACCCCTTTTTCTAAAAAAAACCTCTCCTTTTTAATTGGTTATTATTATTATTATTATTATTATTATTATTATTATTATTATTATTATTATTATTATTTCATTTGTTATAAAAAATAAAAGAAATAAAAGAAATCGTCTTACTACCCCATATTTCATCTTTCCCCTAAAATATGCAAACCCCTTTTCCTAAAAAAACTCTCTTTTTTCTTTTCTTTTCCCTAAAAACCTCCACTAAACTCTTTCACCCCAAAAAATTTCTCAACTTTTCACTCCTATATAAGGAGGAAAAAAGAGAAAGAAAAACAATAGAGGGGAGGAAGAAAGAAAAAAAAATAGAGGGAGAAAGACCAAAAAAAGAGAGGAAATTTTTTTTTACAAAGGATTTTCGATTTTTTTTTTCTCTATTGCATTTGACTCTACTTGAAGAGCGAGGGTAGATTCGAGGCTAATAACTTCCCCGTTTACTGCTCCGCAACAGGTGATTTTTGCCCCTTTCTTCCATTTTTTCGGTGTTTATTTTTTAATTTTTTATTTTCTGTAGATGATTCATTTGGGATCTTTATATGAATGAAAAAGTTTTAGCTCATATTTTTTTATGCAAAAGCTGGTTTAAAGGAGATGTTTTTTTTGTTCTCGCATAGTTAGAAATATTGGGCATATTGTGTGTTGAAATGCAACTATGTCATAATAATAAAACACTGCCTGTAGTTTAAAGATTGTACTGGACAATACTCCATTATAAAATAAAATAGTTTGAAATGTTATCAATTGAGAGAAGGTAAGTAAAAAATAAATAAAAATATAAAGTTATTCATGAAAAATTAAATTGAATTCAGCTAGAAACTCTATAATATTAATTTTTTTCTTGTTCCTTTTTCCTTTGCATTTAATATTGTAGAATCCTTTGTTGTTTTAAGTTTGCAAATACCTGTATATATATTTTTATCATGAAAATTTGAATCGTCTTCCTAATCTCCTACTCTTTTTATTTATCCGTACACTCGAAAGCGCATTTGGATTTGTGATATGACTCCATCTCTGTCCAAATTAGAGAAGCGATCAATATATGCATTTTTTGGCTGAGTCTATAGTGATTTGCTCACTCCAAAATTCATCACTTCCCCCTCACGTCAAAGCTTTATATTTTTATTTTTTTATGCATACATATGTTGTTGTCCCTTGGTTAATGTTTTACATATTTTTATACTTATAGTTATGCTTGCTTTTATTTGTGTTTGAATTTATACAAACCAACTAAGAACTATAGTAAGATGTAGTCACTCGCCTATCCATCCTTTAGATACTGGGTTTAGTATACTCATTCGGAATGATGCTCTTAATTGAGTTTTATTTATTTAACTTATTTCTTTTAATTATGAAGACTATGAACCATTTTTGGTAGATGTATATCTGTTTTTTTTTTTAAAAAATAAAATATTTTCAATAAATCATTAGCTTTTTAAAAATATAGTCTTAAAAAAAAACTTCGAAAACAGATTTTGATGAAAAAATGTAATATTTGAGGTCTTTAAAGTGAAGCAATTTAAATATTAAAAGATTGATCTTGCATAAAGATACACCATTTTTTAACACTCTTAAATTGAGATTTTTTTATTTTAGTATAAAATGTTGACATGTTTAGAGTTAAAAACACACTTTTTTTTTATTATAAACTTTAAATAGGACGGTTTAAAAAATGAAATATAGCTTTCAAGTGTATAAAAAGTATATTTTTTAAGTAAAATGCATGTTATATATTGTTGAAAATTTAACCTCTTAGCTTTTTTAAAAAAACCTTTGTTAAACTAATATTTTATAAAAAAAAATATATAATTTTTTTTAGAAAAAAAAAGAGAAAAATGGAAGCATCTCTCTTAGTTATTTGTTTTAAAAAAAACTCCAACAATTTATACACATTCTTTCAAACTCTTAGACTCATTTAAAGACAAAAAAAATCAAGTTTTAATCAATTCAATTCTTTAAAAAATTATGATAACTTTTCTTTCACTTTTTCGGAGTCTTTATATGTAAAGTTAGTATATTTTTAAAACTTTCTACTTTAAAATTTTCTTAAGGTTAATTTAAATCTAGTTATCATAGATATTGATATTTTCCTAAATTTTTCAATAATATATTTTTATAATCTTCTTTTAATCAACCTAAGTTTGGCCGGTAATCGTTTTAACGAATTTTAAAGGATGTTTAACCCCTTCTCTTTAGAATAACTAGAACCCTTACCTAGAATCATATAAGTTAAGTAGACCATTAAATGGAGTTAATTTTAGCATTACATTAGTTAAATATTTAGGTGTCTTAATTTACCTTAAAAAAATAATTAGGTGATGACTCCTTAAATTAAATATTTTAGGAATCACCAATATATTATACACCGTTTGATCTCGAGTTAAAATATGGTATAACAGCATGCATACATGTACGTTGGTGTATGTAGAGGTCATATAAGGTGTTGTCTGTTGGGAATTAGGAATTGGGAATTTGAGTTACTGGGTCACTGGTGGGTTTTAGGGATTGGGAATTGGAATAAAATGAGAAATTGGTTGCTGGTGAAGGTGGGTAGTATAGGGACATTATATGTATATGTTGCTGTAGAAAATTGTAGGTTAGTGTATATGTTATAATGTTGTCATGTTATTGTGTGTTGTAATGTTTAGAATGTGGAAGAATTGGATAGAGCCAAAATGGTTAATCTTTGCAATCTTTCGATCATATATAGTTAAATTATAACCAATTGAATTTCGAATTTAGCCAAAATGAATTTAATTAGGAAATTCGGCTAAAAATTTAAATAAGATGAATTAACGAACTTCTTAATCTTGACAAAGTAATATAATTATCTAAATTTTAAACTAGTTAACAAAAAAAATATAAAAGTATTAATTAAGTCAAACTAATTGATAATTGGAGACGTTAGTCGAGCGGCTTGGAAAATGATAACACTTTCCAAAGCTCTTACTGAGGTCCCCTCTTTATTGCTAGTCTGTGTATATTATGTTTTGTTTGGGCTTGTTTGTTGTACTATTGCAGGTGTCTGGAGTAATATATTAGCATTCTTCAACAACAAATACATAGACAAGAGCACAACAACATCTTCCAAACACCCTGCAACCTCTAAGCCTCAGCAGGGCAGCAGGTGCAGGGTAGGGAGTAACTTGTGGACTTGCCCAAAGTCTCCCAAACTTTGCAGGATGGTAGCATATATGTTTTTGATAAGGCCCAAGAAATTTCAGCCCAAACGGATAATTTTAGACGTTAGGCGAGCGAGCTTGAAACAATCAGCTGTCTTAACCTTAAAAAGGAAGAATTTTGCTAAATGGAAGCTCCAACTTGGGAAACAAGCCTTCAAACTTTGCATGGCTAAAGTAATGAATATATATGCAAACCTCATGAAGTTTCAGCTCAAAAGGATTAGTGGAGACGTTAGTCGAGCGACATGGAAAATGCTAACAGGCTCCAAAAGCCTATTTGAGATCCATTCCTCTCTACTAACCTGTATAAGTCTTTGCTTGTGTCTGGTTATTTGCTGTGTATATGCAGGTTGTTGGAGACTTACACCAACATGCTTTAACATCAAATACATAGAGGACAACACCTGCATCAACTCAACACCTGCAGCAGCCCAACACCTGCAGCAGTTCAACACCTGTTTGCTTTGTTGCTTGTCTTTGGTTGACTTTCTTTGCTTAGAATCTCTTTGGCACTACTATGAGGACTGCAGTAACCTGGGGCTTATATGGAGTAGCACACTCAGCTTGCCAAACATATTCTCTATTATCAACACACCCCAGCACCAACCTGCAGCAGACAAGGAACAAATCCACTCCATCTATGCCTTCTCTAATAACTCAACACTTGCAGCAGCTCCTTTCTTGCTGGTTCTTGTTTGTTGTGTAGATGCAGATGTCAGGATGGACTCATCAACATGTGTTCCCAACACCTACATAGATCACACCACAGATACAACCACCAAAACAAATACCTTCACTAAGAGGCCTACACAAGGACTGTGCAGAGCAGCAACTTCCTTCTGGATTTTGTGGTTGTTTGGTTGTTTGTATTTGGCTGTTTGTTTTTGCCTAGGGACATCAAAAACTGGCCCTCTTTGGAACTGCTATGAGGGATGCAATGTCCTGGGGCCTCTATGGAGCAGCCCCCCAACCACATTCTTTAACTTCAACACACCACAGCAACAATTCAACCAACTTGCAACACACAAGGAACATGGGTGCAGCAGCCTGCAGCTCTCTTTGGTGGTAAGGATTGTTGGTTGTGTTTGTCTATGCAGGTACCCCAACTACAGCCCCCTCCTGGAGAATGCATTGATCTCCATGATCAATCATTCTCAACTTCACCAATGCAGCTGGCAGACTCCCCATGCTAAAAAGACTGCAGTATCTTGGGGCTGCTTTGGAGCAACACACTCAGCTTGCCAAACACATTCTCAACTACTAACACATTCCAGCAACAACTCTATCAACCTGCAACAGACAAGAAACATATACAAGTTTGTTGTTTTTGTTTTTCTGTGCAGGTACTCCAAGAGGCCTAACCACCTCAAAACAAAGACCAACAAGCAACCTAGGGAACCTGCAGCCACCTGCAGATTGGCAGCTTTGGGTTTGGTGTTTTTGTTTTTATTTGTCTGTGCAGGTGCAGATCCTCATAATTGTAAACAATTGGATACTAAAGCATGGATCATCTCTCCATGCATACCAGATGCATTCCATCAACATCTGCAACAGCTCCACCAACTTGCAGCAGCCAAGGAACAAATACAAGCTAATGCTACAGCAGCTTGCACACCTCTTTGGTTGTATGTATTGTTGGTCTTGTTTGGCTGTGCAGGTACAAGAATGAACCACTTCAAAGCAAGGACCAACAAGCAGACTAACTACAATGGCAGCAACAAGGAGTTTGTACAACAGAACTCTTTGAATTGTTCTTATAATTGTGAGCTTGCTTGTTTGTTTTCTTCTTTGTTTATGCAGGTTTTTGGAGATACAGCCCAGAAGGAACTCCAACACCCTCATAGACAACATCCAAGGACCAACAACAATATCATGAGCAGCTGTAAAAGGTTACACCTCCATCAACTCCAGATACATACTGTGGGAACACAGCACCAAACAACTACTCAGCCACACACCAAACAACAACTCAATCACAGAGCTGAAGCTGAAAGTGCGGAATTGAAAGATGAAGTTCAACAGCATCAGCAACAACAGATGCCAAAACCAACACACCCATGTACAGCAACCTCCAGACTTGGTTGCTTGTGTAGGTTTCTGGTTTTGTCCATCTGTGCAGGTGTAGGTCTGCAGCAATCATACATTTGGACCGCCATGCAGGTGTTCGAATGCAGCTACACTTTCTTCCACAACAAATCAAAGGTTGTTGGCTACTATAACTCCATATACTTCCTATCCTTCCAGCCCCCATAGCTGGTAATCATGTTACTGATACAAAGGCATATTTCACCGGGATTTACTTGGTACGACAAGACTAAAAAGAGCAAAGATGAAAAGAATTTCCCATCCCATGCGAGATAGAAGTTTCGTATACTTATTCTTCTTCAATATAGCTATGTCTGGTACGTAGCATAGTTGGAATAGGACTAGGTTACTTTTCTTTTTTCTCATGGAAGGGGAGAGTCGCCCTCATTTATGCTTTCATAGTTGAATTGTACCGGGAGGAGTCCTCTCACAGGTTTACTGCTTTCTAGTTATAGTTAGTCTCTTTTTTGTATCGGGGATGAGTTAGCCGACCTTAATTGGTTAGTCGACTTATGAACCACCATAGGATCGGAGGTAAGGTTTATGTCCCCCTCCTTGTATTTTTTATTTTGATTATTTATGTTAAGGCTTGGGGGTGTTGCTTAACCCCTGACTGTGCACGAGAGGTGGGAGCCTCGTGTAGGGTCTGTTCCCATAAAAAAAAAAAAAAAAAAAAAAAAAGTCAAACTAATTAACAAAATATTTAGTTAAAAATCAAAATCTTTTTGAGACAATTTCGAATAACCATAAAAGGCAATAATTATAAAAATATCTATATCGTTCAAAAATTATAAAAAATGCCAAAAATTACTTAGAAGTAACTAAAAAATAATTTTAGATTTTTGCAAGCTAATTATTTTTAAATTATTTAAAATGAAGAAACTCGATTATTAATTTATATTGTAGAAGGTCAAAAGTGGGTGTCAACAAGGAGGACTCCCCAAAAGCTGAGAGTAGAAATGATCTTCAACGATGCGCCTATTGAGAATCTCTAATACATGTATCTGCATCATGAAACGATGTAGGCCAACTGACGTCAGTACATGAAATATACGAGTATGTAATATAGCTGAAAGAAAACTTACTCAAAGATACTCAACTCAACTCTGAAAATAACTCAACTCAATAAAGATACAAGTTCAAAAATATGCAATGTCTTTCAATCGACTCCATCATAATTTTTCAAATCCACTCAATTGTATGCAATCTCAATCAAATCAAATCATTCATTTTGTATTATTATTAGGGTGTTTCTCTAATCAACAAACATCACCATATGAGCGAGTGATGTACAATAAAGCGGTGTGTTACCACACCCGTCCAATATTTTACCAGGTAAGGGACAAATCACTATCATTGGATCCACAATCAATCAAAGTTCATCGTTTTGGGACTTACGAGGTTTAACCCTCCATACTACGCTGGCTACGTAGTTCATGGGATTTGAGTTACGTATACTCTTACCCAAATCGGTGCTTAATACTACTCCCAAAATATATGATGCTCATATCTCTCAGGTAAAATATTCAAATCATTTCATCTGGTCTCATTGGACCCTTTTCAAAACTCAGTCTTATCTCAAATCATCATGCTTCTTCATTTTAAAAAAACATGTTATCAAGCTCATTCAAATATCCTCAAAACTCCATCTCAAACAATCATTTATACTCAAAATACTCATGTCAAAAATAATAGAAGTTTAAGAACCTTTCAAACTCAACTCATGCTTATTCAAGACGTTCACAAGTCATGCTTTAAGACTCAATAAAATCATGAATGACTCAAGAACTCAAATTCATATGAAAACTCAAACTCATTTAAAATCAATTCTCATGCTCAAATCATCTAGTTCTTTTAGTAAAATATGTTTTCAAAATCATTAACTTCTCGTCAAAACTCCTTCTCGATTTCAATCTATCATGTTTGACCCTCATACTCATTTGGACTATATATACTCATTTGGACTATATATATATATATATATATATATATATTTATCAATGCATAAAAATCATCAGCTTTACTCAAAAATATGTATGTAAGAGTCATGACTATCAAATCAACTAGGGTTCACGGGAAAGTAGCTATGAACAACAATTCCAATCAATTGATAGGTAAAGAACAACAATGATCTCAATACATAATTATATGGAAGTCAATAGAAGAAAAATTAACTCAATCGGAATTCAAGAAACTAGGTTAGACTCAACTCATTTTCAACAATCATTAGAATTAGATGTAGGGAACGTAGACGAACTCAATCCACGTTATGAGTAGCCTTACATACCTAGAAATTGAAGAAAAAATCAAGACTTGATGGAATGGCTTGAAACCTAGCTCTTCTTCTTCTTCTCTCTAATCTCTTCTCTCCAAGGTTCTAAGGGTGAATGAGAAGAAAATATCCCTAGGAGGCAAATTTTTAGTCTCAAAATGTAGTAAGTTAAGTTTTGGAAGGATAGAAAAAAGTCTGAAATGCCCTTCCTCCAAACTAGCTGTGCCAGGGCCCAAACTATTGCAGCTAGTTTCAGGCGCACTGCTGGGGCGCCGCTCCAGGCCCCAAAATACTGCAGCGATAGTCTTTGGTAAAATGATCATAACTTTTTACTCATAACTCAGAATGAGGCAAACTTGGTGGTGTTGGAAAGAGGAATCAAAGACCTTTAATTTGATGGTCATAGGACACTCTTAATATTATGAAAGTTATGATCATTTGAAGTTGACCCTTATATAATCTTATACGAAAACTCAATCAGTAAGAGATCTTTGAACTCGACTTAGTACTAGAGGTTCCTCATGACCCTAATTCATCTCTAATACACTTCAAATACTTAGGAATTGATCCTAAAATATATGTACAATTAGGATTTATTGGGAATGGGCCTATATGCTTAAAAAGAATGGCTCGTATCTTAGCTTAAAATTTTCGGGGTGCAACAACTCAACTCGCCCGGCAGGTCCTCGGAAATCAGAGAAAACTAAGTCTCTGAACTTTTCATACGAGTCGTTATTATGACTCGTAGACTCTTTGATGGGTTGTCAACTTGACTCGTAGAAGTGACATTCAGGTTCTGGAATTTGGCTAAGTGTCAGGTGTTTCTACGAGTCCTTTTTATGACTCGTAGGAACCTATACGATCCGTCTTATTGGCTCGTAGCCAAAGTACTAAGACTTGTGTTTTCAGAATTTAAGCAAGGACTCTCTACGACTCATTCTTATGATTCATCAACATCCTTACAACTCGTAAGGTGACTCTAATTCCTCTTCACACCTGATCAATTCCTCTTCAGTACAACACCACGAATTCATCCTACAATCCGTAGAATCTTCTACAAATCGTAGGTTGACTTGTAGCAACTGGTACAGTCCACTTTCCTCGACTTTTCTCAAGGTTCTCAAATTTAGTCAAGGCAAAAATAACATAGGGTGTTACAAAGACGAATCACAAGATCTTCTAGATTCATCTCTTTGCACTTATGCTTTAAATAGTTTTTGAAGTCTCTCCATGAAGGAGGTAATTTTTATATCATCATAGCCATTTAAAATGCTTGATTAACCACCATTCCAGCCGCAGTTATGAAAAATAAGTTGAATCTCTTGAACTTGGAATCCAACTGTTTTGCTGTCTATTATTTTATAGTCTAAAAACTTGACAACCACAAATTTTTTCAAGCATGCATCTTCAATCTTATATTTTTCTCTAGTGTATCACACAACTCTTTCAAAGTAGTCAATGCATTGTAGACATTGTATAAGTCATACTCTAAAGCAGTTAGGATATAGCCCTTATATCGAAAGTCTTCCTGTTTCAATGCCTCAACAATTATGAATTTCTCTTTGTTTGGCATATCAGCGGCAGGCACCGTAGGTTCTTCATTGATAAAATTCTGCATACCAAGAGTGGTAAGCCAAAAGAATAAGCTTTGCTACCATTCTTTAAAGTTCACTCCAGAAAAAAATTAATTTTTCTACCGGTGGCACAATAGTTTGACTTGGTGCAACAATAGTCATAGAAGCCGTAGTACTTACCATTGTCATTTTTACTGTCAAAACTAACAAAAGTTGGTTTAGTAAGAAATAAACAGAATTGCAACCTTATACCTACAATAATGATACAGTTTTTATATTCTTTAAATCGTTGTGCAATTATGAAATTTAATATTATAACAAAATTTTTATATTCTTCAAACTGAAATCTGAATTCACACTTTATATTTGACAGGTTGGTGGAGTTTTTATAATTTTTGAACCAAATATATAGTATGGTTTATTCGGTAAGTTTTTATATTCTTCAAATCGAAGGGGTAAAAAATCAAAATATTTTAGTCTCCAAACAATCAGGCATTGCTAAATGTCAAATGAAATAAAAAATTATACATGTTTTAGTCTCCAAATAATAATACAAATTAATAATAAAAATAAATAATTTCCTTAAGATTGTTATCCAATCTATATTAGAAAACCAGTTAAAACATTTTGAAGAACAATATTTTTGTGAAAATAATAAACAACAAAGTTTCTAGTAAGTTTTCAAAATCATAAATTGAAACTAGTAATGAAAATAGAATCAGTAAGAAAAACAAAAACAATTAACAAGAAATGCACAATGTGTCCTTAAGGAAATTATTTTCTCTCAAATATCCGAGTTTAATAGAATATATCTTTCAATGATAGAACGATCTCACACATTGGTGTATCGGTATCTAAAATTATAATGTCAGCAAACCACTCAACAGTAGTAAAGTACACTTAGAATATTAGATTTAGTAGTAGAAGAAGAAGTTCAATAATTTGTTGTTCAAAAATGAGAGAAAAATCTTCTATTTGTAGACAACAAATAGTAGGGTGAATATGCTCTTATTGTGCCTTATCGAAAATGTCACAACTCTTTGGAAAGTCACAACCTTTCAAAACAATCGCAACTCTTCAAAAAAGTCAAAACTTTTTAGAAAAGTCAAAACTTTTCAGAAAAGTCACAACTCTTCATTTTCCATTCACACCTTTTAAAATCCAATACTAACTTGCTCCACTATAACAATAAGAGGGTTATAAATATTCTCCAAAATGGATACATGACAATTATGAAATTACGGAGAAGCAATACATACACCAACAAAAGTAAATAGAAAGAAAACACCCAAAATAGAGCCACTATTTAGGACCTAAAACTGGATTTTTCTAATTGTTACGACCCCGATCCGCTGTGATTGGTACCCATACTAACCTTCCGGTGGGAGAACCACTAGTACAACCCAAACTCAGAATATTCACGAGATATATACAGTTTAAAGATGCGTAAGCAGGTTTAGTATTAAAGAAATGACTGAGTTCTCATAAACTCAGAATATCTAGTTATCAACCCAAAATATGCGGAATTTAACTCATAGGAATTAAAAGTCAAATGTACCAAAACTCTAGCAAAACATCTAGTTTAGGAAGGGGATGCAACCCCAAAATTCACAATTAAGCCAGTGTTTGAAAGTTAGGTCCTGAATGAAGGGCCAAGACGTGAAAAAGCTCGTGGTAGCCCGAAAGAATCTAGCGCACTCTTTAAACTCCAATAGATCAATAATTTTCTAAACAAGGTCTCTCGGCCAAAAGATGCCCTATACTCAACAAAAATAGAGCAAGTACAATATCAGTACACAAAGTCAATAGTGTACTGGTAGGATCACGCAACTAGCCAGTAAGCGAGACATGAACAAGTAAATACAACACCATAAGAAAATATATATAGAGCAGGCTTAACCACTATCATCTCCTAACTAGTATCATGCCATTTCACTTAAGGGTCTTCTCATGGGATCTGCAACGACTTATTTATGTGTCAGAATATGAAACCGATCCAAGTTTGTGTCAAAACTTGACACCCAATCCAAATATGTGTCAGAATGTGACACCTGATTCAAATGTATGTCGGAACGTGACACTCGATCCAAGCATATAAGTCAGCCACAATCACAGTGAATAGTTAAACTATCATATCTACCAAGAACATGTTCATTACAAGTCATGGCCAGCAAGTAATCATTTCACATGGATCATTACATTCTTCTTTATTAATATACATATATGCATACGGTGGAGTAATTTAGCAAGTACATGAATAACATACAGGAAACAAACTATCACTCACCTCGAATTCAAACTTTCGACCACTCTAAAGTGTAGGAGCTTTCCCTTTCCAGGTTCATTCATCTTGTTCTTGGTTTAAAAACAATAATAACATACAAATGATCAATATAAGGGCCTAATGTACATGAGTTATAACATAATTCCCTTCCTAGGCCAAACCCATGATCATAACCCCTATTTTAAGGCTATTTTCCACCATTAGTTTAAGTCCAAAACCCTCCCCCAATGATCACCCACCATAGATTATGGGTTTTAGAAATCAAATTATAAGTTAAGGGAGTAATGTACTAACCTTTGGTACAAATTGTGGTGGAAATCAGTAAGAATTCGCTCTAGGTCGCTTCTGGTCTCTTAGGAACGAAGTGAAAGTGAATAAAACTATTTTGGGATTTTCTCCTACTTAAGTTACGCTCTGTCTCGCCACAACAAGACCATCCAGCTCTGGGGCCCCCCATCATGGCGGGAGAGGTAGAGACAGAGAGCTCGTTAAGAGTCTCAAAGTCTTCCCTTCTAAAACATACTATTGTCCCAAGACGCCTTAAAATATACCTTTCACACCAATATCGATTTCAGGATACTCATCCAAATGCGATTCCATAAAGTTGTATAGGATCCGTAACATCTTGGCTATCAACTAACTCAATAAACTAAAGATTCAATCCACCATCCATTTCCGGATAACTTTAGACCTCTCCTGACTTAGAATTCGTCCAAGTCTGGCATATGCTCAAATTTTTGGAAGTCACTACCCAAAGTTTTTTGGTCCAGATTCCTTTCCTATTGGCTCACCCGTAACAATAGAAACATGTCATTACACTAACCTCCAAATTCTATCTCCACTTTTCAAATTAAAAAACAAGATTTGTTAGGAACAATCAGTAATAGTTTTAGCCTAATCCAACAGTTAACAAATTGGAAAACAAAATTTGAAGATTGCTAGTCAAAGAGAACAAATTATTGCAAAAAGAACCCTTTTGTTTTCTCTTCTCTCTTGTTGAAAGCTCTCTCAAAAACCTCTCTTATGTGATAATGTCTTTCAAAGATAAATACCAATAAGCAAGGAATAATACTCTCAAATTGTCCTATTTATAGATAATGAGTGGTGCTTTCTCCTAAGGTCAAAACCAACTCCAAATAGGACTAAAATTGTAATTCTTTTCCAATTAGGACTGAAATTCAAATCATTTTCCAAATAGGATTGGAAACCAAATGAAAATAAGATTAAGCCACGGGCCTTTGGCTGGAACACAGGCCATAACCCAATACTAACCCAACAAAGTATGGATCCTGATTTAAACCTACTATTTGGTGAATGTTGAAAGCTCAATTATCAAAGATAGAAACTAAGGAGATTATGGAAAAGAACATGTTCCTTTGTTCATTTAGAGAACAGAAGAATACAAAAGAATAAATTGAGGAAAAATAAAAAAAGTATGGAGAATTAGCTAATCTTCTCTATTATATACATGTACAATCCTAAGTTTATTGACAGTTGTAATCCAAAACTAACTAATCACTAGACTAACTAATTAACTAATTAATCAAATTAGTTAAGAGTTAGTTATAACTAACTCAACATCCTCTAATTAGTCAAGTCACAACTCCTAATTCATTACTCCCCCTCAAGCTGGCAGGTGTAAACACATTCAAGATTCTTAGCTTGGAAACCAAATATTCATGTTGTGGTCTCGGTAGTCCCTTCGTCATAATGTCTGCCTGTTGATCTCGTGTCTTCAAGTATAATTTTCAAATCAGTCCCATATGTATCTTCTCCCTGATAAAATGACAGTCTATTTTGATATGCTTGGTTCTCTTGTGGTACACTAGATTTGCTGTAATCTATAAGGCTTCTTTGCTATCATAAAAAAGATCCACTGATAGTTCCTATTCTTCTCCTAACTCTTTATATAGTGCAGTAATCCAAACTAACTCTAAGACAGTAGAAGCCATGCTTCTTTACTTTGACTGTGCTGAGCTCCTTGAGATGGTTGTTTGCTTCTTCGACTTCCATGAAATTAAGGAATCTCCATGTTTGATCAAGAAACCGGTCACAAACCTTCTTGTGTTTGGACATGCTGCCTAATCTACATCACAAAAGGCCACTAATCTCTTTTCTTTCCTGCTGCTCATCAAAATACCCATAGCTAGTTCCCTCTTTATATATCTCACCACCTTAAGAGATGCCTCTACATGAGATTTTCTTGGATTTTGTAAAAACTGCTCAAGTTCTGTACTGCAAATCCAATATCTGGTCTAGTCAGGGTCAAATACAATAATCTCCCAATCAACCTCTGATATGAGCCCTTGTCTGTTAGAATAGGATCATCTATAACATTCATTGCTTTATCCAATGTTTTAGTTGTTAATTTCAAGTTGTTATCCAGTGGTGTCCAAGATTGTTTGGCACCAGTCAGTCCCATTTCCTCTATTATCTCCAAAGCATACTTCCTTTGGTTCATCAGTATTCTCTTAGTAGATCTGTTGAACTCAATTCCTAAGAAGTATCTCAGAGTTCTAAGCTCCTTGATTTTGAACCTAGCATGTAACTCTTGCTTGGTTTGCTCTATTAACATCAAATCATTTCCAGCCACCAACATATCATCTACATATACCAGAATCACCACCAACCTGTTCATGTAGTCTTTTGATATACAATGAATGGTCCAATCTACTTTGCACAAAGCCAAAATCAATAAGTGCAGTAGTGAGTTTCACATTCCATTGCCTACTTGCCTTCTTAAGGCCATACAGGGATTTTACTAGCCTACATACTAACCCTGAAGTCTCTCCCTGGCTAGAAAAACCCTCAGGGAATGACATGCAAACTTCTTCATGTAAGTCTCATTGGAGAAAAGCATTGTATACATTCATCTGATGGATGTGCCAATCAGAAGCTGTAGCAATGGACAAAACACTTCTTACTGTGACTATATTTACTACAGGTGAGAAAGTGTCTTGATAATCAAGCCCTACTCTTTGATTGTATCCCTTGGCAACTAGTCTAGCCTTATGTCTTTCAATATCACCATTAGCCTTGAACTATACTTTATAAACCCATTTGCATCCAATAGGTATCTTTTTAGGAGGCAGAGGCTCCAAAATCTAGGTGTTATTTGCTTCAAGAGCTTGGATTTCTTCCTGCATGGTAGAGATCCATTCGGGGTCTGAGCATGCTTCTTGATAGGACTAAGGCTCAGTAATGCAAAAGAAGGCAGTCAAATAAGATTGATACTGGAAAGAAAGGTTAGCATAACATAGAGTGTGAAAGAGAGGATAAACAGTAGACTCAGAGGCTGCATTAGTAACAAAATCAGTCATCCATGTAGGTTGTTTCCTAGGCCTGTGGGACTGTCTAGTAGGTTTATCATTAGGGACAATGGGTAAGACACCAATATCAACATCTATAGGATCATCCAGTGCATCAGGCACAATAGGAGGATCTGCATGGTCTAGAGTGGGTTGGTCATGTAATTGGGGATTAGCAACAGGAGAAATATCATGAAGATCATCATCAATAAAACATGTAGAAGTATTTAAGAAAACAGGAGGAGAAGGAGATTGGCTCTGAAAAGGAAAAATGTCCTCTCTAAAACTCACATCCCTAGATATGAAAACATTATGTGTGATCAGGTTATACAACACATAACCTTTAGTAATATCATAATACCCCATATGAACTTCATGCACTGCTCTAGCTTCAAACATGCACTGCTCTAGCTTCAAATTTATCACCAAGAGGTAAGCACTTAACATAGCACAAATAACCCATGGTTCTAAGGTGATCAATGGACCCTTTGCAACCATGAAATACCTCAAAAGGTGTCTTCCCTTGCAAAGCCATAGAAGGCAACCTATTCATCATGTAAACAGCTCCAAGAATACAGTGACCCAGAACTTTAAAGGTATGGAACCTTAAAACCTGATGGCTCTAGATAATTCTAAAATATATCTGTGCTTCCTTTCTACCACCCCATTTTATTGTGGGGTGTAGACACAAGATTTTTGATGCACTATGCCAAGAGAAGTGAATAAAGCATGACAAGTAGAATTTACAAATTCTGTCCCATTATCTGATCACAAGACTTTGATCTTTTTGTCAAATTGTGTATTGACTAACTGAATAAAATTCTTTAACACCACAACTACATCACTCATCATTTTCAACAGATAAATCCAAGTCATACGAGAATGATCATCAACAATAGTCAAGAACATTTTATAGCCATCAAAAGTAGAGATAAGAAATGGTGCCCATACATCCAAGTGTAGTAAATCAAAAACAGAATAAGATCTAGTCTCACTAACAACAAAATGCGGCCTAGTCTGTCTAGCATGTGGAAAAATTTCACAATTGTCCAGAACTTGTTTACATTCAGCTTGATCAAGACTAAACAAAGGTTACATAGTTCCAACAGATCCATGACCCATCCTTTTATGCCATAGAAAAATGTCCATTTTATTTCTAGTAGCAATCAGTCCTTTTATTAGTTATTTATTCTTGTTCCTTGTATGTTCCAGCAAGTATAGACCCTCCTTCTCTTTACCAATCTCCAACACCTTCCCACTTGAGAGATCCTAGAATATGCAGAAGTCAGGAAAAAATTTGACTGAGCACTGAAGCTCCTTTGTTATCCTAGACACTGAAAGGAGATTGTATCTAAAATCTGAAATGTATAACACATTCCTCACACATTTTCCATCCATTATGTCACAACTACCAACATGGGTTACTTTTACTGTTTTTCATTAGGTAAATGGACTGATTTATTATGGACAACAGTAGGCTCCTTCTCAGTATTCAACATATCTATGTTAGAGGTCATGTGATTAGTTACACCAGAATCTACTATCCATTCCTTACTATTGTTATTTACACAAGAAGCAGACATATTACCAGTGGTTTGATCCTCAAGCACATGTGAAGCAAATATATTACCTCCCATGTTTGCTGAGTCTGATGCCCTACTCATGTTTGTTGAAGTCTCTGGTGTATCTTGTTTGCTCATTAGTTTTCTAAACTGATTATAATATTGTGGATTGTCAATATGTTGCAGCATTTGATTATACTGATTCTGGGAGTAATTGGAAGGTCCTGAGAATTTGTTCCAATCACCATTGAATCCTCTACCTTTATTGGAATCAGAACAACCTATATCATAACCTGCACTGTTGTAGGAATCAACATAAGCAGCCCTAGCCTGTGCTCTATCCATGTGTGGCCTACTTTCTTTATTCCTCACATTGTGTGCATGTCCTCTATTCTCATTTTCCTTCATATTAGGTCTAATGTTGTTCCCAAATTTCTTTTTAAACTTGAAATCAGGAGTATAACCAATCAACCGATAACATTAAGCCTTAGTATGTCCCATAAACTTACAGTGAGCACATTGAACATTACAGTTCTTCTTGAACTTATTGTGAGCATGTCTTATAGTCATGAGAGCTGCAATATCCAAATTCACAATTGGTCCTGCAGAATTGGCCATGATTCTTTGACTCTCCCTTTCAATCATCACGGAATAAGCTTGGTTTACTAAGGGAATTGAAATCAACCATGAGGATATAACTTCGAGCTTGCTTATAAGATTTGTTATGTCCCATGAGAAATTGTAGAAGTTTCTGTCTCTTCATGAATTCAATGAAATCTCTTGATTTCTCACAATCACATTTAGGAAAAAGTGCTATGCAGTCAACTTCTGCCCAAAGCAACCTCAATTTAGTAAAGTACTATGCTATACTACTTGTACCTTGCATCAAAGTTACTATCTCCCTGTGCAATTGGAATATACGCTAACCATCCGCCTTATCAAATCTCTCCTTGAGATCTCTCCAAAAAACACATGGATTTGAAGAGTAAACAATTCCACTCAATAGCTCCTTCAAGACACAATTCATGATCCATGAAAGAACTATCGCATTGCATCTTTCCCACAAATCAGCCAAATTACGACCAAAACCTTCCTTCCTACACTTTCCCTCGATTAGCCCTAACTTATTTCTTCAAAAGTATGGCTATTCTCATTGATCGACTTCATACAGAGTAGTTTTCATAACCTATGAGCTGAATAGAAATCAGCACAATGCCTGAAGTATCCGAAGTATTCAAAAAAAGAAAATGATTGTGACTCAGTTTTTCAGGCAATGCATTGTCAATTGTTCTTGCCCTTACTTCCTTCACCAGGTGTCTTCAATCTCACGTCTCTGTGCTCGATTAGACTATATCAATGGACAATAGCTCTGATACCATGTTGAAAGCTCAATTATCACAGATAGAAAGTAATGAGAATATGAAAGAGAACTTGTTCCTTTCTTCATTCAGAGAACAGAAGAATACAAAAGAATGAATTGAGGAAGAATAAAAAACGTATGGAGAATTAGCTAATCTTCTCCATTATACATGTACAATCCTAACTGTATTGATAGTTGTAATCCACTAACACTAACTAATCACTAGCACTAACTAATTAACTAATTAATCAGATTAGTTAAGAGTTAGTTATAACTAACTCAACATCCTCTAATCAGTCAAGTCACAGCTCCTATTTCATTAGTGAAGCATTCCGTAGAAAAAATCAAAAGTAGAGGAATTAGTGAAAATGTTGGTTCTCGAATTAAAGAAATTCGACATTGTAATGAATTGAAAAAACATCTACTTGAATATTGTAGAATGGATCTTTGATTGAGAGATGGTGGCATAAAGAAGCCTTTTGAGCGAGATATAAGGGTTTCAATTTTGAGAGATGGTAGGATTTTGATTTTGGAGGAAGACGATGTTAGAGTTTTTTGAGAACATGAATAAGAGAATTTGGATTCTTATGTTTACATTCATTTAGTTTAGGATTTTATCTTTTATTTTAAAAAGAATTATGACAATTGGCGACTTTATCGCTACAAATTGGTATAAGCCACAATAAAATAGGTCGCCTCTAAAGTTCTTCACTAAACTTGAAGATTTTAGCAATAGTAATGTGTATTAGTGGTGACTCGTTATTAGTCGCCGCAAATAATATTCGTTCTTATGGCGGATGCGTTTGCCGCCTTTAAAGATGCAACTTTCTGTGGCAATTAAATTAATCGCTACCAAATTTCTAATATTAGTCGCTTTTCAGGATCGCCACTAAAGGTCGTCGCTATAAAGCCATTTTCTTGTAGTGCACTGATGGAGATTCAGAAAATAAAAATGGTAATGAAGAATAATCACTAATGACTCTCATGACCAAAAGTGTCAGTGACTCTAATGAAGAATCTTCCATGGTAAGTTTAAATGAGCTTAAAGCTCAGGTTCACAATTTATCAAAGAATAAAATTGTGAATTTATTACTTTCTTTAATGAATGAATTCATGTTGTGAATGTTGAAAGAAACGGTTATCCAAAATCTTTCAAGTATAAAATTTGATTGCAACTCTTTTAAGAAATTTTAAAAATGTCCAGCGAACACTCATAGATGACATATCAGATTGGAAGAAATAATATCCTTCTTAAAAGTTGAAATTTTCAATCCGAGGAAAGTTCAAATTGTGAGCAAAAGTTAAGATTACATTGATCAAAAATCTCTTGAATTTGAAATTTGCATTTTAAAAAATGATTCAAGCAAGCAAGTTAGAAAAAATTCAGAACTTCAAGAGACTTCGAACATTGTTGACTCTGAACTTGCAATAATCAGAAAATGAAATAAATTCATTAAATCTTTAAACTGGTTGAATGAATAATAGATGTAGTAGTGGTCTTAGCTACAAAAGCAAACGGACGAGAAGAAATATCAAAAGAACATATGTTGATATGTTTGAATCGCCTATGTAGTCATTGTGGACTCACTAGACGCTATAAGTATGAATGTTTGGCAAAATAAAAGCTCTTGAATAAAATAAATATATTATTAGATGGATGAGAAAAGATTTAATTCATCAAGTTGATCAATAAAAGAAAATTGAACTAGTGTGAGTTTTCGAAACTAAAAAGTGATTCTTTTGCAGGCTTAAGTGAGAGGGACCAACAAAATATAAATTGGAATCTAAATAGCGGTTGCTCCAAGACTTGGCAAGAAACAAAAAAACACTCTCTCTCACTGATAACCTTTGATCATTATTTAAAAAATTAAAATTAGTTACAAACTTCATTGCTAAGCCTTGCTATTTTGCGCATAGCCAAAAGTAATTCATCGCTAAATAAGATTAGCTATAAATTTTTGTAGTTTAGCTACAAAATTTATCTGTGGCTATAATTTCTCGCGTCCTATATGCACTGAGTGATGGATGACATGCGGCCTCGCATTTGGAGTTGCAATTGCATCGCATAATTGAGTTTTTCAACAATCATTTTATCTCGAATTGCGATCTGTGAACTAGTAATGTGGCGCTGCATGTTGACATATGACCACATCACTTCCTTCGCATCGACATTAATTTCTGACAACGAACTGTTTGCTTATTTCCAGCTTCTTTTGCATTCTTTTTATTTTGTTTCACTCCAAACATCTATAATTGATAAAAATCTATCTTTTTGGGCCAAAACATCATAATTGTCGCCTTTCTTTATCCGAAAACGTACAATAATATAAGCTTAAAAACCAGATAAATAGGAAGATTACCCAGTTATCAAATATCGAATTAATTTTGCTCCTCACTTGTTTAATTTCCTACAAAAATTAAGAAAAAAAAAGATTTCTTTTCAAATCAAGTTCCAAGAATTTTTCTTTTCTTTGTCATGTATTTTGAATAAAATAGGCAAGTTATTCGAGTTGTTAAAATTAGCTAAACAAATTACTTGTCAGTTTGTGGATATTTTAAATGCGTAAAATCTTTTTTTAAGTGTCACAAAATTCTTAGCCAAAATTTTGAATTTTAAAAGATTTTTCCAATCTACTTAATTTTCAACGTGATAAGGCACTAGCCACATCGTGTTGACACGTGGAAGATAAACCAGCCTTATCTTTCCCCAAAGCACACTACATCCACAAGCCCTTCCCTTGTTCAATCCTTATATCTCTGGTTTATCCTTCTCCAAAGGACACTAAATTTCCAGTGAGAGAAAAGCAAAGAAAAGAATTCTAATAATGGCTAGTATTTCTGGCACCATTGTTAGCACTTCTTTCTTCCCAAGAAAGCCTGTTGTGACTAGCCTTCAAGCCATACCAAATGTTGGGCAAGCTCTCTTTGGTCTTAAAACTGGTAGAAGTGGGAGGATTACTTGCATGGCCACTTACAAAGTGAAGCTTATTACACCAGATGGACCTGTTGAATTTGATTGTCCAGATGATGTCTACATTCTTGACCAAGCTGAGGAAAAAGGGCATGATCTTCCTTACTCATGCAGGGCTGGTGCTTGCTCATCTTGTGCTGGAAAAGTTACTACTGGAAATGTTGACCAGTCTGATAACAGTTTTCTTGATGATGACCAAATGGCTGAAGGATTTGTGCTCACTTGTGTTGCTTACCCAAAGTCTAATGTTACCATTGAGACCCACAAGGAAGAGGATCTTGTTGGCTAAGTTCAACATTTGAATTTCATGAGCATTTAATTACCTTTTTTCATATGTAATTTTCTTTGTTAATTTTCATCTATGTTTTAATAAAATGGGATTGAAATTTATCCATAGTTCTGTTTTGTTACATTAGAGAATATCATCATTAATATTTTATTATATTCCCATAGACTTGGGGCTATTGAAAATTAAGTTTACAAAGTTAACAAGTGTTAGATGTGCAAGCACTACATCTTTGATTCTAATGAGAGGCCAAAGATATTAATGACGAGGAAGGCCTTTTCATTAATATTTGCTCTGTTATTTCGCCCAAGTCTAGGTGGAAAAGAGATATGGGGCGTAAATCTTGAAGGGCCAACTGAAAAATTATTCGTAGGCGATTCATCAGACTGTTTCTTTACAAATCATTTTCTGAGTTACACAATAGTAGCCTAATCTAGCTTAATCATATTAGAGAAGTGGTCACATAACAAAGCCAACAATAAAATTCTCATGTAAAAAGGGCTTATATCGATCTGCAGCTAGTCAGCTAGTGTAGTGTTGCTATCTCATTCCCCTCATCAATTGTAGACAATCTTGATAGGGAGCATAGATGATAAAGGGAAACCAGTTATTCTTATGTGTGTTAGAAGATGTAATGAATTCAAATCCGAAGATGACACTAACAAGTTTCTCAACTACATTAATAAGGCTAAAATTCAATTACAATTCCACAAATAAATGTAATGACTCAAAAGATAAAAGCCGAAGGAACATATATGTACATCAAAAGAATTTGTACTGAAAATCTAGGCTCCGGGAATATGGAGCACTCCAAGATAGCTGATTAGAAGTCCTAAATTGGCGGATTACTAAAGCGAGTATTTGCACCTACGAGCATGAAACGCACCCCCTCCCCCCCTTTTTCGAAGAGAGTAGGTCAGTACGAAATACGTACTGAGCATATAAAATATAAAATACCATAAGAAAGATCATAACTGAAGTAAAGAGTCCAGGAGACAAGTATGTTAATCAAGAACTCACTATATTTGTGCCTTACGAAATAAATCATGCATATCATTATCACATACCATACCCGGCCCATTATGGGACTCGGTGCCATAATCGTTTCATTATATTATCATATCATCATATACATATACCGTACCCGGCCCTCTAGTAAGGGACTTGGTGAATAAAGTCGTGCGCACGTATACCGTACCCAGCCCATCGTGGGACTCGGTGCCATAACCATATCATTGCATTATTATATCATCATATAGCGTACCCGGCTCCCTAATGAGGGACTCAGTGAATAATGTAGTAAAATGTGCGTGATAACATACCCGGCCCAGGACTCGGTGCGAGATGTAATAACAGTATGCACGAGCAGAGTAGTGAATAACCATCTATATTTAGATCATCATTTGAGACTTCCATAGATAAGTAGGCTAATTAATACTTGAGTATCAGGGCGATAGTCATGTTCAGTACTCTTTGAATGTCATTATGAACTATATTAAATAAAGCCTCAAGGGTCATAGACACATATCAAGATAATGCGAAACTACTTATGAAAGTTAAGGAGATTAATTGTTATATCCCATATTTTATACGGTTGGATATTTTAAAGTAGCCGTGGTAAGTGAAGAAAATGACCATCTTCCAATTTTTTTTTTATACAAGTTGGTTATGAATATTATTTATGAACATTAGTAGTGTGGAAATATTGGGAAAGGCTAAGGGCAAAAAGGAAAATTCGCAAAGTGGCCTATGGTAATATTATGGAAGGCTAGGGGTAAAATGGGAATTTCACAAAGAGTTCAAGAAAATTCATGTAGGGGTGGGCCCCACATGCCACATAGCAACCCGTGATTGGAGGATGGGAGGTGTTGGACCAATGAGGATTTGACATGTGTCACCACTTAGGACTTGACATGTGTCACCACTTAGGGGTTGACACATGTCACCCCCTTAAAGTAGCCTATATATATGTGTCCCTTGACTCATCAAGTCCACACTACTCTAGAAATTTCAAGACAAAGAGAGAAAATTCTAGAGCAAGAAGAAGAAAAGAAACTCTAGGAAACTAGAGAAACTAGTGGCGGCCAAGAGGGAAACAAAATTGAGTTTTCCGATTTTGTCCCGTAAATTAATTATCTAGGGTGTACCATGATGTTATGAAGGTATTAGTAATGAAATTTTATGGTTTGAAGCATCACCAAAATGTCACCAAGCAGTCCCAAAGTTCTAGCCGCGCTAGGAGAGCTTCCGAGGCAAGTTTCGACGAGTTTGACGAATTTTGGGCAAGGTAAGGGTTTTCCTTTCAAGTTGGAGTTTATGATGTTGTTATTAGGTGTATTACATGTCCTAAATATGGATGGAAGTAGAGAAATTGTATAAGGATGCTTGATGTTAGAAACTACTAAATTAAAGTCGTAGTAGTTAAATCGAAGTCGCGTAGTGTGTTGTCGTTGTGGCGCTGCGGGTGAATCTGGTTGGGTTGTATGTTGCAGGGATTTAAAGTGTTTTAAAAAGGTTGTGGTTGCTTCTGGTGGTAGCCACACGACCCCCCATTTGATATGGTTAAAGATTTTACGAAATAAAGGTTAAAAACTCTATTTTGGTATCGTAGTTTTATGCTAGTTGTTTGGAGCTTGTGTTGTGTAAAGTTGAGGTGATTTGATTGTATATATACTGCTGGTTGTTGTTGTTGATATGGTTGTTGACATGGTGGCCGAGTTGAAATCTCGGGGATGGTGTATTTATAGGGGAGATGCTGCCGAAATTTCGGCAGATTGGAAATTAATTTGTTTGAAGGATTAAGACAAGTATATGGTGGTGAATCTAATGACTATGTCAACTCTCTTGAATGTAGAAAAACAAGTTGGACTCATAAGCGTAGCTAGTAAGGCGCGGCATAGGTATGTAAAGCTAACCGTTCCTTCTTTTGGCATGTCTTTGGCATAAGTATGTAAGGTTTACCCTTCTTTCTCTTGGCATGTTTTGACATAAGTATATAGAGCTACTCTTTTTTTTGGGCATGGTTTTTATGAAATAAGTATATGACCTTTTATACAATTTCAAGGAAGTCCTATTCGTAGAGCCACTAGGATGGACCATTTTCTTGAGTTTTCAAAGGATATTTTTCTCGTTCTTATATACGTGTATATGATTTCAAAAGTTTTATTTTGATATAATCCATGATAATTTTTGAAAGGTACTTGACATGACTCTTGTCTTGATTTTTTTGAATCATAGCTCATTTCAATTATTCTACGAGTCTTAAAAATTGGTCCTATGTGTATATGTATACGATTTGGCGCCTTACAAGATTGTGACCTTATTCTACGTTTTCTTAATATTATCCTTCATTGATAGTCTCATCCTATAATAATTGTTCCTTCAAGGTGAGACAAAGCGACCATGGTTAGTCTATAATACAATCGGAGGTTATCGACCTTCCGTCACTCCGATAAATACACGACTTTCGTTAGGCTCTCGTGCATGCTGTCTATATATATATGTATATGTATATGGGGGATATAGAGAGGTGTATATGTGGTGCTATAGACGCATTCCCACCTGATCAGTTGGAGTAATTTTCATCCCGGACGCGGGATGCCCGAAAGTGGGACATATGTGGGCAAGCCGACGTTGTTCGGTGATATGACTTTTATTTTCTATGTATATGAAAAAGAAATATTTGTAAAGATAACACAAGCATGCATGTCATCCGGCCTAAAAGTCACTCATATGTACAGGTTACTTCTCTACCTCATGATATGTTCTATATTTCTATTCTGTTATTATTCATATTTATATTCTTTACTATGTTACTATTCATGCCTTACATACTCAGTACAAAGCTCGTACTGACCCCCTTTTCTTCGGGGGATGCATTTCATGTCGCGCAGGTACACCCAGATGAGTAGAAGCTATTGTAGAAGATATTCCAGTGGGGTTGGCAACTCCACTTGTTCTGGAGTGCTGCCGAGTCAGAGTTTATGCACTATAATGTTTCGTTCGAAGTTAGAGACTTTGCAGACAGAGTCGTGGGTATAGAGTGTCAGCTTTGTAAGCGGCGTCACCAGCCGATATGTTATTATGTCGTATGTCACGAGTTTTGTGGGATGATAGATTTTGGAAAAAAAATAATTCACGAAACTTAGATATGTTTTTCATTTCTTATTGATGTAAAAGTCTAAGAGATTAAGTATGTACTATGAAGCAGCGGGTTCGCTCGGCTCCAAGCATGGGGTCGGGTGCCCATCACACCCTATTAATATCGGGGCGTGACAAAGTGGTATCAGAGCAGGTTGGTCTAAGGGTTGTCTGCAAAGTCGTGTCCAGTAGAGTCCTGTTTATGGATGTGAAGCCGACCACATTTATAAATAAGAGGCTACGGGGCATCTAGGGATTGTTGACCTTCTTTCCGTCCTAGATCGTGCGATAGAGCCAAGTCATAGGAAAAAAGATTCCCTATATGAGCTTTATACGCGACAGAAGGAGGTGAATAACGATATGACGAGTTATAGAGGTAAGTCTGGATATATTTGCTTTGCTACCTGAAACTGGAAATACTGGAATATGTCATATAGCTGTATGTTCTGTGAGGTACTGTTGATGTTTGCTACGCACAGATTTTGAATAGTAGGTGTGGTGAGGAGATCTTGCCAGACTGGGTACGCCTAACAGGAAGAAGCGTGGAAAGGAAATACTGTAAATAAACAATAAGTGAGATGCGTTGTTTCAGAGAGGTTATGGATTTGGCATGGCGATGAAGGTGCGATCACTACCCTCGAGAATCTAGGAGTCCAGGACGAAAGATAGTCATGCGCGAAAGTGAAAGGTGAAGATTGAGGATCAAAAAGGGCAAAACAGTAATTGTAAAAGGAGGACGTGTTACGAAAGTGTCTCGGCATCTGTAAGACCTTGACTCGCTCCCGATATTGTAATAAAGGTCATATGAGGAAGTGGACACGATTATATCGGCTTTAATGCACCCAATTCCATCAAAGTTACGAGGTTAAACGAGCTTGGGCAAGAGTAGTACTAGGATGGGTGATGCCTCTGGGAAGTATGCAAGAATTCTATATATTCAGACGTAAGATACAAGTGAGAGGTTAGAGTAACCTAAGGGAAAACTAGAGTTTATGGAATGGCTGGAAACCTTAAGAGGCCGCGTAAGACGAGGAAGACTAGGCTGGTGAAGAAACCAAAAGTGCATCACAGCTCTGGAATAAGGATATGCTTGAACAGCTTTTGGAAGTATTTTGTGGGCTAGTCGATGGTATATATATACATGTACATATGAATGTGTAGGATGTCCCACGTACGATTGTATCAGTGAACATATGAGTTCCAGCAACTAGTGTCACGGTAAGGAAGGCATTAATCATGCAAGGGTATCAAAGATCGAGCGACAGCAAGAATAAAGGGCACAAGTGTTACAACATACGGTATTATTATTTGACTATAGGTTAAGATTGAAAATTTTGGTGGAACGATATTTGGGAAATAAAGAGAGTGAGTAGATGGAAAGCAAAGAGATCAAAGTATTAGGAGGTGAAAAGTAAAGAAACCTCAGTAAGTGAAACTCCCGAGAGAAATTACCAGCAAAGCGCGAGACCATATTATATTAGGCTAAAGAGGGATCACAACCTTCTCAAGTACCAGAAAAGGAAACCCATAACGTGGGATGAGGACTCGTGTAAGACCTAGGAGTTCGAGTATAAGAGAATGGAGTGCGGGATAAGGAATGGACATAAAGAAAAGGACAGCAATAAGAGGAACCCTCCCCAAGTATTAAGACACCCCATGAGGTCAGTTGAACATTCGAGGACGAATGTTCTAAAGGGGGGGAGGATGTTATATCCCATATTTTATACGGTTGGATATTTTAAAGTAGCCGTGGTAAAGTGAAGGAAATGACCATCTTCAAATTTTTTTTTATACAAGTTGGTTATGAATATTATTTATGAACATTAGTAGTGTGGAAATATTGGGAAAGGCTAAGGGCAAAAAGAAAAATTCGCAAAGTGGCCTATGGTAATATTGTGGAAGGCTAGGGGTAAAATGGGAATTTCACAAAGTTTTCAAGAAAATTCATGTAGGGATGGGCCTCACATGCCACATGGCAACCCGTGATTGGAGGAAGGGAGGTGTTGGACCAATGAGGGTTTGACATGTGTCACCACTTAGGACTTGACATGTGTCACCACTTAAGGGTTGACACATGTCACCCCCTTAAATAAGCCTATATATATATGTGTGTGTCCCTTGACTCATCAAGTCCACACTACTCTAGAAATTTCAAGACAAAGAGAGAAAATTCTAGAGCAAGAAGAAGAAAAGAAACTCTAGGACACTAGAGAAACTAGTGGCGGCCAAGAGGAAAAAAAATTGAGTTTTCCGATTTTGTCCTGTAAATTAATAATCTAGGGTGTACCATGATGTTATGAAGGTATTAGTAATGAAACTTTATGGTTTGAAGAATCACCAAAATGTCACCAAGCAGTCCCAAAGTTCTAGACGCGATAGGAGAGCTTCCGAAGCAAGTTTCGACGAGTTTGACGAATTTTGGGAAAGGTAAGGGTTTTCCTTTCAAGTTGGAGTTTATGATGTTGTTATTAGGTGTATTACATGTCCTTAATATGGATGGAAGTAGAGAAATTGTATAAGGATGCTTGATGTTAGAAACTACTAAATTAAAGTCGTAGTAGTTAAATCGAAGTCGCGTAGTGTGTTGTCGTTGTGGCGCTGCGGGTGAAGCTGGTTGGGTTGTATGTTGTAGGGATTTAAAGTGTTTTAAAAAGAGTGTGGTTGCTGCTGGTGGTAGCCACACGACCCCCCGTTTGGTATGGTTAAAGATTTTACGAAATAAAGGTTAAAAACTCTATTTTGGTATCGTAGTTTTATGCTAGTTGTTTGGAGCTTGTGTTGTGTAAAGTTGAGGTGATTTGATTGTATATATACTGCTGGTTGTTGTTGTTGATATGGTTGTTGACATGGTGACCGAGTTGAAATCTCGGGGATGGTGTATTTATAGGGGAGATGCTGCCAAAATTTCGGCAGATTGGAAATTAATTTGTTTGAAGGATTAAGACAAGTATATGGTGGTGAATCTAATGACTATGTCAACTCTCTTGAATGTAGAAAAACAAGTTGGACTCATAAGCGTAGCTAGTAAGGCGCGGCACAGGTATGTAAAGCTAACCGCTCCTTCTTTTGGCATGTCTTTGGCATAAGTATGTAAGGTTTACCCTTCTTTCTCTTGGCATGTTTTGACATAAGTATATAGAGCTACTCTTTTTTTTGGGCATGGTTTTTATGAAATAAGTATATGACCTTTTATACAATTTCAAGGAAGTCCTATTCGTAGAGCCACTAGGATGGACCATTTTCTTGAGTTTTCAAAGGATATTTTTCTCGTTCTTATATACGTGTATATGATTTCAAAAGTTTTATTTTGATATAATCCATGATAATTTTTGAAAGGTACTTGACATGACTCTTGTCTTGATTTTTTTGAATCATAGCTCATTTCAATTATTCTACGAGTCTTAAAAATTGGTCCTATGTGTATATGTATACGATTTGGCGCCTTACAAGATTGTGACCTTATTCTACGTTTTCTTAATATTATCCTTCATTGATAGTCTCATCCTATAATAATTGTTCCTTCAAGGTGAGACAAAGCGACCATGGTTAGTCTATAATACAATCGGAGGTTACCGACCTTTCGTCACTCCGATAAATACACGACTTTCGTTAGGCTCTCGTGCATGCTGTCTATATATATATGTATATGTATATGGGGGATATAGAGAGGTGTATATGTGGTGCTATAGAAGCATTCCCACCTGATCAGTTGGAGTAATTTTCATCCCGGACGCGGGACATATGTGGGCAAGCCGACATTGTTCGGTGATATGACTTTTATTTTCTATGTATATGAAAAAGAAATGTTTGTAAAGATAACACAAGCATGCATGTCATCCAGCCTAAAAGGCACTCATATGTACAGGTTACTTCTCTACCTCATGATATGTTCTATATTTCTATTCTGTTATTATTCATATTTATATTCCTTACTATGTTACTATTCATGCCTTACATACTCAGTACAAAGCTCGTACTGACCCTCTTTTCTTCAGGGGCTGCGTTTCATGCCGTGCAGGTACACCCAGATAAGTAGAAGCTATTGTAGAAGATGTTCCAGTGGGGTTGGCAACTCCACTTGTTCTGGAGTGCTGCCAAGTCAGAGTTTATGCACTATGATGTTTCGTTCGAAGTTAGAGACTTTGCAGACAGAGTCGTGGGTATAGAGTGTCAACTTTGTAAGCGGCATCACCAGCCGATATATTATTATGTCGTATGTCACGAGTTTTGTGGGATGATAGATTTTGGAAAAAAAATAATTCACGAAGCTTAGTTATGTTTTTTATTTCTTATTGATGTAAAAGTCTAAGAGATTAAGTATGTACTATGAAGCAGCGGGTTCGCTCGGCTCCAAGAATGGGGTCGGGTGCCCATCACACCCTATTAATATCGGGGTGTGACATTAATCATTATTATGTCTTTAAGAATAGGAACTTACACATACCAATGACTGTCCAACGTATAGAAGACACACGGGCAGTAGCTCAGCTACTTTAAGATTTTTAACATCAAAAAGTGAATAAGAATCATGAATCATACTCGGAACCTATGAATGGAATTACCCCAAAGCTCATATCATATACCACTTATATGTAAAACATGCCAAATGAAAGAAGGAATATCTTTACATACCTTCAATGCTTATCCGTAACACAATATGTATATGCTGCCTGTAGTGTCTCAACCTATATTAACACGTTAAGAACTATGGTTAGCTATGGAAAGGTATAAAACGTATGTTAATGTTAGTAACTTATTTCTAGACAATTGGGAAGCACTTCACCTATATAGCTCACTCCTTTCACATCCCAGCTAGCCATACAACCATCAAGTAGCATCAACAATCACACGTTCAAATTCCATGTTAAGGATAGCCAAGACAAGATTCAAGAATACTCTGAACAACCCATATAATATTTTAAACAGCCCGACATTCACAACATTCAATAACAATCCACATACGACTACTACATATTCAAGTTATCTTTAATGATCCATAGTCTTAACGTTTCATCGAACGATCTTCTAACAGTCCAACCAATACAATAACTGTAGTCATACTTAATCTTCCAAGCTCAATAAGAACAACAACAACATATCAAAATAGCCCCTAACTAGCAACATAAAAGATGCTCGAAAACCTTGCGAACACCTACGAACATGCCAAGCAACCCACCTACTATTCTTATACGTTATTTCATACAAGCTTTTAATCAAATTTAATGGCATATAACAGCAGGCACACGATAGCAACATCACTCATTCAAATGCAAGAAAACTTTGTTAACATTACATGAAGTTCTACAACAGCCCTCAAACCATTACAACTTTAATTTTAGCCATTTAATTCCTTCATCCTCATCACATAATCCATGACAACAACAACTAAAATACTAAATAAAATCAGCTTGCCAACTTCAATTAAAACAGCCCCTACAGCTTCAACAACACTCTAACACCAACATACATAATTTCATACATCCAATTCATATTTACACATTCATCACACGTCCAAATTCATCCGAAAACATATAAAAAATTATTAACTCTTACCTTAACTAATTGGCTCCTTAAGTTGGCTGAAACTCGTGGATTACACGTTACTGCTCCAATGATTAATTCACGTTGTTAATCACCTCCGATTGGTTAAAAATACCTTAGAGAATTAATTTATATATGTTGCCTTAGGGGTTGGACACGTGTCCATAGTTGACATGTGTCCCACTATCATCCACACACCAATCAGCTTCTGCCATGTGACTTGGTGGGACCCACTTGGGGGTCTAAGCATGATTAATTAATCCCTAATTTCCACTAATATTTATAGACCAAATAAAATTTATAACCAATTCGTGTATTAATTAAAATCGGGAATAAAAATCTTTATCTCGCATTCTGAAATGATCTTGTCCATTACTTTAAGAAAATAGGTGCATCACCTCTTTAATTCCTGCCACAAGATTGTAAGTAGTTGCATCATCTACTTGCCCTTTTCATTTAATATACAGTCCACATATTCTAAGTAGGTGCATCACCTACTTATTCTTTTTAGGAGGTTAGCAATTAGTCTTACTGTCACACCCCGATCTCAACAGGGTGTGATGGGCACCTAACCCCGTGCTCGGAGCCGAGCGAACCCACTAATTCATATTACATTCTCAATCTCTTTAGAATTTTGCATAAAAAAGAAATGAAAAACATAGCTACGCTTTCCGAATCTTGCAATCCAAAATCCATCATCTCATAAACTCATGACATACTACATAATAACATATCGGTTGGTGACGCCGCTTACAAAGCTGACACTCTATACCCACGACTCTATCTGCAAAGTCTCTAACTTCGAATGAAACATCATAGCGCATATACTCTGACTCGGCAGCACTCCAGGAACAAGTGGAGTTGCTAACCCCGCTGGAACATCTTCTATAGTAGCTTCTACTTGTCTAGGTGTACCTGCGTGGCATGAAACGCAGCCCCCAAAGAAAAGGGGGTCAGTACGAGTAATGTACTGAGTATGTAAGACATGAAAATCAGCATAATAAAGAACATAAGGTATGAACAACCATATCGTAGAATCATAGACATATAGTGAGATAAGAGAGTAACCTGTACATATGAGTGCTCTTTTAGGCCGGATGCCATGCATGCTTGTCTTATCATATAAAACATATCTTTTTCATATGCATAGAAAATAGAAGTCATATCACCGAACAACGTCGGCGTGCCCACATATTTCCCGCGTCCGGGCATCCCGCGTCTAGGATGAAAATTACTCCAACTGATCAGGTGGGAATGCGTCTATAGCGCCCTATATACACCTCCCCATATCCCCCATATACATATACATATACATATAGACAGCATGCACGAGAGCCCAATGAAAGTCGTATACTTATCAGAGTGACGGAAGGTCGGTAACCTCCGATTGTATTATAGACTAACCATGGTCGCTTTGTCTCACCTTGAAGGAACAATTATTATAGGATGAGACTATCAACGAAAGATAATATTAAGAGAACGTAGAATAAGGTCACAAACTTATAAGGCGTCAAATCGTATACATATGCACATAGGACCAATTTTCAAGACTCGTAGAATAATCGGAATGAGCTATGATTCACAAATCAGGATAAGAGTCATGTCAAGTACCTTTCGAAAATTACCATGGATTATATCAAAATAAAACTTTTGAAATCATATACGCGTATCTAAGCACGAGAAAATATCCTTTGGAAACTCAAGAAAATTGTCCATCCTAGTGGCTCTACGAATAGGACTTTCTTGAAATTGTACCAAATGACATATACTTGTTTCATAAAACCCAAGCCAAAAGAAAGAGTAGCTCTATATACTTATGTCAAAACATGACAAGAGAAAGAAGAGTAAACATTACATACATGAAGCCGTTCTTATCATATCCATCATAGACATATTCTCATCCTCGACATCATCAATGTCATTGTAAAACATATCCATCGTCATTGCCATAAAAGCTTGTAATACTGTAAACCTTTGTTTTGGGAAACTATAGACATTTTGGAAAACATTGACGGGTTATAGAAAGAAAGTAGTCATTTCCTTGGGACCATTGACACCTAGCTTTTGAAAATAAAGAATATATGGAAGCACTTATTAAACCATAACATCGGAATCATGCCTTGAAAAAGAAGGGTAAGCCTTACATACTTATGCCAAAGACATGCCAAAAGAAGGAACGGTTAACTTTACATACCTGTACCGCGCCTTACTAGCTTTTCTTATCTTCCAACTTGTTAGTCTACATTCAAGAGAGTTGACATAGTCATTAGATTCATCACCATATACTTGTCTTAATCCTTCAAACAAATTAACTTCTAATCTGCCGAAATTTCGGCAACATCTCCCCTATAAATACACCATCCCCGAGATCTCAACTCGGCCACCATTTCAACAATCATATCAACAACAACAACCAGCAGTATATATACAATCAAATCACCTCAACTTTACACAACACAAGCTCCAAACAACTAGCATAAAACTACGATACCAAAATAGAGTTTTTAACCTTTATTTCGTAAAATCTTTAACCATACCAAACAGGGGGTCGTGTGGCTGCAACCAGAAGCAACCACACCCTTTTTAAAACACTTTAAAGGCCTGCAACATAAAATCCAACCAGCTGCACCCGCAGTGCCACAACGACAACACACTACGCGACTTCGATTTAGCTACTACGACTTTAATTTAGTAGTTTCCAACATCATGCCTCCTTATACATTTTCTCTGCTTCCAGCCATATTTAGGAAACGTAATACACCTCATAACAACATCATAAACTCCAATTTGAAAGGAGAGACCTTACCTTTACCGAAACTCTCCAAAACTTGCCTCGGAAGCTCTCCTAGCGCGGCTAAAACTTTGGGGCTGTTTGGTAACGTTTTTGGGCTGTTACAAACCATAAATTTACGTTACCAATACCTTCATAACATCTTGGTACACCTTAGATAATTAATTCATGAAGAAAAATCGGAGACTTACCTTTTTTTCCCTTGGCCGAACCCATTCTTCCTCTAGCTTCAAGTTTCTTCTCTTCCTTTCTCTCTAGAACTCTCTTGAATCCTCTTATTGATAAAGAAAACTTAATGGATAAATATGACTTAAAAGTCATCAACATATATATATATATAAGCCACTTAATTAATGGGCTAAGTTCCAAGACTTGGGCCCTTTCCTTGTGTTGGGCCTCTCTTGTTTTCCTTTTTGTTTTCCAAGCCCAATCACTTGGTTCCTATTATTATTATCATTATTTGAGCCCAACAAAACCATAAGTCGTATTAGTAATTCACCAACTAGTTTCCAAAATTTCCAATTTTGCCTTCGGCCTTCCTCCATATTTTCACACCAATTTTTCCATGAACATCACACCGGTACTAATTAAAATGAATAAAATAATTCACAACTTTACTCCTTGCAAGCTAAAAATATATTTTTTTCCCTCTTTCCGCATGCCCAAAAGTGCGGGATATAACACTTACCTTAAGAACCTGTGTGATCCTTGCTACTTAAGCTAGACGTGTAATCAATTATCTTAATTATATAAGACATCCGAATCAGTAGCTTAAGCAAGTAGGTCGATTACTATGATAAATTATTTGGCCTCGAACCCTTTTCAAATCCTTTCAACCCTATTTCAAACCATCACTACTCACATTGAACTAATCTATGCAAAATATGGGGCGTTACATCCTCCCCTCCTTAGGATTATTTGATAATGTGATGGATAATATGGATCACATGGCAGCTTTAGAGGAGCTTAAAAACGTTTCAATGTATAAAAGTACACGATATAACACCCGCTTCCCCCATTTCTTCCCCAAACAGAAATACAACAGAGCTTGAAAATTATCCATATAAAAATAATTCTAGTCACTCACTATGGAGAAAAATAAATTCAAGAGTCATTCCTTATGACTTATGAGGTACCCTTCATTGGCGAGGCACTAGCCAAATTAGCTTGAAGCAATGCCAAAAGTAAGCTATAAATGACTATTCGAACCATCAAGACCAAAAGAAGACAGATTTTCAAAAAGTTAATACCAATTAATTCAACAATCTTTTTCGATGCACCAAAATCATGCATGCTTAATGCAACTTTATTATCAAGTATGTTTGCTCCTTTAATAACATATCTCATCAAATTTAAAAAGAGCTAGAGAGGGATTTAATATGCAGGAAACAAGCTAAACCTCGTTAGACGAAAAAAAAGCTTTAATAAATCCAAATATAAGTTGTTGAAGTAAACTGCACAAAATTTTAAAATGCAAATCAAGTTGTGGTTAAGATCTATTGTGAGCCACATAAATCAAGCCAAGGCAGCAGTATTTATAAGAATATGAGTAATCGATCTTCTAAATAATGATACAAGAAATGGCTCTTTCAATTGAACAGAGATAATAACATCAAATACAAACAATAACACAATGGCAGCAACATTCAAAATGCAGCAGAATAACTCCACATTCACACCATGCAGAGTTAAAATGTATAAAGATAAGGCATACTTTCTGCCTGATTTTTCAACTCTGATTATCTTTCACACACAAAAAAAATGTTCCACCAACCCATTCCATCCAGTTTATTGTTGTATAAGATTAGCATCAGGAGATGGCATGTAAAGAAGCTCATGAAGCTAAGAAACATGCCCCAATGAACATGAATTCAAATACCTCATAAAGATTCTGCTTCTTTCACTTATATATTACAAGATAGCTTTGAATTGTTTCCTCCAATAAGTGGTAACAAGAAGGCAGTTTTCACCTTATAACTACAATTGGAGCTAATTTCATATGAAGATGAAAAATGCCCCATCCTTATAACAGTATTATACAAGTGAATGAATAAATGTCTGTTCCAGGAGTATTGGAATGAAAAAGGGATCTAGTGTTATACCATTGGGGCTAAGAATAAGGAAGCATCAGCAACTCGAGAAGTAAAAATGACATTCGGTCTAAAATTGTGAAGACATTCAACAATCGGAGCTGCTCCCAAGTACACACTAACATTCTTCAGAGAAAGTGTTGCTACTATACTCATAATGCTTATGTAATCAAAGATCTGCAGAAAGAGGATGAAACGATACCATTAAGATTTAACAGATGAATCCACATAGAAGCATCAGAAAAATAAGAAACTAGACCTGCACAACACAATCTTTGTACTTCAAGGAATAAATGATCCTTACACGACCTATTGAAAATAATGTATACTACCAAATTTTACAGCAACATGTCTAAGGTGATCCTCCTAATTTGAATGTACCCCAATTTTTTTTGTATCAATACGATATGGTTTTTCAGTTCGGAGGAAGAATGAGGAAAACATGGAAGATATTATAATGGTAGTTAGAACATCAACTTATTTTCTAGAACATCAACTTATTTTCACCTGGGTTATGCAAATTGTACGTGATCTAACTATAACAACTTGATGAGCCATACCAATAGTTATGAAAATGCTCAATTTGCTTGCAATTTGTAAGACTTCATCCCGAGTGCCAAATGGATCATCTATTCCCCATATTAACATAGAGAAAATATTTATTCGCTGGAGAAAAAGCAACACAGAAAATTAGAGGGAAATCTAGGCATATCACATACTCGCACTCATGTTTGTAATATTGAAAAATTCCATTCTCCGCAACAAAAGGTAAGATTAGTTGCATCTACTTTGAAACTGTACAACACTAATAGTTATCAATTATCATCAAACAAGAAAATTATCACACTTCTAGCATACTGACGAATAGATGAACCAGCTAAAGGAACTTGAAATGCCTATGTATAATGAAACAAAAATAATTATTTAATAAGGAAACATACTATTGGGATCATAACCCTTGCCACCTGATCTCATGGCCTGATAACGTTCAGCAAGGGTGCGCTCTTCTAGAAATTTCAGCACTAAATAATCAAACTCCCTCACTGTATGAAGTAGTTTTAAAGCTTCTATTGGTAGACTACCCCCATATCCAGCACCATAACCTATATAAATTTTTTCATTTCACCTTTAATGAGGATTCACCCTCTGTAATTCCATGAAGTATAGAATATTTAGTTATTTTTCCCCTTATTTTATTAGTATTGTACGTGTAGTAGTATTAAACAATCTAATCAGTCTGATCTCGCAGTCATAAATATCAGGTGTGTCGCCACCTAGTTCTTCCCTTGAAATCTGATCATTACAATATCATAAACAACAACACAAATCGAGTCTTATAATTAAAAAATATCACTAAAGAGAGAGAAAAGAGTGTTTTAGAAGTGGAATCTGATCATTGAACTCCAACCTATTTTCAGCTTAAATTACTATAAACAATCCAGCATTTTCATTATAGACAACTACAAGAAATATACAACTTCAATTAAGTTAGACTATGAATCTTAACTTGTTCTTTAACTTATTCCATTTCAAAGGAACAATAGGAAATAATAAAAAAATCACCTCACAATTACTGAAATGAAATTGATAACATGTATAGTTACCACAATTTTGCATAAAAGTCCTAATGGAAACTAAAAATTTATAGACATAGAGATATCAAAAGAGAGAGACCTGGAGAAGTGAGCATGTTACATATGATGTGGGTGATCATGTCCGCCTTTAGTAAACACGAATTTGAAACCCATGGCGTTGTTCAACTTCGCATCATAATTTCATCACATATGCTACAGTAGTTTCAATAGAAAAAAAGGTGAGAGAGACTGTAAACTCACTTTCACTAAATAGAGATTAGGACTCCAAAATGTATTCCTTCCGTATGTGGGAAGAGAAATTTAGGGTTTTTTTATTTCCATCTAGTGCCCAATTTCGATATATGGCCCAACTATCTCCACTTTTTAATTAGATCTGAACATACCCTCCTTTTTCAGCCTTTTCCCTACTTAGAAGATGAGAAGCAAGACCCGGAACGAAATTTGTTCATTTCACAAACAGTCTATCTACTTCCATAATATAATTGTAAGGTTTACGTATATTATATCCTCCTCAGACCTCACTTGTGAAATTTTATTGGATATGTTGTTCTTGTTGTTGTGTGAACATGCTATAGCTAGCAGTATATGTTTCAATTGATCCACAAATGCACAAAGATGGGAGGTTGGGAATATATGTTGGGTATGCATCTCCTTCTATTATAAAATATTTAAATTCTGTGACTAAAAATTTATTCATGATAAAATTTATTGATTATACAGCATTAGAGAGAGAAAATAAACAGCTAAAAACAAAGATAGATTGAAATGCACACTACTAAAAAACTGTGAAAAAACAACGCAAAAAAGCGATGGACTGCGTTGCTTTTTTGGTCAAACTCGATGGAAAAGCGACACAGTCACTTCCGTTGCTTTTTTGCTCGACGCTTTTGAAGGAGCGACGGACATGGCCGTAAAAAGCGATGGACTGCGTCGCCCCTAATTGTTTTAATTAAAAAATATATATAAAAAACGACGGAGTCCGTCGTTTTATTTTTTTTAAAAAAGAAATTATTTAATAAAAAGCGACGGACGTTTAGTCTCCGTCCGTCGCTTTGTTTATCTTAAAATTTTGCAGAAGAGCGACGGACAGGGTCCTTTAGTCCGTCGCTTTTCTGGAAAAATATAAAAATAAAAAACCAAAAAAGCGACGGACTAAAGGACCCTGTCCGTCGCTTTTCTGGAAAAATATAAATAAATAAAAACCAGAAAAGAGACGAACTAAAGGATCCTGTCCGTCGCTTTTCTGCAACACTTTTGACAGCAGAAACCTGCAGTTTCTGCTGTCCACCTGCAATCAAAATTCAATTCAATTGTATTCAATTCAGTCGATTCAAACACAAATAACAACAAACAAAATTCGCAAAATACATAATAACAAACATAATTAAACACTTAAAATGAATAAAATCATAATTTAGAACGATTTAAAGTGTTTCAAAGTTAACAAAAAAAACTCAAAATGTTCATAAACTAACATAGGAAACCCTAAGGACTATTTGCTATATATTCATCACTTTCGTCGGAATCATCCGGAGTGGACGCTCTTGAATAACTAGGCGGAGGCTGACGGGCGAGGTTGAGCACTTGTTCTTTAATTTGCTCAACTAGTTCATTCATACTTTTTTGATTCTCGATCCTTATTTTCTCTGATTCTGCCAATGCGCGTGTAAGTTCTGCAATTTATTGAGATATTGCAGCTATCTAAACCCCGTCAATGGCCTCGGCTTGACGCGATGATCCAATACCTTCAAAACCTGATTGGAGTCGTCATATATTATTCCTAGAGTCCATTCCATATATTCGGCCCTTGTGGCTGCCTCCAATCACTTTTTTTGTCCAAATTTGAGTGGACTGTTCAGGCGTTAGCTGAACCGAATCTCCCATCTCACGTATATATATATGTATATATATATATATATATATATATATATATATATTAAAAATAAAACTTAGAATCAAAATATATTATATTATAACTTAAATAACTTAAATAACTTATATAGGCTCGTTCGTCCCTTTCCTCTACCCACTCATCCGGATCCAACTCATTAGTCTTTTTCTCCACATGAGTCTTTTTAAAGACTTCATGACGATAGGGAGTGCGTCCCAATTCTTTTTTCTATAAATAAAAATATAATTAATGAAATAATATTTTGTCAAATAATTTATTTTTGAAAATGTATTTAAACTTAAAATTTAGAAACCTTACCATCTCCCTCTGAATCGTACCAACACTCTTTGCACCTCCGGTGTGCAACGAGCCACCTTTTAGGCTGGCTCTTGCTTTTTTTCCTTGATCGGACAAAGCCTTGAATTCTTCGGTATCCCAATACCGGTATAATTCTTCAAATATATGAGGCAGCATCCAACTCGAAGGTGCCCGATCATCTCTAGTTTTCTTTAGCCAGCTAGACAATCTGGCGCTCGCTTTTCTTTCAAAAGTGATCGTAATGACCATATTATACCTTGGCTCCCAGATACATAAAGTTTGAAAAAAATGAATAACGTTAAATAAGTAGTTAAGTAAAGTATAGTAAAAATATTAAACGTAACTTAAAAAACTAGATTTAAACATATATATACCTTGAATTCTTTAAACATTGCCTAGCGGATACTGTTTGGAATCTCTCGCCAAGAGTGATAGGGCTCAGTATATAGCCTCCTAACACTCTCCTGAAGAGCCCTAGAAGCCTCCTTCGAAGGATGTCACCTGCAAGACACATAATAAACATGTAATTATATCATCAATACGTTATTAATGTAGCAAAAATAAATAAATAAATAAATAAAATATTAAACTTACGAGGATCCATCAGGCTCAATCATGACTCTCCCAAGTCTGTCCCTCTGCCCAGGAGCTAACCCAAACACATCATGTAATGCCTCTGTTCTAGCAGCAGAAGAAGGTGTAGGTGATGCTGTAGGAGTGTCAGTCTCAACACTAGAATCTCTAAGTCTCAGATTAGATATGTTAGGAGACTGAGATCCGGGAGATGGAATTGTGGAGATGGAGTAGAAGAAGATGATACTCTCGAGGGTCGAGCAATAACCTCTGTGGGTAGCTGGTAGGTCTGATCATATGAAGTATATCTGACCTGTGAAGAAGAATCAAATTATAATTAATTAATTTATATATTAGTTAAGTTCAAGTTATGATTAATTCAAGTTATAATTAATTAATTCATATATTAGTTAAGTTCAAGTTATGATTAATTCAAGTTATAATTAATTAATTCATATAATAATTAAGTTCAACTTATAATTATTAAGTTCAAATTCTATTTAATTCAAGTTCTAATTAATTAATTCATATAATAATTAAATTCAAGTTATAATTAATTAATTCATATAATAATTAAGTTCAACTTATAACTAATTCAACTTATAATTAAGTTCAAATTATAAATAATTCAAGTTCTAATTAATTCAAGTCAGATGTTCTAAGTTAAATAAGAACAAAATTACAAGTTTCAAGTATATACAATTTAAAGTTCTAAAATAGGAGTATTCAAGTATCTAATTAAAGTTCAAGTTCATAACAACATAAAGTTTTAATTAATTAGTTTTAAAGTCTAAAAGTTCAAAATTTATCCAAACTAAAATAATTTATAAAGTTCTGAATTCCTAAAATTCAAGTATCTAAAGTTCAAGTTAATAACCACATGAACTTCTAAGTTCTAGTTACTTCTAAAGTTTAAAAAGTTCAAACATATACAAACCTAAAAATTTCAAAGTTCCACTTCCAAAATTCCTAAAGTTTAAGTTCATGACTTTGAATATGGTCTAACTCTAATTAGCTTAATTTGTTCATAAGTACAACAATTCAACAAGATTTCTAAAGTCAACAAAATTTCAATTTCAAAGTTCTAAGTTCAAGTTCAAAATTCAAGTTCTAAGGTCAAGTTCTACATTATATTCAAGTATCCTAAAATTCAAGTATCTAAGTTCTAATTAGTTCCAAAGTCTAAACTTCACAATTTATACAAACCAAAAAAATATTTTAAGTTCAAAAATCCTAAAGTCCAAGTTCATAATTTGAATATCTTCCAAACATCAAAAATCATTCAACCCAATATTTTTCTAACTTGATTATCTTCCAAACATAAAAAATCCTAAATTCTAATTTCTAATTACTTCATGTTCTAACCGTAATTTTATCTTCAAAAACACTTCAAGTCCAACTAACACAATACCCAATTCATAATCTAATTTTAAAAAACCACATTTCAAACTAAGACCCTAAAATTTTTCATTCACATTCTAACTTCAAGAACTAACCAAACTTAACATAACGTTTGAATATCAACAACACTTTAATTCCAACTTCAAAAAAATAATAATTTAATTCACAATTTAATTCTAAAAAAAATCCCAACTCAAAGAAATGACCTAAAATCTAATTTCTAACATTCACCAATTCAAAATCACCTATACAAATTAACTATGTTAATAACATACATTACACAAATTAAATAAAATAAATTAACTAACAAATCAACAAATTAATATTTTTTTTCAAAATTAAAACCCTAAAACTAACCTTATTAACAATACGGAGAGAGAGGCTGACGGTGGGGAGGGGCAGCGGCAACAACGGCGATGGGGGAGGGTGTGACAGCGACAGCGACAGACGGCGGCGAGGGGGTGGGGGTGGAATTTTTAGAGAGAAGGGGGAGGGTTTAGAGAGAGAGAGAGAGCAGAATGAGAAAAAAGTCGGGCTGAGTTTTGAAATATTTTAGATGGAGCGACGGACAGAGTCGCCCTGTCCGTCGCTTTTTTAAAATAGTTGACCGTCTTTCGACCAAATAAGCGACGGACTAGGAGACGTTGTCCGTCGCTTATTTCAAAAAAAAATTGATAAATAAAATATAATAAAAAACGACGAACGGAGATGCAATATTTAAATAATATTTAATTATTTTCAATTAAAAGCGACGGACTCCGTCATTATTTTTATTTTATAATTAATTTTTAAATATATTTATATATGGCGCAAAAATCCATCAAAAATAGCGACGGACATATAGTCCCTATCCGTCGCTATTTATAAAAAAAATTATTTTTTTTATAAAAAAAAGAGACGAATTGCGTCTCAAATCCCGTTGCATTTTTGAGCGATGCAGTCCAGCGCTGTTAATTTCATCGATTTTTACCAGTTTTTTAGTAGTGGCATTTCCCATACAAATAAATGTGAATTGAAAATTCAAAAAATAATCTATTCGCAAAACATTCTAAGTCAGTTTTCAGATGTATTCACTGACCTATCAAGAGTTATTAGATCTCATATTTTAATTTCTAATGCTTCAACGAGTTGATATCCTGATAGGATAGTCGATTAATGCAAATAAGTCCAAACCACGCTTTAATATGATAGATCGATCAATTTCAAAGATAAAAATCATCAAAAAAGAAAAGAAACAAACGATCAAGATAGTCATAGTACGGAAGAAGTTGCTCAAGAAGAATAAGAAGACATAACAATTGATAAAATCTCTAAATAGGCTTAGGTGTCTTAAAATAATGTAGAGATAACAATATATTATGTCTCATCGGAAATAATATGTCATGTCCCGAGCCTATATCCCGAATGTGGCCAGCACTCGAAAATCATTTTTGATCCCAAGCAAACCCTTGGCGTTGTTAACTATAGACAGATAACTCGATGTAACTCGCGGAAGCTAAATTAGATGAGCATTTAACACTTAAGGAGAACTTAAAGCAATTTTCTAAAAATAATCCATATAATACTGAAAAGTATTTCAAAAATGTCTAAAAAGATAACGTCAAACTTACTCTCTAACTATGTCCATGAAGCCTCTAGAACTGATGATGGGTGTCGGAACAAGAACTCCAGCTACCACAAATCCTAGTGACACCTAATACTGAAAGTACTCAAAAGTAATTGAAAAGAGTCCTCCCAAGCAAGGAGGTCTCACTAAAGCTAATGGATGGATGATCTCAACAATGCACCTCTTCATGATTCTAAATATTTGTATTTGCATTATGAAAAGATGGAACATTGGATGACGTTAGTACACGGAATGTACGGTATGTAAGATGGCCGAGTAAAAACAAATAACTAAACTGAAAGGCCAAACATAACTCAACTTTAAATGAAACATAAACATGAGGTAAAAACCAGTCAAACTTTACAATGAAACATGCAATAGAAGTAAAACTTACAATAAGATAGCTTTACTTTATTGAGGAGTTTCTCTAACCGACAACCATCACTATGAGTTTTGTGATGATACAACGTCTTTTTCATATTGCCAGAGCCATCCTATACCTTGCCAGGATATAGGACAAGCTTTAACTTATGAATCTATCTTATGAGCCTTCTCAGAGACAATGAGGAGTCACCCGACCTTCAGTACGATCCTATCCTACGTGGCTAAGTAATTTATGGGACTAGAGTTGTTTAAACTCTCGCCCAACTAAATGCTCAATACTACTCCCAAGACATGCAATGAAATGCTCATACTAAGACTGTGAGTAAAAACTCAAAATGCTTCTTTTAGCTTTCTTTGAAACTTTAACTCATGCTGGTCAAACTTCTTTCTCAAACTCATTCTCGAAATAAAGAAATACGAAATGCTTCAATTCAACCAATTTTGGAAATTATGTACAAAATCAATAATGCAACTTCACGACCTAACCAATGCATTTGAAACACTCGTATTCCCTCAAAACTCATTTTTTACTCTTAGCTTTGAAAGTACGCTTTCTTTTAAAATTTGAAAATCAACGCATAATGACATTAACTGAAACAATTCAATCAAGGTTCATGTGGAAATAAGCATGAAAAACAACTCAAGAATTTGAAGAATTCACAATCTCAATAAATATACATATAATTCAATGAAGGAATTTATAACTCATTCGAAACTCAATATAATTTGGACTAAAATTCAACTTGAAATCTTTAATGACGGAATTGAGATGTAGGGCGTGAGGACGAACTCAGTCCAACACAATGATTAGCTTTACATATCTGAAAGAACAATGTTCTTAGTGAAATTCGAAGAACTATTAATACATTTGAACCCTAGCTTTTTCTCTTCTCCAATCCTTGCTCTAAGTGTTAGAATTATTAATGAGGGAAAAGTGTCGTAGGATACTAATAAGAAGCTTAACTTAGTCTCAAACGTTAAAAAATTAATTGGAAAAGAATAGAAAAGGATGAAAACACCCTTTATTAAAAGCTGACGGGGCTACCTGGGAACATAGGACCGCCTACGGGCCATAGAAGCTCATTCGTAGAAAGTAACTTAAGCTACTAGAAACTACTGGTTTTCAGAGGTTGGGTCTACGGATCCTTTCTACGGGTCGTAGACCCATCTACGAGTCGTATGGAATTGGTCGTGGAAATTTATTGGGGTCCTCTGAGGTCTAGATCTACGAACCCTCCTAGGGTCTATGACCCTCACACAAATCGTAGACATGAATTGTAGGAACTTGGTATAATTTTTTAGTAGCTACTGAGGCCTACGAGTCCCTTCTACTGATCGTAGACCCTTCTACAGATTGTAGAAAAGGGTTCGTTAAATGGGACTGATATTGGGCTTCGACACCTCCCTTACAGACACTACCTATGGGCTGTAGAAGTGTCTTAGAAACCTTAAAATGTTGCTAAGTCTCGATGTAGTCTACGAGTCCCACCTACGATCCGTAGCTCCTTCTACGGTCTATAGGTGTTACTCATGGCTCAATGGACAATGGACTTTTTCACACTTTCTCTTGGGTTCTTTGGGACTGATCTAAGTTTTAATATTTTGAGGTGTTTCACAATATAGCATCGAAATGATATAATTATCGATAATACTTTTTCTTATTATGTTGCTATTGAATTAATGCAATAAATGAGAATCTTGAAACTAGATACATGTATGTGTATGTATTTAGTGTGATTCGCATGTATATGAGATATCATATACATAGGAGAGTGGCGAGGAAGGCAAGCGAGATTTGTCTATGTATCTCATATACATGCGAATCCACTTGAACACAGTGTATCTAAAATAAATTACATCTAATTTTAACCACATGTACCCTGAGATACATGTATATGGACTTCAAAATCTGGTAAGATTCGTAATATTTTAAATTAGAGCGTATCTAAGTAATTAGCTCTCAAATTAGTGGGATTTCTATAAGTTTCCCATACAAAATCATACTCCCTCCGTCTCAATTGTTCTAATTTTGACTTGTTACGATGTTTAAAAAATAAAAAAAAATATGATCATAAACTTAACATATGTAGAATGTAGCAAAATACACTTAAAACTTGTGTCTTAAATATGCTATGTAAAAAGTTAGAGTTAAAAATTGTCAAAAAAAGACAATCTTTTTTAAATGGAAAAATAAGACAAACAAATTAAAAGTATATCCAACATTTTTATTTTGAATCGATATTTGATACACGCTTTGTGATTAGATTAATTCAAATTCGTGCAAAAATATTTCTATTTAGAGGTAGAAAGTTTTTTAACAAAACAACTTAATTTTTAAAGCTAGTACTGAGTACGGTATAACAATTCATTTATTATTAATCACTACAACATAAATATAACCAAAACATTGTAATTTTCACGTGATTATAATTAGTACTATATAATATCAACCAAACAATAGTCCACTTAAATTTCTATTTTTTCGAATTTAATGCGCATATGAAGCCTCAGTAAGGTACAAAATTCGTAGAATCAATACCTTTCATCTAAATAATAGTAACAACACCAACAATAATATATCAAGTGAGGTCGGAGGAGATGTTACTTGAAATACTTTATTTATTTATTTTTATTTATTCAATTTAATTTTTACATGTCTCTTTAAAAAATAATTATTAATATAAATATTTTACCATAATATTTATATTAACTGATGATATTCTTAGATTTTAAAATAATTTTAAACATAAATAATTAATATTAAGAATAAAATGTATAAAAAAATTCTTGATATAAGAAAAATAAAAAAAATAATATTTAATATAATGACAAATAAGTGATACAAAAACATAAATATTCGCAACCAAGACAATACAGCCGAGCATTTAATTTCCATGAGTAGTACATTAATTCAAGTTGCACTTTGTTCATTCTCACAATATTGTTTTTCAACTCTCATTCTCACAAAATTGTGCTAAAACAAAAAATCTCAAACAGTGGCTATTGAAATTCCCACGCTATTGAAAGGCCTAAAGACAGAAAGTATCCAACACTGCTTTTGGAGAGGGTTTGTTTGTGTGCGAGGATTTGATCATAAGACACGAGCACCTTGACCGCTAATATTGGCAAGATTTCATTTTCCAGCCAGCAAGTTAAATAGGACTAATGGAAAACAAATGAAGACAAAGGGGGTAGCCATATCAATAATCTACCAACATTCAATATATGTCATGACCCTATGCGTCGTAAGTGACTACACTAACCCTCCGGCTCCGCTTTCTTAAAAGCAAGGACCACTACGGGAGGTCAAACCAAGGATCTATGAAAGTGAGGGTCGGAGAATCAACTTTAAACCAATACTTAGCCAAATCAACCCATTATAAGAAAGCAACTCATTAAATAAACAACTAAAGAATAATTTTGAAAAAAATAAGTAAAGATTGAGTTCCCATAAACTCGATCAATATCAAAATATGCGTGGAATAACCTCCCAAGTAGTCATGCCAAAGCCAAAACAATCTAACAACATTCAATATCGTGCAGTTCGAAACCAGTCGGTAAAAAGAAGATAGATATCGGGTTAACTTTTAAATGAGATAATAAGTATTTTTTGTAGGTAAAAGTGATGGAGTTTCTTTAGTTAGCAACATTTTATTGAACTATTCAATCAGTTTATTCCCGATTAAAAAAATAATATATTTTTTTGTTTATTGCTGCTAGAAGCTTAGATCTAAAATACGAGTGATGTGAATTTTCACAACTAAAATTTTTTTAAAAATATTTGAAAGTTGTGTGAGATAGCACGACTAACAAGTAAATAAAAGAAATTGTTGAAAATAACGTCCACGACAAATTAATAAAGTAAATGGCGAAACAGTTGTTTGGTTGAGCCACTGATTTTCAGGGACGGATGCATCATGCATGTATTTAGTTCTACTTAATCGAGTACTTTTGATGCAAAAAAGACAACTTTATATGTAAAAATTCAATGAATTTGCAATAAATAGTATGGTGAAATTTTAAAAAAGTTAAACCCAACAATAACAACAACAACAATAATCACACAAATACAAATGTGGCGTGAAGAAAAAATATGAATTTCTCAAAATTTCATAAACAAAAGAAGTTATAAATTACAAATCTATTGAAATAACGGTCGAAGATAAACTTGAACTCTGAATTTAAAGTTAATATTGATTACTAACACACATTAAAACATATTAATAAATAAAGTAAAGAAAAAATAAATAATAATTTATAAATAAGAGCATGAGAATATACAAATTTGTAAAAATTATTCCATCATAAATAAAAAGCTTTACTTGTAATAATAACATAAAGAATCTCACATAGCGGCAGTTATAATTAAAAAAGCTACAATAATTTTTATTTTTTCCCAATTTCTTTTCCTATGTATAATTACAACTTTATTGTAAAAACTAATGGCAGAGTGGGCCACTTAAAGTATTATAATCATAATTAAATAATATTTTTTAAAAAAATAGTATGTCAACTTTGTCAATTATAATTTTTTTTAATAAATGACAAAAAATTCAATCATCATTTTTAAGGCCCCTCATATTTTTAACATAATTAGTTCTCGAACAAATGCGTTGCACATGATCTCATGCTAAATAGTATAGACTTTAAAAGTTCAAGAATTTGAACTAATTTTTTTAGCCCAAATAAAAATTAATTCTTTTGTATAAAAAATTTAATTAAAGAAGTCTAATAGAGAGAAAAAAACACACAAAAAAAGAAGTAGAAATCATGATGATGATAATAATAATAATAATAATAATAATAATAATAATAATAATAATAATAATAATAATAATAATAATAATAATAAATCAAGATGAAAAAAATAAAAAAATGTGCCTATTAAAATTATTAAGTCAACAAAGGTTAGTATGAACATGTGTTTATTGTGTTTTATCAAAAGAGTCACAACCCTTCAAAAAAATCGCACCCTTCAAAAAAGTTACATCTATTCAATGTGAAAAAATGTCTGGTTTTAATATAATATAATATAACATATAGAAGGTATTCTACATTGAGTGTTTTTAGTTGGGGATATTATAGTAATTTAACATTCAAGTTATGCGTGTTTTTAATTGGGGGTATTATAGTAATTTAATATTCAATTTAAGGAGTTCATAATATGTTTAAAAAATGAAAAGGAAAACCTCTATTTATAACCAACAAAGGATAGTATGAACATGTGCATATTGTACCTTATCAAAAAAGTTCAATCCTTTGAAATATTCACAACTTTTCTGAAAAGTCACAACTATTCTATAACAAATATTCTCTAAAGTCACAACCATTCAATGTTATACTAAATTTGAGTGTTTATAGTTGAGAGTAATATAGTAACTTAACATTCAAGTTACGAGTGTTTTTAGTTGGGGATATTATAGTAATTTAATATTTAAATTAAGGAGTTCATGCTTTTAAGATAGTATAAATAGACTAGTGGTGATGATTTTTCTTTTGTTGAATAGATATCATAATCAAAGTTACAGAACTTAGAAGGAGACAAGGCAACCTTACCTCTAATCACAAAACATAGAGCAAACAATGGAGTAAACTCCTATAATATTTTGTCAAGGACTAGAAGATTTTGCACTAGGAAGTACTTAAAACACATAAACAGTGAAGCACCCATTAGCTATAGCCTAAACATATTGGCTTTCGCAAGTTGTCGCAGAATCAGGGGAGTTCGTAGCACCACGATGAATGTTTTTCAGCTCTTCTTTGAAAGGATGGGAGCTCCATCTTATCCATTCTGAAAGGGTCAGTAGCCTCTTTAGGATCGCATAGGTATATTTTTCCTTCTTTAAAAGAAGTAGCATGTTTCGCAATAGCATCTGCTACCCCATTGCTCTGTCTTAAATAATGGCTAATTTTGACATTTCAGTGATGCATTTTGTGACGGATATGATCGATCATACTATGCAGTCTCTATGGAATCCAACTCCATTTCAATGTTCTGAATGCGATTATCGCAGCACCATGAAAAACTTATCAAGGCAGTGTGAGCTTCATTAAAGTTTTTGGTGTAGAATTGGGTTGGGTAGGAAAACGCCATGATCAAGTCCCCATTTCTGTTCCTAACAATTCCACCTGCCCCTGGCTTATTTTGATCTTTCATGAAGTACCTATTTGTGTTTAATTTGCAGGCATCCACACTTGGCTTTTGCCAAACAATCATTAAACTACTGACAGAGCTTTTATAATTTTCGGCAATGTAACACACTTGATTCCAGTTCCAATGTTGATCCATCCTGCTAAACTTCTTTTCCATTGATGCTTTCATCTGATAGAGGATTTGATGGCAAAAGTTACTTGTATTGATCAATTGCTTGTGCTCAAATCTCATAGTGCACCTAGCTTTCCATATTTCCCAACACACCATAATGGGGGTGATACAGATTAAGTGTTTATGGGCATCATTTTGCCGTTGTGAGTACCACCACTGATCAAGCATGTCTTTCATATTTCTTCCCGTGAGTTGCAAGCCCAGGGGATAGGTAATTTGATGCCAAAATTTTTAGCAAGGTTACTGGCTATGAAAAGATTATTTATGATCTCCTGTATGGAAGTCCTGCAGCATGAGCAATTAGATCCCAAGTTAGTTTGAAACCTAAAAGTTGCAGCATCAACAGGTACTATTTTTTTAAGAACCTTCCGCATAAAAAAAAGAAATTTTAAAAGGTATTTCCCTTAACCAGATAACAGAATCATTAGAGTTAGGAAAACTTCTCTTTCTGATGTTATCAAAAGTTGAAGAGCATGAGAATTGGCCATTGGAGGTCAATCTCCACATGGATCTGTTCTCATGTTCTCTGTCGCCAATGTGGATATTCTCCACAATGTTCACAACATTTTCTGGAATGATTAGGTTGAGTCTGTTCAAGTCCCAATCTTAACCCTGTAAGAAATTCTCTACTTTCAAGTTACCGGGCTTGGGGTATAGGCGTATTAGAGAGTATATAGATCCTTGAAGCGTCCAGTCATCCCACCAAAGGTAGCATTTGCCTGAGTTAAGTTTCCAGCAAATATGTTTTTCCACCTTGTCCCTCATGGATAGTAAATCCCTTCAACTACTAGAGTCTTTAGGGGTAGCCACCTTGGACATAGGGTTGCTTCTTTGACAATATTTAGCTCTCAAGAATTCATCTCAAAAAGATTTCTCTGTTCTGATTCTCCACTATCTTTTAGCAGAAAGTGCAAGGCAAATATCATGTAAGCTTTCCCCTTCCATCTTTGGATAATACATGTTTTCCCAAGAAGACCAATGATAATTGTTTTTGCCATCCTTAGTTCCCCAGAAAAAAATTGAGAAGTGCATCTCAATCTCTTTAATAATAATGACATGGGCCATAAGAGTAGCAAATATGTGAAAAAGTTGAGACTGAAGAATATGTTGAATGAGGACAACTTTTCCATCCGGAGAGAGCATCTTCCCTTGCCAGCATGCTACCTTATTCACGATTTTTTTGTAAAGTCCGCAAAGTAGCTAACTCTTTTCCTTCTTGAATAGATAGGGCATCCAAGATATGTAAAAGGAAAGGTAGCCTAATCATACCCTATCCATCTTGTAATTCTTCTATTGATAAGTCTATCAGTCTTGTCATGAGTGAGAAAGAAGCTTTTATCGCTATTGATTTCCTAACCAGAAGCCCTTTGATAATTTCTCAGTTGCTTCATAATTAATTCGATGGACATTCTATTTCCAGAAGTGAAAAAGACCAGGTCATCTGCATAGCCTAAATGATTAATTTGAGGACCACTTTTCTGCATAGAGAACCCAATAAAGTCCTTTCTCTGATGAAGAGAGTTAAGGGCCCTAGAGAGAACTTCAGCTGCTAAAATAAATAGCGTAGGAGAGAGGGACTCTCCTTGTTTGAGACCTCTGGTAGACTTGAAGAAACCAAAATCTAGTGTCGTTCATATTGATTGAGTATCAATTATTGGAGATAAGTCTGAAGATCATTTCAATAAACTTCTCAGAGAATCATGTCCTTGTTAGGACATTAGAAAGGAATGTCCAGGAGAGTTTACAGTATGCTTTGGACATATCTAGCTTTATGACCACATTTCCTTCTTTGTTCTTAATTTTGGACCCTTCGATGATTTCCTGAGTTAGAAGAATTCTGTGTAATCAATCTTCCTTCGACAAAATCTGATTGGTTTTAGGATATCAACTTAGGGAGAATATTGTAAATCATTGTATGTCATGTGTATCACTGACTCAAGCCTTAACCCATTTTAAAAGCAATATTAATTTTGGTCAAAAACATAGTTATTGCCATCGGCTCTCTGTAAATCATTGTATGTGTTATATTCCGTATTTTATACGGTTGGATATTTTAAAGTAACCGTGGTAAAGTGAAGGGAATGACCATCTTACAAATTTTTTTTTATACAAGTTGGTTATGAATATTATTTATGAACATTAGTAGTGTGGAAATATTGAAAAAGGCTAAGGGCAAGAAGAAAAATTCGCAAAGTGGTCTATGGTAATATTGTGGAAGGCTAGGGGTAAAATGAGAATTTCACAAAGTATTTAAGAAAATTCATGTAGGAGTGGGCCCCCACATGCCACATGGCAGCCCGCCATTGGAGGAGAGAGAGGTGTTGTCCCAATGAAGGCTTGACACTTGTCACCACTTAGGGCTTGACATGTGTCACCACTTAGGGCTTGACACATGTCACCCCCTTAAAGTAGCCTATATATATATATATATATATATATATATATATATATATGTAGATGACTTTTAGTCATCAATATCTCATAAGTTCCATTTATTTCAAGAAAAGTCTAGAAAATAAAAGAAGAGAAGAAGAGAAACTCTAGACTAGAGAGAAAGACCTACGGATTTGGAGGAGGAAAGAGGTAAGTTTTCCGATTTCGTACCGTGAATTAATTATATAGGGTGGACCATGATGTTATGAAGATATTGGTAATGGAAATTGATGGTTTGGAGCAGCCCAAAACGTCACCAAACAGCCCCAAAGTTTTAGCCGCGCTAGGCGAGCTTCCGAGGCAAGTTTTGGCGAGTTTCGGGAAAGGTAAGGTCTCTCCTTTCAAATTTGAGTTTATGATATTTTTATGAGTTGTATTACATGTCCTAAATATGGCTGGAAGTAGATAAAATGTATAAGGATGCTGGATGTTAGAAACAACTAAATGGAAGTCGTAGTAGTTAAATCGAAGTCGCGTAGTGTGTTGTCGTTGTGGTGCTGCAGTTGCAGCTGGTTGGATTGCGTGTTGCAGGGCTTTAAAGTATTTTAAAAAGGGTGTGGTTGCTGCTGGTTGCATCCACACGACCCCCCGATTGGTATGGTTAAAGATTTTACAAAATAAAGGTTAAAAACTCTATTTTGATATCGTAGTTTTATGGTAGTTGTTTGGAGCTTGTGTTGTGTAAAGTTGAGGTGATTTGATTTTATATATACTGATGGTTGTTGTTTTTGATATGGTTGTTGACATGGTGACCGAGTTGATATCTCGGGGATGGTGTATTTATAGGGAAGATGCTGCCGAAATTTCGGTAGATTGGAAATTAATTTCTTTGAAGGATTAAGACAAATATATGGTGGTGAATCTAATGACTATGTCAACTTTCTTGAATGTAGAAAAACAAGTTGGACACATAAGCGTAGCTAGTAAGGTGCGGCACAGGTATGTAAAACTAACCGTTCCTTCTTTTGGCATGTCTTTGGCATAAGTATGTAAGGCTTACCCTTTTCTTTCAAGGCATGATCCCGATGTTATGGTTTCATAAGTGCTTCCATATTTTCTTTGTTTTCAAAAGTTAGGTGTCAATGGTCCCAAGAGAATGACTATTTTTTTCTATAACCCGTCCATGTTTTCCAAAATGTCTATAGCTTTCCAAGACAAAGGTTTACAGTATTACAAGCTTTTATGATAATAACGATAGATATGTTTTACAACGACATTGATGATGTCGAGAATGAGAATATGTTATAATGGCTATGATAAGAACAGATTCATGTCTAAAAGGTTCTTGATATTACTCTCGTCTTGATTTTTAAATAATAGTCTCATCTTATAACAATTGTTCCTTCAAGGTGAGACAAAGCGGCCATGATTAATCCATAATATAATCGGAGGTTACCGACCTTCCGTCACTCCGTCACTCCGATAAATACACGACTTTCGTTGGGCTCTTGTGCATGCTGTCTATATGTATATGTATATGTATATGGGAGATATGGGGAGGTGTATATGTGGCGCTATAGACGCATTCCCACCTGATCAGTTGGAGTAATTTTCATCCTGGACGCGGGATGCCCGGATGCGGGACATATGTGGGCGAACCGACGTTGTTCGATGATATGACTTTTATTTTCTATGTATATGAAAAAGAAATATTTTTAAAGATAAGACAAGCATGCATGTCATTCGGCTTAAAAGGCACTCATATGTACAGGTTACTTCTCTACCTTGTGATATGTTCTATATTTCTACCATGTTATTATTCATATTTATATTCCTTACTATGTTACTATTCATGACTTACATACTTAGTACAAAGCTCGTACTGACCCTCTTTTTCTTCGGAGGCTGCATTTCATGCCGCGCAGGTACACCCAGATGAGTAGAAGCTATTGTAGAAGATGTTCCAACGGGGTTGGCAACTCCACTTGTTATGAAGTGCTGCCGAGTCAGAGTTTATGCGCTATGATGTTTCGTTCGAAGTTAGAGACTTTGCAGACAGAGTTGTGGGTATAGAGTGTCAGCTTTGTAAGCGGCGCCACCAGCTGATAGGTTATTATGAAGTATGTCACAAGTTGTATGAGCTGATGGATTTTTGGAAAGCAGGATTTGGGAAGCTTAGTTATGTTTTTTCATTTTTATTTATGTAAAATTCTAAAGAGATTGAGAATGTAATATGAGTTAGCGGGTTCGCTCGGCTCCGAGCACGGGGTCGGGTGCCCATCACACCCTATTAAGATCAGGGTGTGACAGTATGTCATGTGTATCACTGCATATACACAAAATATAAGTGATATACAAGTTATCTTCATATATGTATTGATGTATCTTGTGTATAAGTCATTTCTATCACGTGTATATCATTATACATACAATGACATACATATGACACATAAGTGATACATACTCTGTATATTTTGCATATTTATTGTGTGTACTATGTATCACTGTACATATAATTACGTACGCACGACATACAACCTCATTATGTTTATGTATTTAATAGGTGTATATCAATGTATATTATGCGTACTTCCATGTATGTATGATGTACTAGTATAATTAATATTGCTATAATTTGTTACTAGTATGTGTGTAGAATATCAGAGAAAAAAAATTATCATCATATTTCTGATTGATTTGCAGTGTTTCTAATAGTGGTCATACTGGCCAAATATTGTTTTGAGTTTAATAAAGGGAAAATTACGTAAATATGTTATGCGAAAGAAAATATTTAATATTTATAGCAATAACATTTTTTTTATTGAACACTTATAATATACTCATAATACAATTTTAATATATTTATAGCAATAACATTTTTTTTATTGAACACTTATAATATACTCATAATACAATTTTAATATATATTACGGAAGAAGTTATAAGCCACATATAATACAAGTTGTTATTCATTAATAATATATTTATCACTTACTTTAATACACTAATAATACATTGTGTCAATTTTTTTTACCAAACAAGCATATTATATTTTAAAATACTTATAATATATTTATATTGCATGTATAATTCACTTTGAATACATAGTAAATTTATCATAATATTGCTATGTATTTCTATAAATAATAATAAATTTTAAAAAATTATTAAAACCAATAATTATTTATTAAAAAATACTCTTTTTCCTTTAATAAAATTCCACGCCCCTGGAAATGAAAATGTTATTGGTCCAACCCCCTATATATTATTTTGGACTTGGACACATATTTCTCTCACCCCAAAATTCCGTTATTCTTTCTAGCAACTTAGAAATATCTAATTTTCGTTCATAATATTAAAATTTTCTTGTTAGCCAAGTTTAAAAAGTCTAAAAAGTGCCGACTAGCCACAAAGCTCTTTAATGTAGTATAAAATATTTTGATATTTACCAATATGTACAAGTAATAAAAATTATTTTCAATAAAATGGTCATATATATGTATATAAAATGTATCTATACGAATATATATAATGTGTTGATATTAAATAAATAGTGGATAATCGTGTATAGAAGATGTATAACTATGTATGTAACGACTTGGCTCCATCATTATGGATAGACCGATGGGGAAGGATTTTGGGCCAGAAAAATTCGGGTAGTAACTTCGAAAAAATTTAGCTTAGGCCAGACTTATATGAATTCTGAGTCAAGCGAGGTTTAGGGTGACCTTGTGAATGGTGGGAGGATTGAATCTCTAATTTGATTGGGTAATCTGATAGCTAAGATAATGTGGAGCATTTACGGCTTCGCAGAATTGCATTCAGGCGAGTAAAACTCCCGAAAATGGACTTGACATGAAATGGTATATTTTAATACGTCTTTGGAAGGAGGTGTGTTGTAAAATGGGGGCTTGGAGGTCAAGTTCTGAGATCACTGTTTGGGCATATCCCTTAAGAGCGGGGTTATTTTCGCCAGAGCGGGACAGTCGCGAATTTAAGATGAAAAAACCCCACATCGATTTATTTCCTTCCTACTTCGTTCTTAAAGAACCAGAAATGACCTAGGGCAATTTTCTACTGGTTTTTACCCCAATTTGTGCCAAAGGTAAATTATTTACTCCCTAAACTTGTAAATTAATTTCTAGAAATCATAATCTATGGTGGGTGATCTTGAGGGAGGATTTTGGTTTGAAAACTAATGGTAGAAAGTAGCCCTAGAATAGGGGTTAGGATCATGGATTGGACTAGGATGAGAATTGCGTTATTTTTCATCATAGTTAGGTCATTTTGTTGGTCCTTTATATGTATTTACTGTTTTTAGATCAAGAACAAGCGGAACGAACTCGGAAAGGGAAAATTATTGTACTTTAGAGTTGTTGAAGCTCGAATTCGAGGTAGGTAATGGTTTTGTTTTCCTTATGAGTTTCATATACTTGTTAAAATGCTTCATGGTATGCATATGTGTATATGAATAGGGAAAATGCTAGAGTTTATGTGAAATGAGCACTTGCTGACCTATTTTGTGATGAATTTATTCTTGGTGACATATTATTGAATATTGAATGTAATTATGGCTGTTTGGTGTGTTGGGATCGGGTGTCACATTTTGAAACATAAATTGGATCATGTATCACGTTTCGACACACATTTAGATTGTGTTTCACGTTCCAACACAAACCTTGGATCGAGTGTCACGTTCCGACACAAGATGAGTGTTTGTAGGTTCCATGAGAGGACCCTTATGTGAAGTTATGATTTTGAGGTTATTGAACTGTGTTCTTGCTAAGTATTGTTTTGATGACACTAGTAAAGTTATTTTTTATATACGTGATTATTATGTTGAGTTTACTTGTCCATGATCCGCTTTCTGGCTAACCGCATGATCCTTCTAGTACATTATTGATTTTGTGTACTCATACTTCATTTGCTCTGTTCTTGTTGAGTACATGGCATATTCAGCCGATTACAGAGAGACTTCGCCTAAAGGAGTAGTTGTGTTTGAGTTCAAGGGTGAGCTATTCTTTCAGGCTGTCATGGACTCTCTCTTTATTTCTAGTCTTTTTTCCTAGACTAAGATGTCAAACATTGATTATTTCTTTAATGACTTTCTAGACTTGTTAGATTTAGAGTTTTGATACAATTGACTTTCAGTTCCTAGGAGTTAAATTCTACGTACATTTGGGCTGTTGACTAAATTTTTCTGAGTTTATGGAAACTCAGTATTACTTACTGGTTTAAATTTCCTTTTTAAGTTGTTTATATTTTGCAAGTATTGTTAGCTTTGAGCTATAAAGATGGTTCTCCCACCGGAGGGTTAGTGTGGGTACCTGTCATGGCAGGACGGGGTCGTGACAATGTATCAGAGATTTAAATAAATCTATTTACATTGTTGATACAATAAAGTATATATTACTGACCGACATTTTTTTCAATTCCAACCAATTCAAATCTACTCTAAACTCTTGATATATTATTCATTCAAATGGTTCACGTTTGCGGCACATCGATTTTAAAAATTGAGCTTTGAACATGAAAGAAGAAGTAGAAGGAGGAGGAGGGGGAAGGAAGGAAGAAGGAAAACAACAAAGAAATAAGGAAGAAGAAAGGAAGAAGGAAAAGAAGAAGGAAGGAAGGGAGAAATCATTAATGGTCGGAAGAAGAAGCCAAAACAGAAAGGAAAAGCAGTAACGAAAAATACTGTGCTTGTAATTGAAAGTGGTCGAATAACAATTTATGTAATTAGTGATAATTGAATTATTTTGGCAGAGAAATTTTGATCTAATACATAGTTTGCCTAATTTTAGTTCTTAGTTTTGAAAATTGAATAAATTCATCCATATCACAAACTACACTATACGTTGGTTCAAATTAAAGGCTCGATTCTCAAGCACATGAGCGTGATGTTCACAAAATAAAAGGTTAATAATTTCGAAGGAAAATATTTTATTTATAAACTCAAAATCTTTTGAATCTTACTTCAAGATCTTTATATTTTTTTGTATTCTATATTTTCAATATTTTTCTATATAATTCTGTATGTTTTTGTGTATTGAAATTAATCTAGCAGCATTTTTATTTATAATAGTTAAAATTAAATTAAACTAGGATTAAAAAACTTATTCTTATATGAACTAGGACAAACAAGTCATAACTCGACATGAATTAAATAAATAGAAAATAACAAATCTTAAACAACTTAGAATTCTTACTCCAACTTTGAATTATTACTCCAACAGACTCGAAAGTACTATATGCAATGGGATGGAGTTGGAAATGGGGGTTCAGGGGTGTGGGTTAAGATATTCAAGGGGTGGGGGGTGGGGGCATTTGTATTGAAGATAATTAGTTGTTAGTTAGTTGTGAATAGTTAGCTGATTCTTGTTAGATGAGTTAGATGATTGGTTGTTAGTTAGTTGTTAATAGTTGTTAATAGTTTGTTAAGATAGTAGGCCCCACACTAATTAAGGATTGTATATGTACAGGAAGTGTAGATATTTTTGTGTACAATTCATTTTCCATTTTGGAATACATACAGAGAAGCCCTAATTGCTCCCTGCCTCTTCTCTTTATCTTCATCTCCTTTCTTCTTCATCTTCCACAACTTTCATTGATCATCGAACATGGTATCAGAGCGGGTCACTAATTGAAGACTGGATTTTATCGAAGAGGACGAGATTAGCCGGAGAAGCCATAAGAGCTCAGAGGCGACGAACAGTGAAGAAGAACTACAGAAAATGGGAGATCTTTCGCAAGGTGAAAGAGTAGTCATAGAGCATGGCCATCCCCTGTATGTGCACCCATCGGACACTTCGGTATGTGTTCTAGCACCGGTGAAACTCATCGGATCTGAGAACTACGGAGTATGGAGCCGAGCTATGAGGATCTCGCTTCTGGCTAAGAAGAAGCTAGGGTTCGTAACTGGAACATGCAAGAAGGAATCGTTCGACGAATATCTCCACGAACAATAGGAGACGGTGAACGCGATTGTGCTCTCGTGGATCATGAATACAGTGTCGGAGAACTTGTTAAATGGCATTGTATATGCATCAAATGCACATTTGGTTTGGGAGGACCTGAAGGAAAGCTTCGATAAGGTGAATCGAGTACGAACATTTCAGGTGCACACGGCCATTGCGAATCTTAAACAGGGAACCAACCTGGTGTCAATGTACTTCTCAAAATTGAAGGAGTTATGGAGTGAGTTTGATTTGATAGCCCCTTCTCCGAATTGTGGCTGTCCAAAGTCTAAGGATTATATTGAGTATCTGCAAGAGCAGAGATTAATGCAATTTTTGAGTGGTCTGAACGAATCTTATGATCAAGCTAAGAGGCAGATTTTGATGAAGTCCAATGCACCATCTGTAAATCAAGCTTATGCCTTGATAGTGCAGGATGAAACCCAACAGTTGAATGCAGAGAAATCTATCCCAGTAGCAATGCAAGTCAGAAGAAATGATAACTATAAGGGTGGCATTTCAATGTTCTGTGAAAATTGTCACATGCGAAATCACACAAAGAAGGATTGCTACAAGCTAGTTGGATATCCCTCAGAAAGGAGCAACAAGGCTAATAGGAGGGATAACAACTATCGTGATGGATGGAGGAGAGATAGGTACAGAGAAGGGCACAAGCGAAATAACAATGAAGAGTGGAAAAAGGAAGCACATGCTGCTCTAGCTAACAATGCAGATTGTGTCCAGGAAAGGCATACTTGTAAGGGCGACAATGAAGGCCAACATGTTGATGACAACAGAAGAAGTGATTCAGAAAATCAGTACAAACAATATGGCACTAATTCTGAAGATTACCAAGCCCATATGACGGGTATTGTGACTTGTTTGATGTCTCGGTTAGAAAATGCGAATGGATAGTTGATTCTAGAGCATCTCATCATATTACTGCAAACAACAAGATACTAAAGAACATTCATAGCTTGAGATCAAACAAAGGAATGAGGATGCATTTGCTAAATGGAAGTACAGTGCCAATTACGCATACAGGATGTGCTGAGTTATTTGGAAAGGAGAGAATTACGAATGTGTTATTTGTGCCTGATTTTAAATACAATTTACTGTCAGTATCACAACTAACTAAGGAACTGAGTTGTTCAGTCAAATTTTTCCCTGATCACTGTGTCTTTCAGGACCTCTACAGTGGCAGGGTGAAGGGGATTGGTAGATTGCAAGGAGGACTGTACATATTCCAAGGAACAACTGAAGAATATGATAAACCAAAAAGAAGCATGAGACAGGCTTACATGGCAGATGCAGATGGAAGATGCAATCTATGGCATAGGAGACTGGGACATCCTTCAACATCTACAATGAAGACTATGGTAGAATTCAAGGACAAGATTGACAAAAATGTGCATAATAACTGTAGAATTTTCCCCTTAGCAAAGCAGACTAGGCTGCAGTTCCCTTTGAGCACTTCTAGAGCAGCTCAACCATTTGAGCTAGTTCACTTAGATTTGTGGGGTCCTTACAAAACTCCCACCTTTGATGGGAAGAACTACTTCCTTACTATTGTTGATGATCATACTAGATAAGCTTGGATTCATTTGTTGTAGCTTAAAACTGAAGTAATTGTAGTCTTGAAATAATTTCTTGCTTTTGTGAATACACAATTCACCTGTAAGGTGAAGACTCTTAGGTCTGACAATGGCACTGAATTCTTTAACCATCAGTGTTATGAGTTATTACAGGGCCTAGAAATAATTCATCAAAGTAGTTGTCCCTATACACCACAACAAAATGGAGTGGTTGAGAGAAAACACAAGCAGATTTTGGAAATGGCAAGAGCTATTAAGTTTCAGGCTTCTTTTCCAATAAAATATTGGGGTTTTTGTGTCAAAACTGCAGTATATCTTATGAACAGGTTGCCATCCAGTGTACTGCAAGGCTGCACCCCTTATGAGCTGATGTACCACAGCAAAGCATCCCTTGATCACTTAAGGGTGCCTGGTTGCCTATGTTTTGTTACTACCCTACCCAGATCAGATAAATTTGCATACAGAGCTAAAGAAGCTGTATTCATGGGTTTTTCAGAGACTCAAAAGGGCTACATTGTGCTTGATTTATCTACTAACAAGTTCTTTGTTAGCAGGGATGTGATATTCCATGAAAATGATTTTCCTTTTTGCAGCTCTATAGCTGAAGAGGATAACACATTTCTTCAACTGAGCCATGCTGATCCTTCATATACTTCTCCTGTTCACATTTGCCAGTCACCACCTGCAGCAGCAAGGGGGACACCTGACAATGGTGCTGCTACAACTGCTACAGATGCAGTAGAAACACCTATAGTTATTGCTGCACCTGCTGATGATATTGCACCTGTTGCACCTGCTGATCATGATATTGCACCTGCTGATGATGATGAGGCTGATAAGACTGCACAAGAGGATGTTGCACCTGCTGTCAATGAAAATAGACCAGTTAGGCTGACCAAACAACCTGGATGGCTGGATGACTATGTTGTCAACACTAGTCATGATCATGATCACATCTACTCTATAAGTAAATATTTGTCATATGCAGGAACATCAAAAAAGTATAGGAGTTATTTAGCAAAGTTCTCTACTTTAGCTGAGCCAAAAACCTTTAAGGAGGCTTCAAAAGATGCAAAATGGATAGATGCTATGCAGCAGGAAGTCAAAGCCCTTGAGGATAATCATACCTGGAGGATTGTTGATCTTCCAAATGGAAAGAATGTAGTTGGCTCTAAATGGGTCTACAAGATCAAGTATAAAGCAAATGGAGAAGTAGAGAGATTCAAGGCAAGGTTGGTGGCAAAAGGATATAGTCAAAAGAAAGGTCTCGACTATCATGAAACCTTCTCTCCAGTGGCCAAAATGATCACAGTGAGATCAGTGATTGCACTGGCAGCATCAAAGGGATGGAAACTCCACCAAATGGATGTGTATAATGCATTCCTACAAGGAGATTTGTATGAAGAAGTGTATATGAAACTACCAGAAGGGTTCAAGAGGCAGGGGGAGACCAAGGTATGCAGATTATTGAAGTCTCTGTATGGCTTAAAACAGGCGTTAAGGCAATGGAATATCAAGTTAACTGATGCATTGCTAGCTGCAGGATTCACACAAAGCCTCCATGACTACTCACTTTTCACAAAGAGATCAGGTAACAATATTGTCATAATACTTGTATATGTGGATGATCTTCTCATTACTGGAGATAGAAACAATCTCATAAAGGCAGCCAAGCAGATCCTGCAACATGACTTTAGAGTAAAAGACTTGGGGGAACTCAAGTATTTCCTTGGTATAGAAGTTCTGAGATCACAATATGATATCATCCTTAATCAAAGGAAATACATATTGGAGCTTATATCAGAAATGAGCTTGGCAGGCACAAAGCCAACTGCCACACCTCTCGAACCTGGAATCAAATTGACTACTATGGAGTATGACTGTTGACACCCAATTTTTACCCTCAACAACGTAATTTTTACAAAAAAATAATAATAATACAATAATAATAAAAAATATATATAAAATTAAATAATAATAATAATAATAATAATAATAATAATAATAATAATAATAATAAAACGAAATATACATATATGGTATCATCATTTTAAATTAATTTCTCTCTCTATATATATATAGCTATATATATATATATAAAATAATTCTTGAATATAATATATTTTATTATTTATTCAAAAGAATTGTCTCAAAAGATTTTATTTTTAAAATAAATAGCTCTGTTAATTAGTTTGATTTAATTAATAGACTCATATTTCAAGTTAATTTATTTAAACTGAAGTTAATTATTTACTTTGTCAAAAATGAGAGGTTTGTTAATTAATTAATGCATACTCATCTTATTTTAATTTTAGACTTCTTCAATTTTAATTAAATTAAAATAATTGGCTTTTATAAAACCATGCATATTTTCAAGTGTATTTTAAATAATTTGTCATCTTTATAACATATGCATTTTTTTTGTTATATAGTCATTATCTCTTAGTAATATTTAAATTTGACTTATAAAAAGAAAAATATTATTTACCATAATTAATTATTTCGTAAATTAATAATTAGTTACAATGAGGTTAATCATTTTACTTTTGTTAAAATTAAGAAGATCGTAAATTAATTTGTCTAATTTGATAACCAATTTCACTAATTAATTTTACGTTTTCATTACTTCTCCTAAATAACAAATAATTAATATTGAATTAACAATTTTTTTTTATTCTTCCATTAATACTACAACACGCAAATAATATATATGCCATCTCCTCGTCAAAAAATAAAAATAAATAAATCAATAAATAATAATAATAATAATAATAATAATAATAAATAAAGAAATAAAAAAAATATATATTATTTATTCATCCGAAAATAAAAATAATTAAAAATAAAATAATAATATTCTGCACACCTTTTTGTCCCTCTTTTAAAATAATAATAAATAAATAAATAAATAATTAAATAATGTTAATCTTCCGTAAAATAAAAAATAATAATAAAAAAATATAAAAAAAAATTAATAATAATAATAAAAAAATAATTTACTATCAACTCTTTGTCCCCTCCCATTTCCCCATATATATATATATACTATCTACCATACTTTGTACCTTTTTTTTTATTTTTTTTATTTATTATATTTTCAAAATAATAAATAAATTATTTTATTTAATCCGAAAAATAATATAACATATAATGATATATTCCGCCGCACTTTTGTCCCCCTTTTTAAAAATAAAAATAAAAATAAAAAAAAATAAAAAAAATTCCATATTCATCCAACCAAAAAAATAATAATAATAATAATTAAAAAATAAAATTATATATATATATATATATATATATATATATATATATATATAATATTCTGCCGTACTTTTGTCCCCTCCCCATTTCCCTATACTAATAAAAAACTAACGCGTGCCCCGCCCATACCCCTTTGTCTCTAAACTATATATATATTTATATTCATCCGAAATAAATAAAATAAACAAATAATTTTGCCTATCCAAATATATATATATATATTATATTCATCCGATTTTTATTATTATTTTTTATTATTATTATTTTATTTATTTTTTATTATTTTTATTTTATCTTTTTTAATAAAAATTAAAAAAAAATTATTAAAATTATTTTAATCCACGCGTGCCCTACCCATACCTATATTAATACTATATTAATAATGCTCATCACCCGTTGTCCCCTATTTAAAAAATAAATAATAATAAACATTAAATAATAATAAAATATATAATTGTTTTCTTTTCATCCAAATAATTTAAAAAATGAATATAATAATATATATATATATATATATATATATATATATATATATATATTTTCCGCCGCACTTTTGTACTATTTTAATATATATATATATATTCATCCGATTTTTATTTTTTATTTATTTTATTTATTTTTTATTTATCTTTTTTAATAAAAATTAAAAAAAAATATTATTTTAATCCACGCGTGCCCCGCCCATCATCCTTTGTCTCTGCAGAATATATATATATATATATTCATCTGATTTTAAAAAAAAGAGTATAATATATATTTCCGCCTTCGTATTATTTTATTAATTTATCCACTCCGCATTATTTTATATTTTCTGCCCATTCCGCATTATTTTATTAATTTCCCACTCCGCATTATTTTAATCATCCGGCATTTCCTTTCATTTTCCTATATATACCCGGTTACTCACTCTAAAAAATGAACACAGACAGAATAGGGAAGAACACCTAAAAAAAAAATCTTACACTCTCATTTTAAGTATTTTCTTGTAAAATAATTTTTGAATTTTTTCTCTCAATTTGAACTCGATTTTACTTGAAAAATGAGGGTATATTCGTGACCAAAGCATTTCCGTTCACTGCCCAGCAACAGATAATATTTACTACGTTCTTCTTTTATTTTTCATTGTTATTATCATAAAAGGTTATCCTAAATTATTATCTTGCTAATTTCGTCATTATTTTCTTGTTTGCATGAACACTCCTGGAGCAAAAATGGAGTCTTGATCTGAGACTCGATATAATCATCCTACCCTCACATGGAGTCGATATCCTAGATCTTTTGAATAGCAAACAAATAAGATGACCATATTCAGCGTCAATCCCGGCTGTTTATATTTCCAACATTTATTATTGCTGTTATTATTCTTATTATCATTATTATTAGTGTCTTTATTTGTTGTCGTTATTATTATATTTATTATTATTTTTCATTATTAGTATTAGTAGTAGTATGTAGTACTATTTTTTTTTCTTTTTTTTTCTTTTTTTTATTTTGTTATTAGTATCGTTATTATCATTGCTATTTTCGTTATTAGTGTTATTATTAGCAGTAGTGGTATTTTTATTTACTATTATCATTATTATATGTATTATTATTTTCGTTATTAATATTATTAGTAGTACTATTATTATTATTATTATTATTATTATTACTACTATCATTTTCGTTATTATTATTATTATTATTATTATCATTTTCGTCATTATTATTAATAGCTATTTTTTACTATTATTATTACTTCGTTAATATTATTATCATCATTTCATTACTATTATTATTATTATTATTATTATTTTCGTCATTATTATTATTAGTAGTAGCAATGTTTTTTTTTATTCACTATTATTACTATCATTGTTAGTATTTTTGTTATTATTATTGTTATTACTATTATCATTACTAGTATAGTTATCATTATTAATATCATCATCATTATCATTATTAGTATTATCATTATTTATTGTTATTATCATTATTATTATTTTATTTATTATCATTATTATTATATTTGTCGATATTTTATTTATGATTATTATTATTATTATTATACTATTATCGTTATTATTTTATTATTATTATTATATATTATTATTATTTGTTATTAACGTTATTATTTATTATGCTTATTGTTATTATTCTTCTTATTATTATTATTATTGCTATTATTATTATTATCTATTTATTATTATTCGTATTATTGCTATTATATTTACCGTTATCATATTATTATTATTATTATTATTATTGCTATTATTATTATTGTTGTTGTTATCACTATTTCTCATCATTATTATTACCGTTATTATTATTATTATTATTTACTTATTATTATTATTATTTTTGTTATTATTATTATCATTATTACTAGTATAGTTTATTTACTATTATTATTATTACTATTATTATTATTGTTGTTGTTGTTGTTATGAGTTGTAGTTGTATTTTATTTTATTGTTAGTATTATTATTACTATTATTATTTTCGTTTTTATTACTATCATTATTATTAGGGTATTTTGTTTACTGTTATTATTGTCATTATTGTTATTACAATTATTATTATTATTATTATTATTATTATCATTATCATTAGTATTAGTAGTATTTCCATTTACTATTATTATTATTATTATTATTATTATTATTATTTTCTTCATCATTATTATTATTAGTAGTAGTACTAATAGTAGTAGTAGTATTTTCATTTACTGTTATTATTATTATTATCGTTACTATTATTATTCGTAGTATTTTATTTTACTATTATTATTATTAATATTATTATCGTTATCTTTATTAGTATTATTAGTATTAAATTCGTTATCATTATTATCATTAGTATTTTTATTATTATTATTATTTTCGTTATTAGTATTATTTAGTGTTACTATCATTATTATTATCATTATTATTATTATTATTATTATTATTATTATTATTATTATTATTTACTGCCATTATTAATATTATTATTTCTATTATTATTATTATTATTATTGTTATTATTATTATTATTATTATTATTATTATTATTTACTATTATTATTATTATTATTATTTATCATATTATTATTGTCGTTATGTTCTCACTAATGCAATAGCTAACATTATATGGATATTTAGGTTTGTGAAACTTTAATTAAAATGGTTCATCATAATAAAAGAAATTAATATTTTTTTCTTTAAAGCTTAGTTATTAAAAAATATATATCGCATTTAAACACTCACTTAGTTACTAAGCTTTGTTTTCAAAATTTTTGAGCAACCTTTTTATAATTTTAATCATTTAACCTAAGTTTGGCCGGTAATCGTTTTTTAACGAATCCTGAAGGATGCCTAACCCCTTCCCTTTAGGATAACTAGAACCCTTATCTAGAATCTCATAAGCTAAGTAGATCACTAATCGGAGATCATTTTTTAGCATTAAATAAGTTAATTATTTAGGTATCCTAATTTACCTTTAAAATAATTAGGTGGCGACTCCTTAAAATTTAAATAATTTAGGAATCATCAATACGTTGTACACCGTTTGACCTCGAGTTAAAATGGGGTATAACAATGACAAGGCAATTGGAGTCAGGAATGATAAGCCTTTAGAAGAAATCTCAAAATACCAAAGGCTGATAGGAAGATTACTGTATGTCACCATCACTAGGCCAGACATCAGTTTTGCAGTCCAAACACTCAGTCAATTTATGCAGAAGCCTAAGGTTTCACATTGGGAAGCAGTTGTTAGAGTGGTCAAATATATGAAGAATGCGCCAGGTCAAGGCCTCAGTTTTAAATCACAACCTACACAGGAGATAACATGCTGGTGTGATTCAGATTGGGCAGCATGTCCTAATACTAAAAGATCCATCACAGGTTATGCAGTGAAGTTTGGAGAGTCACTAATCTCCTGGAAATCTAAGAAGCAGCAAAAGTATCCAAGAGCTCAGCGGAGGCAGAATATAGGAGCATGGCAGCTGTTGTAGCACAAGCTACTTGGCTGCTGGGCTTATTCAGAGAACTTGGAGTAGAGATTCATAAGACAATAACAGTGTGGAGCGATGGCAAGGCAGCGATTCAACTAGCAGCAAATCCAGTCTATCATGAGAGAACAAAGCACATTGAGATCGACTGTCACTTCATAAGGGACAAGATAAAGGAAGGAACCATAAAGACTGAGTTTGTGAAGACAAATAATCAACAAGCAGACTTGATGACGAAGGAATTAGGCAAGCAGCAACACATGTATCTAATGGACAAGTTGGGAGTGTTGGATGTTATGCACCCTCCAACTTGAGGGGGAGTATTGAAGATAATTAGCTGTTAGTTAGTTGTGAATAGTTAGCCGATTCTTGTTAGATGAGTTAGATGATTGGTTGTTAGTTAGTTGTGAATAGTTAGCTGATTCTTGTTAGATGAGTTAGATGATTGGTTGTTAGTTAGTTGTTAATAGTTGTTAATAGTTTGTTAAGATATTGGGCCCCATACTAATTAAGGATTGTATAGGTACAGGAAGTGTAGATATTTTTGTGTACAATTCATTTCCCATTTTGGAATACATACAGAGAAGCCCTAATTGCTCTCCGCCTCTTCTCTTCATCTTCATCTCCTTTCTTCTTCATCTTCCACAGCTTCCATTGATCATCGAACAATTTGAGCGTGAAGAAGAAACAATTTATTTGAAATGCTGGTTGTGAAACCCGTTTATTCTACTTTCATTAAAAAGTTATTTTTCTCAATTAATGAACTTCTTTTCCTATAAAATTTTGTTTTTCCTATCGCTGCCTTCCTAGAAGAGAATTCTCTGAATTTTCTACTTACAAATGATGCCAAATTAGACCATTGATGATCAAACTTGACTAATTGGCAAATGATTCCAAATCTCATTTTCTTAATGTCTTGGTCATGTGCCAATGGGGATAAGATGGCCAAATAATAGAGATCACAATAAATTTATAAATTTGACTTTTCAAAAATTAGGACATAATTTGTTGTCCAGTGAAGGCAAAACTAAAGCAAATATCACGAGTTACTGACGAAAAGTCTATCTTATATCATATATCTATTAGAGATTTAAAATTTTAATTCCTCACAATTCTATCTTTTATTCACAACTAATACACCTCACTTCAATATTTGTGCATCCATCGTCACAAGAAATTGCTCTTTTCAATCCATTTTATTTGTCATGTTTTACCTTTTGTTATACCCTTTAAAAATTATTAATTAAAAAATTGTTTATTCTTTGATTTCAATTTAATATTACTCTTTTTTTTATAAGATTAATCTATCTCTACATTGATTAAGGGTAAAAAATAGTAATAATTAATTATATCTTGATTTCTAAAATGACAACTATTTTGAACCAATTATTTTTGGTAGGATAAAGGATCAAATTTACCCCTAAACTATGAGAAATTGAACATATTTACCCTCGATTAATAATGGAGGTCAAATACGTCCTCTCAATTAGTTGAGACAAATTTGTCCTTATTTTTAAACGGATGATAAATTTAAAACTTTCGTCGTTCAATGACAAACTGATGCTCTAGTGCGGCAGTGTGAGAGACTGGCTATGGACAGTTTTAGGAGAGGCAAAGGGAGGCCGAAGAAGTATTGGGGAGAGGTAATTGACAAGATATGGCACAGTCTCAGCTCACCGAGGACATGACCTTAGATAGGAGGTTGTGAAGGACTCAGATTAGGATAATAGGCTAGGTGACTTATCCTTACACCATAGTAGTTGTAGTTCTGCTCATTTGATTTCTGCATTTTCTTGTTGTTTATAGGTGTGGGGCCATGTACTTTGATTATCTTATTTATCTATAGTAGCTAATGCCTCTTTCTTTCTGTACTATTCTACCATGACTTTCTCGCTTTCGTTATTCCTTGTTCTCATTTTGTCTTCGATATGCTTGACCATATCTGACCTTTTATCTTGTCTTGTCTTGTTTTCCTCTCTTGAGCCTAGGGTCTCCCGGAAATAGCCTCCCTACCTTTCAAGGTGGGGGTTAGGTCTGCATACTCTCTACCTTCTCCAGACCCCACATGGTGGGATTACACTGGGTTTGATTGATTGATTGTCGTTCAGGGGCAAATTCGGCCCTTCCTCCTAATTTTGAGTTTTAAATTATTTTTTGAGAAATTTTTGCATATAGATACTCAAAAATATCTTAATTATGCTTCATAGCTATAGTTTGTTAATTACAATTCGTAGCTATAGTTATAGCAACGTTTGTATAATTCACGCGGTATTTGCATACATTTATATAATTCTCTAAATAATTCGCAGTTTTTGTATAAGGTTTGTATATTTCACTATACAATTCATGCATATCATTTGTATAATTTGCTATACAATTTGTAGTGTTTGTATATTTTGCTATACAATTCAATTCGTGCACAGTGTTTGTAAAAATTACGGCGAATTATACAAAACCCATCTATATAATTGCACGAATTATAAAAAACTCAAACTGTAATTACAACTAGATATTTTCCGCGAGTCATAATTAATTCAAATTATAACTATATTAGCTAGTTAATTAGTAAATATTTATTTATTCGCATAATTTTTCCTTATTTTTTATTGCTCTTTTCTCTCTTTGCATTACTACCTTAATTAACCGTCAATCATCCTTTCATTTATATCCAGTTGGTTGATCTTTTGTAGGGATTTATTTCGTTGTCACCAATCCTTGAACAATGATTTTTCTTATGAAATGACAATCTATTTTTATATGTTAATTTTGTTTTTACCTTTTCTTCCTCCTTTGACCGGATGCGGCTATATACATCTGCGTTAAAATTAAATAGTTTTCTATATTATTGCATGTTGATCAAGTTGCTTAATTAGTGCATTTCTTCTTAGTGGTGTAGGTGGTGGTGGGGTGAGGAACCAGCAAATTGTTTTAAAAAAGATTCTAAATTAGAAGAAAGGATTAAATTGTCTTTGAATTATGAAAAAGGTTTAAAGTTTATTCCTCGTTTAAAGTTGATAAATAATAAGGAGATTTATTCCTTTTCGCATAGTTAAGAGGAAAATTTAATTTTAACTAGTAATAAAAATGGTATATTTAACCCTAATTATTAACGAGGGGCAAATTTTATTCCATTTTTCCTGATTCAAAAGTAAATTTGACCATTCACCGTTTTTAGTAAGTACGTGCAACAACTAAAATAGACCAAAGGAAGTAAAAAGGAGAAACAACTATACTATTTATAGATGTGGAAACTCTTTCAGAGAGTAAATAAGATAATAGTGTTTATTAATATGGAACGAACATGAGATCATTGGTTCATAGATAATTTAGTGAAGTACGAATTAATGGGTATATCATGGAATTGTTAAAGAAATTGTGGCAACTTTTCATTTATATAGCTCAAGATGGAAGAGTACAAAATCAGTTTAATACATTAATAATTTTTAATATTAAATTGCCAATATATCTAACAATTTTCACTCATCTTCTTAAAAAACAAAAGAGAAAAACTACATAATTTATCATTTGAAGGAGACATTTATACGTAATGAAAAAAAGGTGTTCTTGTAATGACTCTTCAGTTCATTTTTGTTTGTTTTGATCTTTTCATCATTTAGAGCTTTCCCCGTAGCGATTCCAAGCCATTTATGACTTGTTGACACTGACAGTTCGGTTGCCTGATCGTTCATTTGGGTTTTATGCTCGTTTCCCTTTTTGGAGCTCTTGGAGTTTGAATGGCTGACTTCGGTCAGAACTCTAGAAAAATAACCTCAGAATGAAATTTGGACAGTTTCATCAGCTCTGAAATGTCCAAATTAGGCTAGTAGCATGGTCGGCATCGGTATCGAGACAGTCGATGCTAGTTTGAGGTTATTTGGCGCTTTAGCCTTTGAAATTTGGCCTAATGTTGACTTTGGTCAAAATTCATGGTAAATGCGCTCGGATTGAAATTTTGTCACTGCGGTTAGCTCCAGCGTGTTGAGTTTGGTCTAGAACACTCTTTGTGTGATTTCTGAATCTTTCGAACTCATTTCGAGCCTCCTTATAGAATTGGAAAAAATGGTGCACGGGTATGAAACCTACCTTTTGTCTAGATGACCTCATATGGAAATTTTGACTGTGTCATTGAGTCTGAAATGTCAAATTTGGTGGGGTAGCATAGTTCGTTTGCACGCATTAGATTTCAAACGAATTCCGAGCACCCTGTTGGAGAATTTCAATTGGCCAAAATGTTGTTACAATATCTTGCTGGTGCAGGCCACACTTGGACTTCGCGATTGCAATGCCTCTTACTACAATCGCAACCGTCTCATTTTTAGGCCTCCACAATCGCGAGTTCCCTACGCGATTGCGAAGGACAATTTTCTTGTAGCTCGCGATCATGAGCATAGTACTCTGCGATCGCGATGTATTGTTTGTTTGGTCTTTTAATTTAAGACCAAACGTAATCAGCCCCGACCCTTATTCCCCTTTTTGAGATTTTGGGAGCTATAGGGCTCCAAATTGAGAGATTCTATATCCGATGGATTCGTATTGATCGTGGCTACGTGTTGGCATATTCAGGGAAACTTACAAGGCAATGATTTGAGGTAAAAGCTGCCTCAAGGGGGCTGCCCTATCTTAATTTTAAGCTTTAATGGTGTTTTTAATTATTAGACTGATTTAAGATGTTTTGAGCATCAATTTATGCTACATTTTGGGGTACAAGCTCAATAATGCGTTTATAACCTTTTTATGGAGTCATTTTTAGGATTCCCATCACGGATCCCACAATTTTGATTTTTCCCATTTTTGGGTTTATCTCCGAAAAATAAGATTTTAGTGTCAAAACGTTCATATTGACGAGTTGATCAATATTTTGATAGTGTGTAGGCATTTGAAGTCATTTTTAGAGCGAAAAGCTACCGAAAAGTGGTCTTGGAGTGTACGTGTTCGGCTTCGAGGTAGACTACGGTCTCCTTTCTTTTGATTGAGCTTCATGAGGTATTGTTTAGTATAAATTACTTGTTGCTTGGATTGTATGTGACTGGTTAGACTTGATTTCTAGATTTTTGGTCCTTTTTCCTAGTGTGATCCTTAGGCTAGGTTGCCTTTTTGAGATTTTCAGTCTAGTTGGTAAGATTGTTGATGATGCCTTAATTTGGCCGTGATTAGCCTATTTTAGGTCGCTTAATTGATGTTTATGGTGATTGTCGGTTTTGTGCCTTAGGATTGATTTTTGGATGAGACTTAATTGATGTAGTCGTTTTTGGCCAGAATTTATGAGGCTTAGTATCCTTCGCTATTGCACCACCTTTCTTGAAGCCTTGGGGTAGTGATTTCCCACTAGTTAGGTTTGTGATCTACTGTTGGATCCCATTTCTTGATTTAGAGCTAGAATTTCCTATGCTTTTTTGTCACCGTTTGGCGGGACTAGCTATAGTGTATTCTCAGGGTTGTAGTCTTAGTTGGATCTAGAGGTTTTGATTGACTAGCTGAGCACCGTGTCCTCACTTTCCTCCACCTTGTTACCCAGTTAGGGTTGAATTCCCCTTTAAGCCTTGTTGTTAAGTTAGAGGAGTAGATATGAGCCATAGGCTTTGGTTAGAGGTCGTAGCATGTGTCAGTCCTGTTTCTATGCTTTAGAGGGTAAGGTGGTTGTGGAGTCATTATTGTATATGGTTGTGCGTATTTCTTGGGTGTTGGTGATGATATGCATTGCATTAAATAATTATTTTCTTATGGATGTAGTCAATCCCTGTGCATGTATTGGTTCTTGGCATTGATTTGAGAAAGTTGGGTTGTAACCCAAACTATTTTATACTGATTTTTGAATGGGGATCGTACTACCTTTATTACTACTATTTTTACTGGATTGGAGACATCGAGGATGCACCCATTTTATGATATTGATTCAAGGCATCGAGGATGCGCTCATCTTCTTATATTTATTCGAGGCATGGAGGATGCTCTCATTTTATGATGTTGGCTCGATCGTAGAGATTTTCGACTCTTTTTATTCTGATTTAATTATTTGTCTCCCGTCATCTCGACTGAGAAAATTTTATGATTGGATATAGATTGATATAAGATCTAGATCGGGACCAAGCAGGTATATAGGGGCCTTCCCAAATCCCTAATGGCTATCCTATAGAGGCGCATATATCCTACTTTCTGGCCGGGACATGAAGTAGGTGTATATATCTTGGTATGAGGCATTTGGCACTGATGGTACTATTGGTTTTATTGCATGACTCTCATTCATATATGCATTGCCTATTACTAGCATAGTTGTTTGTACCTGTCGGTAGTATGGGATGACGTACGGGTTTACTTATTTATGAGTGAACTTCCTGGGCACACATGGGCTTGGGAGGTATTGTCTTACTATTTGCAAACTTGTGGTTGTATAAAGGGCGGTTTCTTATTTGAAGGTAGTTACTGCCTTTGTTTTTATTTATCTATCCTTTTGTGGAGGGATTTAGTGATACGGTCCTTTGAGCCTTTATGTGATATCTGTGTTTGCTTTTGTTAGTAGCGTGTCACTTAGTTGTTCCCCCTTCGTAGTTGCCATCTTGTTTAGGTCTTGGGCTTGCGCCACCAGGTATGTCCTTGTTTGTTTTCTATTTTCTCTCTCTTCTTTATATCTAATGTTTCTTATTATAGGTTTCCATATTATTCCTGATAGTTACTTGTGATATATACTCATTGCTTACATGTTCTTTATACTTACTTTATCTTTGGAGCTCAGTCGGTCGATGCCTACTGAGTGCCACTTGTTGGTACTCATACTACACTTCTGCACCCTGCAGATCATAGTATGGGTTATCACTACTGATTTGGATATCGTGTGGAGTAGCTCTTGAATTTTCAAGGCTTTGATGAGCTCTTGGCATTTAAAGTTGCCTCTCTCCTTCTATTTTGGGATGTAGGCTAGTATTTATTTATATTTGGAGACAGTCTGTATTATTATTACTATTATGGTATTTGTGTAAACCTTTTACTCCATTATTTAGCTTAGTAGCTCGACTATCGACTTATACTAGGTCTTGAGGGTGATCTTATTGTATTGTTATTATTCTTCTTTTCTTCTTCTTATTACTTGTATTATTCATTTTAGTTCCTTCTGCTTGTGATGGCCCATTGCCTATGGTTTTGTACTGTGGGGTTAGGTTTACCTAGAGGCGGGGTGATAGTAGATGCCATCATGACTCGAGAAATTGGGTCGTGATAGAGTGGTATCAGAGCTTAGGTTTATCAGTATTATCGGTATAAGATCAACTGTCTAGTACAGTCCTGCGAATCGGAATGGAGATATCTGTATCCTATCTTAGGGAGGCTATAGGGCATTTTAGGGAAACTCCATTCTTGATTCCTGATCGTGTGAAATTCTTTTGATCAAACTCTAAATATTTTTGATGGCCATGACTGGAGCACCAACACATACTACCCAGAACTTGATAATAACTATAACCACATCGGCTTCTTTGGATCCGGCATTGGAGATTCAGCATCTCAATAAGCATACGCCATAGGCAGGAGTAGTTTTTGGTGCATTGAGAGGTTCTCATCCTAGAGTTGGATCTATTGGTCCTTAACAAGGTTCTTCGTTGGTTTCTGAATATGTATTTGAGTATCTGGAGTGGGCCAGATAGATTCCCACTTGTTTTCTACAGAGCAAAAGTTGATTCAGGGGTTTATTAATAGATTGATTTTGCTGCTCCGCCTATCATCACAACAGTTCATAGCAATGGGGTTTATTTTTCCCTAGGTGGTCAGTTGTGTGAGGTCTATGGAACGTGCATTATGGAGACTTATAGAGGTGGAGATAGGAGATCACGTCATCAGCATAGTAGAGGTAGCACCCCGCTCTGAGGTAGGCATCATCCTAATGAGGGTCAGCTTCACTCTAGACCTACCGGACCCATAACGGGAGCACCTCATGTTCCATGCATCTCAGTGAAAGGTTATGGTACCTATAGTGGATAGAATTCACGACAGACTTCTCAGGGTTTGCTATCCAGGCATTCAGGTTTTGTGGCTCATGCTAATTCAGCTGGTTCATCTAATGGGTTGCGTTTGGTAGAAAGTGCTATGCATGTGGTGAGTTTGGGTATCTGGCCAGGGAATGTCCTATAGTTACACACTGTAGGTGATAGGCTCAACAGTTTCAGGTTCGTAGGGTTTAGAGACAGTCAGTTAGGGGTGGTTACCCTAGTGTTGCAGTCAGTGGTACAGATGTTTAGTTCGAGGCTAGGCGCATTCCATACCATGCTTCTACAGGTCAGACAAAGGATGAAACTCAAGGTATTAATCAGATTTTGTAAATTTTATTTCTAGGACCTTCCCTACTTATAGTACTTGGGTGTCGGGGTCTTCATACCCATCAGTGATTACTTGAATTGTTAGATTCATCTTATGATTCTCGTAATTTATTTACTTGGACTTTTGTAGGTGTGCTTACTTGACTTGATTGCTTTCCTACTGTTTGCTATGACAACTTTACTTAAAACTATGTGTATGTGTTTATCTTTCCTAGATGATTCCTTTTACTAGTGGATCATATTGGTTTTACTATGATGTAGAAGTAGTGGTAGAGTTATACATTATAGATGTTGGGCTTAGTTGATTACTCGGGTGAATTTCCATTTAGCCCTTCTTGAGTTTTCTTAGGTTGATCCTCTCCCCTTCCTAGCTTGTCTCCATTTTAGCGTGCTTAGCTAGTGTGAGGTTGCTACCGAGAGAAGGGTGTGTCAGTAGTTGTGTGCCTTTGTGGTCTATTGTAGATCTTGTTTGCGATTTTTCCCTTGTTTGATTCGTGTTCTTAGTTCCTAAGATAGTGAAGTAAGGTTTTACCTTCATATTTGGCAGGGTTGTCTCTTCATGGTAAGTTTGATGGTTAAGTTATTGGGTCAACTGGTTGTGTGATACGGTGTCAAATGGCTATGTATGAGTTGGGAAGGCTTGAAATAGAATTACATTTGTTTATTCTAAGTATGGCGATGTTTTTGCTTGAGGTATATATAAAAAAAATTATTAAGATTCGTGAAAGAGATAGAGTAATACAGTTATGACCAACCAGCGGTTGGCTAAAAAGGGGTAAATGTAGAGCGAGAGCGATCATATTGATGAGCCTTGGTTTATCAAAATTGCCTTGGTTTGCCTTTGTAAATTATGGAATTTTAGGTGGTTAATCACTACGTCTCAAAAATTTCAATCACCGGCTTATTTTACCTTACAACCGGGACTACCTTCAATCTCGGTGACTCCGTATTGTGCCTTGGTTCTATCGATAAACTACAGCGGGTGTGTCAATGGTTCAAAAAGTCAGAGTGTTGATTTGGGTCTTCTGTGGTGGCATGCTTTGACTAATTCAGACTTTGGCTCCCATAGGCGAATGAAATTCCTCAAATGACTCTCCTTCAGGATGAGTCAAATTAATTCATGAAATCATCTCCTGATTTCTTGTTCAAGGTGTGAGGTTGGTGTCATTGTGGTTAGCTGACAGTGTTCCTTGTGATGTTCATTGCGGTGGTTTGATTTTATTTTGGGTCACTCTCGAAAAAGGGTTTATATGCTTGTTTGCTACCTGTGAGCTTAGCTTTTTCTTGAGTTTGAGTGGTCAGTTTTGTTCCTGGATTGGTGGTTTACTCAAATATACACTCGTAGGGTGGTGTATGGACTCGTGATATTAGTTTTGATTGCTTATGGGTGTTAGATTCTCATATTAGATCAGTTTTTCGAAAGTTTTATTTATTGCAAAGCGATATTAGAGCTGGTGTCAGTGTGATATTTCTACTCGAGGATTTGGTTGTCCCTTGGAATAACCTTTTCAATTTTGAAAGATAGAATTCAGATTAAAGTTATTGGTTTTGGGAGTCATCGGATTTGAACATTAGGTTTGTGCCCTGGTCTGAGTTGTTTATTTTGAGTTCTTGCCGCTCATCGATGTTCAGGTAGTGCTTGCATTTCCTTCATGTTTATTTGGGCAGTGTTCAAAAGATGGTGAGAATTGTTACAGTGGTTTAGGATGGGTAGGATACTCATGATGACTAAAGAGTCTTGATTTTGGAGTATAAAGCAAAGAATTTGATTTAGGAGTTATTTAACATCTTTTGTTGTCTGTTAGTCACCAAATTTTGAGAAATCTATATGGTTTTGGTTTACCTTGAGTTAGTTTATTGCGCTCAGTTGTGTTTGTTCTTGTTGGGTGGAGATCAATATCCGAAAGAGAGAAATTGGAAGTTGGGTTGAGTTATGAAGAAGCAAAGTGAATTTGGAGTTTTCTTTTAGCTTGAGTTCTGGGTTTGCATTGCCTGACCAGAGAAAGTACCTGTAGGTTTAGCAGAAATTGAGGACCTAGCTTTCTAGTCTTTTAGTGCCCTTGGGTTTCGTTCTATCCTTTGACTTTCGAGGACGAAAGTCCTTTTAGTAGTGGATGTTGTACTGACCCTTCAGGTCATTTTCATCTTTTTTGATATTTTCAGCATTTAGAGCTTTCCCTGTAGCGACCCCAAGCCATTTATGACTTACTGGCATTGACAATTTAGTTGCCTAGTCATTCGTTTGGGTTTTATACTCATTTTCATATTTTGGAGCTCTTAGAGTTTTAATGGTTGACTTCAGTCAGAACTCTATGAAAATGACCTCAAAATGGAATTCTGACAATTCCATTGGCTAGTAGCATGGTCGGCACGAGTATCAAGGCAATCAATGCGAATTTGAGGCCATTTGGTGCTTTAGCCTTTGAAATTTAGCCTAAGACTGACTTTGGTCAACATTCTTGGTAAACGCCCTCGGATTGAAATTTCATCAGTGCGGGTTATCTCTAGAATGTTGAGTTTGGTCTGGAACGACCCTTCGTGCGATTTTTGATACTTTCAAACTCATTTTGAGACTCCTTGTAAAATTAGCAAAATGGTGCATGGGTGTAGGACCCACCTTTTATTGAGATTACCTTAGATGAAAATTTCAACTGCGCTATTGAGTTCGAAACATCAAATTTGGTGGGGTAACATAGTCCATTTGCACACATGGAATTCCGAATGAATCTTGAGCACCCCGTCGGAGAATTTCAACTTGGCCAAAATGTTATTGCAGCACCTTGCTGGTGCAGGCCACACTTGGCCTTCACGATCGTGATGCCTCTTGTCGCAATCATGACCACTTCCCCTACAATTACGAGGTTTCTGCCGTGATCGCGAAGGGAAATTTCCTTGTTGCTCGCGATCTTGAGCATAGTACTTCATGATCGCGATGTATTATTTGTCTGATCTTTTAATTTAAGATAAGACGCGATCATCCCCGGCCCCCATTCCCCCTTTTGCAATTTTGGGAGCTATATGACTCCAAATTGAGCGACTCCAAGTCCGATGGATTCATATTGATCGTTGCTACATGTTGGTGTATTTGGAGAAATGTGCAAGGCAACGATTTGAGGTAAAATTCACCCCAAGGGGGCTGCCCTAGCTTAACTTTAAACTTTAATGGTGTTTTTAATTGTTGGGTTGATTTAGGATGTTTTGAGCATCGATTTGTTCCCCATTTTGGAGTACAAGCTGAATAATGCACTTAAAACACTTTTTAAAAAGTCATTTGTGAGATTCTCATCGCGGGTCCCACAATCTTATTTTTGAATCATTTTGGGTCTGTCTCCAAAAAATATGATTTAGTGTCAAAACATTCCTATTGATGAGGTGATCAATATTTTAATAACGTGGAGTCATTTGGAGTCGTTTTTGGACAAAAACCTACAGGGAAGTGGGCTTGGAGTGAGTGTGTTCGGCTTCGAAGTAGGCTATGGTCTTCTTTTTTTTATTAAGATTCATGAGGTATTGTTTAGTATAAATTACTTGTGGGTTAGATTTTATGTGATTGGTTAGGCTTGATTCCTAAGTTTTTGGTCCTTGTCCCAGTGTGATTCTTATGCTAGATTATCTTTATGAGATTTTTAGTCTAGTTGGTAAGATTGTTAATGATGCCTTAGTTTAGCCGTGATTAGCCTATTTTAAGTGGCTTAATTGATGTTTATAGTGATTGGCGGATTTGCATTTTAAGATGGATTTTGGGATGAGACTTAATTGATGTAGCCGTTGTTGGCCAGAATTTATAAGGCTTAGTGTATTTTGCTATTGTAGTATCTTTCTTAAAGCTGTGGTGCAGTGACTTCCACCCGTTTAGGCTTGTGATCTACTGTCGGATCCCATTTCTTGATTAAGAGCTAGAATGTTGTATGCTTTCTTGTTTCCGTTTGGCAGGCCTAGCTATGGTTCTATTTCTCGAGATTGTATTCTCAGTTTGATCTGGAGGTTTTGATTGACTAATTGAGCACCATTTTCTCATTTTCCTCCTCTTTTTTACCCAGTTAGGGTTGAGTTTTCTTTTGGGGCTTGATTTTGAGTTAAAGGAGTAGATATGAGCCATAAGCCTTGGTTAGAGGTCGGCCGCATGTGCCAGTCCTATTTCTATTCTCTAGAGGGTAAGGTGCTTATGAAGTCATTATTGTATGTGGTTGTATGTGTTGTTTGGGTGCTAGTGATGTCATATATTGCATTGGATCATTATTTTCTGATGGATGTAGTTGACTCTGGTGCATGCATTGGTTCATGGCATAAATTTGAGAAAGCTGGGTTGTCACCCAAACTATTTTATACTGATTTTTGAATGAGGATCATACTACTTTTATTACTACTATTTTCAGTGGACTAGAGGAATTGAGGATGCGCCTATTTTATGATATTAATTCGAGGCATCAAGGATACACTCATCTTATTATATTGATTAAAGGCATCAAGGATGCACTCATTTCATGATACTGGACTGGTCGTAGAGATTTTGAATCTTTTCTATACTGATTTGACTATTTATCTCCGGTCATCACAACAGAGCTGATTTTATGATTGGATACAGATTGATATAAGATCTGGAGCAGGACTAAGTAGGTATATAGAGGCATTCCCGAGACCCCTATGGCGATCCCATAAAGACGCATGGGTCCTACTTCTTGGTTGATACTGGAAGTATGGGTATATATTTTGGTATAAGGCACTTGGTACTGATGGTACTAACAGTTTTATTGCATGATTCTCATTCATATATGCATTGCCTATCACCAGGATAGTTGTTTGTACCTGTCGGTAGTATGGGATGTCGTGCGGGTTTACCTGTTTGTGAGTAAACTTCCTAGGCATATAGGAGCTCGAGAGGTATTGTCTTACTATTTGTGAACTTTTGGCGGCATAAATAGTGGTCTCTTGTTTGAAGGTAGTTACTGCCCTTGTTCTTATTTATCTACCTTTTTGTGCAAGGATTTAGTGATACGGCCCTTTGGGCCTTTATGTGATATCTGTATTTATTTTTGTTAGTAGGTTGTCACTTAGTTGTTCTCCCTTCGTAGTGTGTCGTTGTGTTTAGGTCTTTGGGCTGGCGCCACTAGGTATGTCCTTGCTTGTTTCCTATTTTCTCTCTTTTCCGTATATTTGATGTTTCTTATTGTAGGTTTCCGTATTATTCCTAATAGTTACTTGTGATATATACTCATTGCTTACATTTTTTTATACTTGTTTTATCTTTGGAGCTTAGACGGCCGATGCCTACTGAGTGTCACTTGTTGGTACCCATACTACACTTCTGCACCCTGCAGATCATAGTACAATTTTTCACTACTAATTTGGATATCGTGCGGAGCAGTTCTTGGATTTTGGAGACTTGGGTGAGCTCTTGACGTTCAGAGTTTTCTATCTCCTTCTATTTTGGGAATTAGACTAGTCTTTATTTATATTTGGAGACAGTCTATATTACTATTACTATTCTAGTATATTTATAAATCTTGTACTCCGTTATTTAGTTTAGTAACTCGACTACAGACTGATACCAGGTCTTGAGGGTGATCTTGTTGTTTTGTTATTCTTCTTCTTTTCTTCTTCTTATTATTAGTAGTAGTATTCGTTTCTTTCCTTCTGCTTGTGATGGTCCGTTGTCTGTTGTCTGTGGTTCTGACTGTGAGGTTAGACTTACCTACTGGTGGGGTGATGGTAGGTACCATCATAACTCGAAAAATCGGGTCGTGACAGTTCTATATTAAACCTCTATTTATTTAAATAATAATTTTTATTTCATAGTCAATAACATCTCAGACTTAAACAATAAATGCTTAAGAGAAAAAAGAAATATTGCTTACATATAATAATCAAGACGTTGAGTTAAGCTTTATTAGCGAAAATATTATGGTCTTATTCTTATTTCGACTTTTTATGAGTGTTATTTTAGAACAAACCCTAATGCTTAATGGGAAAAAAACTCACAAACTCTAGCATTAGCATCTTAATTACGAGATTTTATCAATTTGAGTTATGGCGTAATGGTAGAACTGTTTCACCCTTAATCAAAATTTTCGGGTTCGAGCACTGGGTATCGAAAAAAACTTGTTGGGAGCACCACCCCCAAATGAACCCTACAATGTGCGATTCGAAATTAATCGGGACTTTATGAAGTGCGAACATCGGGTAAAAACGACCCCAAAAAATACGAGATGTTGCTTCTTGGAAGATGATGCCAAAGACAAATCTATATATGATCAAACTTGACTTAGCATATAACTCCAATTTAAACCAGATTTTTCTTCGTGCCTTTGGCCACGTGACAATGGGTGATAAGATGGCCAAGAGATGATGATCACAAATGAGATTATAATTTGGATTTTTCCATTATTATTGGCCATTTTCTACAAATTAAGACATTTGTGAAACAAACAACAGATCAGGAATGTGAGTTACTGACGAAAAGTCTAACGGTACATGGTTAATGAAAAGTCATAATTCACTGACATGAATTATAGTACAGCGGTGAGACTATTTCATCCTTAATCAGATGTTTCTGGTTTAAGTTTTGTTTGAATTTAGTCAGAGCTCCATGAGCTCCGGATACCGGGTGAAAAAATTCGAAAAAAAAGCCATCATCCTAGGGGTGATTGTTTGGGCCATTAATACTCAGATTAAATATAAAATATTGTTTGAATATTTAATTTTCAAATTGAAGAAATTACAATTCAATAAAGGGATAATTACGCCACATGGATATTCGGCAAAAGTAATTATCAAAAAAATGGTCATTCGTTGTATAGGCATGTATAGTCAGTGTATATTTCATGTATAGTCAAACTATTTTCAGTTTTTGAGTGTATCATAATGTATATTCAGTGTATAACTCATGTATAAGTAATCTATATTGTATAATCATCAATGTATACTTTCTATGATTTTTGGCAAGTTATATTGTATAGTCACTGCATATTTTCTATATTTTTGGCTATTTTTTATGTAAATAAAACATGACTATATTTGTTCTAAAATAATTAGTTTATTGTCTATATTTGAAATTGTCCCTTTAATAAATTTAGATTAAATTTGAATTATTTAAGTTCAATTTTAAACTAATCAATTTGAATAGTTCAATTTTAATTTTGACTTATGAGCCTTTAAAGCACACTTATATATTAGGAAGGACTATAATTCTGAGCAAAGCACCTCCCTTTTATCACAAACCACAAGTCATCTATTATTTTCATACTCATTGTCATCTTTTGGAGAAACGAAATTCATGGGATTAATGTATAATGGGTAGGGTATTGAACCTTTGGACTTATTAATATAGGGGATATAATAAACCTAAATATAAAATATAATTTTTTGAATATTTGAATATCTAAATAAAAAATTTGGATTTTTGGATTTCTATTTCTAAACTATGCCAACCCTTGGGGAAACCAATAGGATTTTTTTGTAAATCAAAAACTTGGTTAAAGTCCGGTAAAGGAAAATTAAATACTTAAAAGAGTTTCAAATCCCGAAATTCAAAATAATTAAAAAATTAAATGAGTTTTTCTGATATATCAAAAATATTATAGGGTAACATTACCTTACATGTATCAATGGTGAAAGGTAAAAAATATTGATAAAATAATTCAAGTGCAAATAAATTAATCCGAACATCATTAACATTAAAAAAAAAAAGGGAAAGATGAACCTTCACCGTAAGCACACACAATGACCGAATTAATTTTTCACTTTAACAAATACAATAGTGATATAGATGGCCAACTGATAAATTTCATTAAATATATATAAATTATTAATTTTGAACAAATAACTTAAAAGAGTTAAAATTTTAAATTCATAAATTTAAATTCTTGATCCGCAGAATTCACGAAACATAAAAAGGAAAATTACGTTTGGATTATAACGACCATGGTCCTAACGTGGTTCATAAAATATCTTACACGTTCTTAGAGCTACCTGACTTTTATAGCTAAGCCAAACCACAGTTATGTCCCATAAACATTGATTTTATTTATCCCAATGGAATTATTTGTTTTTTTTTAAAAGCAAAGGTGTCTATGGCTACGTTTTTATTAATAATTAAATAAAAACTTTAAAGAGAAAAGTATAAGCAAGGGGGTCTAGGTCTTACTTTACTAATTTTAATGAGATAACAAATCCCTACTAATTAACAAGTATGAAGAAAATAAGATCTAGAGAAAACTAGATCGATATTCTATAATTATCATAGAGTTTATAATACTCTCTTTGATGATACTACAAATGAGGATGCTTTAGTAATGCAAAAATAGAATAGCTAAGAATAAAGTTGAGTTATCAACCTCAAACTTCATTATATATATGTATGAATTAAAAAAGATAGTTTGCAAGATTTCTTCTAATTATACTATTTATACATGGTTAAAATAATTTTTTATGTATATAAAGTAGATGTTGAACCCCCTCCGACTAATTCGTGTGTCTATTTATTTAGATTTTGAACCCCCTTATTTAAAATCCTGAGTCCGCCACCATAGCTAGGTGATATGAAACTAGTTTTGTAGGTCACTTATAATTTAAAACAATTCAATTTTATGTTATTTTTACATATAAAAGATTTGGAAAGGTTCTCACTAGTTCCAATTTCCTTTCTATAAAACCCCCTAAGGTTCTCACTAGTTTTTTTGTACCCAACACTCCTCACACTACTTCTTCTCTAAATTTCTTTTTTTAAAGAATGAATATGTTTGCTAAAGTTTCATGTTTGGTGATTTTGTGCATGTTGATTACATTTGCACCCCATGCAGAGGCAGTGACTTGTGGTCAAATTCAAGTTGGGGTGGTGAATTGCCTCCCTTATCTGCAGAATCGTGGCCCTCTCGGCAACTGCTGTGGTGTCCTTAAAGAATTGCTTAAGCTTTGCAAGACACCACATGAGCGTAGGAAATCATGTAGATGTGTGAAAACAGCTGCTAATACTATAAAGGGCGTTGATTTTGGCAAAGCTAATGGTCTCTCTGGAGTTTGTGGCATCAAGATTCCTTTCGAGATCGGCCCCACTGTTGACTGCTCCAAGTATGTTTTTAATTCACCTTAGCCATCTCACTCTATAGTACTGTTTTACTAGATTACGTATAAATATTTTTGGATAATATTTTTTTGCTTACTTAATAAACACTAGCTAAAAAACAAGTAAGAAATCAACTTATTTTTCAAGAAAATTTTTCTAGAAAAACATTTTTCCGTTGTACCAAACACACCCATAATATTTCCTCATCCTATCGATGTGAAACTCAACAAACCTACATGGCTAGGACTAGACATCTGTACAATATAAGGTAGGATCCCAATTTCACCGGATGAACAATAAACTGGGATGAATTTAAGTTCTGATACTACCATGTCAAATTAAGAAATGAATATTCGGAATATAACACAAATTCAAAAGTTAGTTCATAAATAGAGAATTGTCCAAATTTATATATATAAAGATACCAATATGAGACTCTTCAACACCTAATTATATATAATATAATTATTTCAAGTAGTGGCATAACCATAAATATACATAAGAGGAATTATTTTTTTCGTAAAAAATAATCTAAAATGACATAGTTGTGATTTAAACTTTTGAACTTCCTTTAAAATTATTACCCCTACACTCTTATATTATTGTACATATGTATAGCTAGCTAGGAAGTTTGTTGGTTAATATTTGCTTTAATGTGACGATGCAGGGTGAAGTAAGGCTGATGAAAGAGATTTTCTTTCCACATCATAAATTGATGGTAGCACAATCATGTATTGGAGAAGAATAAGATGGATCGAGATTGATCCTGCTTAATTATATTATGAATCATGTCCGTTTTCTCTTTGCAGCTTTTTTGTGTGTTTATTTGAGTCATAGTCAGTGTCTTGTAATAAGAGGTTTGTTTTATTACAACCCAATCTTTACAATGCATGATCTACCTTATTTAGTTTAGTGAGTGCGCGCGGTACTTCACATGATACAAGGCGAGGCATAAGTCTTAAGACATTGTTATTTGAATACTTTAAAAATATCGTTCAACATTTTTGGAGGATCTGAGCAACATAACACTTAAACTTCACGCCTTAGTTTTGTATTGACTTTCTTAACTTTTCCCCCCACTATATTGGTGCCAAAGAAAGGACCACGTAGAAGGGTATACCGAGAATCAAACTCACACCAATCCCACTACGTTTTTTAATTGGAAGTAAATTTAAAGAACAAGCTTGGATAAAAATTATATAAGTATATATAGAGAGAGAGATAAATAGTATCAGGATTTTGACTACCCGATCGTTTTTATGGATCCCGATATGTTTGGCTAACTACGATGGAATAGATCCATTCTAAGTAGATCCCCTTTTTACGATATGTCAGATAGAGCGGGATCAGTCACATAATAGACCCTAGCCCTCCTTGTTCAAGTAGTTCAAGAGTGATTTTTCGAGCTCAAAAAATCGTGGAAATACAATCCATAACTTCACGGCCACAGAGAAATTTCGACCCACCCTCAATTCCATTAAGGGAAATCAAATGCCCAAATCCATTAGAATGAATTAAACCAGGCAAAATGTGAGTTTGATCATCAAAACATTATCAAGATGCTTTTTTCCATTCAGAATCATATAATCAAATGGTACTTCCCTTTCGAAAGAAGATGATGACTCATATATATATATATATATATATATATATATATATATATATATATATATATATATATATATATATAAAATTTGTACAGCAAATTAGGACTTCAAAATTCCGACCAAAACTATAAATGATAGGTGTTCTTATAAAATATAAAAATTTGAATAATTTTTAAATTTTTAAAAATTCTCAAATAATAGAATTTGGCTCAAATACTAGTCTTTTCTAGTATTTGAAAATTTGGCATGTTTGCTAAAATATTTGACAAATAATGACAAGTTATATGATTAAACACTATTCAAGTTTTTCCCCATTTTTGAGAATATTTATGGTCAAACAACACCTAAGCTTAGCTTGTACTTTGTCAAAACTAGGGGAAAAAATCCCATTAACAATAACCAAGATTTTGTCAAAAGATATGCAAATGTGATAAGAGGAAGTCGGATATGAAAACAGCACCGTCATGTTTCTTTCGGATTATTTTGATCGAAAAATATATGAGATTGTATCATTATATTGAAAAAATATTGCCAAGATGTGTTTGATACACGCTTAAGCCCTGTCGCTAGGTGCTATGCATACTCCTCACTCAGCATTTATAGACTGTTTTGAAGAATTGACTCGAAATAAATATTGTAGTTAACAAAGGAAATATATCGATTGTTAAGGAAGCATTTCGTATTGTTAGAATGTATGCTTCCATCAAAACAGTCGGGACAGGGTCCCTTATCAAAAATCAGTACAAAAACTTAAAGAACAGAAAGATAAAATCAGACTCAAGATTTTACATGAAAACTCTTTGCTCAAGGGAGAAAAAACACGACCTATTCCACAGGATTTCAACTCAAAACTCCACTAAAAAAAATGAGCCAAAGATTCAGATTACATGCTCTTGCAATCTAAGAATTGCACTCACAGTCGCTCTTCTCTCCTTGTAACAACTTTGTTACAGATCTGAAGCAGTAACTCTACTACTTCTTAAATCACTAGACTCCTAGCTGATTTAAACTTCAGGTGGTTTCTATATAACTAACTCTAGTTACTTCGACAAGATGAACAATGAAACAAAAACAAAGAACTGGTCTAGCCTCCTTTATAGATTAGGAGTAGACCTTACATGATTAAGACCAAGAAATTACAACTCTAAAAACAAGAACAAAACGACTGATAACTCTATCAGGTCTTTGATCTTCTTCAAGAGCAAATTTCAGATTCTTGAGAGCATGAGCTTCAATGGATTTTTCCCTTCTTTTGATTCCAAAATCCAAGTGAGAAATGTTGTAAAGAATGTATATATCAGTGCTATACATTGTGCTGAACGATTTGTATTTGGTTAGACAACTGGTCTTTTGCGCAGGAACTCGGCCGCGTACACACAGACCTGCAGACTTGGCATGATCTCTTTTGTACTATTTGTCTGCTGTCGTTATTAGCAAAGTATCCTCAAAGGGACCAAGTCCTCTACTTGTTTCCTGAGTTTGTTAAATCATCAAAACCAACTAACACTAAGCATTATCACATATGAATATGTTAGTGAAGTGTAGGAAATTAGAAAAGTAGTCCTTATCTTGGTATGATAAAATAGAAGTAAGGGAAAATATAAATGAAAAGTAAAAAAAGAAGCCTTGAATGTTTTGATCAATGTCAGACAATAGGCCACGCCAACCTGATAAGAGAAATGTTTATGAATCGAGAATAATCCAAAGTGAACAGTATTATAATTATAACGAGGTGTTATGAGTTTGTCTGAAATCCAATCTCTTATTTGACTAACGTACACTGCTAAAAACTTTTGCTACTTGGTCTATTACCCTCCATCAGCAATTCAGCTTCCTCAGCATCAAAATTGGTGAGACTTCGTGTCCATCTTACCCTTATATTTGCAGATTACATATTTATTTTTTTGTTGTGCTGAATTAAAATCACAAGTTCTCTACTTTAAACTCACTCTCACAATTTTTGAAGCATTGTATGACCTTCATATTAACATGTTGAAAGAGTGTTATTTATCCTATTGATATGGTGCCAAATTTGATGGAGTTGACTAATATTATGGGGTGCACTATTGGCAATTTCTCAACAACCTATTTGGGACTACCTTTGGGGGACAAACACAAAGCAACTGAAATATGAAATGACATTATTGAAAAATTTGAGTAAAGATTGGCTACATGGAAAAAACAGTATCTTTCTCTAGGAAGAAGATTGACTTTACCCAGCATATCTCATGTCTCTCTTTCCGATTCCAACCAAGTCTTGAAGCGTCTAGATAAAATTAGGAGAGATTTTTGAAAGGAAGTCAAAAAGGAGGTGTTACATGAACCGTCCTTTTTGAAAAGTAAAAGCAAGAAATGGCAGCCAAAAAGGAAAAGGGAATGGAGGAAAAAGTTGGCAGACAGCTGTTTATGAGTTTTGATGAAACGCGTAAAATCCGTTTACGCGTTTTCATCCTCCTATAAATAGAGGGCTTCCTGCCCTCATTTAAATCATCCCAGAAAGAGAGAGTAAGAATACAAAGAGAGTTATACACCAAGATAAATATTTTTAGTCTTGAGTGTCCTTTTTAGTAGTTGTTCCTTTTACAAGAGAGAAGTGTTAATTATTGTTTTCTCCTTGTATTTGAGAGCTGTGTACTCCATATATTTTATAGTGAGATCCTTCTACCCCGTGGTTTTTTCCCTTCTATCATTTAGAGGGGTTTCCACGTAAAATTCTCGTGTCCAATTTATTTTCAATATTTTCATCATATCAAACTTTAGTTGTGGTGCTTCCTCCCCCAACAGTGGTATCAGAGCCCTCGGTTATTTTGTCTATTTTATGCGAAGGTACTATCTGTGAATACTAACTTTTCGTGAATAGTAAAATTCGGTGAATAGTACTATTCACGTGAATAGTAAATTTCGGTGACGGTACAGTTTGTCACGATTGTTCGCAAAAATATTCAGAAACGATCTAGAAGGGTGTGAAGCAAATAACAATGTCGAGTACAACAAAGTTTGACGTTGAAAAGTTCAATGGGACTAATTTCTCATTGTGGAAAATGAAAATAAAAGCGATATTGAGAAAAGACAATTGCTTAGCTGCAATTGAAGGCAGGCCCACAGACTTTGTTGATGACAGCAAGTGGAACGACATAGACAGCAACGCAGTTGCTGATCTACACTTGGCACTGGCTGATCAAGTGTTGTCTAGTGTAGCGGAAAAGCGGATGGCGAAGGAAATATGGGATACCCTTACAGGGTTGTATGAGGCCAAGTCTTTGCATAATAAAATCTTCTTAAAAAGAAGATTGTATACTCTTCGAATGGCAAAGTCCATGTCAGTTACTGAACACATCAATACTTTGAATACTCTATTTTCGCAACTTACAACAATGGGTTGCAAAATAGAGGGTACTGAACGTGCGGAGCTTCTACTTCAAAGTCTGCCTGACTCGTATGATCAAATCATCATCAACCTGACGAACAATACAGACAATCTAGTTTTCGATGAAATTGCAGCCGCTGTCTTGGAAGAAGAAAATAGGCGCAAAAATAAGGAAGACAGACAAGCAAGTTCGCAGCAAGCTGAAGCCTTGATGATGGTGAGAGGAAGACCAACGGAACGTAGCCCCAGTGGGAGTCACAATCATGGCAGATCTCAATCAAGAAGTAAGAAGAACATCAAGTGCTACAACTGTGGCAAGAAAGGGCACTTCAAGAAAAATTGTCGGTTCAAGAAGAAGAGTGAACACCCTGAGCCATCAAATGCTCAAGGGAATGTTGCATGTACCTCGGATGATGGCGATATTTTATGTAGTGAGGCAATATCAAATAATAAAGGCAGAAAACGTTTCGCTGATGTCTGGATCATGGACACAGGAGCAACATGGCACATGACTTCCAGGAGAGAATGGTTCCATCAATATAATCCTATCTCAGGAGGATCTGTGTTCATGGGAAACGATCATGCTTTGGATGTTATTGGTATTGGGTCCATCAAAATAAAGATGTATGATGGCACGGTTCGCACCATCCAGGAGGTACGACATGTAAAAGACTTGAAGAAGAATCTATTGTCTTTAGGACAACTAGATGATAATGGATGTTCATATAAGACTCATGGTGGAGTCATGAGAATATCCAAAGGAGCGCTTGTAGTAATGAAAGCGGAAAAACTTGCGGCAAATCTATATGTGCTTAAAGGTGAAACACACCAAGAAGGAGAAGCATCAACCGCGTCAGCAAGTTCATTTGAAGAATCAACGATGATGTGGCATCGTAAACTTGGCCATATGTCAGAACGAGGTTTGAAGATTCTTGCTGAGCAAAAACTTCTTCCAGGGCTCAAAAAGGTTTCACTACCCTTTTGTGAGCATTGTGTTACCAGTAAGCAAAATAGATTGAAGTTTAGCAGTTCCTCTACTAAAAGCAAGGAAATACTAGATCTGGTTCACTCTGATGTCTGGCAAGCACCGGTGGAGTCTCTAGGAGGAGCGAAATATTTCGTGTCATTTATCGACAATTACTCCAGGAGAAGTTGGGTGTATCCAATCAAGAGGAAGGCAGATGTTTTTTTAGTTTTCAAAGAATTCAAAGCGCGGGTGGAACTTGAATCTGAGAAAAAGATCAAGTGTTTGAGGACAGATAATGGAGGAGAATACACTGGTGATAAATTTAATAACTTCTGTAAACAAGAAGGTATTAAACGACAGTTCACGGTGGCATATACTCCACAACAAAATAGAGTAGTAGAGCGGATGAACAGAACCTTGTTGGAACGGACAAGGGCTATGTTGGCAACTGCAGGGTTGGAAAAACCATTCTGGGCAGAAGCAGTCAAAATCGCCTGTTATGTGATCAATCGGTCACCATCAACCGCAATTGATCTGAAAACGCCAATGGAGATGTGGACAGGAAAACCAGTTGATTATTCTCGCTTACATATATTCGGAAGTCCTGCTTATGTTATGTACAACACCCAAGAAAAATCAAAGTTGTATCCAAAATCCAGGGAATGCATTTTCTTAGGGTATGCTGATGGAGTCAAGGGGTATCGCTTGTGGGATCCCACAGCCCGCAAGGTGGTAATCAGCAGGGATGTTGTATTTGTTGAAAACAAGATACAAGCAAAAGAAGGTAGCACTTCAAAAGAAAAATCAGAGACTACTATAGTTGAAGTTGAAGAAATAGAAGAAGTTCCAGTTTCTTCTGAAGCAGCACCAGAGCAAGAAGAACAAGAGCAAGCTGAGATCGAAACTCCAGGAGTTCGACGGTCAACTAGGGAGAGAAGAGAACCAGCTTGGCACTCAGATTATTTTATGGAGAGTAATATTGCATACTGTCTACTAACAGAAGATGGAGAGCCTTCAACTTTTCACGAGGCTATGAAAGGCCAAGAATCATCTCTGTGGGTGGCAGCAATGCAAGAAGAAATTGAAGCTCTTCATAAAAATAAAACATGGGATCTTGTTCAATTACCACAAGGAAGGAAGGCCATTGGAAACAAATGGGTCTACAAGATCAAACGCAATGGTAATGACCAAGTGTAGAGGTATCGTGCAAGATGGGTGGTGAAAGGATTCGCTCAGAAAGAAGGTATCGACTTTAATGAGATATTTTCTCCAGTGGTTCGACTCATAACAATTCGAGTGGTCCTGGCGATGTGTGCTACATTTGACTTGTACTTGGAGCAGTTAGATGTCAAAACTGCATTTCTTCATGGAGAGCTTGAAGAAGAAATTTATATGCTCCAACCAGAAGGTTTTGAAGAACATGGAAAAGAGAACTTGGTTTGCAGGTTGAACAAATCTCTATACGGTCTCAAACAGGCACCGAGATGTTGGTATAAGAGATTTGATTCCTTCATTATAAGCCTTGGATACAACAGACATAGTTCAGATCCTTGTGTTTATTACAAGAGATTTGGTGATGAAGATTTTGTTATTTTGCTGTTGTATGTTGACGATATGTTGGTAGCAGGCCCCAACAAAGATCGTCTCACAAATTTAAAGGCACAGTTGGCTAGGGAGTTTGAAATGAAGGACTTGGGACCAGCAAACAAGATTCTAGGGATGCAAATTCACCGAGACAGAAATAATAGGAAGATTTGGCTTTCTCAAAAGAACTACTTAAAGAAAATCTTGAGACGCTTCAAGATGCAAGACTGTAAGTCAATTTCTACCCCACCTCCTATTAATTTCAAGTTATCCTCAAGTATGAGTCCTAGCAATGAAGCAGAGAGGATGGAGATGTCTCGAGTACCGTATGCATCAGCAGTGGGAAGTTTAATGTTTGCCATGGTATGTACAAGACCTGACATTGCACAAGCAGTGGGAGTGGTTAGTCGATACATGGCTAATCCTGGTAGAGAGCATTGGAATACTGTTAAGAGGATCCTAAGATACATCAAGGGTACCTCAGATGTTACAATGTGTTATGGAGGATCAGACTTTACTGTTAAAGGTTATGTTGATTCAGATTATACAGGTGATCTTGATAAAAGCAAGTCCACCACAGGTTATGTGTTTACTCTTGCTGGAGGAGCTGTAAGCTGGGTTTCAAAACTGCAGTCTATCGTGGCTACATCTACGACGGAAGCAGAATATGTAGCAGCTACACAAGCTAGCAAAGAGGCAATATGGATGCAGATGTTATTGGAGGAGCTCGGGCACAAACAAGAGAAGATTGGTTTGTTTTGTGACAGTCAGAGCGCTTTGCATCTTGCAAAGAATCCGGCATTTCATTCAAGGACAAAACACATACGAGTTCAGTATCACTTTGTTCGTGAGAAGGTGGAAGAAGGCAGTGTGGATATTCAGAAAATTCACACTAATAACAACCTGGCAGATATGTTTACGAAGCCGATCAACAGTAACAAATTCATATGGTGTCAATCTTCTATTGGCCTAGCAGAAACGTAACATTGCAGTAATTGGGTAGAAAGGATGGTGTGAAGACTTAATTGATTCTCAATTAAATCTTCAAGTGGGAGAATGAAAGGAAGTCAAAAAGGAGGTGCTACATGCACCGTCCTTTTTGAAAAGTAAAAGCAAGAAATGGCAGCCAAAAAGGAAAAAGGAATGGAGGAAAAAGTTGGCAGACAGCTGTTTATGAGTTTTGATGAAACGCGTAAAATCCGTTTACGCGTTTTCATCCTCCTATAAATAGAGGGCTTCCTGCCCTCATTTAAATCATCCCAGAAAGAGAGAGTAAGAATACAAAGAGAGTTATACACCAAGATAAATATTTTTAGTCTTGAGTGTCCTTCTTAGTAGTTGTTCCTTTTACAAGAGAGAAGTGTTAATTATTGTTTTTTCCTTGTATTTGAGAGCTGTGTACTCCATATATTTTATAGTGAGATCCTTCTACCCCGTGGTTTTTTCCCTTCTATCATTTAGAGGGGTTTCCACGTAAAATTCTCGTGTCCAATTTATTTTCAATATTTTCATCATATCAAACTTTAGTTGTGGTGCTTCCTCCCCCAACAATTTTCTATGGGAAGACACTAATAAATCTCATAAATTATACCGTATGAAGTGTCCAAAAGTCACTCTTCCGAAACCTCTTGATGACCTTGGTATCAAAGATTTTGCTAAACATAGCAAATGTATGCTTGTAAAATGGCATTAGAGGTTTATTCAAATGTTGGTTTGTGAAAAAAGGTAATTGTGGCTAAGCATGATTGTAATACTCAATGGTGTACAAAACAATCCACGCTTTCCTATGAAACTGGATTAAGAAGTACCATTGAATTCTTCTCGAAGACAAGAAATTGAATTAAATTCTTTAGAGTTCACTCCAGTGAAAAGAACTTCAATCTTAAACTATCATCTAAATGATTGTGATGTAGGAGAGCATACCTCCAACAAGGTCATTGTCAACTTGAGAATCATATTTTTCCTCAAGTAGATTTTTATGGAGACATATGTCGTTTTAATCCTAAATGGTTTAAAGAAGATCATGATTGATTGGAATATAGTGTAAGTAACGATGCAACATATTTTTTGAATTGGTATTTGTTAAAGATGATAACATTCATCAAGGTGGAGGTGAAGTATTTTCTACAATAGGTTTTAAGAGTTGGAATAAGAAGAGAAGTTTTAACAAAATTGGTGGGCCGAATAGCACCAAAATTAATGGGCCGAAAATTGAAACGCTTTTAAAAGTTTTGAATTTGAAAATTGAGTTTTGTGAAGTTATTTATTGGATTGGATGTTGGAAATGAATGAAAAATACCCTTTAAAGTTTATATCTCAATTTTGAGAGAATTTGGTAAAGATTAGAGATGATTTTGGTTGAAATTTCAGATTGAAATTTGAAAAGGACGACATAAATAATTTGTATATAAGTTATATGTTTTGACCGAAAATGTATACAACAAAAAATTCGTATTCAAGTTGTTTATAAGTTTTATGTTTTAACCGGATTCTGTCTAACAAAAATGGTATCTACAAGTCGTATGTTTTGACAAAATTGTATATATTTTATATAAAAACAATAATCTCTAATTCTTGAAAATCCAAAAATCAAGCTAAAACGGATAAATATTATCCTATTTGTATACCTTTAAGAAGAAAATCCAACAAAAGAATTGAAATTATCAAAATTAAATGACCCCAAAAGGAACTTTGAAAAATCCAACCGACTTTGATTTTGATTTTCATTATATATAATCTTCTAAAATTTTGGAAGTAAGAAATTCAAATCGAAATTTTCATAGTCCAATTTCAACTGTCCATTGTTTGCACCCAGTGGACCTAAAAATCACATTGAGTGAAGTCTCGTGGGTATGTAAAATCTAAAATGTGTAAACATGGCATGTTCATAGCTGCCTTCACATTAATTTTTCTATTTCAATGGCCTTGTACATGTGTGACACATGATGTGTCGTATTTCATATTCTTTCCCAAGAAAATTGTGCATTTGTATCGATCAATGGTGTTAAAGTGAAATAACGTCCCAGTAGCTAATTTATTTTTGAACAAGAATTTCATGATTTTGAGCATAATTAGGATTATCTTTATCCGTAAATTGGTGAATTTGATCGCGCTTTATGTGATCGTTAAACAATTAAATTTTTTCTTCGATCAATTTTATATTTACTTTATTGTGTAATCATAGTATTATCACTTATTTTAATAATATTATGAAGATAATTTTCAGACAATGAAAGAAAATAAAGCTTAACAAAATTTAACATCTATTAAAAAGTATATTCTTTATCTAAAATATAGTCCTTAATGATAACATTATTTTATTTCTAATGCACATGAAGTTGAACATTTAATTTGTTTTATACTTTGGTGTACTTTTTTTCAGGTTGTCTAAGAAATACTTCACAATATAAAATAACAGTAAAATACCAAACAATATATCAGCAAGTGAAACTTAAATTTTTTAAAAAATATTAAAAAATTACATAATAATGTTTTGATAGAATTTTTTGTCACTATAAAATGAGACGTACTGAACCTTTTTAATATCTTTATATCTTCTTACTTAGTAGAAGAATCGACATTAAATTCTATTTTATCTCAATTTGTAGCGCCATAGTTTAAGAACAAACTGGATTCTAAATCAGTACAAAAGGTTCATTGAAAAATGAGAGAAAACATGTTAGTAGAATGAAAGTTAAAATCAATAAGAAAAGCATTTCTAGGATTAAAAATATTGAAATATGTGATAACAATTATATTAAAAGACATTTAAAAAAGAGTGTTGGTCTGTTTTGTTTTTACCTTCTTAGTAAAATCGACGTCAAATTCATCAAGTAAATAATTAAAATTTCCTTCCAAAAATGTGTCACCTTCTTCCCAATTAATTAAGAACACAAAAACATTATTGAAAAATAATTTTAAAAAAAGTCAATAGAATGAATCAAAATGAAAAACAAATTCAGGATAAAAAGAATTGAAATATACTAGTAAAAATTAAAAGAGAGAATTGATCACTTTCTCTTTTACCTTTTTAGTAAATATCAGTGTCAAAAATCAAAATCATCAATAAATAGTTAAAATTCTCTTTTTAATCTGTTGCCTACTCACCAATTATTAGGCAAGAACCTATTTTTCTAATTATTCTAATATGCATGTGTTATTTTCCACTTGTAACCAAATGTCTGATTAAGGGCTTTAACTATCACATTAGAAGTTGGAACCTTTTCCATCATAATTTAAAGGATTTAATGTCTGATTATTACCAAAATTGTTACTCTTTAAGTTTTAATTTTCTTTTCTCTCATCGGTTTCTCCTCCTCCTTCCTTAGCATGATATCTATGGTCATGCATATACATATTGTGTTTATTCATTTTGAATCATGCTTGATCATTAAAAACTGACAATTAATAAGAGTATTTTATCATAATACTTATATTAATTTGGTTTTGCAAAAATAATTTGAAGAATAATTAATTAATATTGATGGTAAAATATGAAAATTATAATTATATCTTTCTGATATGTTAAAACTAACCAATAAAAATAAATATTTGTTTTTAAAATACTGAACAAGTAAAATGAACCGATGGAGTATTTAGTAGGGATGATTACAGTAGATGGTCATTGGTCATTTTAATTAACAAAAAAAGGGTCATTTGGTGTATATTCATGTATACTCAATGTATATTTCATGTATAAAATGTATTAAAATATATATTCAGTGTATAACTCATGTATAGGTAATCTATATTGTATAGTTAGTATATATTTTTTATGGCTTTTGGTAAGCTATATTATATAGTCACTATATATTTTCTATGATTTTTTACTATTTTTTATGTAAATAAAATATGAATATATTTATTATATATATTTGAAATTGTTCCTATTTAATAAGTATCACTACAAAGATTAAACATTGATTGACGTACCCTTGTGAATTAATCCATTTCCTTTCAATTTGTTTTTCTTTTCTTATTTAGTGGATCGGAGTTGGGATTTTGGCCTAATCCACGTGTTTTGGTTTGGATAATTATTATATTAATAATTTCTACCTAACAAATATTGACAACTTGAATTTAGGCCACGGCCATGAGAAATTTGATCACTGTTAGATTAAGGGTGTGTTCGGCATGTAGAATTTTTTATTTTTTATTTTTTCATGTTTGATTAGTCAAAATTTAAAATTTTAGAAAATATTTTTTTGATAACAAGTTTCATAAAAAAAAATGAGAAAAATAATGTTCCTAATGAAAGTATGAAAAACAAGTTCTATAAGTAGCATTATATTCGATATTAATTTTGTTCCCCCTATGCCCTCCAACACACCTCATCTTCTCCGACACCCCTATAGTCCCCTTCCCATACACCTTCCATAATATTTATCTAAATTTTAAATTTTTTTAGAATAAATAAAAAATTCACTTATTTTTCGGAATAATATTTTCTTTACCAAACTCACCATAAGAATAACTTCAATCTAAAATCGTAGAGCAATTGTTAAGAGTAGGCGAGGTCCCGGGGATATAATAAATACAATTTGAAGCCTTCACACAAATAACGAGGAACTAAAGTTTATAGATAGTATTAATAAGGCAAAGTTTACATATATTTTATTTTATTTAGATTTTATTTATAAGATTATACTGAATATATTATTGATACTGATTAATCTAGATTTAAGATAAAAATGAATGAATTCTAAAGCGACTTGATTATTATTATTTTTTTAAAAAGCCCCAATATTGTAGTAGCTACCGAGAGAAGACTAATGTAAAAAGGGTTATCAGCATTTGGCTTTGATTTGTTGAGAGAATTTGAGTATCCAATTCAAAATCGTCTTAAAGCAATGAATAAAATTCTTGATGAGATTGATATTGATGATATATAGTGACAATCTTAATGCTAAATTGATCATGATCATAATATAGAGTTAAAACGGCTAATTAGAATAAATGAACTAACAGTGGATATGATGTCATACACCCAAAAAAGCACCTCAAATTATTGATTAATCGTCAAATATAACTTAGAACCAATTTAATTCAGTATATAATGAATCACAACCTTATAGATGCCTTTTGAAACTCTTATATATTTAGTACTGTATATTTTCTATCAAGTTCTAGATATATTGATTTCATAGGCTGAAATTAAAGATGAATTGCGTTGGAGAATACCAGTAATATTCCACGTCAACCTAATTTGCAACTTCTTAATTGGTATCACTTTGCTATAATTAAGTTAACTCCACAAGTAAAATAAATATAGCTCAGCACTTAGAAACATTTGTAGTGAGTCTTTTCAAATCTCTTGAATATTTGAAAATATCTAGTTTAGTTTGCATGAGAATTTAATACCCCCTTCGTCCCTTTACGTGAAGATGTTATTATTTGGAGAGTCAAATATATTTTTTTGTTATAATTTTTTAATTTTAAAATAAAACTATTTTGAATCATCAATTATGTTGGCTTGTATTAATTTTTATGTAATTTTTAAATGTGTAAATTTTATTTAAAAAAATTTATACCTAAATTCATAATCAAAATATTTGCACCATTTTCGTGAAATAGAGCTATGTTCTTTTCTAACCGCAATAATAATACTCCCTCTATTTTATATTATTTAGCCTCTGTTGATCTAATGCGCTCTCTAAGAAATTTTTAATTAGATGTGTCTTTTACCACATAAATCTTATTAATGATCCTTTCAAACTCTAAATTTGACTATTGCACTACAACAAAAGAGACACAGGTAATAATTTTTTCTTTTAACGTCAATATGTATTTCAACCACAAAAGCATGTAGCGATAATTGAGTTAATGTCATTGCATCCAAAGTCTCTAAAATCTAAGTGCCACAAAATTCTTTATTTGTTACAGTGCTACTGCCTTGTGTAGTTATTTAATACTAAGGTAAAAAATTCTTTTGATTTGCTAAAATGAACAAGTAATAAAATAAAATATTTATTTTTAATATAGTTGTCAAGTAAAATGACACGGAGTGAGTATATTTATGTAATTATGTACCCAAAAAAAAAGAACATTGAATTTAATGACCCAACTGCCAACTAATTCTCCCACTCTATAAAAAACCATCAAAAGTACCCAACACGAGCAAAAAACATTTGTTTCTCTAATATTGTTAATTAACTTTATATCTTCTCTAAAAAAAATGGTTGGGAAAATTGCATGTTTGGTGGTTTTGTGCATGGTGATGGTTGCACCCTATGCATCAGAGGCATTTACTTGTGGTCAAGTTCAGGCTGGTGTGGTTAACTGTCTCCCTTATTTGCAGAATCGTGGTCCTGTGGGTCTTTGTTGTAATGTTGTTAAAGGTTTGGTGAATTCTGCTAAGACTACACAGGATCGTAGGACTGCATGCTCTTGCCTGAAATCAGCTGCTACTACTATAAAGGGCATTGACATGGGCAAAGCTGCTGCTCTTCCTGGGATTTGTGGTGTCAAAAGTCCATTCAAGATTAGCCTCTCCACTGACTGCACCAAGTACGTTAATTTTAATATTTGTATTTTTTCTGTTCCAATTTATGTGGTGGTGTTTTGATTGAATGTGTACTATGTTAAAAACAAAAGAAATTCGAAAGGTGTTATCTAAATTAAAACAAGTTATAATTATTTTATGTGGTGTAAATGTAAATAATCTCATTAAGAAGTTTAAAGTTAAACTGTTTCTAAATAGGGCAGCCCGGTGCACTAAAGCTCCCGCTATGCGCGGGGTCCGGGGGAAACTGTTTCTAAATAAGGAAGTATAATATTTTGATTCTTGCAGTATTTGATTGGATATTGAGTTTAACAAAGAAATTTGTGATCTAAAATAAGCCTTAAATATTTACATAATTATAAATTATCTTAAAATTTTAAAGTTAATTATTTTCAAATATAAAAAGGTAATTTTATTTTGAAATAAACCAAAAAACAAACAAACATGTCTAATATGTTTAGAATTGGTGCTAGCTCTCATTGTTAAAGTAAATTAGATAATGGAGTAACACCAACAGTAGTAAATTTGAAACTTTAGATCTCAATGCTTGCTATATATATATTTTTTTCGATACAATCAAATTCAATTGGCTATAAAAGGATAAGAGAAAGTTGCTCAATCAGATGGTAAATACCCTCTATCTTAAATTCTAAAATTATAGATTCGAGTCATCAAAATTGAATATAAAAGAGAAGATTAGTATAAATATTGCCAATAAATTTGTTGGTTAATGTTCGTTTAATCTAATATTGCGATGCAGGGTCCAGTGAAATTGGTGTTAGTGCTATCGTGTTGGCGAAGAATAAAGATGCATATGGATCGAGTTTGATCATGCTTAATTATATTAAGGGTCATGTCTTGTTGTCTCTTCTTTTTTTTTTCGGATAGTCAAGTCTGTAATAAAACATTGATATTACGGCTTTAGCCTTAACGCCTCTTTCACAATTTGGTCTTCCTAAGAATGATCTTGTTCTCACTATTTGTAACCAAAACATCTAAGGATTAACTCTTAATTCAATTCTATTGCACGAGACAAGAATGAAAGAAGGAAGACTTTCTAATATCCCTCTACTTTCTTCCGTTTATATGTATGCTCGACAACATAAATATTCATTAAAGATTGATTAAGAATATCTATAAATGTTCCAAAATATCTATTGATCAAAAGTTGTGTTAAATTGAAAAGGTTGGGTTATCACCTATGTCTAGCGCATTTTTTCCTAGATCATCTTATCAAAATATTTTAGGCGAGTCATTAACCCGATCATTTATAGGAAAACTTACATAAATATACAATATTAAGAAAATATTTATCATCTATAGCAATATTTTTTTTTCATTGAACACTTATAATACATTTATAATACAGTTTTAATACATATTGCAGAGAACTATTTATAAAACATAAATAATACAAGTTTTATAGATAAATAATACATTTATCACATACTTTAATAGACTTATAATACATTATGTCAGTTTCTTACTACACAAACATAATATATATTTTAAAACACTTATAATACATTTATATTGTATACATAATTCACTTTTAATACAAGTGTAGATTTATCATAATATTGTTATGTATTGCTATAAATTGTAATAAATAAAAAATATCGCTAAAATCAATAATTAATTTTTAAAAAATACTCAATTAAGTAATTTTTCCTCATTTATATACTAATATACTTTATTTTAAACTGTTCAAATCCAACTCAAATTACGCATTTGCCGCTCCTAAATTCCAGGGTCGGCCCAATGGTAAAGCAGCCCAAGCAACTGCTTTAGGCCTCACCATTGTGGAGGCCCTAAAATTTTCTTGCAGCAGTACAATTTTTATGGGAACTTACATAAATATACTATATTAAAAAAATATTTATCATTTATAATAATAATATTTGTTTTTACTAGAAAGTTATATTACATTTATAATACAGTTTTAATATATATTACCGAAAATAATTTATAAAATTCATATAATACAAGTCTTATTCATGAATAATATATTTATCACATACTTTAATACACTTATAATAATTGTGTCAATTTCTTATCAAACAAGCATAATATATTTTAAAATATTTTTAATACATTTATATTGCATGCACAATTTACTTTTAATAATGACAGATATATCATAATATTATTATGTATTACTATAGTTGGTAATAAATAAAAAGTATCGTTAAAATCAATAATTATTTATTAAAAAGTATTCACCCAAATAATTTTTTCAACTTTTTTTTAAAAAAAGAAGGAGGAATGATGAGACCTTTGAAATAAATTGAAAAGTAAAATTTGTTATAAAATAAACGAATTTAGCAAATTAATAAGAAAGAGAGATAATAAGAGAAAGAGAGAGAGTTTTCAGAATTCTATCTTCTTGTTGTATAATTGCAGTGGCTATTTATAGCCACTGCGAATGAAAGAAGTATACAAGTTGGGGGAGGGGACAAAATTTGGTGGAGGAAAAAGGAGAAGGAAAATGAGGAGAAAAGAAAGAAAAAGTAAAAGGGGAAAGGGACGTCCACAAAATGGACATCCACTTTCATAACACTCCTCCTTGTATGTCCACGTGTAGTGTGCCCCATTAATTTTTTTACAAGAAACAATATACATAGTTATCATGAACACTCATAGATCTTGTGCCTCATCAAAACCTTACTAGGAAAAACCCACTAGAAAAAAGCCTAGTGAAGGTAAAAGAGTACACACATCTGGTAATACGTCTTGAGTACTGCCTCATTAAAAACCTTATCAGAAAAACCCAGTGGAACAAAACCTTGGTTAAGAAAAAAAGAGTACAACGCGTAATTTACTCTTGATGAAAACTTTATTTGATATTTTGGAGACGGTGCATTCTAACCTTACACCTTAGCTTCTCAAAAGTTGATGTTGGTAATGTCTTTGTGAATAAATCTGCAATATTATCACTCGAACGAACTTGTTGTACATCAATATCACCATTCTTCTGGAGATCATGTGTGAAGAATAATTTTGGTGAATTATGTTTTGTTCTGTCTCGTTTTATGAAGCCACATTTCAATTGAGTTATGTATGCGACATTGTTTTCGAATATAATTGTGGGTACTTTGACTTTATTTTCCAGGCAGCACCTTTCTTTAATGAACTGTATCACTGATCTCAATCATACACATTTTCTACTTACTTCATGAATTGGTATTATTTCAGCATGATTTGAAGAAGTAGTAACAATAGACTATTTTATAAATCGTCATGATATAGTAGTTCCTCCGTGTGTAAATAGATAACCTGTCTGAGATCAAGTTTTATGTGGGTCTAATAAATAACCTACATCTACATAACCAATAAGGTCTGCACAATCTTTTTTATTATAAAACAAACCCATATCTGTCACGCCCCGGAAAGGTATCCTAGACGTGGCCGGCACTCGAAAGCCATTTTTGGCCTTCAAGCGAACCACTTGATCCAGTCACACTCTCATTCATTCACAATCAATCGGCGGAAGACTCTATTATAAGAATACTATTCATAATTTAGGGCCAAAGGCCAAATAAATACCCAATCAATAACTAACTAGAATAAAATTAGTCAAAACGGACAATTCACCACTTCCACACTCTAGTCTATGAAGCCTCTATCAACAATTCAGGAGGTTCCAATGACAAGTCCATGGCTATCAACAATCAAAATAAAGGGAACAAAATAAAGCTATAAATAAAATTTCGGTATCCTCCGGAAATTGGGAGGACTCACCAACAAGCTGGAGGTGGGGAAATCTTCAACGGTGCGTCGGTTGATGATCTCTAGTACCTGTCTCTGCATCATGAACTGATGCATGCCAAATGACGTCAGTACATGGAATGTACGAGTATGTAAAATGGCCGAATGAAACAACATCAGAAAGAATCAAACCAATTCAGAATCTCAACTTAGAAAGAAGAGCAACTCAATCAAGTGTCCTAAGTCTAGACAAGAATATGGTTTAGACGGGACCATTCACATACAATTCAACTAAATCCGACTCAGAGTACTATCAAGACCTATATGGGAGTTTTTCTTATCCGACAACCATCACTTATGAGCCAGTGACAGTACAACAAACCAATGTTATTGTCGTGTCCGTTCATACTTTGCCAGGATATGAACGAATCAACCAATCATGGATCCAATCCAACCAAGTCCTATAATGTCAGGACAATTTTTTTTGGGGAAGCATCCAACTTTAACGGTTCTATCCCTTCCTACGTTTGGCGACGTAGTTATTGAATTTGAGTTATTACTTACTCTTACCCAATTCGGTGCTCGATACTCCTCCCAAGACTCAATGCTCATAAAACTCCATCCAATCAACTCAGTCAAATCATATCGACAAGTCTCATTTACAACCTTGTCAACTCATCAACTCTATCACAATCAAATCTCTCCTAATCAAACTATCCGATCAATCCCAATCATATCTTTCAAGAATAGATTAAATATACATTTATAATAACATACAAACCTATCCAATCGTGCCTCTATTCAATTAACAAATCTTTTGGGACTCATCACAACTCCAAGGTTTTAAATCAACAATGCAAGATAGGTAACATGTTTAAGAAAATTAACATTCCTTATCATAATCAACATAGTTAAGAAATTAACAATATATGTTCGATCTCTCATCTCAGTCAACTCATACCAACATGTAGCACATCACTTTATTGACTCCACAACATCAATATAATAAAAGTTAGATTACTAGATGAAAAGGACTTATTTGGACCTAACTCTATCAATAAACTTCATTCTTATGAACAATCAATCTCAAAGAAGATGTAGGGAACATGGGCGGACTCAACACATGCTTTGAGTAGCCTTACATACCTTGGTGAAGACTTTGAAGAAACCTTGATGTTAGGTCTTCAATGTAAGGCTTGAACCTTTTAAGTTCTTGAAGGCAATCCTTGTTAGAGAAAGATTTGAAGGAGAAGAGAGGGAATTTATAGGGATTTTTAGAGAGAGAGAGAGGAACTGAAAATGGTCCAAAAACGTCCAAGGCTAGTGTGTATATATAATTTGGAAAATGCCCAATTTGCCCTTTCTTCGAAAATCTGGAAAAAGGGGCTAAAACACTCCTAGCGTGATAGTGGCCCATCACGCCACTATGGCGCCAAGTCGAATATAGGCTTAAAACCTGCACACCTAATAGTGGCGCATCGCGCCAAGGACCAAACTACTAAGGCTGTTTTATGGCGCGATAGTGGCGTGTCGCGCCCTTACAGCGCCAAGCCTATATATTTTCTAGGTTCTGGAAAATAGGCTTAAAAACCCTACACATCTCGTAATGGCGCACCGCGCCAGGGACCAAACTACTGAGGCTTGTTCCTGACGCGATAGTGGCGCGTCGCGCCACTGCGGCGCCAAGCCTAGGTTTCCAGCGGTTACCACCCAGGCATGAAATTCCTACAGTACTAGTCTGTCTTAGGATAGTTATAATTTTTGACCCCAAACTCTAAAAATTACAATCTTGGCGGCGTTGGAAAGAACACTCGAAGACCTTTAATTTAATAGTTAATGGGCCATCCATATCGCCATATTCCAAGAGATATGGTCGTTAGAAGTTGACCCCTTATACGAACTCATTCTAAAACTTAGCCAAGACGAATTCTTTGGACTTAGCTAGGTATTAGGGATTCTTTATGACCCCATATCACCTCTAACGCTCCTCAATTACTTAGGAACTCATCCTAACTCCTGCATACACTTCACAATAGTCGAGTTCGATCCTACACGTATACGAAGAAGGGTCCGAATCTTAGTAAATAATTTTTTTTTTTTTGGGGGGGGGGTTACAATATCAATGGTATCTTTTAGGTATCGCAAAATATATTTGATACCGTTCCAATGCCTTCGCATTGAGGATGAACTATACCTTGCTAAAATTAACAAAAAATGTTATATCAGGCCTGGTTGCGTTAGCAAGGTACATGAGTGCACCAATAGCACTGAGATATAGTACTTCAGCACCAAGAAGTTCTCCATCCTCTTATGGAGGTCGAAATTGATCTTTTTCCACTTCAAGTGATCGAACAACCATTTGAGTACTTAATGGATGTGCTTTGTCCATGTAAAATTGTTTTAAGATTTTCTCAGTGTAGGCAGATTGGTGGACAAAGACCTCGTCTTCTAAATGTTCAATTTGCAGACCTAGACAAAGTTTTGTCTTTCCAATGTCTTTCATCTCAAATTCTTTCTTTAGATATTCAATCGGCTTTTGGACCTTTTCAGGGGTTCTAATTAGATTTATGTCATCAACATAAATGGCGAGTTTAACAAACTCTCATTCCATTTTCTTAATAAAAACACATAGACAAATAACATCATTTATATAATCTTCATTTATCAAGTACTCACTAAGACGATTATACCACATACACCCTAATTATTTCAGACCATATAATGATCTTTGCAGTTTCATTGAGTACATCTCCCGAGACTTAGTACATGCTTCAGGCAATTTTAATTCTTCTGGAATTTTCATGTAAATTTCATTATCAAGTGAACCATAAAAGTAAGCTGTAACTACATCTATTAGATGTATTTCAAGAGTTTTATGTATAGCTAAACTGATGAGATATAGAAAAGTTATTCCATCTATAATAGGTGAATATGTTTCTTCATAGTTGACCCCGGGTCTTTGAGAGAATCCTTGTGCAACCTTGTATCTAACAATTTCATTTTTCTCATTTCATTTTCACACAAAAACCCATTTATAGCCAACTGGTTTTACACTTTCAGGGGTTTGGACTACAGGTCCAAAAACCTCACGTTTAGTAAGTGAGTCTAATTCGGATTGAATTGTCTTTTGCCATTCTGGCCAATCATATCTACATCGACATTCTTCGACAGAATTAGGCCCAAGACTTTCACTATCTTGTATAAGGTTAATTGAAACATTATATGCAAAAATATTATCCACCGTAATTTTCGATCGATCTAAATTTATCTCATCACCAGTGAAACTTATTGAAAGTTCTTAATTCACTTGAGTCTCGGGTTCATTGATTTCTTCAGAAATATCAGGATTACTCAAATATTGACCTTCTTCGGGGGGTTCTTTTGTAATATCATTTCTTTTTATTTCTTACGCTTTTCTTTCTAGAATCTTTATCTTTTGAACCCAATGGTCTACCAAGCTTCAGGCGTGTTTGAGATTCAGAAACTATGATACTAGTAGATGTTCATTTTGGGACATCAATCCGGATATGCACATTCACTGCAGGGATATGTGACTTAGTTATCCATTTCAAATCAGTAAATGCATCTGGCATTTGATTTGCTATGTTGTATAAGTGAATGATCTTCTGGACCTCCTGCTCACATGTGCGGGTACGTGGATCAATATGAGATAGTGATGAAACCTTCCACGCAATTTCTCTTGCGGGGTCCTTTTTCTCTTCCCCTAATGGTGGAAAAATTATTTTATCAAACTGATAATCTACAAATCGAATAGTAAATAAGTCTCCTGTCAATGGTTCAAGGTACTAATTATGAAGGGTGAGTCAAATCCAACATATATGCCCAACCTTCATTGAGGGCCAATCTTTGTACGTTGTGGTGCAACAGGTACGTATACCGTACAACCAAAAATTCATAAATGGGCTATATTTAGATGTCCAGTTGAATTTTCAAGAATTCTTCGCAGCATTATTGATCCAGGATGACCTATTCGATCATGCCATAGCACAAATGTATTTAGATCAGTAAACTTCTAATTTACGATCAAATATGCTTCAATTGCACTAGTTTTTGCATAATATAGGCCAGACGACAAAGTTGGTAATTGTTTCAAAATATATTTCTAGCCTGAGACACTTTTGGTTATACCAAGGTATTTAATATTCATTTCATATAGTGTCTCAACATGATATCCATTTCTGCGGATATCTTTAAAACTTAATAAGTTTCTTGGGGATTTAGAAGAGAAGAATGCATCCTCTATAACAATCTTTGTCCCCATAGATAGAAATATAGTAGCTCTTTCGGAGCCTTCAATCATTTTTGAATTATCAAAAATTGTAGTAACATTTGCTTTTCTTCTAAGCAAGTTGGAAAAATATTTCTCGTCTTTAAAAATGACATGAGTTGTTCCACTATCAATTACACAAATATCCTTGTAATTGATCATTGATCTAAATAAAATTTGAGGCATATCCATATTTTTTCTTCAAAAAAATAAAGTACATATTATAATTAAAACATGATCCATTATACAAATTTTATTTATTTACATAAACTAGAAAAATTCAAACATATCATTTAGTACACACAAATAAAAAAAATTATTTAAATATTATTAGGATTATCAATATTCATATTTTCTTCTGAAAAATTAAAGAAATCAGCCACATCTAGATGCACAGGCTCAATATTATCTTCAGAGATAAAGTTTGTCTCTAGATTATTTTCTGCCCTCTTTAAGGATATCTGATATAGCTGAACCAGACGTTTTGATGACCGGCAGGTCCGTGACCAGTGTTCCATACCTCCATATGTATGACATATACTTTTTGAAATTTTCTTTTGTAAAGCTTCTAGCTTTTCACTCTTCTTTTTGTACTGCTGATCATTTCTCGGTGCCAGCCGAGCATCATGATTATAATTTCTTCTTCGACCATGACCACGACCACGATTAGGGCCATCACCTCTTTCTCGTTGGTTATAATTTGCCTAATTCACTTCAGGGAGTGGAAAAGAACCAACATGCCGACTATCATGATTTTTCATTAGCAGTTAGTTGTGGCGTTCAACAATTAGAAGGTGAGATAGTAATTCGGAATATCTTTTAAACTCCTTTTCGCGATATTGCTCCAGGAGCATATTCGCATGTGGAAATATGGAGTATGTTTTTTCAAGTTTATCTTGCTCAGTGATTTCTTCTCCACATAAATTTAATTGAGCTATAATCCTAAACAAGGAAGAATTATATTCAATTATATTTTTAAAATCTATTAATCTCAGAATTAGTCAATCATGACGTGCCTGTGGAAGGATGACCAACTTCATGCGGTCATATCTTTCTTTTAGATTCTTCCACAATTTAAGGGGATCCTTTAATGTAAAATACTCTAATTTTAATCTCTCGTCAAGATGGTGAGGGAGATATATCATGGCTTTGGCATGGTGTTGACTAGATGCCGTATTGTCATCTTTGATGGTGTCTGCTAGACCTATCGATTCTAGATGTATTTCGGCATCTAATGCCATGATGAGTAGCCTTTTCCAAATATGTCAAGAGCAACAAATTCAAGTTTAGAAATATTAGATATTTTAAGAAAATAAAATTCTTACCCCGTTTGTTACCTTCTTAAAAATATAGCTCAGTTGGTTAGCGGCTCGTGCTAATAACGTGTTATAAAATAAATTAACTCAGCAAATTAATAAGAAAGAAAGATAATAAGAGAAAGAGAAAAAGTTTTCAGAATTCTATCTTCTTGTTGTATAACTGCCGTGGCTATACTGTGAATAAAAAACTATACAAATTGGGAGAGGGCATAAAATTTAGTGAAGGAAAAAAAAAGAAAAAAAAACAAGAAAAAATAAAAAGGGAAAAGGGCGTGTGAATGGACATACACTTTCATAACAAAATCCTATTTTTGAGAATCTCTCTTAGCACCCACGTGTGAATGAATAGCCTTCTTTCCACATTTATACCTTCATCATTATTACAGGCCACATTAATTTTGTCTTTTAGTAGGATTATTATTTTTCTCTTTCTACTAATACCATAGTTTTACTTTTATATTTCACTTTGGCCTTTCTAAATTCTCCAAATCCAAATTCTTTATTAGAGAAAAGTCAATTGCCAATTCTTTTTTTCTTTCTCTAGTTCTAGTGTTGCATCAAGATTACTCAAGCAATAAAAATAATATCAATTTTTTTATTTGTCGAACCAGATTTGATTATTTTATATTTTATTATTTTGCATTTAAAACTTGTTACGTATTTTTTTTAAAGAAAATTCTTCATACAATATATTGTCTTCTTAATTATTTTTTAATTTAAATATATCAACTAGAGCATGAATTTATTTTTCGACTTAAAAGTGTTAGGAGAAATGTAGTACATACATACAGAAGATGATATTTTAAGTGATATATTCAATCATATAAAAAGCGTTTTCTTTTCCAAATATCTATATTGCTTATAGAACAATGTTAATAATTCTCACAACAATTAGCTCAATGGAAAGAAGTTTTCAAAATTGAAATCAATAAAATCTTATCTAAGATCAATAATGACTCAAAAGAGATTAAATGAATTAGCTATATTATCAAGCAAAAAAACTATTAAAAGAAATGAATACTAAACACATTATTAATAATTTTGCATCTCAAAAAGTTAAAATAATTAATTTCAAACAAAATTATAAATGATTTTTTTCTTTAATAAAAAACTTAAGGCCTCTCGTTGATGTTTCTCTTTAGGCCACATATATCACTGAGGGAAATTTAAGAAAACTAAGCGCTAATGTTAAAGATGTTTTCCGATGCAATTATTAATTTCATAATCTATTAGTCAAACAAGTTTGAGGAAAATCAATTTAATTACTCAAGTAAAAAGATTGTTCATTCTCTCTCTACAATCGTATCCTGATATTTTATTTACTAGCCAGCTGAAAATTAAACAACATAATTCAATTTTTTCGAAAAACAAAGTACCGCACAATTCTCTGTTCACAATAAATTTATTTAATTTTAGGTAAATAACAACAAATTAAGGTACCAAACGAATTAAAATCACAATTACAATTGAAAATAACAAATTGATTTTGAAATACACTTGATTTCATTAGCAACATTAGTTCACCTTCCTGCAATCGACACGAATTTGGCCTTGATTCCCCGTTAACGGCTTGATATTACCCATCTTAATCATAGACTCAGCAAAATCTTTCGAGAAAGTCCTCAGGTTTGTACTATAGGTTTTAACAAGCTCATCAGTCTCTCCTCCACTAAATAGTGCTTGATCAGAATGCAAAAGCCCTTTCTTAGACACCAAGTTACTGAAATATTTCGAGTCGAAAAGAGCAGGTGTAGGATCAAGGGGAGCAAGATTGGAATCACCTCCACTACGAGGACAATTTGCTTGACGTTGGCTTGCAAAGGTGGAGTCAATATTGTTAGTCTCATTGTAGGTGCGATTCCTGAAAGTGAAACACTGAGCAAACCCTAGTGTGTGTCCACCGGAGAGAGCAACGAGGTCTTCCTCATCCAAACCTTGCTTCTTGAAATTGTCGATAAGTGCTGGTAAATCCATGGATGGAGTTGGAATGTCATTGTTGGCAGTGGTTCTACTTGCTGTAGTGGAATCCCTTCTTCCTAGTTGCACTTCCCATGTTGGTCCATGTAACTGTGTGAATGTAACAAAAATATCAGTTTAATTATACATTAAATTAACTATAGCTTATGTTAGGGGAAAACAAGGAGTAATACGCACAGCAACTACAGAGTCACGAGCTGCAACAGCCAAGATGTCTGCACAAGATACAACTGGACGTCCACAAACTTTATCAACCTCCGATTTAATTTTATCGATCACTTCAAATCCTCTGACAGAATTGTTATTAGCACGAGAAGTCTTCTCACTATCGATAATAGATGTTTGATCAAGAAGAATCGAAGCATCACAACCCTACATTTTTATTATAAGAAATACAATAGTAATTAATAACTACATCTAAAGTAACCAAAGTACCAAACATTAAGTGCAAGAGAAAAAAGAATCTCACATTAACGAAACAATCATGAAAATGCAATCGTAGCAAAGAGGCACCCATTCGCCTCTCTTGCCTGACTGCATCCTCAACAACCCGTTTAATAGTTGGTAAAGCTTCGGGACAGATATCTTCGTAGAAATCATCTGACAAATCCGAAAAAGCCATGCGTGCTAGAGTAAACACGACTAACACATGAAGAAAGAGGAAGCTAGTTGAAGCCATTTTTTTTTTTGTATAATTACTATATAATATATAGTCTATGAAGTTCTACACTTGTTTGTTGTATTTCGATTTTGTGATGATGAGAGTAAAATGAGGCGGTATTTATAGGTAAAAAATAATGTTAACTACAGCAACACGACAATGATTCTAGGTTTGGCAACTCTCACAAGAATGAGTCACAATTTTGACAATTTCTAATTAAGAATAGTTTTTTAAATTTTCTGCTACGTTAAATCAATACATGCACGAAATGTTCAGACATAGTAATTGATAATCAATTATTACAAATTTGAGTGGGTCGTCGGTCTTATAATTAAAAGGCTATCAGTTTTGACCTGGCAAATAAATCGTACTAATTACGAAGTAATTACTATCAACTATAGTGTTTAAATAAATAAATAAATGTGAAATTGAACAAAAATGCACTCAGTTGATAGTTTAGTCTAAAATGGGTCTTACCGTTAATAGTTTGATCCAAAAATGCATCTATTGTTACTTTCTTTTTCAAATAAGCATATTATTTCTTTTATTTTTAAATACATTTTTTTCCTAATAATGATTTTTAAAAAAATTAGAGAAATGCTTATCCTACTTCAATTCCTAAAAAATTAAGAAAAATAAGATTTTCTATTTTATTGAAAATAAATTATCGTTGCCTAAATGAAAATTAATGATGGAATTACTATGATCCTATATATATGACCTATATTATTAGTTAAAAATATACATGAAGTTATTCTATTTTATTGTTAAAATGAGATTGAGAAGGAAAAACAAAGATTATTTCCTAATTATTTATTAGTTAAAGTGATTTTAAAAAAAAAATTAGAAACAAAAATAGGGATTCTTTAAAAGTAGTAATATTTTTATTAGGAATAGAATATGCTTAAAAAGAAAAAGCTATTATATTTATCAAGAAAAAGATATTTTTAATCCATTAAGGAATAATAAAGGTATTTTAGGATCAAATTATTGACGACATAAATATTTTTAAATCAAACTATTAGCGAGAATATTTTTATTCCATTTCATACAATTTATGAACTTTTCTGACCCTTTCCGTTAAATAATATTAGAAGCAAGTACCCACTCCAAAAGTTCAAATTTGGAGAAAAAGTCAAAATATTGAAAGACGAATAACAACTCAACGTAGACTATATCTAGCAAAAATCTCATGTCATCGTTAAAAAATAACAAAATGCAAATAATTAAGTCAGTAATGGTAAGCAATGGCTAACATTGATGATAAAGGTCTTTATTAGTTCATTAAAGAATAGAGTGGATTCTTGCCACTGGTCTAATTTATTGGCTCATTCATTAATCATTATTTATATGGTACGTTAATTCAATTAATATTAATCAATTAATGGCCCATGGCCGTAACGTGTCTCTCAGAAAAATCTTTTAAACAAGATATTGATGAAGAGAAGATATGTGATCAGTAGATCAACAACTATGTTTGAATAATACGTTTTATTTCTCTTTTAATTTGTTTATACTGATTTTGTAGAATGAAAGTGATGAAATTTGTACTAATTGAAGTTAGAATGTAGAAAAATTATCTCCGCAAAAAATGGATTTTTTTTAATCTTTTCATTAGTTCTCCCTTTATTTATTGTACTAAATATAGAGGTCCATTTTAATTTTACTTGTCCAGTAAAAAAATCCAAAAACAATTTCACTTAATTTCTATTTAATTTTTTTAACTATAAATATTTCTCAAAACAGTTTCTAAAATATAAAATTTATTATATTCAAAAGGTGATATCATAAAATTAATATTTTGACGTTATCAGTTTTTAAAGGATGCGTCATGCAAGTCAATATGTACATTTCAAAATGAACGGAAGGAGTAGTTGTTATCCAAATTTAAGAGAATACAATCTAAATTCCTTAGAGTTTGATCTTGAGATATGATTCAGGTGCTGCTCTATGATATTATAGTCCACCAGGCCTATAATATTATCAATTTGCATAGTGTTCAGTATTGAAGAGAATACAATAATGAATTAAAAGAAGAAAATTTTATGGTAGAAGGTATAGCAATTAAGGTGTCAATTCTCCAATTGTTAAATTGTCAAAGTTGAGGCCTGCAAGTAAATATATTAACCGGTTTATTATTTCATGATTGGAGTAGGAAAAGGAACCTATCTCATTAATCAAAAAATTTCTACAAAGAAAATTGCAGCAAGTTCCTACCCTAAGAAAGTTACTAGATCAACTTCTAGATGTAGCGGATCTTATTTATATTGGTTTTAACGCTTTTTCTTGATTCCATTTTTGACTTGGAAAATAGAGAATGTAGAAACTTAAGAAAGAGCAGTGAAATTTTAGAGGAGAAGAGAAATGTTTGAAGTTGTGTACGTATAGCATTTACAGAATATCAATACATATATACATATGTTACAAATCAAGTAAGGCCTAGTTCTAAGACACCAAGTCTGTAATTCATATTATGTGGGATCTAATTTATACTAAATAGAAAAGTGAATATATGATTACGTAATATTTCTTAATACTCCTCCTCAAGTTGGAGAGTGAACATCATGAATTCTAAACTTGTTGCTTAGTGTCACAATTCTATTCCGACTCTTCCTCAGAGAAAGACAATCAAACAATTCAAAATCATGGTCCTTGTGGATCGGATCATCCATATAATATACAAAAAGAAACTCCAGATATTTGAGATCTTAAAGTTGTCGGAGTACGATTAACCTCTGAATTTGAAATCACTGCTTATATATCCGGTATTGGCCATAATTCACATGCCCTTAGGCACGACCATACATAACATAGAAATCACACTTTGAAAGGATGGACAATTAGCTAAAACGAGTGTTGTAGCGAAACTGATTGCAAACTGATCCTTTCCCAAATATGTTTGTAAATAAATCTGCCAACTGAAAGCGTGTAGGTACATATGATGGATTAATCATTCCGGCTTGCAAATTTTCTCGACTTATGTGATAATTTATTTCAATCTGTTTTGTATGTTCATGGAAGACAAAATTTTCTGCAATTTGCAAAGAGGATTGATTATTGCATAATAATTGTGTAGGAGTTGATTGTGGTCTTTTAGATCTTGTAGAATATAGCATAATCATGTGAGCTCCAAGTATGTGTTAGTCATAGCCCGATATTCTGCTTCTGTTGACGATCTTGAAATATTCAATTGTTTCTTGGACTTCCACGAGACAAGATAATTTCCTTTAAATGTAATATCTTTTAACTGATCTCTTTGTGGCACTACAACCTCTCCAATCCGAATCACAAAAGGCCTTCAATGTCAGATCATTGGTGGAATGAAATAGTAAGCCTAGAGTTGGAGTACCCATAACATATTTAAGGAGCTGTACAACAACATCCAAATGAGGTTTTCAAGGCTCGTGCATGAATTTGCATAGTGTACGAATAAATTATACTATGTCATGTCTTGTAACCATAAGATAAATTAGTCTGCCAATTAGTTTTCTATACCTAGTTGGATCATTCAGTAATTCACCATGTGTAGGAATAGGTTTCAAATTTTGTTCCATTGAAAATATTTCTAAGCCCCCCCTCCTCCCCGGGAAAAAAAGTTTTGAGTCTTATGAGATGTCTAATTCATATCTTCTTTGAGACATGAAAATACTTTTATGTGATCTGAAAAACACAATATCTAAATGTCACGCTCCGAGAGAGTACCCTAGATGTAACCGACACTCAAAAGCGGAAGACTTAATTTAAGAGAAAAACAAATTTTAGTGGGTTAACTCAATCAACAATCTCAATCATTCAAATCAGGAACATAATTTGAAAGAAAACTAATCAAGAGTTGTAAACATCAAAACAAACCCATCATTATCTAGTCTATAAAGCCTCTATATCTACTATATAGATGGTGCCAATGATAGGTTCATGGCTACCTCAAAAGAACTACTCATAAGCAATGGAAAGAATGAATATGATTTCTCCAAAAACAAGGAGGTCTCACCACTATCAGGAAAGAAAAAGATCTTCAACGAAGTGCCTGTTGATGATCTCTAATACCTGTCCCTGCATCATAAAATGATGAAGGCCCAAATGGACGTCAATATATGAAATGTACGAGTATGTTATAAGGCAGAATGAAACAACAATACATCAAAGGTACTCAAGATAGTATGAAAGTCATCCAACTCAATATGATATGCAAGTATAAAATATAACAATGCTTTAAGAAGTGCTCAGTAATATTTATCTTGTTCAAAATATGTCATATACTTTCATGCAAAATCTGAGAGTCTCTCTTAACCGACAACAATCCCACCACCTATAAATATGTGATGTACAATGAAACGACGTCATTGCCACATCCTTCAAATACTTGCCAAGATAAATGACGAATCTACCAACATTGGATCCATAATCAATCATGTCATATCTTGTCATGACAATGAAAAGGGAAACATCTGACTTAACAGTTCAATCCTCTCCTACGCTGGCTACGTAGTATTGAGTTTTATATTCACTCAATTCGGTGCTCGATACTATTCTCAAAACTCAATATGATCATGCAACTAAAACATATCAATTCAATTAAAACTTTTGACTAGTCTCATTGGACTCTTATCAAAAATCAATCTCGTCTCAATCATTATGCTCTTTCAAATCAATCCAATCCACTCATTTAGATTAAATACTCAAATCTTTGAAATTTGTTTAAAACATGCAATCTCGACTCAAAATAATCTATAGTGAAAGAAGGATCAAAACAATTATAATCTTAAAGACTCTTTCAATTCAACTCGGGCTCGGCTCATGCTCAAATCATCAAGTTCTTTAAGAAAAAATGTATTTTCGAAATCAATCACAACTTATTAAAACTCTGTCTTAAAATCATCATTTATGCTCAAAATATTCATGTTCAAAATAGTAAAAACTTTCAAAAATTCCTCAAACTCAACACATGTGAAAACCCAAACTCATTTACATTCTATAATGTATATATATATAAGTCCAAATCACTCTCCTCATCAATGCATAAAAGTCATCATCTATAATAAAAAATATGTATGTAAAAATTATGATTATCAAATCAATTAGGATTCACAGAAAAGTAGCCATGATCGATAATTCCAATTGAGTGAGAGATAGAAAACAACAATAATCTCAATACATAATTATACAGAACTCAATAGAAGAAGAATTAACTCATCCAAAATTCAAGAAACTAGGTTAGACTCAACTCATTCTCAACAATCGATAGAATTAGATGTAGGGCGCGTGGATGAACTCAATCTAACGCTATAATTAGCCTTACATGCCTTATGCACTCCTAAATCTTGAGAAAGGTGAGAACTTTCGAGGAAGAGATGGCAATAATCCATTTCTTGAACCTTAGAGGAAGATTTTCTTGAAAACCTATAGATTCTATGGGTAAAAGATATTAATTGGTGCTAAGATGAAGAAATTATGGAATTCCATGGTCAAATCTTACCTTGGATGATGGATGAACCTTGGAGGAAGTTAATTTTGTAAGAACTACTCTTTATAGGGTAAATATTTAAACTAGGAAGATGAATTACGTCTTTGGATGAGGGGTTATTAAAAAGCCTCAGACGCACGAGTACGAAGAAAAATATGCGGAGAGGGAAGTAGCCATTGCCTCATTGCGCTAGAGCGCGAAAAATGCCTCGGGCCCGCGGCAAGACAGTGCCCAGTAAAATAAGCATAAGTTTATACTTCGAACTCCAATTGATGCAAACTTGGTGGCATTGGAAAAAAGACTCACAGACGTTTAATTTGATAGGTTGTAGGTAAGGAAGACCTTTTACCGAAACTCAATTGGTAAGGAAGTTTTCCACTCAGCTTTGTGCTATTTGATTCTTATGACCTTAATTCATCTCCAAATCTATTCTCACACTAAAGAATTAACCACCACACATGCACACAAGTATGAATCATTCTGTACAACCTCATACCCATATGAAGGATGGGTCAGTCTTAACTTAAAAAAAATTGGGGTGTTACAATATCTCCCCCTTGGGATTATTCGTCTTTGAATGATGACCAAGCTAGGAAATTGCACAAGGCACGAGCGCAAATTAAGAACTCAGATACTCAAACACTCAAACAATCAATCCATCATTACTTGAACTCAAGAATACTCATTGTATACTTAAACTCAGAATGAACATCAACTCTAAGATAGAAAAAAAAAGAATATTACCATCAATATCATCATTGGAAGGCACAATTGCCATGCAAGAACTCAAATACTCAAGGTCGTAAATGACTCACTCAATTACTCAAACTCAAGAGATAGGAATAAAGATATCACCTTCAACATCTATACTGAAGAAAAAATATGAGGAGGGCTATAATGTCTAATGTTTTTATCGAAATTTCTCATAACTTCGGGAAAGAGGCTTATGAGCCTGATATAAGAGTATGACCACTATGAATTAAGCGACATGACCGATAGCTTTTGAGATTAAACACTCTTTCTACATAAAACTCTTTCTCGGCTGCTGTCACAATCTAACCCACCGGGCCGTGCGGGCACCTACTCTAAAACCTAGATAGGAGAACCCTTACAGAAATAACAAGTGAAAGTTTAACAATTACCAATAATAATCCAAAAGAATTATGAAATCACTTTATATCAACTTAAAACTCTAATAGTTTATTACAAGAAACAATCTAACACCCCAAGAATACTAGTCTAAATAGGTACAAGAGATTTTAAAGATACAAAGTATAAATAAGGTAATGACATAGCTCCAACCATAAGGAAGGAAGAGTGGAAGCTGTTGGAGAATCATCTTCGTCTTAACCTAAGAAATATCACTGACCCTACAACCAGACTATGCCAAGTGGCATAGCAAGAGTAGTATCAGTACAAATAACACGTGCTGGTAGGCCTCATCAGTCAACCCGATACCCACCACATAATATAAAGAAATTAACAAGAAGAAAATATGCTCTTAAGAAAATATACTCGTCAAACCTTTGTGCACAAACTATTATCATTCTCATTAACCTCATTTAAGTAGTTCAAGCCTAACTTTTATTCCTTCTAGTTGGTCCGCTGCCAACTCTAATATAGTTCAAGGCCTGATCCTTCTATCACATAGAGGAGTTTTCAAACTATGGGCCACTACTAACTCTGTCTAACATGTCTACTATATTTAGTTTTTACACAAACACATAGACCTAGGATAATAAACATCTCACTTGGAAGAGGTAGTCATTTAAGGAACCTAAGCTCCTCTTTGGTCCATACTGGCCCGCCATGGCGGGACTTATCCTGCTTTGGTGGCCTCACTAGAGTGAGATTCCTTCTGCTAGAGCGGCCTTCCCGGAGACAGAAACTCCGAATAACCTCCCAATCCTCATTTTAACTCATGTGCCCATAGGACATCAATAATACCTGACTATTAATTCATTAATCTCACTTTATAACACATTGACTACTTTCTACTTGTTTACCGACAACCTCATAACTACTATGTGGAGGCATCTAGCACCCATAACATAATTCGAATAGGTATACACAGGAACACATTATCAATTTATAATTTCAGGACCAATATACAATTTCACAAGGTAAATCTCAATTACAACAGTCAACATAACTACACTAGAACCTTCTGTCCTTTCATATCAACTACTATAGAGGATGGGCGTATTCAATTATGTTTGGGTCAGTTTCTTTATCATCAAATATATAGTCAAGATCAATTCACAGATGATAGTCACATAATGGTTCTCTCATGGAACCCATACCATCTATATATGTATCGAAATGTGATACCCAATCTAATATATGTGTCGAAACGTGACACCCGATCCTATATATATGTCAAAATATGACACCGGATCTAATATATGTATTGGTATGTGACACTCGATCCAATCCACAATGAATATTTTACATACTTGCATAATTAAGCAACAAGTTCAATGCATGCAATTGTTCATAATTAGTCATTTCATTAATTTCATTCTATCTTTCTTTCATTAGCAATATCTCATCAAGTCTTCTTTATTCAAGGCATCACTTTTGGTAGAAAAAGTTCAAGATTATGGACTTCACGGTCTTAAGATTATAGACCTAGCACAACAACATATCATTCACCCAACCATAACAATTAAATTCATGGTAAACATTTGCAGTAATATATAGTTTCACAAGTTAAATCTCAATTACAATATTCAACATAACTACACTTGGACCTTCGGTCCTTTCACATCAATTACTACACAGGATGGGCGTGTTCAATTATGTTTGGGTTAGTTTCTCTCTCATCAACCATATGGTCAAGATCAATTCACAGGTGATATTCACACAATGTTCTCTCATGGAACCCATACCCAAGCCATATATGTGTTAGAATATGACATCTGATCTAATATATGTATCAAAACGTAATACCCGATCCTATATATGTGTCAAAATATGACACTTGATCCAATATATATATCAGTATATGACATCTGATTCAATATCACAATCACAACCATAATCACATGTCCACAATGAATATTTCACATACTTGTACAATCAAGTAACATGTTCATTACATGCAATTGTTCATAATTAGTTATTTTATTAGTTTCATTCTATCTTCCTTTCATTAACAATATCTCATCAAACCCTCTTTATTCAATGCATCACTTTTGGTAGAACAAGTTCAAAATTATGGATTTCACGGTCTTCGGATTATAAACCAAGCATAGCAACATATCATTCATCCAACCATAACAATTAAATGCATGGTAAATATCACAGTATTACTCAATCATTATTAAGAATCTTTCTATGATATAGTCTATACCATAACTTACAGCTACATGCCATCAAATTGGCTCACGACATGAGATCTATCAATGTTAAGTCATTCACATTTACCCTTTATTTCATGACTTCCATTATTCAAGTAATTCATAGGGAATAATCAGCATAAACACATATAATTATTGTATAAGCCTATCCTTATATGCATCAATAGCCCATAATCCCCAAGTCTCATGATTCCGTTATGGCCCAGCTATTATCTATACTTAATTTCACAAGAATGATTGGCCTTCTAATAGTTTTACCAAGATTAACATTCAAAGATTGGGTCTTTTTCACTAATCACAACATAATCATGACCCACATCATACATTCCTACTCTAAACAATAATTAACAGTCATTTAACCATCTAAACTCCATGTCCGAAGGCCTAGGCATCAAATCTCCTGTCAATGTATATTATATTAAGTAATGAGAATGAATTTATAACTACTCAATTGAGAAAACCCAGCTTACCTAGGCACCAAGCAATTGAAGAAGAATTATAGCACGATCCTTAACTTTTGGAAGGAGAATCTATGGAGACCGGGGGCCTGGAATCCATGGGTTGTAGCCTTCCTTGCGCTAGGAATCTCTTTTTCCATTCTCTTCAAGCCTAGAACAGCTTCTTGAGGGTTTCTAGGTTAACCTTAATCTATTTTGGCACTTAGGGGAAGAAGAAGATAATAAAAAGACATTTTTTTAGCTTCTGGCTCATCAGATCCCACTCTCATAGCCTAAATCCTGCTTTGGCAGGCCAACATAGAAAGTTCTTTGTAAAATAGACATAACATTCTACTCTGAACTCCGAATAACGTAAATGGTGGCATTAAAAAGAAGACTCAAAGAACATTAATTTGATAGTTCATAGACCACCTAATTCATTATAATCTGAGAGATATGGTCGTTTGAAGTTGACCTGAGTTTAAACTCAAGTCCAAAACTAAATGGGAAAGACACTTTCAACTTAACTTTGAGATAGGAGCATATTACGATCTCAATTCACAACTAATGGACTCGTATACCAAGGAATTGATCCTAATATTATGATGAAAGAGATTCGTATACATTTACCACAAATATTTTTAATTACGACGGGCTAGATTATTATAATAAATACTAATTTACCCTCGTTCATCCGCGAATGACAACACGGAGGAGAGGAAATAAACCGATCTAAAAGTTTTTCAAAACCAATAATGAGACACCAATACAACTTAGGGAGAAATCACATCCCAGAGTAACCTTTTATGTCAAACGCTATATGCAAAATTCTACTAACCCATAATTTATTCCGAAAGTTTCTATGGAATACTATGTCCCTCACATATCATGATACCACCGTAACACTACACCTCGAAATACCAAATATCTCTACCCCACATAATTCATAAAGTTCATGAAAATCTATTCTAAACTAATATCTTATGACCTCCCATATTAGGGGGAACTTTACTCGGGCACTTATACCCTAATCAATGCTATAATAAGCACATCACCCCCACTCAAAGAGTAGTAACCACAAAGTATCTTAGGAATCAAACACAAGAATCAATACATTACAAACAAGCATGCAAGGATGCTTATTCATAGTCACAATGAGACTATCAAGGCATGTCATAAGAGTCACATCAATGTCAATATCAAGCATTTTCATACAAGGGTCCTCTCATGGGACCTACAAGCCTTAGTATGTGTGGGAATGTGACACCCGATCCAAAGTTTATGTTGGAACGTGACACCCAATCCAAAGTTTGTGTCAGAATATGACATCTGATCCAAATATATGTCAGAATGTGACATCCGATCCAATTTAAGTATCGTAACATGACACTCGATCCCAACATACAAAACAACCATAATTATATTCAATATTCAATATTATTTCACCAAGAACAAGTTTATCACAAAACAAGCCAACAAGTGATTATTTCACATAAAACCTAGCATGTTTCCCTATTCGTATACACATATGCATACCATGAAGCAATTTAGCAAGTTCATGAAACACATACAGAAAACAAAACCATCACCTACCCTAGTCATCTATCTAACTTGACAACCACCAGTTCTCTATTACTATGTGCACTGGTTTGAAAATAAGAGTTAACTATTATTTGTTTAGGAGCAGAAGGGTGGGACAGGTCAAAACAAAGGAGAAAGGGCTTAGATTCTATCTCGCCTTGTCCCGCTCTTGCGAGACGGTTCCCACTCTGGTAGGCCTTCTTTAGCGGTGATTATGGCAAAAAATTCTCAGAAAGACTTTTTATGGGAGTATTCCCTATCCTAAATTCCTTTATTAAATCTCATGGTTATGACTTAGTCCAACTTGACTCCCCTAGTGGAATTTTGGTGAGGTCTATCCCAGAGTCGAACCGAGCACTACACACTTGAAAAGCTTTCCCCCATTATCTTGGCGCAACAACGTGCACACCATAGGGATTTGTTCATCACCCACCTTAACCCAAATATATCATAATAAATAGAAGCACATATTTGAAACAGCGAAAGCATTATGTTTTCATAAACTTAATCCAATAGTCAAAACCATTATGACAAATAGACAAATAATTTAGCAACAACTAAAGTATTGAGTCCCTATAAATTCAATCCAATAGTTAAAATAATCATGATCACAAGTAAAATATAACCTGAACTCTCAATCTTAAGTCTTGACATAATAAACACTTGATGCCGCATTAAGGCCTTTAACATAGTTCCAAGACCATATCAAACACTACATAGACCAAAATTTAGCGTCACATTATTTAAAAATAGTTATGAAACATGCTAAGGAGATTTTTCATAACAACAATTTCTGCTAATATGCAACAATAGCCCTTTTCTCATATGGTTCCCAACCAATTGTGATTGTCCTAAAATCAGAGTTTCTCTACAATCATAAATCATTCTTTTTCCTTATCATCTTTACCAATGGTAAGTACACGCACAATTAAGAGTTGTATTTCCTCATATAAGTATATCATTTAAACGTCAAAAATTCATTTATTAATCACATTACAGTTTATCACTTGACCATTGCACATAACCAAGTTATAACTCTTTTTCTGATAACAAGTTAATAGAAACCTAAGCAACCATGTCCCACATAATTTCAACTATTCAGGCAAGTACACTTCACATATTGCAGGTACTTTAGGCAATATTATACGCATAATCACATCATATCAGGGAAGTACACTTCAAACCTTGGCAGTTATTCAGGCAACACTCTGCACATAATCACAATTCAAGGCCACATCATACAACCAAGTCAATTTATTTAATTAGTTCGCTTCATGGATGACATTTAATTGATCATCTATTCACTTACACAACCTGTAAGGTGAGATACCAATTAGAACCTTCTCGTTTCTAATTCTCTTATTTGTGTCCCTTCAGTCGCGACAACAGCATAAAATTTACTTCATTGAGATACCAATTGGAATCCGGAGATACCAATTCGATTCAACCCATACCACAAGTGACAAACTGCATGAAAGGAAAAAAAATGGAACAACTTCCTAGAATGCTTCATAGCTTCCTGAAGATTAGATGTGGATGTCAACACACCAATCCGCAAGAGTCTATTCCACACTTGCTCTTATACTGGGAGACTGGTAACCTGGGCTCTGATACCAATTTATCACGACCCAACCCATTGGGTTGTGCGAGCACCTACTCTAAAATCTAAATAGGAGAATCCTTACAGAAATAACAAGTAGAAGAATTACTAATAAAAAAGATATGAAATAAGTCGATAAAATCTAGACTTTATGGCTAAAAAGTAAAAAAGCATTTTTGATTGATCGAGATAGAGCGATTCCCTCATAGGACAAAATAGTTATGAAATCACTTTATATAAACCTAAAAATCTGATGGTTTATTACAAAGAACAACCTAACACCCCAAGGATACTAGTCTAAATAGTTACAAGAGTTTCTAAAGATACAAAGTATAAATAAGATAATGACACAGCTCCCATCATAAGAAAGGAAGAGTAAAAGATGTTAGAGAATCATCTTCGTCTTAACCTAAGAAACATCACTGACCCTGCAACCAGACTATGCCAAGTGGCATAGCAAGAGTAGTATCAGTACAAATAACACGTGCTGGTAGGCCTTATCAGTCAACCCGATACCCACCACATAATATAAAGAAATTAACAAGAAGAAAATATGCTCTTAAGAAAATATACTAGTCAAACCTTTGTGCACAAACTATTATCATTCTCATTAACCTCATTTAAGCAGTTCAAGCCTAACTTTTATTCCTTCTAGTTGGTTTGCTGCCAACTCTAATATAGATAAAGGCCTATCCATTCTATCACATAGAGGAGTTTCCAAACTACGGGCCACTACTAACTCTGTCTAACCTGTCTACTATATTTAGTTTTTACACCAACACATGGACCTAGAATAATAAACATCTCACTTGGAAGAGGTAAACATTTAAGGACCTAAGCTCCTCTTTGGTCCGTACTGGCCCGCCATGGTGGGACTTATCTTGCTTTGGTGGCCTCGCCACAGCAGGATTCCTCCTGCAACGGCGGCCTTTCTAGAGATAGAAACTCTGAATAACCTCCTAATCTTTATTTTAACTCATGTGCCCATAGGACATCAAAAATACCTGACTATTAAGTCGTCAATCTTACTTCACAATACATTGACTACTTTTCACTTGTTTACCGTCAACCTTATAACTACTATATAGAGGCATCTAGTGCCCAAAACATAATCCGAATAGGCATACACAGAAACACATTATCAATTTACCATTTCTGCAGTAATATATAGTTTCATAAGTTAAATCTCAATTACAACATTCAACATAACTACACTTGGATCTTCCGTCCTTTTATATCAATTACTACACATGATGGGCGTGTTTAGCTATGTTTGGGTTAGTTTCTCTCTCATCAACCATATAGTCAAGATCAATTTACATGTGATATTCATACAATGGTTCTCTCATAGAACCCATACCCAAGCTATATATGTATCGGAATGTGATACTCGATCCTATATATATGTCAAAATATGATACCCGATCTTATATATGTGTCAAAATATGATACTTGATCTAATATATGTGTCAGTATGTGACACCCAATTTAATATCACAATCACAACCATAATCACATGTCCACAATGAATATTTCACATACTTGTACAATCAAGTAAAAGGTTCATTACATGTAATTATTTATAATTAGTCTTTTCATTAGTTTCATTCTATCTTTCTTTCATTAACAATATCTCATCAAACCTTTTTTATTTAATGCATCACTTTTGGTAGAACAAGTTCAAGATTATGGATTTCACGGTATTCGGATTATAAACCAAGCATAGCAACATATCATTCATCCAACCATAACAATTAAATGCATGGTAAATATCACAGTATTACTCAATCATTATTAAGAATCTTTCTATGATATAGTCTATACCATAACTTACAGCTACATGCCATCAAATTGGCTCACGACATGAGATCTATCAATGTTAAGTCATTCACATTTACCCTTTATTTCATGACTTCCATTATTCAAGTAATTCATAGGGAATAATCAGCATAAACACATATAATTATTGTATAAGCCTATCCTTATATGCATCAATAGCCCATAATCCCCAAGTCTCAGGATTCTGTTATGGCCCAGCTATTGTCTATACTTAATTTCACAAGAATCATTGTCCTTCTAATAGTTTTACCAAGATTAACATTCAAAGATTGAGTCTTTTTCACTAATCACAACATAATCATGACCCACAGCATACATCCCCACTCTAAACAATAATTAACAATCATTTAACCATCCAGACTGTTAAACCCCATACTTTTGTACCTTGGAAGGTTCTCAAGCTTCTTAAGCTTCTTAAGTTTCTTGAACCTCTTAAGCTTCTTAAGTTTTATTTAAGCTTCTTAAATTTCTTAAAAGGATCGTAATCTTTTTATAAGTTGTCATGTGAGCCGGTTAATCTATGACGCTATCAAATAACTCTAAGGAAGGGAAAATGTGATACCCTATAGAAGGAAAGATTGGAAATATGGTTATGAGAATCTAGAAGGAATTGGAGGCCAAGTAATGAGTCGTAGGACTCGATTTACTTACATAAGCTACCAATTTAAAAATCTTACGTACTTAAACTACTTGAGTTCATACCAAGCTTATGTGGAAAGGATTACATAGGTTCCTAAAGTAAGATGAGATTACGAACCCATGAAGAGGAAAAGAAAGCAACACATGGCAGCCCTTGAGAAAGTGCCACGTGGCAGCATGAGGAAATGCAATATGGCAGCAGCTGCAGAAAGGGTGGTGGAAACCCCCCCATATGCCACGTGGAAGCCTGTGATTAGAGGAAAGGGGTGTGTTGGCCCAATGAGGGATTGACACGTGTCACCACTTAGGGCTTGACATGTGTCACCACTTAGGGGAAGACATGTGTCCCCCTTAAAGTTGCCTATATATATATATATATATATATATATATATATATATATATATATATATATGTTAATGAATTTTAGTCATCATTATCCCTTAAGTTATTACTTCATCCAAATATTCTAGAAAAGAGAAGAAGAGGAGAGAAACCCTTAAGCTAGAGAGAGTTTCGGATTTGAGAAAAAAAAAGGGTAAGCTTCCGATTTCCTTCTGTGAATTAATTATCTAAGATGTACCACGATGTTATGAAGGTGTTAGTAATGAAAATTTATGGTTTTGAGCATCCCAAAACGTTACTAAACAGCCAAGAAATTTTAGGGGCGCTAAAGGAACTTCCGAGGCAAGTTTCGATGAGATTGACGAGTTTCGGGCAAGGTAAGAGTTTATCTTTTGAACTGGAGTTTATGATGACGTGATGAAGTATATTACATGTATTAAATGATGCTGAAATTGAAAAAATTTCACAAGGATGCTTGATGTTAAAAACAAGCTAAATTAAAGTCGTAGTAGCTAAATCAAAGTCGCGTAGTGTGTTGTCGTTGTGGTGCTGCGGGTGCAGCTGGTGGGATTGCGTGTTGTAGGGATTTAAAGTATTTTAAAAAGGTTATGGGTGCTTCTGGTGTAGCCACACGACCCTCCATTTGGTATGGTTAAAGATTTTTGCGAAATAAAGATTAAAAACTCTATTTTGGTATCGTATTCTAGAGCTAGTTGTTTGGAGCTTATATTTTGCAATGTTGAAGTGATTTACTTGTAAATATGCTGCTGGTTGTTGTTGTTGGTATGGTTGTTGATATTTTGTCCGAGTTGAAATCTCTAGGACGTTGAAGTTACAAAGGAAATGCTGCCCAATTTTTGGTAGCTTCAGAACTAATAATAAACTAGTCGAGGGTAATGGATAGGAAATGACTCCTATTAGTACTTGGTTGTAGAGTGGGATATTGGAAAGTGAAAAGCTATTAACCTTAGTATTACTTTCATGTCAAATAGGTTAAGGAGGTATCAAGACAAGATGGATTTCAATTAATCCCTAAAAAGGTATGTGAAGCCCTTCTTTCTCTTGGCATGTTTTTGGTACAAGTTGGTAAAGCTACCCTTCTCCCCTCTTGACATGTCTTTGACATAAGAACGATGTTATAATGCTATGATTACTCACCGAGTCCTATCATGGGTCGGGTACATTATGTGATGATATGGTAAAGCAATGAGAAGGTTATGATACCGAGCTCACTAGAGGGCTGAGAATGTAATCGTGCGCAGTTCACTGGATTATCCACCGAGTCCCTCACTAAAGGGCCGGATACGCTATTTGAGGAAATGATAATGCAATGACTTGAACAACTCACTGAGTCCCTTACTAGAGGGCTGGGAACGTATGCATATATATATATATATGATAATATGATGTGATGTGATAAGGTAATGATGGCGCCGAGCCCTATGATGGTCCTACAGATATATGTTTCACCGAGTCCTTGAAGGGGCCGGCTATATTGTATAATATGAGCATGCATCTTTTATGATTCACAAGGTACAGTTACAGTGTTTTCTTAAGTAACGAATTTATCCCCCTGGCTCTTTTTATTTCAGATATGTTTCCAGTTATGCTTTACATACTCAATACATATGTCGTACTGACCTCCCTTTCTTTGGGGGGGGGGGGGGGGGCTGCGTTCATGCCTGCAGGTACAGATGCACATTTTAGTGACCCACCAGCTTAGGACTCCTACCAACAAGTTCGGGAAAAGCTCCATTATATCAGAGCCTAATTGTGGTATTGGTCTCTTGATTTGTACACTAGTTTTGTTTATTCAGGGGTACGGCGGGGGCCCTGTCCCGCCTTATGTTATCATTGTACTCTTAGAGGTTTGTAGATATATATGTGGGTTGTATACGCACGTATGCACAGTTGTACAAATAGGGGCAGGTTTGCTTATAACTAGTAAGGGTACACGAGTGTCTATTTCGGGTACCCGTCACAGCCTATGGGGTTGGGTCATGACATAGACTCCGTACCCGAAGACCTAGGCATGAAATCTCACATCAATCTATATTATATTAAGCAATGAGAATGAATTTATAACTACTCAATTTAGAAAATCTAACCTACCTAGGCGCCAGGCAATTGAAGAAGGATTATAGCACGATCTTTGACTTTTGGAAGGAGAACTTATGGAGACGAGCCTGAAATCCATGGTTTGTAGCCTTCTTACACTAGAAATCTCTTCTTCCCTTCTCTTCAAGCCTAGAACAGCTTCTTGATGGTTTCTAGGGTCACTCACATCTATTTTTGAACTTAGGAAAGAATAAGATAATAAAAGACCCCATTTTAGCTTCTAGCCCATCGGATCCCACTCTGGCGGTCTAAATCCCACTCTAGCGGGCCAGCACAGATAGTCCTCAATAAAATGGACATAACTTTTTATTCCAAACTCTAAATGACATTAACTTGGTGGCGTTGGAAATAAGAAGCAGAGACCTTTAATTCGATAGGTTTTGAACTACCTAATTCATAATAGGATGAGAGATATGGTCATTTCCAGTTGACCATAGTTTAAACTCAAGTCCTCAACTAAATCGAAAAGACACTTTCAACTTAACTTTGAGATAAAAGCATATTACGACCTCACTTCACAACTAATGCACTCGCATACCAAGGAATTGATCCTAGTATTATGTTGAAAGAGATTCTTATACCTTTACCATAAATATTTTAAGTAACGACGTGCTAGATCGTTAAAGCTGCAATTCATAACTCCCAGAAGGATACATATGACTACTTTCACCTAGGCCTAAGAGTCCAAGTCTAACTACATGCTCTTATTATATTCAATTTGAATGCTAAGTGACCAGGTACTACACATAATGTAATTATGCTAATCTACACTATAAGCTTCATACCTCTTTAGAGAATTTTATCTCAAGAGTACTACTCGTTTCCATTACATTCAACTAATCTCGAGTCCAAATCAAGAAGCACCTAATGCATCGTGCATTCATCTATATGCCATCAATATCACATTCAAGTCTAGTTCTATAACCATCTAAATATCCTTACTTGAAACCCTCAACAAGAAATCATTAATAGCATACTACAATCGCTCATATAATGACCACCACACATGCAAGTCTATCATCCTAACCACTTTATGGATTCTTTGAAGTCAATATCTCTTAAGAATTCTAATGCCAATCTTAGTATCTCTACACCAATAATTGCATTAATTTCTACAAAGAGGTACACCAAAATACTCTTACCTATCTATTTCATATGACAAGATCCCATTCTTCTCCTCTTCCACACCTCTATCCTTAACTAGACAAGTACAACACAACTATCACAATCAGGAAATAATCATTCTCCTCTATCTACTCTCATTCAACTCAGTTTACTATCATCAACATTGCTATTAGGATCGAAAGGAACTCATATCTCCCCCTTTGGCAACAACCAATACTACAATCTTTCCACTATATGATAGGTACGATCAACATCTAAAACTTGACATTCCAAATTCTACCATCAATGGTGGCATAAAAAGCCTAAGGTCGGTCCATGCCTAGAACGACATTAGAATCAATCACATTCAACTCAAATCAGATCAATCATAGCAGACAGGAATGGTACAATCACTATCGACTCACTCAATCAGGATAAACTCATCAATGGGGGATACAAAAAAGGTGGCACCTAGATCAAACAAATCATAATTATCATAGGAAAGGACTCAAAACATACTAGTGGCATTATTTGCTGGGTTCTCCTGATCTTGGCGATTACCCATAACATACAAATAATTTGTACCCTCGCCCGTACCAGAAGTAGTACCCCTCTAATTTACTCGAACTGGTGGTGCTGGAGCAGAAGATTGGGCTTTGCTGGCCCACTTCAGACAATATCTCTGAAAGTGACCCTCTTGACCACACTGAAAGCATCTATTGTTGCCCTTTCAACACTTTCCCAAATAAAGTTTTCTAAAAGTACCACATGGCGGTTTTTCTTTAGAATCGCGGGCTACACTTCTTTTGATCTAAGGATTTCGGACTTTAAACTTCTGAATACCACGTGGCCTCAGATTATACCTGCTATTAGATATAGGTGTCCATACTGATGGCGGCGCATAACTCTAAGAACTCTTCAGAAAGAAGGACTTGTTTTCATTCCCTTGCTTTTGTTGACTATGCTTGTGTCCTACTGAGTCAGCCTTTTTTCCCCAGGGTTCCTCCCTGTCCTCCTCCTTGTCCTCTCCTTCCCATCAAGTATGTATGTTAAGTTGATAAAAGGCTCAAGCTCCTCTACCCGAACCCTGGTCCCTATTAGAGATGTGAGGGCATTTTCTGGCAAGGAAATCCCAGTTTTGATTGTGTCTCTCTAGCTCACTATGAGTTTTGAAGGCATGGATTAACAACAACGCGTGAACACAAGAGTTAAAAGGGATTATACAGAGTTAAACTCTAAGGTACGAAATAGAATACCAAAAGAAGGTCAACACTTCCTAATGTCATATAGCCTCCCCATTATGGATGTGACACGCTTCACACCAATAATAAGGACTATACTAGACACGACTTAATAGACTTCCTAGGACACTTTAACTCTGTGCTCTGATACTAAGTTTTTCATACCTCGAGAGGTTACCCTAGACGAAACCGGTACTCAACAACCATTGCTGGCTCTCAAGCGAATCACTTAGACTGATCACACATTTATTTATTCAGCGGAAGACTTAATTTAAGAGAAAAAAATATTAATGGGCTAACTCAATCAACAATCTTAATCATTTAAATCAGAAACATAATTTGAAAGAAAACTAATCAAGAGTTATAGACATTAAAAAAATCCATCACTATCTAGTCTATGAAGTATCTATCTCTACTATCTAGATGGTGCCAATAAAAGGTTCATGGCTACCTCAAAAGAACTACTCATAAGTAATGGAAAGAATGAATATGATCCTTCCTAAAGAAAGGAGGTCTCACCACTATCAGGAAAGAAGTAGATCTTCAACGAAGTGTCTGTTGATGATCTCTAATACCTGTCCCTATTTCATAAAATGATGTAGGCCCAAATGGACGTCAGTACATGAAATGTACGAGTATGTAATATGGTAGAATGAAACAACAATACATCAAAGGTACTCAAGATAGAATGAAACTCACCCAACTTAATATGATATCTAAGTATAAAATATAACAATGCTTCAAGAAGGGCTTAGTAATATGCATCTTGCTCAAAACATGTCATATACTTTCATGTACAATCTGGGAGTCTCTCTTAACCGACAATCCCACCACATATAAATATGTGATGTATAATGAAACGACGTCGTTTCCATGTCTATCAAATACTTGCCAAGGTAAAAGACGAATTTACCAATCTTGAATCCACAGTCAATCAAGTCCTATCTTGTTTGGATAATAAAAAGGGAAACATCCGACTTAACGGTTCAATCCTCTCTTACGCTGGCTACGTAGTTATTGAGTTTTGATTTCACTCAATTCAGTGCTCGATACTATTCTCAAAACTTAATATGCTCATGCAACTAAAACCAATCAGCTCAATCAAAACTTTCGACTAGTCTCATTGGACTCTCATCAAAACTCAATCTCGTCTCAATCATTATGCTCTTTTAAATCAATTCAACCAAATTCACCCATTTAGATTAAATAATCAACTCTTTTAAATCTCTTTAAAATATGCAATCTTGACTCAAAATAATGTATAGTGAAAGTAGGATCAAAATAATTATAATCCTAAAGACTCTTTCAATTCAACTCGGGCTAGGCTCATGCTCAAATCATCAAGTTCTTTAAGAAAAAATATATTTTTGAAATCAATCACAATTTATTAAAAATCTGTCTCAAAACCATTATTTATGCTCATAATATTAATGTTCAAAATAATGAAAACTTTTAAAGACTCCTCATACTCAACTCATCTGAAAACTCAAACTCATTTAAGGTCTATAAAATATATATATCTATAATAGTAGTCCAAATCACTCTCTTAATCAATGCATAAAATTCATCATCTATACTCAAAAACATATATGTAAATATTATAATTGTCAAATCAATTAGAATTCATGGGAAAGTAGTCATGAACGACAATTCCAATTGAGTGAGAGATATAAAACAACAATAATCTCAATACATAATTATACGGAACTCAATAGAAGAAGAATTAACTCATTCGAAATTTAAGAAACTAGGTTAGACTCAACTGATTCTCAACAATTGATAGAAGTAGATGTAGGACGAATGGATGAACTTAATCCAACTCTATAATTAGACTTACAAACCTTATACGCTCCTAACTCTTGAGAAATGTGAGATCTTTTTAGAAAGAGATGGCAAGAACGTTTCTTGAACCTTTGAGGTATATTTTCTTGAAAACCTAGGAATTCCATGGGTAAAAGATTTTAATTGGTTCTAATATGAAGAAATTATGGGATTTCATGGTTAAATCTTACCTTGGATGATGGATGAACCTTGGAGGAAGTTAATATTTTGAGAACTTTTCTTTCTAGGATAAATATTTGAACTAGGAAGATGAATTACGTCTTTGGGGGAGGGGGGTTATTAAAAAGCCTCAGGTGCGTGGCGCGCGAAAAATGTTTCAGATGCACGGCCAATGCGTGGAGAGGGCAGTAGTCACTACCTCGTTGCGCTAGCGCGCGGAAAATGCCTAGGGTGCGCGGCAAGACAGTGCCCAGTAAAATGGGAATAACGTTTTATTCCAAACTCCAATTGATGCAATATTGGTGGCATTGGAAAGAAGACTCATAGATATTTAATTTGATAGGCCATAGGCTACCTAAATCCTCATATATTAAGAGATATGGTCATTTGAAGTTGACACAAGTAAGATCTTTTTCCAAAACTCAATCGATAAGGATGCTTTCAACTCGACTTTGTGCTAGAAGATACTTATGACCTTAATTCATCTCCAAATCTATTCTCATACTAAATAATTAACCTCCACACATACACACAATTATGAATCATCCGGTATCACCCCATACCTATATGAAGGATGGCTCGGTCTTACCTTAAAAAAATTTGGGGTGTTACTCCAAAATATATTTCAAATCTCCAAAATCTTTGATACAGAAACGTTTGAGAACGAACCTTTTGAGCTACTTAATTTCTTCAAGATGATTTCCTGTGAGAAGTATATCATCAACATAAATTAAAATTGCAGTAAATAAAGTACCTTGGGATTTCGTGAAAAGAGAATAGTCAACTTTTGATTGTTAATAGACAGCCTTTTGAATGATTTCTGAAAAGGTGAGAAATCAATTTCTTGATGCTTGTTTGAGACCATAAAGGGATTTGTGTAGACGACATACAGTGCTCTCCCTTTGTCTGTGAATTCCAGGTGGATATTCCATATATACTTCTTCTTTCAAGTATGCATTTTGGACGTCTAGCTAGAGGAGAAGAGAAATGACTGAAGTTGTATATTACATTTTCAGAATACCAATACATATATACATATTTTATAAATCAATTAAAGCCTAGTTTTAAGACACCAAATCTATAATTCATATTATGCGGGATCTAAGTTACACTAAATAGGAAAGTGAATATATGATAATATAATTCTTTATAGACTGAAGCCTCTGTTTAGTTCCTGCTTCGATTGATTTACAAATCAAATAAGACTTATAAACTACTATAAAAGCAAGTGCACTTGTCGGATTGACTAAACCAATGCTTCTTCCTCCCTTGATGTTCACATGTAAATTAAAAATGATTTAATTTGTATCTAATATATATTGATTGTAAAATTCGTTACACTATTATAGGTCACTCTTAGAGTTGTTAAGGTCTTAAGGATAGCTATTCCTTTTTTAACTAAATTCGCCAATAGTCACTCTGGGCTATTATACTTGTACTACTCAGCTGTTATAGTCTATTAGAGTGTTTGAGTGGCTAGGAATTTTGTTTGGACCCCTATCTTGTAAATTGAAATCCAAAAGGTGAATATATTTAAGAGGGGACATAAAATTTAACATCCTCAACAATATTGATAGATAGGAATATGCTCATATCTTTACAATTTTGGACTCTATTGCTAAAGTGGTGTTCTGCGTGTTGAGAGAAGAGTATCTCCTCTCCTTAGCAATTAGGATAAAAAAACAGTAGATGCAAAGCATAAGGGAACTTATTAAAAACGAAAAGGAACTCATTCATTCAGAAAAAATATCTTGATTCACTCAATGAAAACAACATCCAATTTCATGGAAAATTAATTACGACACAATGAACTTAACAAACGTTATAAATGAATAAAAATCACAACTACAGTTGAAAAAATAACCAAATTCTTGAAACACTTAGATTTTTTCAGCATCATTAGCACTTCTTAGTTCACCTTCCTGCAGTTGACACGAATCTGGCCTCGCTTCCCAGTCAATGGCTTGATGTCTCCCATCTTAATCATAGACTTGGCAAAATCTTTCGAAAATGTCCTTAGATTTTTACTATATTTCTTAACAAGATCATCGGTCTTTCCTCCACTAAATAGTACTTGATCAGAATGTAATAGCCCTTTCTTAGACACCAAATTACTGAAATATTTCGAGTCGAAAAGAGCAGGTGTAGGATCAAGAGAAGCAAGAGTGGAATCACCTCCACTACGTGGACAATTTGCTTGGCGTTGTCTTGCAAAGGTGGAGTCAATGTTCTTAGTCTCATTGTAGATGCGATTCCTAAATGTGAAACATTGAGCAAACCCTAGTGTGTGCCCACCGGAGAGAGCCACGAGGTCTTCCTTATCTAAACCTTGCTTCTTGAAGTTTTTGATAAGTGCAGGTAAGTCCATAAATGGAGTTGGAATATTATTGTTGGCTGCGGTTCGGCTTGCTGTGGTGGAGTCTCTTCTTCCGAGTTTCACTTCCCAACTTGGTCCATGTAGCTGTTCATGTAAAAATGTTCACTATGGTTAGGAAAAAAATTGACCAGATAGAAGTATATATAGTTTTAGCTTATGTTAATACAATAAAGGAGTAATAATACGCACAGCAACTACGGAGTCGCGAGCTGCAACAGCCAAGATGTCCACACAAGACACAACTGGACGTCCACAAACTTTATCAACCTTCGATTTGATTTTATCGATCACCTCAAATCCTCTAGCAGAATTGTTATTAGCACGAGAAGTCTTTTCACTGTCAATAGTTGACGTTTGATCAAGAAGAATCGAAGCATCACAACCCTATATTTATTACAAGGAATACAATAATTAGTAACGACATCACAAACAACGAAAGTACCAAACATTAAGTGGGAGAAAAAGAAACTCACGTTAACGAAACAATCATGAAAATGTAAACGTAGCAAAGAGGCGCCCATTCGCCTTTCTTTTCGGACTGCCTCCTCAACAACCCGTTTAATGGTTGGTAAAGCTTTGGGACAAATATGGTCGTAGAAATCATCGGATAAGTCCGAAAATGCCATGCCTGCTAGACAAAACATGACTAATAACACATGAATAAAGAGAAAGCTACGAGAAGCCATTATTTTTTATCAAGTTCTACACTACTATATGTTGTTTCTGATTTTGTTATGATGATGAGAGTAATATGTGGCTCTATTTATAGGTCAAAAAAATGTCTACTATGGTTCTCTCACAAGAATGAGCCAACTTTGACAATTTCTAACTAAGAGGACAATTCACTCACGAAATGTTTAGACTTAATAATTATTTGTAAGGCAAATTTGTCAATTATTTTTAATGCAAATTTGTCAATTATTTTTAATGCAAATTTGAGTGGGACTGAGTGTCTCATTTTATGATAAATTAAAATACAACCTACTACTTAGGAAATGACTAGATTAAAACCATATCAATTTTGACTTGATAATTATATCGGACGTTGTAGTTTCCTCTGTGTAGCGGAAGCATTTTGTTGACATAATTTTATCTGCTGGATTTTGTGTGTTTGTGGTTGGTGGTGGTGGGGTGAGGGGGTGGGGTGGGGTAGGGGGGAGCGCTGAGGAATTAATATTACAAAACCATTTGAATTTTTTAAAAAAAATTTCACCTTCCAAAAGATATTCTCGATTATATAGGAAGAACATCTATTAATCTAGATTGCATTGAAAAGGCCAATAAAAGGGGAAAAAACATTTCTACCGAGAAGTTTCCTGTTTAAAAATGCTCGAATCGAAGCCAGTAACTAAAGATAACACTGAATTGAAGACAAAATTGTCTGTTCGATTGGTCAAATATTTTAAAAAATATTTTTCTATAGAAAAACAAGCCTTTAAAAAGCGAGGAAAATAAATTCCCTAATAAAAGTAGGGAAAATAAACTCTACTAGTGACACATTTCATATTGGTTATGTCCTCCCCACCCTCCAACGCACCTCATCCACCCTTTCCTTATCATCCCCACCTCTCATAGTATTTTTCTAAATTATATACAAATACTTTTAGGATAATAATGTTTGCATACAAACTGAACACACAAAAAAAGAGTAGAAAATCCACTTATATTCTAAAATATTTTTTAAGAAAATATTTTCCTTCCTACCGAACACACCCTAAATATTACTTTCTACGAGGATACGGCAAAAATATTATATTTACGTCACGAGAATGGTTATTTAGACTGATATTATATGAGAAAATTGTTAAAAACATAATGAAGCAAATATAAATATGCTTTATTTAATAACATAAATTTATAGATGAGATGATCATCCTTTCGACATGGTATCAACACCTCTCATGGTCACACAATTGGACAAGAGTTATTAAAGAGTTTTGCACATTATTAGCATTATATTACATGCAAATACCAACTCCAAATTTGAAAAGGAAAAGGTCAACTTTAAGAAAATAAAAGATAGCAAGAAATAGAGTGGACTGCTAGCTTATTATCACTCTTCGTTTTTATTGGATCATTCATCAATTATTATTTATAAGCTAAGTTAATTAAATATTAATTAATCAATTATATGGCACCTTGCCGTGTCGCACTCACCAAAAATATATTAGATAAAATATATGCAGAAGAAAATACGCAATCAGTAGATCAACAACTATGTTTGAATAATATGTTTGGTGTATCTTTTGTCAAAGTATTAATTAAAGTTTTAATAGTATCATGTTTCTGCATGCATGAACATATACTAATTGGAAAATGAGATTGATGAAAAACTGTACTTAATTGAATGCATTAAGATACTAGCATGTTTGGTCAAACTTTTCATAAGCTACAAATAACTTTTTTTTAGATTTGACTGTGTTTGGCCAAAATTGAAAAGTCTTTCATTATTGGCAAGAAGATATAAATTTCTATTGCTTTCTGCAAGTAGAAGTAGAAGTAGAAAACTAGTACTCCTTTTGTTTTAAGTTGTTTATCCTTATTTTAACTTGACATGGAGTTAAAAAAAGTAAATTTTTTTTTTAATTTTGTGCACTTAAATTAAATATATGCTAGATGTATTAAAATATCTTTTAATTTTGTGGTCTTAATATAAACATGTCATGTGAAAAGTTAGGATGAAAGAATTGCTAAAAAAGATAAAGAGACATTTTGAAGAAAACAGTATCTACTATCAGTAGACGAAAGTAGAAGAAAGAGAGATTAGCTATGGAAGCCTTCTGCCATATTTGGGAGAATATTGAAAATGTTCCAATGAAATGTTTATTCTAGAGTCTTCCACATTATATACACATGTCCCTATCTATGCTAGATATTTTACTAATTGGCTAAAACTAATTAGTAACAACTAACCACCATTTACAACAAACAAATAACAACTAACCACTATTTACAACAAACAAATAACAGCCTTCTAATTAACTAGTTAAGTCACAGCTCCTATGTTATCACTCCCCCTCAAGCTGGCAGGTACAAAAATATCCAGTACCCCTAGCTTGGAAACAAGATAATCATGCTGTGATCTATATAGCCCTTTTGTCATTATATCTGCTTGTTGTTCATGTGTGCTAAAAAATAAAGGCTTAATCAGTCCCTTTTGAATCTTCTCTCTAATGAAATGACAATCTATTTCTATGTGTTTCGTTCTCTCATGATAAAATGGATTTTCTGCTATCTGTAGTGCAGCTTTATTGTCGCAAAAGAGCTCCACTGGTATTTTCAATTCTTCACCCAGTTCTCTATATAGTCCAACAATCCATATTATTTTAGAAACAGTAGAAGTCATGCTCCTGTACTCTGACTCTGCTGAGCTTCTTGAGATGGTTGTTTGCTTCTTTGATTTCCAAGAAATCAAGGATTCACCATGTTTGATCAAAAAACCTGTAACTGCTCTTCTAGTATTTGGGCATGATGCCCAATCAGCATCACAGTACCTTGTCAGTTTGTTCTCATTTCAGCTACTCATCAATAATCCCATGGAAGGATTCCTTTTTATGTATCTCACTATCTTCAATGCTTCTTCCATATGGGATCTTTTTGACTTCTACAAAAATTGGCTCAGGGTTTGAACTGCAAAATAAATATCTGGTCTAGTTAATGTCAGGTATAGTAATCTTCCAATCAATCTCTGATATGGTTTTATGTCCTCCAATATTGGGTCATTTGTTGTTCCTGCTTCTTCATCTACTTCTGTGGTTGTCAACTTAACATTGGTATCCAGTTGTGTCCATAATGGTTTAGCTCCAGTCAGACCCACTTCTTCAATCATTTCAAAAGCATACTTCATTTGGTTCATCAATATTTCCTTCACTGATCTGCAGAACTCAATTCCCAGGAAGTATTTCAGAGTTCCAAGATCTTTGATCTTGAATTTGGCATGCAGTTCTTTCTTGGTTTGCTCAATCAGCATCAAGTCATTGCCAGCTATCAGCATATCATCAACATATACCAGAATCACCACAATCTTTCCATGCTTTCTCTTGATAAACAATGAATGATCCAGGCCACTTTGTAGAAAACCAAGAGTAAGCAAAGTGTCAAGACCCAACCCCGTAGGCCGTGACTGGTGCCCGAATTGAGCACCCAAACGTACCCTTATCCCAAATTAGCCTTTTAACCGAATAAACAAAGGTAGTGATAAAAAAAATTGCTAAATAGATCAAAAAAATAGGTGTAGGCACGAGGGATGATAGGCCGCCACAAAACACACAAAACCCAAACCATATATACAAAACCCACAACATAAATCTGTCTACAGACCTCTACAGATGATAGCATAGTCATATGACAGGACAGGGCCCCGTCGTACCCCTGACCAAAATATCCAAATATACAGAGATAAAGTCAGTACCAAAATACAAGCTCCGAACAAGGGAGCACTGTCAACGACGCAGCAAATATCCTAAACAGATGGATCATCAAATCGAACTTCGGTACCTGCGGGCATGTAACGCAGCCCCCCCCCCCAAGAAAGGGGGTCAGTACGGAAAATGTACCGAATATGTAAAGCATGTACTGTAATATATAAAATCATAATCTGAATAGTATATGCAAAACATGAAATCAACGTTTAGAATTTCAAAATGCTTATCAAAATCTCAAACCATATATGCACAGACATATGCCATATCCGACCCCATTATGGACTCGGTGAACAAAGTGTGGTTGCCCTCCCATCATCGGCACCACGGCACAACATAACACCAGAGTAGAGAATATCTCCGTAACAAATCATATCATATCAGATGGCCATATTAAATCATATCATATCACAAACATATATGTACATGGCACAGCATAACTCTGTGGCATAACATTTATCACCCCATGTACATGTCATACCTGCCCCCTCACATCGGGACACGGCGAACAATGCAGAGAAATACGCACGAAAACATATCCTGGCCCAGGCTCAGTGAAAGAAGCATTGAGGCATCCACGAGTGGAGTAGTGAGAAACTAAATGCAATTTAAATTATAAAACATTTATACAGACTCGATGGCATAATTTCGATAACAAATCATAAAAGGAAACTTGAATAATAATAATAGTACAAGTACTTCCAATATCACAATAGTCTACGTAAAAATAGTATTTTCCGAATCATCTCCGTACTTCCAAATTTATTATGGGAATTAACGGAATAATTATTCATATAATATTAAGAAGCATAGCAAAGAGTTTCTTTCAAATTCTACCTACCGTAATTCAAACGGAATAACGAAGAAAAATTCGGAATAGTGGGGCCCACCTCGATCAAATGAGGTGGCGTATACAAATCACGTGCGTTAAACTTCATAACATTATTAGAAGAGTTTCAAGGTATTCGGAATTCATTTGTGCAAAATCTAGAATTTTAGAAAATTTTTCCAAAACTATTCATAATTACCTAATTCAATTCTATTGAATAGAAAAGGGAAATTTTCGAGCGTCGATTTCGAAGAGTAGAGTGATCCCCGAGGTTCGTATTCATTCCTATTACATCTAGGACATACCAAGAGAAGAAAATATAAAGCTTTACATACCTTTTTGGCCTTTTACGGTTGTCCAAGTTCAATTCCCGTTTCCTCCAAAATCTACAATTGGTCACATTTACCAATTACTATTCATAAGACTTTAAGAATTCAATTTTTCCAATACTTGTCTACAAAAATTTCGGCAGCATCTCCCCTATATATATGACACCCCGAGATTACAACTCGGCCACAATATTAACAACCAAGCCAACAACAACACCAATTCCATCGATAATCAATTTAACACACCATAACATAAATTGGTGTAATTTTCCAATTAGTGCAACAACTTTCAACCAAATTTTGCATTTCCAAATAAATATGAATATCTCATATCCATAATTAATTTCAACTCATTCCAACATAAGTGAAAAATATTCCAAGTAAGCTATCCAATTTTTATCAATTCCATATTTCACTCAAAAATTCCATAAATACAACAAAAATATTATAATTCATTTTCTTCCTCCAACTTCATAATCAAATTCATTTTCTTCTTTCAACTTCACAACCAACAACAACACTCCATACTTTTAATAATTTACCTCCATATTCTTATAATATCATACTCAAATTACATAATTCCTACAAACTAATTTAATACCAACTTACACCATTTAAACTTCATTTATATCCCCAAAATCATAACCACAACTAACAAATTATACAAACTTAATTTTTTTCCAATTACATCACCTAACCCATATTTCCAACTTCAATAAATTTCATCCAACTTCCATTTTCAACATCAAATAACTATCATAACTACTATACAAATACTACACAAAAATACTACACAAAAATTGAATAAATCTTACTCATATAAAAACATGTATACATGGCACCATATTACCATATAAACTTTCATATTTCCATAAATTCCACACACCTCCACATACTACAACATCAACAAACTTCATAACACAAAGAAATTAGATTAATTCTTACCTTTTCTTTCACTTCCCCAAATCTCCAAATCAACTAAACAAGTCTCCAAACTTCCAAAACAACTACACCATGTTGTAGAGCACCCTTGACTTAGTAGGAATACTAGGAGAAAATAATTTTTGGAGCAAGATTTCAATTTTCTCCCTATTTTTTTTCCATGATCGATTTTCCCCTTATTTTCTTTTCCTTTGTTTTTTTCTTCTTTCTTGAATTGTCTTGAAAGTTCTAAGAGTTGATGATTTAAAGGACTTCATGAGAAATTCCAACTTTGCCCCAAATCTTTTCTAATATTTCCAAGTTGAAATTCCAATTTTGCCCTCAACCTTTTATAGTATTTCCACATGAGAAATTCTAATTTTTCCCTTAACCTTTTATAGTATTTCCACATGAGAAATTTCAATTTTTACCCTTAACAAATTTCCAATATTTCCACATCTCAATTTAGTCATAAGAATTTTGTATCCAACAAGGTCAAACATAGCCTTGCCCTTGACTTATTACCATTATCCCCAAATTGTCCTAATGTGAAAAATACGGGTTATAACACAAAGCATCAGTAAGTTTTACATTCCATTATCTGCTGGCTTGTTTAAGGCCATATAGAGATTTGACTAGCCTACATACTAAGCCTTGTGACTCTCCCTGGCTAGAAAATCCCTCAGGCAGAGTCATGTACACCTCATCATATTAATCACCTTGTAAAAAAGCATTACACACATCCATTTGATGAATGTGCCAGGCAGAAGCAGTAGCTATAGATAACACACTCCTCACTGTGACCATCTTCACAATAGGAGAAAAGGTATCCAAGTAGTCAAGTCTATCCCTTTGATTATAGCCTTTTGCAACCAATCTTGCCTTATATCTTTCAATTTGACCATCAGCCTTGAATTTTACTTTGTAAATCCATCTGCAACTAATAAGATGCTTACCTGGAGATAGTGAAACTAGCTTCCAAGTATGATTATCTTCAAGGGCCTGAATCTCTTCTTTCATATCTTGGATCCAATGTGGATTTGAGCAAGCTTTATAATAGGATTTTGGTTTTGTAACAAAAGAAAAAATAGTTAGGTACTGCTGATAAGAAGGAGAGAGATTGGCATGGCTCAGCACATGAGAAAGGGGATATGGAGTTCTTGCTGCAACACTATTGGAAACATAATCTGTCATTCAAGTAGGTTGCTTTCTTTGTCTGGAAGAAATTCTAACAGTTGGTACCTCAAAGAGAGGTACAGTATCAGGAATAACAGGAGCAGCAGAAACTACACTAACAGAAACTTCATCAGCAGAAAAATCATTCAAGGAGACAGCGTCAAAAAATACCTCAGCAGGGAAAGTGGCATGTGGCTCAGATATAAAAGGATCTGTTGAAGTACTTAGGAAGATAGGACTAGTATGTGTCTGTGTCCTAAAGGGGAAAATATCTTCTTTGAAAAGCACATCTCTAGATAAGAAAAAAGAATGAGTGATCAGGCTGTACAATACATAACCCTTAGTCACTGAAGAGTATCCCATGTGCACTGCAGGCACAACTCTTGGATTAAATTTATTACCTGATGGCAACTTCTTGGCATATCATAAACAACCTAAGGTTCTGAGGTGATTAAGAGAACATCTGTGACCATGAAATACCTCAAAAGGTGTTCTTCCCTTTAAGGCAACTGAGGATAATCTATTCATCATGTAAACATCCCTTAAAATACAATGCCCCCAAAATTTCAAAGGAAAAGCTCCTTGAAATCTGATTTCTCTGGCCAACTCCAAAATGTATCTATGTTTTCTCATAATTATTTTATTCTGTTGAGGGATGTAGACACAAATTCTTTGATGCACTATCCCATTATCTAGAAATAACTGCACATATTCTGAATTAACAAACTCAGATCCATTGTCTGACCTGAACACCTTAATGGTTTTATTGAACTGAGTTTGGATCAGCTGTATAAAGTTTTGAAGTGCTACTACAATATCACTTTTAAGTTTGAGCAAATATATCCAGGTCATACGTGAATGATCATCAACAATGGTCAAAAACAATCTATATCCATCAACAGTTTGAACATGAAAAGGACCCCATACATCCAAATGTATCAAATCAAAAAAAGTAGAAGACTTAGTGTCACTAACAAGAAAAGGCATTCTAGTGTGTTTACCAAGAAGACACAATTCACACTTGTCTAAAACTTGTTTGCAATCATCATGATCAATATCCAGGAGCTTCTGCATTGCACCAATAGAAGCATGACCCATTCTTCTGTGCCACAACATAATATCTATTTTATTTTTTGAGGCAATCAATCCTCTAAGCAGTTGCTGCTTGTCTTGTGGTTTTTTTATTCTATGCTTCAACAAATAAAGGCCTTCCTTCTCTCTATCAATCTCCAATACCTTTCCACTTGAGAGGTTCTGGAATATGCAAAATTCAGGAAAACAATTAACTGAATAACACAACTCCCTGATAATCTTGGCGATTGATAATAGATTATATCTAAAGTCAGGTATGTATAGCACATTGCTTATAGTGTGGCCATCAATTATTTCACAATCTCCAGTATGAGTTACATTTACTACCTCACCATTAGGTAGATGCACCTGTTTATCAGTAACAGTAACATGTTCTGCTTATAACATCTATTTATTAGATGCCATATGATTTGTAGCTCCACTGTCTGTTATCCATTCCTCTCTTTTACCTTTTACACAAGATGCTGAAATAATACCTGATTCATCAATCACAGTCACATTGGATGCAAGAATATTACCTTCCATATTAGAAGATTCTGCATTTGACAACTTCCCCATGTTTACTGAAGAGGTTTCCCTTTGACGTTCCTTATTTAGAAATTGCATCAATCGATTGTAGCGATAAGGATCCTCTAACAACTTCATCAACTGATTGTAGTTACCCTCAGAATCATGAGATAGAGCTGTTCTTCTGTAGACTTCATTGTCAGGTATTTTCTCTCTGATTTCTCCAGGCAATTTGGAAGTCTCTTCCTTCACATTATATACTCTTCCTCTAGGTTCATCTCTTAGCACTTGGTAGCCACTGTTTCTAAGATCTCCATCACGTGTGTGAATAGAGTTGGGACCATTTGGTTTTCTTTTAAATTTGTAATCTAAAGGATAACCATGCAATTTGTAGTAATCCACTTTTAGATGACCTTTCAACTTGCAATAATCATATTGCACATCCATATTCTTCTTGAATCTATTGAAATTTCCTCCTCGATTTGTCATGAGAGCTGTGATTTCTCCATTCATGGATGACCCAATCACATTGATCATAACTCTTTGACTTTCTCATTCAATCATCATAGAATAGGCTTGATTGATGGATGGAAGTGGGACTAACATCAAAATCTAACCTCGAGATTGTTCATACGATTCATTCAGTCCCATTAAAAATTACAATAATTTTTGTCTCTTCATAAACTCCTCGAAATCCCATGATTTCTTGCAATCACACCTAGGAAAGGGGGATAAGCTATCAAACTCAGCCCACAAAAAATGCAGCTTCGTAAAATACTCATAAATTCTACTCGTACCTTGAGTTGTGGTTGCGATTTATCTGTGCAGCTGGAAGATCCTCAATCCATCAACCTTATCAAAGCACTCTTTCAAATCGTTCCACACAGAGCTTGCATCAGAAGAATACACGATTCCACTTAGCAACTCCTTCGATACGCAGTTCATTATCCATGACAAAACTATCGCGTTGCATCGTTCCCACAGATCTGTCAAGTTCGTACCAAAATTAGACTTCTTACATGTTCCATTGATGAATCCCAACTTATTGCATCCAAGTATATTCGCATCGAACGACTCTAAATCGAGTAATTTTCAGATCCCGTCAACTGAATAGAAATCAACACCACTCCGGAAGTGTCTGAAGCACTCAGATACAACTGATGGTTATGACTCAGCTTTTCTGGTAGCTCGTTGTCCAGAACCTCCGCCATTGTTTCTCTCACCGATTTTAACAGCTTCGATCTTGAGCCAGCTCGATCTAGACCATATCTATGGACGATTGCTCTGATTACATGAAGAAAACAGTATCTACTATTAGTAGACGAAAGTAGAAGAAGAAGAAAAAAGAGAGATTAGCTATGGAAGCCTTCTGCCATATTTGGGAGAATATTGAAAATGTTCCAGTGAAATGTTTATTCTAGAGTCTTCCACATTGTATACACATGTCCCTATCTATGCTAGATATTTTACTAATTGGCTAAAACTAATTAGTAACAACTAACCACCATTTACAACAAACAAATAACAACTAACCACTATTTACAACAAACAAATAACAACCTTCTAATTAACTAGTTAAGTCACAGCTCCTATTTTATCACATTTTTTAAAAACGGACTAAAAAATAGGAAAAACAAATTAAAACAGAGAAAGTTACATCATTCAAGATAAAATTATTCTCACCAATTGATATTTACTATACTTTTCCTCATTAATTTGACTCATATATCTCTCACGTATAATTGTAGCTTAGTTGGTTTTAAAAAAAAATTAAAGGTATGAATTGGGAAATGATAGGATTTTTTTAAAACTAAGTTCATTTTTCCCTCGTTGCTTCTCCCTCATTGGTTAGGAAGAGGAGAACTTTGTGAATATATATAAAAACACTTATAACTATTAAAGAGTTGAGAAGAAAGTCTACTCAGTGCGGTCGTTGTCATTCAACTTGGCTTAGCTTCAGAGTGATATTTGTTTAAATGATTTGAACTTTAATGCACGTTTTGGTAATAGAATTGGGGCTTTTACCCTAAGTTTCTAATGTGGGATTTTCTCAATTTGAGGTCGATTTGTTCTCGGTTTTGGTTGATTTTTATCGCATAAGCTTTTTACATCAGGGGTAAATCAATTTTCAGTTTTGACCTTGAGGACCTTGATTGACTTTTGACCCTATCCATTGATTTTTTAAAATCGACGAGAACCAACAAACAGGGTTGGTTGTTTCGAGGTTTTAATCGATCATGTCTGTCGATTTCACAAAATCAATGAAGGCAAACTCGATGATGTACAATTCATTGATTTGGCATAGGTTTTTCTTAGAAAATGACCTTATCTGTCGGTTTTGACCCTTAATTTTGAACCATTTTTTAGTAGTGATACACTATTGAAAGAAGTATATTAGAGGCCTAAGGGGTCTTTTGGTAGCTAAATAAGAAATAAGCTATCCATGTAGTATTAATTTTCATATAACTTATACGACATTTGGTAGGTAGATAGAAAATAAGTTATTTATATATAAAATTAATACTCCCTGCGTCCCATTTTATGTGACACCGCACAGTGTTTAAGAAAAACAAAAGACTTTTAAAACTTGTAGTCTAAAACAATCATTTGATATTTGTGTGGATGTAAATCATTTCATTAAGGATAAAATGGTAATTATAAATTATTGTTTTTCTAAGTTCAAAGGAAATCTATGTATTTTTTTTTAATGTAGAATAGAAGTTAGAATAACTAGTACATATATAACTGATCCCTATATAACTAAAATCTCCATAAAATAATATATATATTCACTCTTAACTAATCTCTACATTATTAATACTTGCATAACTCTAACTAGATATCAAACTACCCCTATTAGGACTGTACAAGGCAAACCGATAAACCGCACCAAACCGACAAACCGAATCAAATCGGAAAAAAAATCCGACTAGTGGTTGGTTTGACTTGGTTTGGTGTTTGGAAAAAAAACCCGACTATTATAGGGTTGGTTTGGTTTTAACTAAAAAAAGTCAAACCGAACCCAAACCGACCCGATTATAGATATACTACTTTTAAATTATGTTATATATAAAAATATTTATTAAAATATAATTTATAAATAATTTTTTAAATTTTTTCATAATTTTTGTTTTCTTTCTTACATTTAGATTTGGACTTGAGAAGCTCATCTAAATAATATACAAAAAAAGTTCATCTTATAAAGTTATATTATAAAGTTAAAACTTCAAACAGTGTTCTGCCTCCATCTTTTATGTTGATATTTTGTACTAGAACTCTTTTTAAGAAGCACTGCTTTGTGCTTTTTATTAGATATTATGAAAAATACGAGAAACTCGAAAAAACCCGAAAAACTCGAAAAAACCCGAGAAAAATTGATATCGAAAAATCCGACTTTTATTTGTTTGGTTTGGTTTATAGATTTTATAACCCGACACAAATGGTTTGGTTTGGTTTATAAAAAATACGAACCAACCCGATCCATGTACACCCCTAACCCCTATAGATACTGTTTGAAAGAGATATATTGTGGCCTATGAGCACTTTGTTGAAAATAATATATTTATTCTTGCTATATATGATTAATCATTTTTTTTATAAAACCATCTATCCAGTTATCCTGGGATGATGGGGTTAGGCATAGACCCTACCTCGTTTATTAATTAATCCTTTATTATTGTAATCATGCAGTCATAGTAACTTCATGAATTATGGATATGACACGAGGGTTATAACAAAGTGATGAATTCCAATGAGAAATGATTTTGCGTATTTGATATATATAATATGATGCCAAGGTAAAGTTTTGGTTCGCATGGCGGAGGAGAAATTATTTTCGGCGATTATATGAACCTAACGAGTCCTTCATGAGTCCTAACTATCTCATAGCATACCACTGTGGAAAAAGTGTATATTGTTCGGATCATTGGTCATTACATTGCATATTCTTATTTTGCATTGCTTTGCACCTTTCTTGTCTAGTTACCTTAATTGATGCTCTTGTATTTATTTATCGGAATTCTGGTTAGCTGTCTTATCCCTTTTCCCCAAAAGTTAGTGGACTTATATTATTGACTTAACGTGATTCATTTCATACTTTTTATGATATAATTGACTAACTCTAATTCAGTGATCTATGATGTCTATTAAGTATTCGTGTTATCATACTCATACTATTCTTGTTGTATCTTTTGATATAGATTCTAGCACTAAAAGACCGTGTTGATTCAGTTTGTCCAAGGTAGTGTTTATATGAAAGATTTGATAAGCTACCAGCGTTGGAGAAAAGCATATCTTTCCCTATGTTACTTATATGTCCTTTAGTTGTTTTATATAGTCTTGTATTTTGGAATTTGTTATTTCCACACTTTTATTGTACAAATCTCTGAAAGCTTTGGATTTTGAGACTTTCCACTTTTCTTAGTAGTTCTGCACCATTGTTTGTGTCACGGTCCTGACCCCTCCGTGAGAAGCATTCATTCTAATCCTCCGGTGGGAGAATCAATAACTAACCCAACTTATCTCACGTATAGAAATCAGAACACGGAATCATATGAATAAGACTATTTTAAACAATAAAAACTTGAGTTCTCATAAACTCAATTAATTACCAAAAATTCAATTGCAAACATTACCCCTAGAACCTGAAAGTCACTGTAAAAGCCTAGAATATGGGAATGCAACCCCGTGACAATAAACCTAAACTAAAGTCTAAGATAGTCTGAGTCTGAGAAGAAAGGACTAAGAAGCTAAGAGGAATAATCCATGGCAGCCTAAAAGAACCGGCCCACCCTTGAATTCGATGATCAAGTATCTCTCAACTGAGATCTCTCAATAGCCGCCTAAATATGTCTTATACTCAACAAAGAAAAAGTAAGTGCAGTATCAGTACACAAAAAAACGTGTACTGATAAGATCACACAGCCACTCCAAAGCATGAAAGTAAACATACAGCCACAATATAGTATAACACTAGCCAACACATATATGCAACAGTCACAATAATATACAAAATTCCTAACCTCAATATCCTGAAACAATAATGCGTAACACATGTCCCACATTATCACAACAAACAATACATTTGAAGCCATAAATTAATAAAACATGTTCATTGCATAAGATTATCAACATGATGTCATTTCACATAAGCCTTTTTGTTTTCCCCATATGCATTGCACAAGTAATACTACAAAGCAGTAGACATGCATACATACACAATTTGGAAACACATAAACCATCACCTACCTCGAACCAAGCCTTGAAAACTCTATGAAATCTGAGCTTTCCCCTTGTTACGAATCTTGACTTGTTCTTGATCTAAAAAAATAATGAAATACAAACAATCAATGATAATGGCCTAATAATACCCAGATTATAATCAAATTCTAACCCCCACACCACTTCATGATCATTCTACCCAAAACTAGGGCTTCCCACCATCAATCTCAAGCTAAAACCCCTTTCCAAGGTTACCCTCATGGATTCCAAAGATTAAAAATCGAATTTACAAGTTGGGGAAGAAATTAATTAATTTACCTTATTCGATGACCACGATGAAAAACTGGTCATGAAAATTACACAAAGTCGCCCTTAAAGTTCTCCAAAACGAGATGACCAAATTATGATTGATTTTGAGAATTTCTTCACTAAATCCGGACTTACCCCCTATAGCGGTCGTACCCCGTTGTAGAGGCTCGCCCCCAATATAGCGCCTGAAGTACCCCGCTATAGCGCTTAAACCACGCTATAGTGCCTGCGATCCACTATAGCGTCGTCCTCCCTCTATAGCAGATTGCATGGTACTGCAACTCCAAAAATCTCATAAAGAGCCTATTTTACAAAACAACTTCAATTCTTGACGTTTCAAATCATCCCTTTCACGCCAAGTTAATTTTCGAGAGTTCTACTCACCCGAATTCAATTCCATAAAATCCTATGGACTCCTTAATGTCTTCACTATTAGGGAAATCAATCCATACCTTGACTTCCGTATTGTCTTAGACCTTACCTGACTCAGATCCCGTTCAAGTTTAACCTAGTCTCGAATTTTTAAGTCACTACCCAAAAAAGAAAATCTGGCCCAATTCTTTCATCCTTGGCATACCCATAACGACTAGAACGAATCGTTACATTTTGAATAGATGATTGGCTTACCTACTGATGAAATAGTGTAAGTGTCATCATGACCTTGAATTTTTGTCTGTGACAACACTACAATAGGTGTTCTGTTTTCTCACAGTGAGCAATATCTTTGGGAAGATCTGGAGGTAAGATATGGGTAGACCAATGGTGCAAAACTCTTCCAAACTGTAAAAAGAGTTAATCAGGTTTACTTCAAGGTAACCTAAGTATAATAACCAATTTATTCAAGTTGAAAGGTATCTAGCTAGGACAAGTTAGTTGCTATGAATATTTTATCTCTTTGTGTTTGTGATTGTAATTGTGGTGGAAAAAGACAAGACAAGCAAGGAACTAGAAGATGAGAGGTATTGTTACAATGTTTAATGGGGCTTATTGGCTCAACTTATACAATTGTTAGTTCAGCAGGTTAAATTTGAGCAAAATGCAGCAAGCTCCTCAAATAGGAATATCAGTGCAAGCTGTGCTGGTAAAGAATTAAGCAGGTTAAGGCTTGCCCCACTCTAACCCTCCCCTATTTACATTCCTAAATCTATCAGCAAGTCATCTATAAAGATAATCAACAGTACATCAAAGGTAAAAGGAACACGTTCATTAAAAACACATCTTGGATTTACTAAGGAATCAAAACAACAAGATACAATCTCTCGCTAATTAACAAATTACCACACAACTCTATGAAGTCTCTCCATTCACAATTAACTTATTTTATGGATGAGAGGCTCTTCAAATGAGTAAAGATCACAATTACACTATAAAACAATAAAATTCTTGAAACACTTTATTCATGATCAACATCATCAATTACAAACCTCTAATTAGTTCACCTTCCTGCAGTTTACGCGAATTTGGCCTTGATTCCCTATCAATGGCTTGATATTTCCCATCTTAATCATAGACTTGACAAAATCTTTAGAGAAACTCCCGAGGTTGGTACTATATTTCTTAACAAGATTATCAGTCTGACCGCCGTTAAACAGTGCTTGATCAGAGTGCAGAAGTCCCTTCTTGGACACCAAGTTGCTAAAATATTTTGAGTCGAAAAGAGCTGGAGTTGGATCGAGTGGAGCAAGGTTGGAATTACCTCCACTGCGTGGACAATTGGCTTGGCGTTGTCTTGCAAAAGTGGAGTCGATGTTAGTCTCATTGTAGATGCGGTTCCTGAAGGTGAAACACTGAGCAAATCCTAGTGTGTGTCCTCCAGAGAGAGCGACGAGATCTTTCTCATCCAATCCTTGCTTCTTGAAGTTGTTGATAAGTGCTGGTAGGTCCATGAATGGAGTTGGGATATCATTGTTGGCTGTTGTTCTACTTGCTGTAGTGGAGTCCCTTCTTCCCAGTGGCACTTCCCATGTTGGTCCACCTAACTGCTCATGAAAAAATCATCCACTACTTTAGAACTAAAATGTAAGTAATTGTTAAGGGTTCAATAACTATAGTAGCTATTGCAACTGGCATTCAAGATTTTTTCTTGCATAATTAGCGTTTTAATGCTTTGTTCACAATTATTATAAATTGACAAGAGTAAAATGAAGTTAATTAGAGTGGATAGATAACGAACGCACTGCAACTATAGAGTCACGAGCTGCAACAGCGACAATATCTGCACAAGATACAATAGAACGTCTGCAACATTTGTCAACCTCCGACTTGATTTTGTCAATCACATCAAATCCTCTAATAGAATTGTTATTAGGTACTGCAGTCTTTTCACTGTCAATAATCGCCGTTTTGTCTAGAAGAATTGAAGCGTCACATCCCTGCATTTGCAAAGAAATATCAAGAAACCAATAGAGTATAACCATGTAATTACATTAGTACTAATTTAATTTAGAGCCTTGAAATATGTAAGTATGAATAGAGGAAAAATATCTCACATTGACGAAGCAATCATGAAAATGTAAGCGAAGCAAAGAAGCGCCCATTCGCCTCTCTTGCCTGATTGCATCCTCAACGACTCGTTTTATGGTTGGCAAAGCTTCAGGACAAACATGATCGTAGAAATAAGGTGAAAGAGAATTCGAAAGTGTCATGCTTGTCAGAGAAAACATGACTAACACATGAAGAAAAAAGAAGTTATTCGAAGACATTTCTATTGCTATAGTTTATGAAGTTGCTACACTTTTATGTGTGTTTTGGTGTGAGGAAGAGTGTAAAATGTGTGTGTATTTATAGTTAGGACAAATGTTGACTATGGCAACACGACAATGTTCTAGGTTTAGCAACTCTCAAAAGAATAAGCCAGACATTGACAAATTCTAACAAGACTTTTTTTTATGTAATACAAGTTACCAACTTCCCTGATCCTTTTGAAGGATAGTATTATTGTACTCTCTACATCCCATATTAGATGGACATCTTCTTAAAAATATTTGTTTCATATTACTTGATCATTTACTAAATCAAGATAAAATTAATTAATTTTTTTCTATTTTACCCCTACAATTAATATGGCCTTTTGAATGTAAACAACTCTCAATACTAGCTATGTCTATACTCTATCTATATTGAATTAATATAAACAAAGGGCAAAATGGTAAAGTCTTCCAATATATTAATAATTTCTTAATTAATCACCTATAAAGTTAGAAGTGTCAATCTAATATGAGACGGAGGGAGTATCCTTTATACAAAAAGATATGAAGCAAATGCAAGATAAAGTAAACAATAAAAAATTATGCATATAAGATCAAATTACTTATTACTAGGTTTTTAAATACATACTTTTAAATTAAATATTCAATAATTATAAATTGATAACTAACACCGTAAAAGTAATTGCTATCTATTCACTCATCTGAATATAATGAAATTCATGATTTTTTTCCCCCTATTTTCTAGATAACACGAGAATATGTTGGAGTTTAGAAAGTATTTTGGTACAATAAATAGGAAAAGGGGCTAGTAAAACACGAAATCCTTTTTAATAAGTGTTCCTCACATATTTAAAATAAAATAGATAGTGTAAGAAGAAGAATATATTCAAAAATAAAAATAAAATAAAATTTGAAAAATCAATATCAAAAATATTCTTACCTGAGAATTGAAATATTTATATCGATTATATCGAATTATATGTTGATCAAGTAATTATTTGATGAAAGTGTGTGTTCATTAGTTGAGACTTTGGTATATACACAGGTAGTAATTTGTCCCACTCTGTATAGCAGGACACTTATTAATTAGTTTTTCTTTTTGCATGAGTAGGTAGAAAAAGACTTTTTGAAGAAAAAGAAAATAAATTTACCCTACTTGACTTTTATTTGAAGTTACTTTTTACTTTTGTTGATACTCTAATGATGGAACTAATGATTAGGAGTTAAAAATTGAAGAATTATATAACCATTTTTTACGAGGGTATGACCAAAAGGTTTACTTCATGATAAGAACGGTTTCATTCGATTGATATTTTTTATATTATATTATATGAGGGAGGGAGGGAGTAATCGTGGATAATATTTTATACTGTGGCTACTAACAACAAATTGATAGCCAAACAAAACATAATATTCCCCTCCATCTTAATTCATATAACATAAGTTTAACTGAACATATAGTTTTAAAAATATTTTTAAAATTTATAGTTTAAAATAAATAATAAATATTTGTGTGATTATAATATTTTTTTTCAAAAAGAGCCCACATTCCTATATATATATATTTAGCTAAAAGTAATACAAAAATAGAGGGGGGCTAAACATGACCTCTGGACAGTTTAAGGAAATATTAACGGTGTAAAATATATTATTCTCTAAAACTTTAAAGTCAATACAAAAATTAACTGACAAATAAATTAGTTTTGTCGTATTTGATTCTGATGCTAGGAAGCTGACAACCATCCAAGTGATAAGCACCTTTAATCTCATTAGGCAGACTTGTGAAATCAGTGAAAGCTTTAGGTAATTCAGACATGATCCAATAGCGGGTACATAGTGTCTAAGATCTCTCTAAGCTTGATGTTCTTGTTGTCTCTTTGTTCTATCATTTAGACAATCAAGAGAGAGACCAGCTCAAGTGTAAACTGTGAATAACCGTTAGTTAAACTACACCACTGAACCCCAAAAACAGTTGCAAGAGCTTCTATCACAATTTATTGGAGCAGCAAAAGCAAAAGAGACTGGAATGTGAGTTGGAGGCATTTTCACTCATATTTTTTTAAAAAAAATACTAGAAAAAAAGAATTTTTTTTTTTTAAAAAAAAATAACTAACTAAACATTGAAAAATCAGAAAACTTCTTTAAAAAATTATTTCCATACCAAATGGACCCTTAGTGTAGACTATACGATGAAATTAAAAACACTCTTTGAGTAGTTATACAAAATGTCAACGCTAACAACATGGAAAAAAATAATTGTATGGAAGCAATTGGTTAAGATTGATGTGGAAGGTCTTAATTAGTCCCTTTAAGTAATAGAGTTGAATACTATTGCCACAGTTATATTTTATTGGGTCATCCATTAATCATCGACTATAATAAATAAGTTATTTTATTGGTCCCTTGGCATAGCGTGTGTCACCGAAAACTCCTTCAAATAAAATATGACGAAGAAGAAGCTCGATACCAACATGGATTGTGGTGCAGTGGTAGGACTGTTCCACCCTTAACCAGATGTCTCAAATTTGAGTTTTGGGTATGGAGAAAATCCTGTTGGGAGCGTCATTCTCGAATGGGCCCTGCAGTACACAGTTCAAATTTAGTCAGAGCTCTACAAACTCCAGCCACCGAGTGGAAAATCAAAAAAGAAGAAGAAGCTCGATCAACAACTACGTTTAAATAATACACTTTGTCTCTTTGTTTAGGACTTTATGCAATTATGGTACATTGGTTCTGCATGGATTGAAATCTATTGTTTTGATTAAAATAAAATGATCGAAAGATTAAAATCTCATACTATTTTTTTTTTTTTTTTGGGGGGGGGAGGGATAATGTAAATAGAAAGTAATACTTCCTCCATTTTAATTTTATATAACATGCTTAACAGCACAAGATTAAATGACATTTTCATACATTTTATATATATTTAGTTTAAGACTACAAGATTTTAAAATCTTCTTTACTTTTTAAATTCCGTGTCAAATCAAAATTAAACAAATAAATTAAAACGAATAGAGTATTTTTTTCTCAAAACTATCTTAGACAACCGCCTTGCAATATAAATCTTGAAAAAATATATGAAATAAAAGACATCATGTTAATTGGACAACTAGCTCAAAGTTATGACCTTAAAATAGTTTCTACCATTTACAACTTGTTTTATTTTTATTGCTAATTTACTTTTTTTTTGGTCCATTTGACATATGATTTAAAATATTAAATTAGATTTACTACGCCAAAATTGTAAAAGTATAATAAAAATATATAATAAATTGATATGGTCTGGCCGGTGCATCGATGGGCCCTGTGCCGGCTACCTTGCTAGGCTCAAGACCTCATCCGACCCAGCCCTCTGTTTAGTCCCCCTATGGTCCATCCCCCTTGCTTCTTCTTTTTTTGTTTCCCATTCATTTGTTTGGAGCCCATAGAACTCTGACTAAATTCGGATCACAGTACTGCAAGCATTCCCCTCGCTTTCTAGTCGGTTTGTGTCAAGCTGGATTCTTATTAGGTTAAATGGGTCGCTTTCAATCGACCTAGTTGACAAGCGAAGCTTAGTGGAGGGTTTGACATACACCCTACTTCATTTTATCGACAGAAGAAGCTAAAGTTGCTAAAGCCTACAGATTCAGGAAGCTTACGAACCTTACTGAAATAATTGAGGTTGAACTATTGCAAGCTTAGAAATCTTGTGTAGTGAGCCTAGTTGTATCAACATGAAGTTGTAGGTGTTGAACAACAAGGAGTTGATCGATTCTTAGGGCGAAGATTGACAACATAGAAGCTATGATATAATTAAGGGTGAAAATGCACATCAAGAGCTTACGAAAATTGAATCTTCTACGTACAAGGGTGCACATGAAGACATGAATATTTTATGGGTTTCTCATCGTTAAAAAGGGTAATTTGTCGAAGCACCATGATCTCTAAATCTACATTCAAGAAGTGTTTTGATGATTGACAAACTGTGTACAAGTGACAGTCCATACGAAGAAACAAGACTGAAGATTCAAGAACGAGGTCCTTACGGATCTCGAAGAAGAAATGAGAAATTCACAACATAATACCAGAGGAACTCATTAGAGAACCTGTTACTTTATATAGAACTAGCGACTGTCAAGATGAAGTTGTTTCATTTGTATTTTAAAATTTTGATTTTTGTCCTCTGCTTGATTCAATGGCACTTAGGTATCCTCGACTTTGATATCCCTAGGTCTATCAAAATTTGAAAAAGCTGCAGTCGAATTTTTGTGTTTCCTTTACATTTATTGCATGAATGTTTTCTCCGTAATTTTATCAAACTTTGCTTGATCATGAAATAGTTGTTTGTCAAGTGTTGGTCATATATCACTAAAATCTATCAACATGCAAGAAATCTTTCAAAATAATCAATAGTACATCAAAGGTAAAAGGAACTCGTTCATTCAAAACACATCTTCGATTTATTGAGCAATCAAAACAACAAGATCCAATCTCTCACTAATGAAAAAATTACCACACAACTCTACAATTTGATGGAAGAGTCAAGAGAGGCTTTTGATAAAAGATCACAATTACACTTGAAAACAATCAAATTCTTGAAACGCTTTATTCATGATCAACATCATCAATTACCAACTCTTAGTTCACCTTCCTGCAGTTTACGCGAATTTGGCCTTGATTCCCTATCAATGGCTTGATATTTCCCATCTTAATCATAGAATCGACAAAATCTTTAGAGAAACTCCCGAGGTTGATACTATATTTCTTAACAAGATTATCAGTCTGACCTCCGTTAAACAGTGCTTGATCAGAGTGCAGAAGTCCTTTCTTGGATACCAAGTTACTAAAATATTTTGAGTCGAAAAGAGCTGGAGTTGGATCGAGTGGAGCAAGGTTGGAATTGCCTCCACTGCGTGGACAATTGGCTTGGCGTTGTCTTGCAAAAGTGGAGTCGATGTTAGTCTCATTGTAGATGCGGTTCCTGAAGGTGAAACACTGAGCAAACCCTAGTGTATGTCCTCCAGAGAGAGCGACGAGATCTTTCTCATCCAAACCTTGCTTCTTGAAGTTGTTGATAAGTGCAGGTAAGTCCATGAATGGAGTTGGGATATCATTGTTGGCTGTGGTTCTACTTGCTGTAGTGGAATCCCTTCTTCCCAGTGGCACTTCCCATGTTGGTCCACCTAACTGTTCATGAAAAAATCATCCACTACTTTAGAACTAAATTAAAATATAAGTAATTGTTAAGGGTTCATCAATTATAGTAGCTATTGTAGCATACAAGATTTTTTCTTGCATAATTATCGTTCTAATGCCTTGTTCACAATTATTATAAATTGACAAGAGTAAAATGAAGTTGATAAATAACGCACCGCAACTACAGAGTCACGAGCTGCAACAGCGACAATGTCTGCACAAGACACAATAGAACGTCCACAACATTTATCAACCTCCGACTTGATTTTGTCAATCACGTCAAATCCTCTAATAGAATTGTTATTAGGTACTGCAGTCTTTTCACTGTCAATGGTAGACGTTTTGTCTAAAAGAATTGAACCGTCACATCCCTGCATGTACAAGACATACATTATCTCATGAATAGAAATATGTAAGTATGAAAAGAGGAAAATGAAAGAATCTCACATTGACGAAACAATCATGAAAATGTAAACGTAGCAAAGAGGCACCCATTCGCCTCTCTTGCCTGACTGCATCCTCAACGACTCGTTTTATGGCTGGCAAAGCTTCAGGACAAACATGATCGTAGAAATAAGGTGAAAGAGAATTCGAAAGTGTCATGCTTGCTAGAGAAAACATGACTAACACATGAAGAAAAAAGAAGCTATAAGAAGCCATTTGAAATGCTCTAGTTTATGAAATTGCTACACGCTTATGTGCTTTGGTGTGAGGAAGAGTGTAAAATGTGTGTTTATTTATAGTTAGGACAAATGTTGACTATGGAAACACGACAATGTTCTAGGTTTAGCAACTCTCAAATTAAGAATAAGACAGACATTGACAAACTCTAACAACACTCTTTTTTTAGTAATGCAAGTTACCAACTTCCCTGATCCTTTTGAAGGACATTATTATTGTATCCTAGATTATAAAATATATGAAGCAAATGCAAGAGAATATGTTTGAGTTTAGAAAGTACTTTGTATAATAAATAGGAAAAAAGGCTAGTAAAACATCATGAAATCCTTTTTCATAAGTGTTCCTCACGTATTTGAAATTGAAGAGACAGAGTGTAAAAAGAACAATGTATTCATAAAATAAAGATAAAGAGAGAATTTGTAAAAATTGATGTAATTACTAGTAATATTCTTACCTACCGAGAATTGAAAAACATAATTGCTCCAAGTCAATTATATCGAATTACATGTTGATCAAGTAATTATCTGATAACTCGATTGGTTTCTTAGTTGAAACTTTTGTATCAACACAGGTAGTATAATTTGTCCTACTCTGTATAGAGGGGTACTTATTGAGCTTTTAAAATAATCGAGATTGTATTGATTTTTTCCAAGATACTTTCCACTAGTTCATGATACTGAGATTTAAAAATTGAAGAATGATGAGGGAGGGAGTAATCGAGGATAATATTAATTTTGTGGCGACTAACAACTAATTGACAACCAAACAAAAAATAGTACTCCTAATTTGTAAAATATATATATCAAAATACAGGAAAAGAACAAGGATGTGTTTAGTATGAAGAAAAATGATTTTCACGGAAAATGATTTTCTGAAAATAAGTTATTTTCTTACTTAATTTCTGATGTTTAATAAATAAAATAAAATATTATTTCAAATAAATATTTAATATAATTCAAGCAAATACTGTGAGAGTGAAAGTGGGATAGGGTGGTCGGATGGGGGCAATCTGGTGTTTGAATGTGAGGGAGGTAATATAGGCAAGTGTTATCTACTTGTGAAATTTGTTTTCTCTACATTAACTTCACTAGAAAAGTCAATTTTTTCATTTTTAAGAACTTTTTTTTGAACAAAAAATGTTTTCAAAAAAAATTAACCAATCAAAAAAATAGAAAAATGTTTCAAAAAATGTTCTCCATACCATACACAACCTTAGTGTGGCCTGTGCACGTACTATAACATGAAAAAACACCCTTTTGAGTAATTAAGCTAATTGTCAACCCTTAACAACATACAAAGAAAGTAATTGTATGTAAGGAGGCAGTAATTAGTTCCTGAATGTTATATCCCGTATTTTATACGGTTGGATATTTTAAAGTAACCGTGGTAAAGTAAAGGGAATGACTATCTTCCAAAATTTATTTTAATATACAAGTTGGTTATGAATATTATTTATGAACATTAATAGTGTGAAAATATTGGGAAAGGCAAAGGGCAAAAAGAAAAATTCACAAAGTAGCCTATGGTAATATTGTGGAAGGCTAGGGGTAAAACGGAAATTTCACAAAGTGTTCAAGAATGTTCTTGAAAGACCAAAGTGTTCGGGAAAATTCATGCAGGGGTGCACTCTTTTATGGCCATGTGATGAATATATATGAACCAAAGTGTACATGACAAGACAATTAAGTCATCTTTATTTTTTTAAGAAATTCTAAAAAAAATGGAGAAGGGGGTCATGTGTCTTTATTCTTATTTGAGGGGCTTAATTATAAATATGAATAAGTGGTGGAAGATATATATATATATATATATATATATATATATATATATATATGTTTGTTTGATGATCAACCTTATCAACAAGTCATTTTATCTTCCAAGTTCAAGAGAGTTCTAGAGAAAGAAAGAAGAGAGAAAACTAGAGAGAAAGAGAGAAAGACCTACGAATTTGGAGAAGAAAAGAGGTAAGTTTTCCGATTTCGTTCCGTGAATTAATTATCTAGGGTATACCAAGATGTTATGAAGGTATTGGTAATATACATTTATGGTTTGGAGAAGCCCAAAACGTTACCAAACAGCCCCAAAATTTTAGCCGCGCTACGAGAACTTCTGCGGCAAGTTTTGGCGAGTTTGGTGAATTTCTAGCAAGGTAAGATTTTCTCTTTCAATTGAAGTTTATGAGGTTTTTTATGGGGTATGTTAAATGTATTAAATGATGCTGGAAGTGGGAAAAAATGTATAAGGATGCGTGACGTTAGAAACAACTAAATGGAAGTCATAGTAGTTAAATCGAAGTCGCGTAGTGTGTTGTCGTTGTGGTGCTGCGGTATGGTTAAAGATTTTGCGAAATAAAGGTTAAAAACTCTATTTTGGTATCGTAAATTTTGAGCTAGTTGTTTGGAGTTGTATTGTGGGATATTGAAGTGATTTAATGGTATATGTGCTACTGGTTGTTGTTGTTGGATGGTTTTTGATATTATGGCCAAGTTGAAATTTCGGAGATGGTGTATTTACAGGGGAAGTGCTGCTGAAATTTCGATAGAAAAAAAATGTTAGTTTAGGATGAGAATCTTGGATATCTACAGCTAATGTTTGCATTCGTTAACATTGTTATAAATTTTTGGGAAGGCCAAGAGTTAAGTGAGATTGACTAAGGAAGCGGACAAGGTATGTAAGGCTTACCCTTTTCTTTCAAGGCATGATCCCGATGTTATGGTTTCATAAGTGCTTCCATATTTTTTTTGTTTTCAAAAGCTAGGTATCAATGGTCCCAAGGAAATGACTACTTTTCTTATAACCAGTCAATGTTTTCCAAAATGTCTATAGTTTCCCAAAACAAAGATTTTGTAACACCCTTAAATATTATTGATTCATGGATCCTTTCTTTCATGAAGTCCAAATAAATTATCAAAGTTTTTTATTTAATTCAAGCATGAAACTTTATGGATTTTTTATATCATGATTCCAAATGCATAGATTATTAAATATATGAAATTTAATTACCTTTACATTAACTTATATTGGCTTTTAAATGCATTAAATTGTTGATTTATCAAAAGTCCTTATATGAAGGCATGAAAAGATTTTGATCATATTCTAAAAGTATTTTGATCATGTTCTCTCATGCCTAAAGATTTTGATCATGTTCTAAAGTATTTTGATCATGTTCTAAAGTATTTTGATCATGTTCTAAAGTATTTTGATCATGTTCTAAAAGTATTTTGATTATGTTCCCTCATGCCTAAAGTAATTTGGGCATAACTTTTCATAGGATGGTCCAAATTAGGTGATTTCTGAATAGACACAACATCATTACCTACAACTTTCATGAAGAACATATCTTAAGATTCGGATTTTAAGTAGATCAAATAAATTGATCTTTGCAAGACATAGTGCTGTGACGGAATGGAGTGTTTGTAGAATAAAATTCATATCTCGATGTAGAATGCTCCAAATTGGATGATTCTTGAACTAACTGAAACTAGACTTCTATATCTACAATTCTTATGAAGACACCAAATCCTAATAAGGAATTTATCTTATTCAAACGTAGCTTCGAAAACAGATATTCTGTTAAAAGAGATTTCATCTCACCTACCATAGAAAGATCTAGAACCATTTGACATCATCCATGACATCAAAATTCTCCATTGAATTTTCAAGATCATCCTTTATGATTATGTTTATTTATTGTTAGGTCTCTCCTCCACACCTATAAATACCCATCTTATTTCCTCATTTTATTCACCAAGCTTTCTTAAGAAACTCTTCTCTCTATATACTTCTTTACTCCTTCTCAAATATAGTTTTAGTTTTAGTAGTATAAAAATACTAATCTAGTGATTCTTATACTCCGGGTAGTACACAAAATAAACCGGCAAGAAAAAAAGGCTAGGGGTCCAAGAGTGTTCCAATTCGAATTAAAGCTTCCGATTTAAGGTATGTAAGGCTTTCATAGCATTGGATTGAGTTCGTCCATGCGCCCAATATTTAAATTCATTATAATTGAGTTATAGTTGAGTTTTATCCAAATCTTGAATTCTAAATGAAATAATTCTTTTTCTATTGAGTTTGATATATTTATGCATTAATATTATTATTATTATTATTATCATCTCTCATATTATTGGAATTATTGTTCATGGCTACTTTCCCATGAATCTTAATTGATTTGATGTTCATGAATATTTTTACACATGTTTTGAGTAAAGATGTTGGCTTTTTATTATTTTCATTGATAAAAAGAAAGTTATATGAATTAATACTATATATGTATTTTATTGAGTTTTGAAAGAGCAAAAGAGTTGAATTTGAATGAATTTGAGAAAATGATATTTTGAGCAAGATGTTTTGATAAGATGTAAATGATGTTTTTGGAAGTATAATGATTGATGAACATAAAATGAGATGAGTTTGATGGTTTAAATTAAAGTCCAATGAGACTAGATGATGAGTTTAATATGAGCACATATTTTTTGGAGTAGTATTGAGCATCGAGTTGGGTAAGAGTTTAATTGACTCAAACCCCAGAACTACGTAGCCAGCGTAGGATGGAGGCTATGCCTCTTAAGTCCCAAAAATAGGACTTTGATGAGTGGATCCAAGATGGTGATGTCCTTTACCCTGGCAAGGTATTGGATGGATGTGGCAACGACATCGCTTCGTTGTATCATCGCTAGCTCATAAGTGATGGTTGTCGGTTAGAGAAACTCCCAATTGAGTAAGTATTGCTTGTTACTATTATTTTTATTATTATATTTTAAACTTGCATTACATATTGATGTTGAGATGATGTTGAGTTCTGAGCTGAGTTTTCTTGAAAGAAGTTTCTTGATATTTGTCCTTACCTTCCTGCCATTTTACATACTCGTACATTCCAAGTACTGACGTCATTCGACCTGCATCGTTTTATGATGCAGATACAGGTGTTAGAGATCCTCAACAGGCGCTTCATTGAAGATCATTATTTTTCAGCTATTTGGTGAGTCCTTCTTATATTCGGAGGAACTCTTTATCCTTTAATTATTGTTGAGTATTATGTTTCTTTTAAGATAGCCATGAATATGTCATTGGCACCATCTAAGAGTATTAGAGGCTTCATAGACAGAGTTTAATGATGTAATTGGAGTAGTTCTCCTTTGAAACTACTTCTTCTAAAAAAAAATTTCTCTTTCATTAGATGTTGTTAATAGAGAGCCCATATAAGTGTTCTTATTAAGTCTTCCGCTGATGAATGAATAAGTGATGAGACCAAGTGGTTCTCTCAGAGGCCAGAGATGGTTTTTGAGTGCCGGCCACGCCTAGGGTACCCTCTCGGGGCGTGACAGATTTACAGTATTACAAGCTTTTATGACAATAATGATGGATATGATTTACAACGACATTGATGATGTCGAGGATGAGAATATGTCTATGATGGCTATGATAAGAACGGCTTCATGTCTGAAAGGTGTTTGATATGACTCTCGTCTTGATTTTTTAATAATATTTTCATCTTATAGCAATTGTTCCTTCTAGGTGAGACAAAGCGACCATGGTTAGTCCATAATACAATTGGAGGTTACCGACCTTCTGTCACTCCGATAGATACATGACTTTCGTTGGGCTCTCATGCATGATGTCTATATGTATATGTATATGGGGGATATGGGGAAGGGTCATATGTTGCGCTATAGACGCATTTCCACCTGGTCAGTTGGCGTAATTTTCATCTTGGACGCGGAATGCCCGAACGCGGAACATATGTGGGCGATATGACATGTTCTATTTTCTATGTATATGAAAAAGAAATGTTTTTAAAGAAAAAGACAAGCATGGATGGCATCCATCCTAAAAGGCACTCATATGTACAGATTACTCTCTTATCTTACTATATGTTCTATGATTCTATGATATGATTGTTCATACCTTATGTTCTTTATTATGCTGATTTTCATGCATTACATACTCGGTACATTACTCGTACTGACCCTTTTTTTCTCCGGAGGCTGCGTTTCATGCCGCGCAGGTACACCCAAACGAGTAGAAGCTATTGTAGAAGATGTTGCAGTGGGTTAGCAACTCCACTTGTTCCTAGAGTGCTGCCGAGTCAGAGTATATGCGCTATGATGTTTCATTCGAAGTTAGAGACTTTGCAGACAGAGTCGTGGGTATAGAGTGTCAGCTTTGTAAGCGGCATCATCAGTCGATATGTTATTATGTCGTATGTCACGAGTTTTATGGGATGATGGATTTTGGAAAGCAAGATTCGCAAAGCTTAGCTATATTTTTCATTTCTTTTGATGTATAAGTCTAAATAGATTAAGTATGTAATATGAGGTAGCGGGTTCGCTCGGCTCCGAGCATGGGGTCGGGTGCCCATCACACCCTATTAAGATCGGGGTGTGACACTGAAGTAGTAGGTTGAATACTTGCTACAGTTCTATTTTATTGGCTCATTATGTATGGGGTAAAAGCTATTTGGACATATGGCGACACGAGAGAAACGATATGTGGCACCATTGGCAGAGTTTCAAAGAGAAGCAATTGAAGGGATGTTGGAGATTCGAAGTTCGAAGAATGAAGAAGGAACAATCTGAGAGCACGAAGAATGAAAAGTACAGAAAGACTGGTGTTCCAATGATATGGCCAAAAGGCAGACTCACAGATATTATCGTACAGATAATCTGAGTACAATAGAGAAATATTAGCTGACAGCGCTAACGACATTGCTACGTGGTCAACATTCATTGGATGTGGTACTTTAGGGCTCGAGTGGAGCGTTTTTATTGATTGATGCTTTATATTTATAACCTATAAATAAATTATTTATTTCACACACTGTAGGACATTCTAATTCAAAGAAATACAATAGCAATACTTCACATTAATCGTGTGCTCCAAGTTTTCCTTATTCATTAAGTCTTTGTCTTATAGCATTAATTCCATCGAATCGTTCTTAGAGTTGAAGCTACTAACACCGCATCTAGTTCTCATCGACATCACTGAAGCTCTAAAGCTTCATACAATCTCTTTTCTTATTTACTTTATTAACATTATGTCGTTTTTTGTTTACTATCATCTCAATATTCAACTACTAATAATCAAATCTAATAAGTTAAATTAAAACATGTTAAATTGAGTTGAAAATAGGTTTGGGTTAACAGTGAAAATCTTCAAGGAATGGTATAAAATCCTCAAAAAAAAAAAAACATAATGGGTATTATTTAAACATAGTTGTTGATCTACTGATCACGCTTCTTCTTCAACATACTTGAAACAGATTTTTCCGTGACACACGGTATTCCAAGGGACCATATGATATATATAATCTTGAATTAACTTATATAGTATAGTTTATAAGTAATGATTAATGAATGAACCAATAAAATACAATTGTGGCAAAGTATTCAACTCAAGGAACTTATTAAGACCTTCAGCATCAGTCTTAGCCTTATTTGTTTGTATTTGACGGGTGTTTGAATTTGAATAATTTAGATCTTAGTTTATTTAAGTATATTTATTTATATTAAGATTTAACTATTTATTTGGTTTGAATAGGTCTTAATCGTTTTGATATTGAATAAAGTCTTAATATCATTAAGAAGTATTTTGTGTGGATATTTTTCACCATCACTTTATCTACAATCACCAACCATCACCATTAACCACCTCTACCATCAAAACCACCAATACAACTACCTCGCCAACCATCTGCCACAACCAGTAGGAACCACCACCCTTATCAAGTATCATTATTGTCGGTCGGTAGCATCAGTGGCGGAATCAGAATTTTTAATAAGGGGGTTCAAAATATGAAAAAATAGACACATGAACTAGCCGAAGGGGGTTCGATATCTACTATTTATACATAAAAAATATTTTAACCATCTATAAATAGTATAATTTTTCGCCGAAGGGGGTTCGGATGAACCCCTTGGACACCATGTGGGTCCGCCACTGGGTAGCACACCAAGCACCTTTATCAGTATAATTATATCCATGGTTATCACTTTCACTGCCGCCGCTACTGTGAACAACTACCATCAATGAATGTATTTGATTGGGTATGAAATTATAAATTAAAAAAGAAAGATTTTTGAAATTTGTTGTTTAAAAGAAGTCACAGATATTTGTGTGCTATAAATCATCTCATTAAGAGTACAATGAGAACTTTAAAGTTAAATGTTTACTACATATAAAATAATATCATTTTTTGGAGACCGAAAAGGAAAGAGTGTCACGTAACTGATTTGTTAGTCGCCACAAGATAAAATAGGGGAGAATCACTTATAAATGCATAATAAGGAACATATTTACAAAATGTGATAAAAAATTTCAGTTTACAAAATATATTAAGAGTTTTTTTACGAAACATATACAAAAAATTTATCAACGCTTAAAAATTTGTGTATGAAATCGATATGAAATATGTATATCTCGCTCAAAGCTTAGAATTTCGCTCACATTTTTCGTATATGAAAACTGTGTAAAATGTGTATGAAATATTTATATCTTACTCAAGACTTAGAATTTCGATCACAATTTCGTGCATAAAAACTGTATAAAATTAATATGAAATATGTACGCAATTGTATAAAGTCCATGTTAAGTTTTTAAAAATTTAATACAACTACGACAACATTACATTCAACTTTCATACAAGTTTAATACAACTAAAGTAGCATACAAGATTTAAAATAAAATTTTATATAAATTCAATATACAATTATCATACAATTTTGAATCTCCTTCGAAACTAGAAAAATGTGGCAATGATAAATGAATGAGCCAATAAAATATAACTGTGGCAATAGTATTCAACTCTATTACTTAAGGAACTAATTAAGATTTAAGACCTTCAACATCAGTCTTAACCAATTGCTACCCCTCCTTAAAATTATTTTATTTCCATGTTGTTAGCGTTGACATTTAATATAGTATGGAATAATTTAAAATGTAGATAATTTTAATAATAATTTTTTTATTTTAATAAATTTAAAATAAAAGTTTTATTTTTAAGCTAAATAAAATGAAAGTTTTATTTTTAAGCTAAATAAGATAAAAGTTTTAATTTTAAGTTAAATAATTAAGGTGAAAATTTTATTTAAAGCTAAATAAGATGGGAGTTTTATTTTTAAGTTAGATAAGATGAAAGTTTGATTTTAAAAACACACGGCACAATTATGGAAATGCATACACAAAAATATTTAAGTTAGATAAGATAAACATATTTTTTAAAGAATGAATAACTAAAGCTTGTAAAGAAAATGTAAAAAAAAAAAACTAAATAAGGTGGAGGCTATTTTTGTAAACAAACAACTTATTTATTCAATGAATATAATTTTGAATATGAAAAACCAAACAAGCAATAAAAACTACTCTCATCATAACTAATCTCAACATAACTTATCCCAGCATAACTTATCCAACATAACCAATCCCATCATAATTTATATCCAAACCAAACGACCTCTTAATGTTTGATTAGTTAGTTTTTTTTTTTAAAAAAAAAAACAAGTTCTTAAAAGTGAAAGAAAGTGACTTGTGTAATAAAATTATGGAAAAATGAATTTCTTAAGGGCATCTCCAACCCTAACACCAAATTTTACATAAAATTTGGTGCTAGCATCAAATTTTACACTAGCACCAAATTTGATGTAAATCAACTTCAACCCACTGCACCAAATTTTACACCAAAAAATAATATTTTTCTCTCTCTTCATTATTATATTATTATTTCTTATTTCATTTATATTTTCTTATTTCATAAAATAAAATTCTTTCTATAAAACATTCACTGTATATAATTTTCATATTATTTCAAATTATAGTCGTTTAATATAAAATTATTTTATATCATAATTTCTTAAATAATATAAATTGCTAGCAAATATTACATATTATATATAGTAATGGATAACACAAATAAAAGGAAAATCATTAACAAAATATAATTAAATAAACATTACACACTTGGAAATTTTATTTTAAGCTCTACATGAATATTCAACTTTCAACATCACTATGGTGCTCCCATAAAGCTCTATTAATGCATTATGTAGTTCAAAATGAGCTTCTTTGTCCTTAATTTTTTTATGTCGAGATTTATATTTTTGCATATTTAATTTTTCTCAAGGCTAATTGTACTTATATCCAATTCAAATTTATTGTAGAATTAATATAAATTTAATTTCAACAAAAATTCAAGTAAAAAAATAATATATAAAAAAATCTAAAATTAATATTATAAAAATATTACGTAAAACTAATAAAATGTTTTAATTAAAACATATCAAATTATATAATATTTAATTTAAAATATTATATAATAAAAGACAATTAATGTGATGAACAGTGCTACACTATTCACACACCAAGTTTAATGTAAAATTTGACATGTATTGAAGATGGCCTAAGTCGGTAGATGATAGATGATAGATCTACTACACTAATTGCCTCCTCCCCACTTCCATCACATGAAAAAATGTTTTTGAGACGGTTGACTTATCAAACACCAAAAAATAACTAACCAACCACTTACTTTTCAAACAATTATTTTTGATGAAAATCATTTTCCTTCCCACCAACACGTCCTAACTTGCCGTTCCTTTTTCTATATTTTGATATTGACAATTCTTTATACCTTAATTAAGACTAGCACCTATTGAACACTTCTATTAATTTGGCTTTGAACATTTTGAACATTTTTTTGATAATCAACTAAAAATATGAAATGCGTGTAATAAACTCGCGATGACGTTGCAAATTAACAAATAAATGACATACAACTGGCATTTTGAGGGGGAAAAAAGAAATAAAGGAATAACTGAAGTCGTTATCGACCCAGCTACAGATCTAATGATTCATGGCATGCATAGGAGTTAGTTGCATGTTTTTTCAGATTGTTTTTTTTTAATTTGAAAATAGCAAATTAAGCAAAGTATGAAGAAAGGAGGAAGGAAACTGATTCTTTTTTTTATTTTAGATCTGATTTATTTAAGTATAGATATATATTTTTCAAGAAGAAAAAAAAAGAAGGGAGGAAGAAATAGAGTAGTTATTGCGTGAGTCTCCATTTTTTCGGTGAATAAGATCTAGTATCCATCAGATTTAAAGAAAATGAAAAAGGAAATAGCAATAATATTTCCAGTTGAAAATGATAGAGGTGAGGGAGAAAGGTGGCTGAAAAAGATGGTGGTAACAGCGGTGGAAATTATCGCGACCTGAATCTGGATGTGATGACACCTGTCCTTTTCCATCGGACAAGTCAACCTAAACTCAATATTTACAGAAAATAAAGCGGAAACAGTCTAAACAAGTAAGTAATAAGCAAAAGCGAAAGTCTTTCAACTTAAATATCCCCAACTATTGTTTGTCACATGTACAAACCGTTAAAGAAAATAAAACTGAAAGAAAATACAAGTCTCAATATGTCTTCAACTCTCAAATAGAGAAAAACATAAAAGTACAGGAAATTTGATAGTATGTTGGATATCAATAGCTACATCTCCCAAACTTCTGGAAGCCTTGAATGATCAGAAAGAGACGGTGATAAAAGTCCAAGCTCAGAACCTATACAAGTGTAAAAGGAAGGGTGAGTACCAAACAACACGGTACCCAGCAAGCTAACTAGAAAAATTAAGTAAATCTAATAGAATATACGAACTCCTTTCCAATCCAACCGAACCTCCATAACTACAACCTGCACAGAAATCATCTCAACCTAACAATTCATACTAAACAGTTCAATAAAGTTAACATGTCAGCTCAATATAACAAGATATATCGTACAAATAATCACAAGTCACAAATAAGCATCAAAACTGTCACACACAGATATGCAGAACATGTATATGCACACTCAATGATCATGCATGTCTGCAATTGCCGGCAAAGACCTCGTCATAATAGACTCTAATCGGCAATGACCTAGGTCTCATGATATCTGACCGGAAATGACCTCGGTCCCACAACCTCACCAGAAATGACCTTAGCAATATAATCCCTCGGTAGTGACCTCGGTAATATAATCCCATCGGTAATGACCTCAACAATATAATCCCATCAGAAATGACCTCGATAATATTATCGCACCGGAAATAACCTCGTCCATATAATCCCATCGGAAATAACATCAGCAATATAATCCCGCATCGTCCTATCAATCTCTTGCCCGAAAATGACCTGGCAATATCATATCTCTGACCGAAAGTAACCTTGGTCTCACAATTATATGCTTCTCATCACGGTATTTTCAAAACCAATGCAAACAACATGCTCACACAATTAATGAGGAATAATCAATTCAAACAAACCGCAATCATAATAGACTATCAAGTATTTCATTAAATACACATAGATATCTAGATTACGGCATGTAACATTCAATTTTTCAACAATAACATGCATCATCTTTTACTAACCCCATCGATTCATTTAGATAGTTCATATAACAATTAAACCCGTAACCTCATCCTCATTACGCCCCAACACATACACAATGGGATATTCAAGATTTTAAGAAATTCACGGAGTTTTAAGAATCCATTTGCCTTAATATCAATCCAAGTGAGTCTTGCCCTTCCGATTATACCTTGAATCGCCACAATCTATTCAAGTATTGTTTCACAATCAAAAATCAAATCCAACGATACTAAGAATGCGAAATTCGGTGAAAAAAGAGGTCAAAGGCTAAAAATTCGACTTTGAAAATAGAGGTTTAAATCCGAGAATTGTTGGATAAAACTGTTTCTCTTAGTCTTAGGAACTCAATAGTGAAAACCATTTCAAAAATTTAACCCAAATCAAGTCACAATCACCATTTTAAGAAATTCTCAAAGTACTTGAAAAAGGATCATTTTCACCCATTGAAATTTCCAAATTCATGTTAAAAACAACAATTAATCATTGGGAAATGACGAAGTAGAGTCAAAATAACTTACCCAATGAAATCCCACGAGAAATTCCTCGTCAAATTGCCCCTACCGTGCTCCAAAGTTCAAAAATGGAAAAAATAGTATAAATCCCGACCAAAACCCCTCTCGAATGTCGCTTAAGTGGCTGGGGGTTCGCTTAAGCAATGTTCTCTATCGTAGACATTTGGTCACTTTAGCGACCTTCGACTCATCTCTTAAGCGACCAGGGGCTCGCTTAATCTAACTCCTCCTAAGTGACTCTTATCGCAAAAGCGATAGGCTTGTCGTTAAAGTGGATGTCTCTTTAGCGACACCCCCTCGCTAAAGCAAGGCCTGCACCAGACACAACTGAAGTCTCCAATTTTACCAAGTTTCAAAGTTTTTAAATGACCGCGGGATTTATTTGGAATCCCGTACATACAAACCATTTATGCAATCCCACTAAACTCGTCGTTTCAGACTCAATGAAATCATCAAAATTTGATTTCGAGGTCTCCCTGACCCAAAAACCAAAAAGTCACAACTAAATCAACTTTATACCTCAAAAGACTAAAATGCCCTCGAAGCTTCCAAAAAATACACATGAACTCTCTCCAGATCTAAAATCATCCTCCAAATACAATGGAGTCGTCGGAATTCAGTTCCGAGCATTCGATCTCCATATATTGACCAAAGTCAAACTCATTGCCAAAAATTCAAATATTTTTAATTCAACACCCTAAATCCACGATATGACCCCAAATATGATTCTGTCAACTCTTTTTGACAAATTTAAACATTCTAAAACTGATGAAATCGATGGAATTCTGTTCTGAGACCAAAAATTCTAAATGATCTCAAATACCACTTTGAGTCATTCAAAACCTCTAAAACTCAAAGTTTACCAAAAATCATAACTTTTCAAGAAAACCATAGTACCGACATCAAATATCAGTCAAATATGAATCAAAAAAACTATCGATAGGGGTAAAATGTTCTTTTTACAAAATATTTTTAAAAAATGACCTTTATGGTCACTACATTATCCATTATTAAAAAGCATGTTCGTCCTTGAGTATAAAGTAAAAGAAAGTACCTGAAGCCTCAAAAAGCTATAGATATCGGGCCCGTATGTCGTCCTATGACTCCCAGGTCAACTTTTCAATTAAGCGGTGCCTCCACTGTGCCTTCACTGAAGCTATCTCCTTAGTCCTAAGCTTATGGACCTGTCTATCAAGAAATGTTATGGGCTCCTCCTTAAAAGTCAAATCTGGACGCAACTCTACCGTGTCAAGAGATAACACATGAGAATTGTCCAAAACATACTCCCGAAGCATAAAAACATGAAACATAGGATGTACCGTTGATAAGCTAGGTCGCAAGGCCAATCTATAAGCCACCTCTCCCATTCGCCCCAAAATCTCAAATGGGCTAAACCAGGGGCTGAATTTACCCTTTTTCCGAACTACATCACTCCCTTCATGAGTGACACTCAGAGCCAAAAATAATCACCCTCTATAAACTTTAATGGTCGAACTCTCCTATCCGCATAACTCTTTTGTCTACTCTAGGCTGTCAAGAGCCTACCCTGGATCATCCGGACTTGCTCCTTGGCATGTCTAAGCAAGTCCATGTCTAAAGAGTCCATCTCAACTGAATTGAACCACCCAATAGGAGATCGATATCGCCTACTATACAATGCCTTGAATGGGGCCATTTGAATGCTGAAATGATTACTATTATTGTAGGAAAACTCTGCTAAGGGCAAATTTTGATCCCACCTATCATCAAAATCAATAATACAAGCTCGGATCATATCCTCCAACATCTAAATCATCTACTCATACTGGACATTAGTCTGTGTGTGAAAAGTTATACTAATTTCAAGCCTAGTGCCTAGGCCCTTCTGTAAGGCCTACCAAAAGTGCGAAGTAAACACTGAACCCCGATCCGAAAAAATAGATACTGGTACACTATAAAGCTGAACAATCTAATTGATATACAACTGAGCTAGTTTATTCGACGTGTACTTCACCTTAACGGGGATGAAATGAGCAACTTGGTCAGTCTGTCGACAACCACTCATATAGAGTCACACCCACCTACGGTGGGAGGTAATCCCACAACAAAGTCTATGGTGATCCACTCCCACTTCCAAGTAGGAATGGGCATCCTCTGGTTGGTGCTCACACTTGACCCGTTGACAGGCTAAACACTTGGACACGAACTCTGCGATGTCCCTCTTCATCCCACACCACCAATAATACTGATAAAGGTCATAATAAATCTTTGTCGTATCTGGATGAATGGAATATCAAGAACAATGAGCCTCTTCTAGTATCAATCTGACCAAGTCGCCCACCTTGGGCACACAAATCCGACCCTCAATCCTCAAAACACCCTCTGAATCAAGTCTAGCCTCCTTGGGCACACAAATCCGACCCTCAATCCTCAAAACACCCTCTGAATCAAGTCTAGCCTCCTTGGCTTCAACCCTCAACACCTTGTCTAAAATAAGACATAGCTTTTCATAATAAAATTGCCTCTCCAGAAAGTGATCAACCAAAGAAGATCGGGCCTCAATAGAAGTGATAAATCCTCCACTCTGCTGAGAACCTCGTAATCGAACAAGGCAATTGGCTAAACTTTGGAAATCCCTAGCCAAGGGCCTCCTATCAACACTAATCACCGTGAGACTCCCCATACTAAGAGCCTTTTACTACTCAAAGAATTAGCCACCACATTGTCCTTTTCCGAGTGATACAAAATAGTAATATCACAGTCCTTCAGTAGCTCAAGCCATCTACGTTGTTTCAAATTCATCTCCCTCTAAATTAAGATGTACTAAAGACTCTGGTGATTAATGAATATCTCACAATGCATGTTATACAAGTAATGATGTCATAGGTTCAACACAAATACCACTGTCGCTAACTCTAAATCATAGGTATGGTAGTTTTTCTCATGAGCCTTCAACTATCTAGATGCATAGGCAACTACCTTTCTTTTCTACATCAAAAATCCACCCAAACCAACACCGGAAGCATCACAATATATGGTGAAGTCTACACCCTCCTCGGGTAGGTTAAAACAAGAGTTGAAGTCAAAAAACGTCTTGAGCTTTTGGAAGCTCGCTTCACACTCATTGGACCAATAAAATTCTACTGCCTTCTAAGTCAGTCTAGTCAATGGGGCTATTATAGTAGAGAACCCCTACACAAAGCGTCAGTAATATCCAACCAAACCTAAAAAAAAAATCTCTATGGGGGAAATAGGCCTAGTCCAGACTCTAACTGCCTCAATCTTGGCTGGAACCACCCTAATACCCTCTTTGGACACCACGTGCCCTAGAAATACCACGAAATCAAGCCAAACCTCACATTTGGAGAACTTGACATACAAATTTTGCTCCCTCAAATTCTGAAGCACCAACCTCAAATAACTAGCATGATCCTCCTCTATCTTGGAGTACACCAAGATATCATCAATGAAAACAATCACAAAAGTCCAAATACGGCCTAAACACCTCATTCATCAACATCATGAACGTTGTTAGACCATTAGTCATCCCAAATATTATTATAAGAAACTCATAATGACGATATAATCCTTAAATGATAGTACCCAAATCTCAAGTCGATCTTGGAGAATAAGGTCGCTCTCTGAAGTTGATCAAACAAATCATCAATATGAAGAAGAGGATATTTGTTCTTAACTATCACCTCGTTCAACTTCTATAATCGATGCACATCCTTATAGACCCATCCTTTTTCATAAATTGGACCGACGTACCCCAAGGTGACATACTAGGGAGAATAAACCCTTTACTCAACAGATCCTTCAACTGGTCATTCAACTTCTTCAATTATGCCAGAGCCATACGATAAGGTGGAATAAAAATGGGCTTAGTGTTTGACTCTAAGTTAATAGTAAAGTCAATATCCTTATCTGGAGGAACTCTCAGAAGATCAGTAGGAAACACATCGGCAAACTCCTTAACTACGGGAATAGACTTCATGGGAGGTGACTTAGCGCTAGTATCCTGAATAAAAGATAAATAGGATATACATCCTCTATCAATCTATATCTGAGCACGCATATAGAAGATGGCCTTACTAGGATAGGAACCAATAATTCCCTTCCATATGATCCTCGGAACACTCAGTATCGTTAAAGTCACAGTCTTAGCATAGCAATCAAGAATAGCATGATAAGGGGAAAGATAATACATACCCAATATCACATCAAAGTCTACCATCCCAGTATAATCATGTCTATCCAAGTATCATACCCAGCTAAAGAAACAAGATAGGATCGATAGACTCGATCCACTATTAAGGGCTCACCCACGGGTGTAGAGACATGTACAGGCATGGGCATGCGATCACAAGTCAAATCAAATCCAGATGCAAAATAAATAGACACGTAAGAAAATGTAGATCTAGGATCAAATAACACAAATGCAGGTCGATGTCAAATCAGGATGATAACTGTAATGACCGCATCAGAAGCCTCAGCCAAGGGTCTCCACGAAAAAGCATAACACTAATCTCCTTAACCACCACCCTCGTAAACCGTATCCCTACTTTATGGAACTATAGTACCACAACTATAGGCTCTACCACATCTACCTATCTGAGCTCTATATCGACCTTAAATTAAAGGCACTGAATCTCTCTCTAGAGCTGCTGAATAAGTGTATTGGGGACTTGATTGAGTCTGTAGTGGGCACTGGCACATCAAATAACCCAGATCTCTACAACTAAAACACGACCTCAGAACAGGCTACTGTGATGACCCTGATGGAAAACTATAACTACCTCCAACTAAACTCAGAGACCCTCAGACTAACTGCTAACTATCGGTTGTTAGCAAAGAAGCATGAACAGGTCTCTGGCATTAAAATTGGCTGTCGCCTCTTTCTGAACCTATACCTCCAAACATGGTACCCGAAAACTAACTATTAGCATGGGTCCTCTTGGGGTCCCCAAACTCTTCTCTAACTATGAATTCTGCCTCCTTGGCGGTGCTCACAATGGATAGGAAAGAAGCCCCTCACGGGCAAATCTGGACAAATAATATTGAATAGAGAAGGTCAAACCCTTCACGAACTTGTAGACTCTCTCCGTCTCATCTAGGGTCAACATTGTAGAATGCCTCGACAACTGGTAGAAATAAGCCTCATACACAACAACTGACATGCCACCCTGAGTCAAACTCTCGAATCTCAATCAACTCTCCTCTTGTATTCTCTATGGGATGAAGTGATCCTCAAAAGCACTAGAAAAAGCTCTTCACTTAATCGGAGGGGATCCAACTGGTCTGGACCTTATGAATGTCCTACACCACTTCTTGGCCGACCTACGGAGCTGGAGTGTAACAAATCGAACATCCCGAGCATCAACCATGCTCACTACCTCCAACATCTCACGGTAAAATATCAAAAACTTATGTGCATCCTCACTCTTACCACCCTGGAATAGAATTGTTGATCTTTTATAGTCATAATTATATTTAGAGTAATCTGTGCATCGAAAGCTGGTGCGACAACCAATGATGGCTGGCCCACCTAATCTTGAACTACTAGGACCTGATGCTACTCTGGTGTCTGTACACCAATTCTAGTTTTTAAACCTTTTGGCGTGCCTGCAACACCCTAAGTGAAACTCTCCAACATACCTAGCATCCTTAAAAAGGTCTCCTGAAGCAACAGTGGTGCGGGCTGTGAAGGAACCTGGTCCTCAGCATCCTCAACCTGTGGCTCTTGGAAGGCCTCTCTAACACAACCTTGGGTAGGTGCTTCTCCTCGGGCATGGCCTCTACCAGCAACCGCTCCAAGACTTTTGCCTCTCACTCGGCCCCTACCTCTACCCCTAGCTGAGGTCTCAATAGCTGCTTCGGGGACTACCTTTCCTCTGCCAATAGACATAGATCTGGTCATTGACATCTGTCAAAACAACACGCGACACTCAGCACTAGCGATAATGACTTAATATGATAAGAAATAATGAATAAAGAGAGTTTCCTAATAGTCTTCATAGCTTCTCAAAGATAAGTATATAAGTCTCCGTACCGATCCTCAAAACTCTACTTAGGCTTCGCTTGTACACGTGAGATTTATGAACTTGGAACTCTGATACCAATTTATCAAGACTCAAATTCGGATGTGATGGCACCTATCCTTTCCCACTGGACATGTCAACCTAAAACCCAACATTTACAGAAAGTAAAGAGAAAACAGTCTAAACGAGTAAGTAATAAGCAAAAGAGAGTATTTCAACCTAAATACCCCGAAAGATTGGTTGTCACATATACAAACCGCTAAAGAAAACAAAATTAAAATGAAATACAAGTCTCAATATGTCTTCAACTCTCAAATAAATTAAAGCATAAAAGTATAGGAAATCAGAATTTCCTAGTACGCTGGATATCAATAGATACCTTTCAAACTCCTAGAAGCCTTGAATGATCGGAAAGAGACGATGATCATAGTCCAAGTTCAGAACCTATACAAGTGTAGAAGCAAGAGTGAGTACCAAATATTACGGTACCCAGCAAACTATCTAGAAAAACTAAGTTAATCTAATAGAATACAAGAACTCCTTCCCAACTCAACCGAACCTCCATAACTACAACCTACACAGAAATCAACCCAATCTAACAGTTCATACTAAACAGTTCAATAAGGTCCAAATCTCAGATCAATGTCAGCAGATATATCATAAAAATAATCACAAGTCATAAATAGACATCAAAAGTATCACACAGATATGCAAAACATATATATGCACACTCAATGATCATGCATGTGTGCAATTACCGGCAAAGACCTCCATATAATAGAATCTAATAGGAAATGACCTTGGTCTCATGATCTCTAATCGGAAATGTCCTCAGTCCCACAACCTCACCGAAAATGACCTTGACAATATAATCTCACTGGTAATGACTTTGGCAATATAATCCGTATGTAACGACCTCGGCAATATTATTCAATCGTAAATAACCTTGGCAATACAATACCTTAGGAAATAACCTCGGCCATATAATTTCATCAGAAATAACCTAGGCAATATAATTCCGCCGAAAATGACCTCGACCTATCAATCTCTTATCAAAAATGACCTCGACAATATCATATCTCTGACTAAAAATGACCTTGACCACACAATCATATGCCTCTCATCACAGTGCTTTCAGAACCAATGCAAACAACATGCTCGCATAAGTAACGAGGAATAATCAATTCAAATAAATTGCAATCATAATAGATTGTCAAGTATTTCATTAGATACACATAGATATCTAGATTACGGCTGTTATGTCAAGAAATAGAAGGGGTTTAAAATTGATTTAGAAATAAGCCAATTAAAAGGAGTTATCACTTAATTTTTTAGAGAAATTAAGAAAATTTAAACTATTCCATTACCTCGAGATAATTTGCATAAATAATAAAGAGTTCCTCCAAGAGGACAAAAACGAAATGAAACCTATGGGATTAAGAGAAATACAAAAAGCAAAAAAGGCCCACGCAGGGGTCATTTCAGAAAAATGCATCAAAATAAAATACGTAAAGGTCAACCCACGTAGAGGTGAATAATTGAAAATACATGAAACGAAGCCCACGCAGGGGCAAAACTAGGGGTTTTCATGGTCCAATTTGGGTCGGTTATTGATTAAAATCATAATCAAACCAATTTAATCGGTTATTAAATATCTAAAACCATAACGAAACCAAGTAAAATAATAACTACGAGTTTGGTTATTGTCGGTTTAGTTCGGTTTGGTTCGGTTATTCAATTTATGACTAGTCGAGATAATTTAAATATTCTCTCTCTACATTCTTCCAATTCTTACTAAGCTCTTTTTTACTCATGGCCCACGGAAGTTCCAAAATACAAACAACTTTGTTCATTAAAATAAAAAAATTACATATTTAAACTAAACTAACTAGAAGATCTATAATATAATCAAAAGTACTTCATCTTCCTTAGCTTAAGCTCCAAAGTCCAAACTAATCAATGCTCAAAACAGTGCCCAAAGAATCTGCAAAAGAAATCACGATATAAGGCATTAAATGTCTAAAAATATAAAGGTATAGGCGTATAGCAGTTCACCCAATAAATATAGCAACAACTTTGCAAAAAAATTAGTGCAACTTAAAAAAAAAAACAGCAGCACAGCTGAATAATTTAGAGTGTTGTGCTGCTGTGCTGTTGTACTGTTGTGCTGTGAAGACCTGAACACTTTACATTTGGAGTTCTCTCCTTGTTTGCTTCTTTTGTGTAGGTACATCCAGGACCTGCAGTATGCAAGAAGGTGCAGTTGGACTTAAACAACACCCAACAAGCTGCAACAATTTGCAGCACTGCAACATCTGAAAAGGATCAAACAAGGAAGAGATGCAGCATACACTGCAGACCTGCAACAAATTATCCAATTCATGCAGTGCTTCCAATACAAACATTATCCAAAGATTTTTTCAAGTACTCTAATCATCATGTACCTGCAAGCTCAAGAAGCTACAATATGACCCCCCATGGTGTTCTCCATCACCACCAAACTTCAAACAACTTGAAGAATCCAAGAACTATAACTTGTTCATCCAAGAGCTACTGAACAACACCTTACAACAGTTCTCAGCAACCTGCAACACATTGTAGAGCTGCAATATCCACAACAATAGTACCTAACAACCTTCAACACATTGCAGAGCTGTAGCAAGCTGCAACATCCACAAAAATAGTACCCAACAACTTTCAACATATTGCAGAGCTACAACAAGCTGCAACATCCACAACAACAGTACCCAACAATCTTCAACACATTACAGAGCTGTAGCAAGTTGCAACAACCATTAACAAATCTTTCAACTATATAACAACAACTTTAGCATCCAACAACTGTAACATCTTCAGCAACCAACAATTACAACAACTTCAGCAGCTAACAGCAGTTGAGCTACTCTTGGAGTTTTTCTATTTGTAGAAACAACCTCATGAAGCTTTTCAGATAATGCAGAGATGCAGTACCCAACAACAACAACACCTAACACCTAACAACCTCCAACAATATGTACCTCAACTATACAACCACTTACACACCTCCAACACAACGATACTTGGAACCTGCAACATCCAACAACTAGCAGCAACCTGCAGACTTGCAATAATGGATCCAACATAGAAGGATTTTTTTTCTAAATTCAACAAAGTTCAGCAGCGGCAGTAGCACTGCTAAAACTGTGGCAGCAGCACAGTTCAGCAACAGCAGCAGCTCAGTTTTTAGCTCTCAATATTAAAGTGTAGCAACATATATTAAAGTGGCAACAATTAGCTAAAATACCATAGAAAGCTCAAAGTTTCAACAACTATCGTTCTAAGATAGTAATTTATAGCAAATGAAACAAATATTCATATAGTTAATTATGTAAAATTATCTTTTTCAGCAATCTCAAATTTTTGAATTTCTTCTAAAAGGTCTTTAAGTTTGCTTTCTTTAGATGTTGACCGTAAACATTGTTGACAACAAACAAGAGCTTCAGCCATCTTTGTCGATAGAGAACTTTGATAACAATCAAGTATTCAACCACCGGTGCTAAAAACTGATTTTGAGGCAATAATAGATGTAGGAATAGCAAGCACATCTCTTGCAATCCTAGAGACAATAAGACATCTTTCCGATGAACATTTCCACCAAGTCAAGATATTAAAATCCTTAATCTTCTCCAAATCATCCATTAAATACATTTCAAGATCAGACTTATTATCAACATCATTCTCATCTTTAAGAAATTTCTCCCATTGCGATTGCCATACATCAGAACTATTGATTGCACTAATTTTACTCATCACACTAGTTTGATCTCCAGTATTTTCACTAGAAGGCCCAGAAATAGAATTATTATAATGATTATACAAGCAAGTTAAAGTGTTCACCACTTTAGTAGACTTTCTATTTCACTCGACACGATCATAAAAATTATTAAAAAGGAACTTCACATACTTCATTTTATAGCGAGGATCCACAGCAACAAATAACAACATGTTCATATCCTCAAAATCACCCCAATATTTATCAAATTTAAATTTCATCTTCCTAGCCATATCAGTCAAAATTGAATCGCTAAAATTCGAATACTGGACAATTATGCTTTGAAGATTAAAAAGCTAATAGAAGAAATAATTTGAAGTAACATGCAAAGTACTTGAAAATTTCAAAGTGGTTTTATAGAAAATCTCAAGAAACTTGAGAAAGACTTTCACATTCTTCCAATCTTCCGAAGATGGATGCCCTGCTATTCCACTCAATTCAAGACAATAGTTAAAGTACTTATGATCATCAATATACATTCTTGACAAGGCTTTTTCAAATTGTACAACTATATTTAACATCAAATATATAGAGTTTCACCTCGTCTCAACATCCAAACTCAAAAGTCCATGAGTGTCTAGTTTTACCTTCTCAACATATGACTTAAAGGAAGAAAATCTTGCAGGAGAAGACTTAACATATTTCACAACACACCTTACCCGAGAAATGGACTCATTTTTTTCACTCAATCCTTCTTTTACAATCAAATTCAAGATATGAGCATTACATCGAACGTGTAAAAAATCATTTCTCAAGATGACACCATTCCAATCATTAATTCTCTCTTTTAAGTACCTAATTGCAACATCATTAGCTGATGCATTATCTAGTGTCACCACGAATATGTTCTCGATCTCCCAATCTAACAAACAAGCTTCAATTCCTTTTGCAATTATCTCACCTTTATGATCTGGAGTTTGAAAAAAGTTAAGAATCTTTTTTTGCAAATTCCACTGATCATCATTCTAGTGAGCAGTAATGACCATATAAGTCAAATTTTAGATTGACATCGATGTGTCGCTAGTAAAACAAACACGTTGATCTTTAACAAGTCTTTAAGCTTTTGTTTCTCTTCTTTATAAATTTTTAAACATTGTCTAGCAACAGTAATGCAAGAAGGTAACTCAAAATTAGGTAAAACAACCGTCATTAGCCTCTTAAAGCCTTCCCCCTCAACGACTCTAAATGGTTGTTCATCTATTATAACAAACTCGGCAATGGCCCTTCTAACTTCGACAATATTATAAACAACTTTTTCCAAACCTCCCTATCCCTCTCCTTCAATAGGTTTAATATTGAGTGTTGTCTGCTTCCTATCAATGGTCTTAAAAGGGTATTTCTCACACTTATTAAGTAAATGTCCCCAAAGATTAGAAATCTCATAATTAGACAGGCAAGCTAAGTCTTTGGGCAGTACTTGCATTTTGCCTGCAATTTCCCTATTTTATTAGTAAATTGTGTATAATGATCCCAAATTTTAGATGTTCTTCTACCATTATCCCCAGGCCTAGGGTCTCGACTACAAGGAGTAGTTCTTTTCTGCTTTTTAGGAGGTTTACACACTAAAGAAGTATTAGGAGCATTAACATGTGCTTGAGTTACAGCAGATGTTGGTGTTACTGAACTATCTTCAGGAAGATCCAAATGTTCAACCTCCAAATCTTCAACCTCTATAACTATCCTTTTCATCTAAAATTTTTTAGAAGTTTAGAACCCATTCGGACAAGAAAAAATAAAGGTAATTCAAAATAGAAAAGGAAACAACTTAAGTTAAAATCAAGTAGCTAGCAAAGGAAACAACTTAAAATCAACTTAAACATTCGAAACAAAAAAGAAAACAACTTAAAATTCGAAAAACTTCTTACAAACCTTCTCAAAATTTGACAATCTTGTACTTCGAGTTGAGGAGTTGAGGTTGCTCTTGAGCCTTCACTGTTAGTCTATGAGACTATGATTATGCGTCTGTGACTTTGTGAGAAACCAACGTGAGAACTGAAAACTTGGAGGAGGAACAGAAATGTAAAAGGAAAACTAATACTAGAGTTTTAAAGTTTTAACTTTTACCTTATGTTGTTGTATGCTGCTTAAGTGCTTAGTGTTTATTAATTAGGAATTTAGGATTTAAAATTGAGGATTTAGAATTGGTCTAACGGGGTTGGATTGTTGGACTTGGACTGTTGTTTAGTGCTTATTAGAATTTAGAATTGGGTTTGAGAGTTGGGCTTGAATTGTTGGGCCTTAAAAATAAGTAGATCAAAATTAAATTAATAATTAAAAGGTATAAAATATTTTTAATTATTTATGAAAAATTAGTATTATACATATAAATAATTATAAATTTTATGTATATAATTATCGGTTTGATTCGATTATTTTTTATAATAACCATAACCAAACCAAATATTATTGGTTTTTCAAATTTAAAACAAAACCAAATGTCGGTTTTTTATTCGGTTTGGTTAAATTTTCGGTTTAGTTTTGATTTTAATCAAAACTGTGAACAGCCCTAGGTGAAACTACTGAGGTTCTCCGGACGATTTTTTTTTCCTCGGCTCTTCTTTGTTTGACCCATAGCTTGACGAAGTGTATACTGAGCCATTAACCACTAACCATCATACCAACGCCCCTTCTCCTCCCGAGTTTGGAGACCTTGTGCTTGCTTTCTGCGCTTCCATCCAAGTATCTAAATTTCTCAAACTACCCCTCAAGTCTTTCAATTCTTGGGTTAGGTTTTCTATAGTATGTTGGTGGATTTCTATAGTATGCATATCCTCTTCTTGTTTTTTAGAGAAACACCTTGTGTATTCCCTGTGCTTCACTCTTGACTTGTTCCAATTTTATCTTTGCTTATTACACTTTATCTTCAATACTTCGATAAATGTTTATAACTGAAAATGAAAGACCTTTCACATTGTTTCTTAGCCACTTCACGTATTCGGCATTGAATCAATCTTTGGCAAGAGTACCTTCGACCAATTTTGGGGGATTATTCAATTCTTTTAATATATTCCCTACATTTGGGACTTTTCGTCTTCGTGGTCGAACACATAAATATTGGGATATCCTGTTGGAGGTATGATTTGTTTTCTCCCAAACTGCCTATGGCCTCATATCACGATTTCGTATGAAATGAACCTACTGAACATCCATTGTATGTCATCGTCTTCTAACCCAAGGAAAATTCGAGCCCATTCCTTCTTAGTTCTTCTCCTATCAAGATACCCCCCAATTTACTCCATGTTTAAGACCTAAGAGAGGGTCTCTATCGTCTAGAATAGTGAGCTCTTGAGTTCCTTGTACCTTGAGTAAGTGACTCATTATCCACCATTGGAGAAGCATATTACATCTTTGAAAATAATTATGCCCATTCTTTCACCTTCGCAAGGCGCGGTACATGTCGATTAAGATAGTAGGTGCAAGCGGGTAGTAATTTACTACTCCTTGACTAATAAGCCCATGGAAGGTGGTGTGAGCAAACATGATTATCCGAGTGTTAATAGCAAGGCTCGGACCTTGAGGAAACACCATGGTTCCTAATAGTGCAATTGCAAATGCTAGTGGTCGTGTTTCATCCCATTTTTTGTATGACTAGAAATCCTGATTAATAGTTATATAGAAATCTGTATGACCAAATTGATTGTACAGATCCCTGAAAGAAACGCTTGATCCACGAACCCAATCAGCTCGATCCCTTTTCAGCTTGAGGTATTTTATAATATCTTCAGTGGTTGGCTTATTGGGAATAAGAATGTTCTCTTCTTTTTTGAACCTTCTTTTTAATCCTGTATCGATGGTGTCTATAGCATCTCGAATTTCCTCAATTGTCGGGGTGACGGTCCCAAAACAAAATACCATATTTTTATTATCCAGTATCCAATGAGGGCTTCAATCAATTCAGGCCAAGCGAGCATTTTCAAGAGTGATGGCAATAGCCTCATGTGCCGATTAAGCATCTTTTTGTGGTCTCTATTGAGATTGTTCCACCACATTTTATGATTCAAGGGCGTTTCTATAACCATGTCGAATTTAAGAGAATGAGTCATATCTACAAAACAAGGTACTGTTAGCATCCCCCTCCTCCATGGGTAACAATTTGGTTGCACACATACATCTTTCAAATGCCACATAAGAATGATATGTCTTTAGATATGGACCTGAGACATGTTTTGACAGTTTACTAATGGACTTAATACACCTTTGGTATTAAGACACCTTAGGCTAATCCTTAAATAGGAATTTGGTTTCGCTCTACGCTAGGAGGACTAGAGTGGGCTTTGAAAAGAGACTAGATACCCAAGTCAGACAGACATTGGGCTGAATATAATAAACGGCGTTGGACAACCACGAACCAACTACCCGTTTATTAATTCAAAAAGTAATGGTTATTTTCTGAAGGAACAGCCGTAGGTGACTGCGTAACCTTCCTTAATCTTAATGCAAACTATCCGCCATTTGGCGGAATTTAATGTCATGAAGTGCAATAGTTATAATTTGGAAAATTTAAATAAATAATCAAATCTAATGATTAGCACCTACTAAATTCCCCAGAGGTTATGTCGAGAAATAGACGGGGTTTAAAATTGATTTAGAAATAAGCCAATTAAAAGGAGTTGCCACTTAATTTTTTAAAAAAATTAAGAAAATATTAATTTAAAAGACTTTAACAGAAATAAGTCTTAAAAATTTAGAGAAAAGGTATGAGATTCATAGTACTATTTTAAGAATGTTTTAGTATTCAAAATAGCCGCTAACATGCGGTTGTCCAACGATATAAATCATTTGACTATTTAGAAAATATTTAAAGAAAAGACGCTTGAGTTTGTTTTAACGAAATTTAGTTATTTGAAAATACTTTAAAATATTTTGAAAGGAGGATTTATGGTCAAAATGAACAAGAAAAGAAAAACTGATGTATGTAGATATATATATATATATGTGTGTGTGTATATATATATATATATATATATGTGTGTGTGTATCATTTAGGTAAATTATTTTTAAAAGGATAAATTAGTCATAAGAGAGAACAATTTCTCTTTTAGGGGGATTTAAGAAGTTAAACCTAACTATAATTAATATTTAAGCAATATAAATAAAGTAAATACAAAAATAAATTATTACAATCCAAATTAAATATAAATGAATAAAGTAATGAAAATCTGGCCCGACACTTAGTGTTTGTACGCCTGGACTAAGTTGTTGGACCACCTTTATTTCAAACTTTTGGGCCATTCATATCACAGTTGTATACATACTATATATCAGTGTATACAACATAAATTCCCTGTATATCTGACCATATATTAGGCGTATACGATCTTCGCCATCTGTATACCAGCTTCCCTCTTACCGCAGAGAAGGGATTGACTTTAAAAAAATTGGGATCCCATGGCCCATTCGATGATGTGAGGGAAAAGAAAGAGTTCAATGAACTCACGATGCAGTTCATGCGTAAAAAATAAAATAAAATTACTATCGAACCACACTCTCAAGCCAACATCAGAAACATATAACATAGTAGGAAAACTAATTTCATCCTTGAAATAGAGGATTCAAGGAGAAAAGAACAAAACTCACAGTTTAAATATAAAAGTACGAAGTAAAATGGCTTTGCATTTTTATCACTTTAAGTATATTCTAGGAAGCTAGAAATAACACAGAGACTTAGTGACACTAAGTACCTAAAACTAGATTTTCGAGCATACACGAGAATCCTTATCAAATGCCACATATTTTAACTAATTCAATTCCAATACGAATACTAAATTACCTAACAAGTTCGGCACTACAGTGACCAATAATAAGAGCAATTGTAATTTTAACTATCAAAAGCTTTGCAGTAAACAAACGCTTAAATATTTAATACCCTAACATATTTTCAATAATCTAAACAAAAAGTAGCAACAACCATAACTTCCAAATTTAAAATCAAATATGTATTTTATTTATTATTTTTTTTAAAAAAAAAAAGTTGAGCTAGAAATATAGGAATGCAATCAGCTATACAAAACTAAACTTAGATTAAAATAAATCCATACTTGTATGACATCATGTTAGACATAGATGAACCAAACAATGAGCTTAAGATACCATAATTTAAGGCCTAAACTTAAATAAAAATCTAAGGTTGAGACAACAACAAAAGAGAGCAAATATTTGAACCCAAATCAAGATATTCCACTTTTCTCAATGATAGCAACAAGAACAATATAAAGAACCCATATTGACTGAACAAATCAATAAGCTAAAATCACTAAGGGCAAGAACTAAGACTAAATTCACACTTCAGTCAAAACCACAACGTATATACAGGAAAACCAAAAATAGATGTAACTAAAACAAATCAAAATAAAAAGCAAGAGGGTTGACCTTTTTTGGAGCAGCGAACCAGAGACGACAATGAGCTAGCCGTATCCGACTTCCGCCACCACAATTTCCCTCGAGAAGCAATGAACAACAAATAAAATTTTCAATTGTCGCCTTTAGCTTTTCTCCAAAAAAAAATTTTTGTCCCCCCTCCCCCTCCTTTTTTTTTTTTTTTTTTTGCTTCTCTTTCTCATCTCAATAAATATCCCCCCCAAACCCAAAACCGAACCAAGGACCAGGAAAACGTGCCCAGGAGCCATCCCTTCTGTACTATTTGTCGAAAGTCATTCTTATCAAGGGAGAAGACAATCAAGAATGGGTGTATGCACGTGTATGGGTTTTTGGGCGTGGGTCTGTGCAGTTGAGCTGTTGAGTATTATGTGTAAAGGACATGACATAATGGGCTTCTATTGTGTTTAATATTATATGTGAAGGAATGGGGTGGGTGGCATGCACGATTGGTAAGGTTGGTGGAATATAGAATTGTGTGCTGGAGGGAATTGTTGTATATATTATTATAGTTATGAAAGTGGATTGCCCATCTTGTAGACATTACTTTTTTATTGTTTTTTTCATTTCTATAAATGTCATATTTTGGCATTGTAATAAAATAAATAAGGAAAATAATTTAATCTTCCTCTCTCTTCTTTATATTTTTTACGTTTTGAATTGTGAAGTTATTTAATCTTTTCCTCCTCTATTCTCTTTTCTTCCTCCTACTTTTTTTAAAATATTTTGCCACAATAATTTTTATAACACGTTATCAGCACGAGGCTCTGACTATTTTTTTTTAAGGTAATAAAAAGTGGTAAGAGTTTTATTTAATTTTATTTTCATAAAATGACAAATATTTCAAAACTTGAATTTGTAGCTCAGGACATTTCTGGAAAAGGTAACTCCTCTATGGCACTAGATGCCGAAATTCATCTAGAATCGATGAGTCTGGCAGACACCACCAAAGCACGGCATCTAGTCAAGACCATGCAAAAGCTATGATTTTCCTCCGCCACCATCTTGACGAGAAGATCAAATTACAATATCTTACATTAAAGTATCCCCTGATATTGTGAAAAAATTTAAAAGAAAGATATGACCACCTGAAGTTGACTGGTTAAATCTGAAACTAATGGACTTCAAAAATATAACTGAATATAATTCTGTCTTATTTAGAATTATAACTCAGTTAAATTTATGCGGAAACAAAATCACTGAGCAAGATAAACTCAAAAAAAATATACTCCACATTCTGAATTGTTATCTCACCTTTTTATTGCTGAACGACATAATAAATTATTAATGAAAAATCATGATAGTCGGCCCGTTGGTTCTTTGTCACTCCCAAAAATTAATCAAACAAATTATAACCAACGAAAAAGAGGTCATGGCCCCAGTCATGGTCATGAGTAAAAAAAAATTATAATCATGATACTCGGCTGGCACCGAAAAATGATCATCAATATAAAAGACAAGGTAAAAAACCAGAAGCTTTACCAAAGAAAAATTTAGAAAGTATATGTCATAGATGTGGAGATGTGGGACACTGGTCGCAGACTTGCCGATCATCAAAACGTTTGGTTCAGCTATATCAGACATCCTTCAAAAGGACAGAAAATAATCTAGAGATTAATTTTATCTCTGAGGATAATATTGAGCCTATGCATTTGGATGTAGCTGATTTTTTTAATTCTTCAGAAAAAAATATGAATATCGATAAGATTAACAATATGTAAATAATTTTTCTTTTTATTTATCTGTACTAAATATTATATTTGTATTTTTATAGTCCATGTAAATAAATTAAATTTGTGTTGTTTTAATACTTATTTTATTTCTTATTGAAGAAAATATGGAAATATCTCAAATCTTGTTTGGATCAATGATCAATCAAGAAGATATTTGTGTAATTGATAGTGAAACAACTCATGCTATTTTTCAAGACGAGAAATATTTTTCCAATTTGCTTAGAAGAAAAGCTAATGTTACTATAATATCTGGTAATTCAAAAATGATTGAAGGCTCCGAAAGAGCTATTATAATTCTGCCTAAGGGAAAAAAAATGTTATAGAAGATGCACTATTTTCTTCTAAATCTCCAAGAAACTTGTTAATTTTTAAAGATATCCGCAGAAATGGATATCATATTGAGACACTAAATGAAATGAATATTGAATATCTTGGTACAACCAAGAGTGTCTCAAGCCAGAAATATGTTTTGGAAAAATTATCAACTTTATCGTCTAGCCTATGTTATGCAAATATTAGTGCAATTGAATCACATATGATCGTAAACCAGAAGTTTACTGATCCAAATACATTTGTGCTATGACATGATCGAATAGGTCATCTTGAATCAATAATTATGAGATGAATTCTTGAAAATTCAACTGGACATTCGTTAAAGAACCAGAAGATTCTTATGAATGATGAATTTTCTTGTGTTGTTTGTTATCAAAGCAAATTAATTGTCAGACCATCGACCCTGAAGGTTGGTATTGAATATCCTGGCTTTTTAAAGCGTATACATGGAGATATATGTGGACATATTCATCCACCTAGTGGATTGTTTAGATATTTTATGGTCTTGATAGATGTATCATCTAGATGGTCTCATGTGTGCTTGTTATCATTTTGCAATCTGGCATTTGCGAAGTTGTGGGCACAAATAATAAGATTAAGGGCGCAATTCTCAGATTATCCAACTAAGGTCATTCGCCTTGATAATGTTGGAGAATTTACATCTTAAGCTTTTGATGATTATTGCTTGTCAATTGGGATAAAAATTGAATATCCTGTTACTCATATTCATACTCAAAATGGCCTTACAGAGTCATTTATTAAGCGCCTAAAATTAATAGCAAGACCTCTACTTATGAAAACAAAATTGTCAATTATTATTTGGGGTCATGCTATTTTACATGCAGCACCACTTGTGCGTCTCAAACCAACACATTATAATAAATACTCTCCGTCACAATTACTATTTGGTCATAAGCCAAATATAGCCCATCCAAGAATTTTTGGTTGTGCGGTATGTGTGCTTGTAGCACCACCACAACGTACAAAGATGGGCCCTCAATGAAGATTGGACATATATGTTGGGTTTGACTCACCCTTCATAATTCGATACCTTGAACCGTTGACTAGAGACTTATTCACTGCTCGATTTACAGATTGTAGGTTTGATAAAATAATTTTTCCGCCATTAGGAGGAGAGAAAAATGAACCAGAAAAAGAAATTGCGTAAAAAGTTTCATCACTATCTCATTTCGATCCACGTATCCGCACATGTGAGTAGAAGGTCCAGAAGATCATCCACTTATAGAAAATAGCTAATCAAATGCCAGATGTATTTACTAATTTGAAACGGATAACTAAGTCACATGTCTCTACAGTGAATGTGCCTATCCGAATTGATGTCCCAAATGGACCATTTACTAGTATCATAGCTACTGAATCCCAAACATGCCTGAAGCGTGGTAGACCATTTGAGTAATCTTGATATTCCTGAAGAAATCAGTGAACCTGAGACTCAAGTGAATGAAGAACTTTCAATAAATTCTACCGGTGATGAGATAAATTTAGATCGATCAAAAATTATGGTGAATAATATTTTTGCATATAATGTTGCAATTAACCTCATACACTAGTGAAAGTCTTGATCCTAAATCCGTCGAAAAATATCGACGTAGATGTGATTGACCAGAATGGCAAAAGACAATTCAATCAAAATTAGACTCACTTGCTAAACATGAGGTTTTTTTGGACATGTAGTCCAAACCCCTGAAGGTGTAAAACTAGTTGACTATAAATGAGTTTTTATGCGAAAAAGAAATGAGAGAAATAAAATTGTGAGATACAAGGCACACCTTGTTACACAAGGATTCTCTCAAAGATCCGGGGTCAATTATGAAGAAACATATTTACCTATTATGGATGGAATAACATATCGATATCTCATCAGTTTAGTTGTACATAAAAATTTTGAAATGCATCTAATGGATGTAGTTACAACTTACTTTTATGGTTCACTAGATAATGAAATTTACATGAAAATCCCATAAGTATTAAAATTGTCTCAAGCATGTAATAAGTCTCAGGAAATGTACTTAATGAAATTGCAAAGATTATTATATGGTCTGAAATAATCAGGGCATATGTGGTATAATTGCCTAAGTGAGTACTTAATAAATGAAGGTTATATTAATGATGTTATTTGTCCATGTGTTTTTATTAAGAAAATGAAATCAAAGTTTGTTATACTCGTCATATATGTTGATGACATAAATCTCATTGGGACACCTGAACAGGTCCAAAAGGCAATTGAATAACTAAAGAAAGAATTTGAGATGAAAGATCTAGCAAAGACAAAACTTTGTCTAGGTCTGCAAATTGAACATTTAGCAAACGAGGTCTTTGTCCATCATTCTGCCTACACTGAAAAAATCTTTAAAAAATTTTACATGGACAAAGCACATCAATTAAGTACTTCAATGATTATTCGATCACTTGAAGTGGAAAAAGATCAATTTCGACCTCCAAAAGAGGATGAAGAACTTCTTGGTCCTGAAGTACCATATCTAAGTGCAATTGGTGCACTTATGTTTCTTGCTAACACAATCCGACCTGATATAATATTTTTTGTTAATTTGTTGGCAAGGTATAGTTCATCCCTAATGCAAAGGCATTGGAACGGTATCAAACGTATTTTGCGATACCTTAAGAGTACTATTAATATGGTTTGTTTTATACTAAAAAAGGTTGTGCAGACTTATTGGTTATGCAGATGCAAGTTATTTATCAGACCCACATAAAGCTCGATCTCAGATAGGATATCTATTTACACACGGAGGAACTACTATATCATGGCGATCTACAAAGCAGTCTATTGTAGCTACTTTTTCAAATCATGCTGAAATAATAGCAATTTATGAAGCAAGTAGAGAATGCGTGTGGTTGAGATCAATGACACAGTTCATCAAAGAAAGATGCGGCCTTGAAAATGATGTCAAAGTACCCATAGTTATATTCGAAGACAATGCCGCGTGCATAGCCCAATTAAATGGTGGCTTCATAAAAGGAGACAGAACGAAATATATTTCACCAAAATTATTCTTCACACATGATCTACATAAGAATGGTGATATTGATGTACAACAAGTTCGTTTAAGTGATAATCTTGCAGATTTATTCATAAAAGCATTATCAATATCAACTTTTGAGAAGTTAAGATATAAGGTTGGAATGCGTCTTCTCCAAAATATCAAATGAAGTTTTCATCAGGGGGAGTAAAATACGCACTGCACTCTTTTTCTCTTAACCATGGTTTGTTCCACTGGGTTTTCCTGATAAGGTTTTTAATGAGGCAGCACTCAAGGCGTATTACCAGATGTGTGTACTCTTTTTCCTTCACTAGGATTTTTTCCATTTGGTTTTTCCTAGTAAAGTTTTTTTAACGAGGCACAACATCTATGAGAGTTGAGAATTACTATGTATATTATTTTTTGTATTTTTTTTACACGTGGATATCCAAGGGGGAGCGTTATGAAGGTGGATCGTCCACATTATGAAAGTGGATTGCCCACCTTATAGACATCACTTTCTCATTGTTTTTTTCGTCCCTATAAATGCCATGTTTTGGCATTGTAATAGAATGAATAAGGAAAAAAACTTAATCTTTCTCTCTCTTCTTCATATTTTCTACTTCTTGATTTGTGAAGTTATGTAATCTTTTGCTCCTCTATTCTCTTTTCTTTCTCCTACTTTCTCTAAAATATTTTGTCACAATAATTTTTATAATAATTATATCTAGTTGTAAAGTTAAAAGTTAAAGATAGGAATTGAAAGGGAATATTTGAGTGGCCACGTGGTGTATAGGTGTAAGGATTGGAGTAAGGGTATGTTGCATGGAAGGTTGTTGTATTATTGTAATTGAAAAGTGGGTCACATGTAGTATTAATGTGTAGTATAACAATTGGGTGGTGGGAATTTAGGCTTGGAAAATTGTAATTGGAATTAGGTGTTAGGAAAATGGATAGCTCATGTGTTATTCTTCTTGGTACGGTATTTGTGTGTATGGAATTATATATGTCGGTTAGTATAGGTATAGTTGTTAGAAAATGGATTTTGGGATTAAAAATGGCAAGACTTGGAATTAATAAATGGGTCACATGATTTTAATTATGGCCAATTGAATTAAGAAATCAGCCATATTGATTTAAGAAATTAGTTAAATTGAATTTAATTAGGGAATTCAGTTAACATAAATAAAATAAGACGAATTGGCATTAATTAATTAACAAGCTTCTTAATCTTTACAAAATAAATGTCACGATCCGAATTCAGGTGTGATGACACTCATCTCAACCCACCGAGATAAGTCAGCCTAAAACTCAACGGAAAGTAAATGCGGAAGTAATTGAGATAAAGCAAGGTTTAACTTAGTCAAAAACAAATAAATAATCTCAAAATCCCCAAGACTGGTTGTCACGTGTACAAGCCACTAATGTATTATCGAAGTACGAAAAGAAATACAGTCATAATGTCTTCGTCTCTAGAATAGAACTAAAACATAATAAAAGAGTAAGAGGTGTCCGCTAGATGGATGTAACAGCTACCTCAACACTTAGAATTGATAACCTCGGTTGTAGTGGAAAACAGTAAAAGATCAAGCATGTCCGGGCTCACAACCTACACAAGTGTGGAAGCAAGGGGTGAGTACGAAACAACACGGTACTCAGCAAGTGGATAGCTAAAATTAAGCAAAGTTTAATAGATACAAGTACTCCTGTCCTCCCAACCGAACCTCCTTAACTACAACCTGCATAAAATTAGCCCAACTCTACACTTGTACAATAACAACAGTAATACAGTCCACAAATACTCATCAATAGTCTCGTCAATAAATCATACCAAGTCAAGTTCAGCACACAAAGCAATATGGGGGTAAACACAAAGTCACAAATATCAGAAAGGTGCAATGCAGTGCAATGAAATGATGTATGTCTGTCCTATCGGTACACATTCGCTGAATCACAGTCTGGAACCCATGGGGGACATTTCTGTCCATGTAACCTGCCACGGAGCGTGTGGCCCGTCCCCTCAATATATATATATCCTACCACGGAGCGTGTGGCCCGACCCCTTTTATTTTATAATACTTGCCACGGAGCGTGTGGCCCGACCCCTTTGTTTCATAATACCTGCCACGGAGCGTGTGGCCCGACCCCTTTGTTTTATAATACCTGCCACGGAGCGTGTGGCCCGACCCTTTTTGTTTCGTATCATTTTCAGTCTCACATAATATGTCAGAACCAATGCAATCAATTTATGTTCATATAATTCACGATAATAACATGACAACAATAATAATTTTTCCTATCTCACATCAACATAGTCATTTCACATGTCCAAAATAAACCCATAATCACAACATATCAATTCCACCAATACATGTCATTAGATCACCATTTTATATCCCTTATCTCTATTTTTAAGGCCAATCATACAGTCAATAACCCAGTCCAATTCTCATTACTCCCCAATACACATAACATGGAAATACAAGCATCTATAAGCTTAAACTGAGGTTTAGAAATTTACTTGCCTTAATTAATCAAGCAGTCACTCTGGGACTTGAGCCTTCCCTTTTCGTTGGGCCTCCAAATCAATGTAATCTAGTCAAATGAATAATCACAATAAGATTTTCTAAACTAACAACACCCTTATTATCATATGTCTAGCCTAGACCCAAAAACTCACACAAATCTATAATAACGTTCCTAATCTTGATGCCACTTAAGATGTCAACTCCCATATTTTCTGAATTTCAAGCCTAGGGTTAGGTTCTAATTTGCTCAATATAATAAATTTAATGGAATTCATAAAATATAATATACCTAATATTTAATTATCTATCTCAATATATCAAAATTCGGAAACTAACTCATTCTATGTCATTGAAGTCAAATATGAAATTTTCTTTTTGATTATGTTCACTCATGATAAAATAAACTCACATGTCAAATTTCATCTAAAACGGATCATTATTCGACCCACAAATCAAGATTTTATGTGAAGAACCCTAGGGTCATATTTTCTTATTTTAGTATTATTTCTCCACCAATATATCCTAAAAATATGTTCATAATCGCATAAAAAATTAATGGAAAGGATGAGAATAGTTACCTTGACGCTTTGGAATGAAAATCCCTATTTTTCTCTTCTCCTTTATTTTTCTTTTCCCCTTTCTTTTCTTTCTTCCTCCATATTTTTTTTCAATTTCTGCGTTATTTTTTTTTGTTTGTTTGTTTACGCCGCCGTCACCTGATGGCTTAATGCCATATATATATTTATATTATTATTATTATTATTATTATTATTATTCTTTTATTATTATTTATTTCCTTCTTTTTGTTTTCTAAATTAATCATGTACTAAAAGTGATAAACCCTACTAACCTATTTTATTAAATATAAGAAAAGTGGTATAGGGTATTAAATAAATTTACACTTTAGCCTATCAATTAAATTAATTCTCTAAAATTATCCCTCAACTAATTAGCCAAAGTTACCGAATAGTCCAAATAATCCATTAAAAATTTTACGGGAAGGGTCTCGTATGAAAGGAGGAAGACTTGTTCTCAAAATGATCTAACGAGTCATTACATTATCCACCACTAAAAATTATGTTCGTCCTCGAACATAAAGAAGGAGAAAGTTGAATAACCAACATTACCAAAAGCCTGAGTTATAATCTTCAAAAATCAGTTTTCATTCCTTCAAGTGAGCTGCTCATTAAGACTATTCCATCAAGATCAACTTCTAAGAACTGAACTTTCGAATCAAACTTTGGCAAATCTATAAATTAGGGATAATTTAGACGTCACAGATTAACCCATGAACTAAACCTTAATCGAAACCCTCTAAACCTTATCATAACCATCAGGACAATCTTTCATCACATAACCACGAGAAAATTCTAGACTAATACTGGCTACAACCAGAAGTGAACCTGAATCAATCACCACACTCATAATCCACAGACTATCACAGATCTTGTTAAGATTCCATTCTCACTACCAAAGCTTTCCACGAGCTTAAGCTATACAAATCTGATCTTTAGGCATTAGGTACTCATTATTGGAGAATATGACTTATCTAACCCAAAGAATGACATGATTGAATACCTTCCTAGCGAGCGATACACCCAAGCATACAAAACTTCTAATAACACTATCAAAAATGATAGATCAGTAGTTGTGATTGTAAACAACCCTTAAGAGCGGTAACACTAGACCCATTGGCCCCCTACATTTTACCATACATAGCTAGAACGAGACACCGATGAGAGTTGAAATTTAAGACTGTTGGACAACCGTAAGTACTCAGGTAGCTCTTCTACAAATTCTTATAAAAAGAATTGTGCATGTAAATTCACATTATTATACTTCAACTGTCACGCCCCGAGAGGGTACCCTAGGCGTGGCCGGCACTCAAAAACCATTTCTGGCTTCCGAGGGAACCACTTGGTCTCATTTCTTATTTATTCATCAGCGGAAGACTTAAGAATACAAATGTGGGCTAGTCATAATCAAAGGAAAAATAGATAATTTTTATAAGAAGTAGTTTCTAAGGAGAACTACTCCGATTACATCATCAGACTCTGTCTATGAAGCCTCTAATACTCTTAGATGGTGCCAATGACATGTCCATGGATAACTCAAAAGAAACATCACACTCAACAATAATAAAAGGATAAGGAGTTCCTTCGAATACAAGAAGGACTCACCAAATAGCTGAAAAGAAATGATCTTCAACGATGCATCTATTGAGGATCTCTAACACCTGTATCTGCATCATAAGACGATGCAGGTCGAATGACGTCAGTACGTGGAATGTACGAGTATGTAAAATGGCAGGAAGGTAAGCACAGATATCAAGAAACTCCTCTCAAGAAAACTCATCTCAGAACTCAACATCATCTCAACATGAATATGTAATGCAAGTTTAAAATATAATAATAAAAATAATAGTAATAAGCAATGCTTACTCAGTTGGGAGTTTTTCTAACCGACAACCATCACTTATGAGCTAGCGATGATACAACGAAGCGATGTCGTTGCCACATCCATCCAATACCTTGCCAGGCTAAAGGACATCACCATCTTGGATCCACTCATCAAAGTCCTCTTTTTGGGACTTAAGAGGCATAGCCTCCATCCTACGCTGGCTACGTAGTTCTGGGGTTTGAGTCAATTAAACTCTTACCCAACTCGATGCTCAATACTACTCCCAAAATATGTGCTCATATTAAACTCATCATCTAGTCTCATTGGACTTTAATTTAAATCATCAAACTCATCTCATTTCATGTTCATCAATCATTATACTTCCAAAAAACATCATTTACATCTCATCAAAACATCTTGCTCAAAATATCATTTGCTCAAATTCATTCAAACTCAACTCTTATGCTTTTTTAAAACTCAATAAAATACATATATAGTATTAATTCATATAACTTTCTTTTTATCAATGAAAATAATAAAAAGCCAACATCTTTACTCAAAACATATGTAAAAATATTCATGAACATCAAATCAATTAGGATTCATGGGAAAGTAGCCATGAACAATAATTCCAATAATATAAGAGATAACAATAATAATAATATTAATGCATAAATATATCAAACTCAATAGAAGAAGAATTAATTCATCTAGAATTCAAGATTTGGATAAAACTCAACTATAACTCAATTTTAATAAATTTAAATATTGGGCGCATGGACGAACTCAATCCAATGCTATGAAAGCCTTACATACCTTAAATTCGAAGGTTTACTCCGAATTGGAACACTCTTGGATCCCTAGCCTTTTCTTCTCGCCGGAGCGTTTTGTGTACTACCCGGAGTATAAGAATCACCGGAGTAGTATTTTTATACTACTAAAACTAAAACTATAATTGAGAAGAAGTATATAGAGAGAAGAAATGTTTAAGAAAACTTGATGAATAAAATGAGGAAATAAGGTGGGTATTTATAGGTGGGAAAGAGGGACCTAACAATAAATAAAATAATTATAAAGAAAAATCTGAAAATTTAATGGAATATATTGATGTCATGGATGATGTTAAATGGAGGACAATTTATGTCATGCATGATGTCAAATGCATCTAGATGTTTCCATGGTAGGTAAGATGAGTTCTTTTTAACAGAATACTCTTTTTCGAAGCTATGTTTGAATAAGATAAATTCCTTATTAATTTTTGGTTTCTTCATAAGAATTGTAGATATGGAAGTGTAGTTTCATATCGTTCAAGAATCAACCAATTTGGAGCAACCTACAGTGAGATATGAATTTTCTTCTATCAACACTCAATTCTGTCACAGCACTATATCTTGCAAAGATTAATTTATTTGACCTACTTATACTCCGAATTTGAAGTTATGTTCTTCATGAAAGTTGTAGGTAAGGATGTTGTGATTACTCAGAAATTTGAATCACCTAATTTGGACCAACCTATGAAAAGTTATGCCCAAAATACAGAGGCTGTATTATTTTTATCGAGAATTGAAATACCGACATGCAATATTTTAGGGGTTGTTACAATATCTCCCCCTTGGGATCATTCGTCCTCGAATGAAGATGAAAATAGGGGACATAAAGAATGTATATCATCAATACATCAACTCCGATACTCAAATGGTCAATGACTCAAACTCAAGAATAAACATCGACTCAAAGGTAGAAGTAAGGAATATTACCTTGAATATCGTCATCAGAAGGCATAAATAGATGAGGATAGTTAGCCTTCATATCTTCTTCAGCTTCCCATGTAGCCTCTTCAACAAATTGATTTCGCCATAGGACTTTGACAGATGCCACTTCCTTAGTTCTTAATTTGCGAACCTGACGATCAAGAATTTGAACTGGAATCTCTTCATAACTCAAACTCTCTTTCACCCCAATGCTCTCAGCTGGGACAACAAGTGAAGGATCTCCCAAACACTTCTTAAGCATAGAGATGTGAAACACATGATGAATAGCAACTAATTCTGAAGGCAACTCCAATTCATAGGCTACGTTACCTACCCTCCTCATAATCTAATAAGGACCAATGTAGCGGGGACTAAGCTTCCCTTTCTTTCCAAATCTCATCACACCCTTCATGGGTGAAACTTTCAAGTATACCCAATCGTACACTTTGAACTCCAAATCTCTTCTTCTAACATCAGTGTAGAATTTTTGGCGACTTTGAGCAGTCCTCAACCTCTCTTGTATGGTTTTCACCTTCTCCATAGCCTGGTGAACCAAGTCTGGTCCAATCAACTCAACTTCACCAACTTCAAACCAACCAATTGGTGATCTACATCTCCTCCCATATAGAGCTTCATAAGGAGCCATTTGAATACTCGAATGGAAACTATTATTGTATGCAAACTCAATAAGAGGTAAATGATCATCCTAATTACCTTTGAAGTCAATGACACAGGCTCTTAACATATCCTCCAAAGTCTGTATAGTACGCTCTGTCTGGCCATTTGTTTGCGGATGAAAAGCAGTACTAAGGTTCACTCTTGAACCCAAGCCCTTCTGAAATGACTTCCAAAACTGAGCAGTAAATTGAGCTCCCCTATCAGAGATGATAGACAAAGGAACTCCATGCAGTCTAACAATCTCTCTAAGATACAGTTTGGCATAATTCTCTGCAGTGTTCGTAGTCTTAACCGGCAAGAAATGGGCCGATTTAGTCATCCTATCCACAATCACCCAAATAGAGTCATGTTGTTTGCGGGTTCATGGTAAACCGGTAATGAAGTCCATATTGATCATTTCCCACTTCCATTCCGGGATCTCTATATTTTGAGCCACTCCACAAGGCCTTTGGTGCTCAACTTTAACTTGTTGGCAATTAGGGCACTTGGACACAAACTCTGCTATATCTCTCTTCATTCCACTCCACCAGTATACTTCTCTCAAGTCATGATACATCTTTGTTGAACCTGGATGGATGGAATACTTAGAATTATGGGCTTCTTTCATGATTCTCTCCCTAATACCATCAATACTTGGAACACATAATCTTTCTTGATATCTCAACACTCCATCTCCCCCTTTGGTAAAAGCCATTACCTTCTGCTTGTGAACCTCATCCTTCAGTTGAAGAAGAATGGGATCCCGATCTTGCTTTTCTTTCACCTCTGCAACTAGAGAGGATTTAGCTCCATTTCGTACTATTGTACCACCCTCACTAGAGTCAATAAGTTGAACTCCCAAACGCGCAAGTCTATGCACTTCCTTTGCCAACTCCTTCTTTTCCTCTTCCACATGAGTTGTACTCTCCATAGATAACCTGCTAAGAGCATCAGCAACTACATTTGCTTTACCTGGGTGGTAGAGAATGCTCATGTCATAATCCTTGAGCAACTCTAGCCATCTCCTTTGCCTCAAATTCAGCTCCTTCTGGCTGAATACATACTGTAAGCTCTTATGGTCTGTGAACGCATCCACATGTACACCATAAAGATAGTGACGCCAAATCTTAAGAGCAAATACCACAGCTGCCAACTCAAGGTCATGAGTGGGGTAGTTCCTCTCATGAGTCTTAAGCTGCCTGGAGGCATAGGCAATGACCTTACCTTTCTGCATCAATACACATCCCAACCCAACTCTTGAAGCATCACAATAGATTACAAAACCATCTGTTCCATCAGGTAGGGATAGTACTGGAGCAGTAGTCAATCTAGCTTTCAACTCTTGAAAACTTTTCTCACAAGCATCAGACCATTGAAACTTAGCCTTCTTCTGAGTCAGCTTAGTTAATGGTGAGGATAGGGATGAAAATCCCTCAACAAACCTCCTGTAGTAACCAGCCAAATCTAAGAAACTCCTTATGTCGGTTGGAGAGGTGGGTCGGGGCCAGTTCTTAACTGCCTCAATCTTTTGAGAATCAACTTGGATTCCATCCCCAGATATAATATGACCTAGGAATGCTACAGACTCAAGCCAAAACTCACACTTTGAAAACTTAGCATACAACTCCTTCTCCTTAAGAGTTTGAAGGACAATCCTAAGGTGATTAGCATGCTCACTCTTACATCTAGAGTAGACCAAAATATCATCGATGAAGACAATTACAAACGTATCTAGGTATGGCTTGAATACTCGGTTCATGAGGTCCATAAAAGCTGCTGGAGCATTTGTCAATCCAAAGGACATAACAAGAAACTCAAAATGACCATAGCGGGTTCGAAAAGCCGTCTTCGGGATGTCACATTCTCTCACTTTCAACTAGTGATAGCCTGATCTGAGGTCTATCTTAGAGAAACATGTGGCACCCTGAAGTTGGTCAAATAAATCATCTATTCTGGGGAGAGGGTACTTGTTTTTAATGGTGACCTTGTTTAGTTGTCGGTAATCAATGCACATTCTAAGGGACCCATCTTTCTTTCGCACAAATAGGACAGGAGCGCCCCAAGGTGAGACACTTGGCCTAATAAACCCCTTATCTAGGAGGTCTTTCAATTGTTCTTTCAACTCTTTCAACTCAGCAGGAGCCATCCTATAAGGAGGAATGGAGATAGGTTGTGTATCAGGAAGGACATCAATACCAAAGTTTATCTCTCTATCAGGAGGGATTCTGGGTAGATCCTCAGGAAAAACTTCAAGAAACTCATTCACAATGGGAACTGACTCAAGATATGGAGTCTGATCATTAATATTTTTGACTCGAACTATATGATATATACATCCCTTAGAGATTAATTTTCTGGCCTTAAGGTAGGAAATAAATTTACCCCTAGGCACTACAGAATTCCCCTTCCACTCTAAGATAGGCTCGTTTGGAAATTGAAACTTGATAATTCGGGTCCTACAATCAACTAAAGCATAACAAGAATAAAGCCAGTCCATACCAAGAATCACATCAAAATCAACCATGTCCAACTCAACTAAGTCAGCCATGGTATCCCTATGATAGATTGACACAGTACAATTTCTATAGACCCTGTCAGATAAGATAGAATCACCAACAAGAGTAGACACACTGAAAGTCTCAAGAAGACACTCAGGAAGGATCTCAAATTTACTAGCCAAGTAAGGAGTCACAAAAGATAATGTAGCACCCGGATCAAGTAATGTATACACATCAAAAGAAAGGACTCGGAGCATACCAGTAACAACATCGGGTGCATTCTCTTGGTCTTGGCAACTACCCATAGCATACAGATGGTTGGTTCCCCCACCTGCACTTGAAGTTGCACCTCTATGATTACCTCTATTCTGTGGAGCTGCAGAAGAAAACTGAGCTCTACTACTTCCATCTCTCTGCCTTTTTGAAGGACACTCATTCTGGAAGTGACCTATCTTTACACATCCGTAGCAAGCATTGGTTCCTACACGACACTATCCCAAATAGAGCCTCCCACATCTAGCACATGGTGGTTTTCCTCTAGAACCTTGAGCCATACTTAATTGGGACTGAGAACCTTGAGATCGAAAGTTTTGGTGACTTAGCGATCTCTGATCATACCTGGTATTAGGTGTAAAAGCATTTGTTGGGGAAGGTGCATAATTGGAAGACCTTTTCTGAAAGAAAGAATTGTTACCCTTCCCTTGCTTCTGCTCATTCTCATGCCCAGCAGACTTAGCCTTCTTGCTTAGGTGTTCTTCTCGGTCCTTTTTCTTATCATCCTCAACTTGTTGAGCATATACCATCAATCTAGAAAAATCCATGTCAGAAATCATTAGCATTGCCTTACATTCTTTCTTTACATGTTTTCCTAGGCCAGAGACAAACTTCTTCATCTTAGACCTCATATGAGGAATTATTTCTGGGGCATATTTGGACAATTGAATAAACTTCAAACTATACTCTTTCACAGTCATACTCTCTTGCTTGAGGTTCACAAACTCCTCAATTTTTGCTTCACGTAGCTCTTGGGGAAAGAAGTTATCAAGAAATGCTCTTTCAAACTCATCCCAAAGAGCAGGATCTGCATCCTCACCTCTACTTTCTTCCCACTGGTTATACCAGACATTTGCCACATCCCTGAGTTGATAAGACACCAACTCAACCCCCTCGATCTTTGTAGCATGCATCGCTTTTAGTATCTTCCACATCTCATCAATGAAATTTTGGGGGTCTTCATCAACGTTAGAATCCGTGAAGACCGGTGGATTCATTCTCAGAAAATCTCTGATCCTCGTGGCACCAGACGACTCTTGATAACTAGAGCTAGGAGTTGGTGAACTTTGGCTACTATTTCGAGCAGCCACCAACTGGGTAAGCATAGCAACCGCTCTTCGAAAATCTTCCTCAGAAGTAGGAGTGGTCTGAACAGTAGGTACTTGGGGTACCTCAGTAGACCTTGCAGGTCGGCCCCTAGTTCTCCGTGGAGGCATTACTGACTGTGGAACCTCAGTACTGGCAGCGTTCCTCTGACTAGCCGAACATTTAGGAGGCATGTTTGAAACGTGTAAACGCACAAATTAGAAAGAAAGCTTTTATAGAGTTAAACTCTATCGCACGAACTCAGATTATGAAAGAAGTGAAATAATTCATAATGTCCTATAGCTTCCTGATTATAAGTGTGGTGCACGACACACCCATAAACAAAACTCTACTAGACACGGCTTTATAGACACCCTAGGACTCTTGAACTCTGTGCTCTGATACCAAATTTGTCACGCTCCGAGAGGGTACCCTAGGCGTGGCCGGCACTCAGAAACCATTTGTGGCTTCCGAGGGAACCACTTGGTCTCATTTCTTATTTATTCATCAGCGGAAGACTTAAGAATACAAATGTGGGCTAGTCATAATCAAAGGAAAAATAGATAATTTTTTTAAGAAGTAGTTTCTAAGGAGAACTACTCCGATTACATCATCAGACTCTGTCTATGAAGCCTCTAATACTCTTAGATGGTGCCAATGACATGTCCATGGATACCTCAAAAGAAACATCACACTCAACAATAATAAAAGGATAAGGAGTTCCTTCGAATACAAGAAGGACTCACCAAATAGCTGAAAAGAAATGATCTTCAACGATGCGTCTATTGAGGATCTCTAACACCTGTATCTGCATAATAAGACGATGCAGGTCGAATGACGTCAGTACGTGGAATGTACGAGTATGTAAAATGGCAGGAAGGTAAGCACAGATATCAAGAAACTCCTCTCAAGAAAACTCAGCTCAGAACTCAACATCATCTCAACATGAATATGTAATGCAAGTTTAAAATATAATAATAAAAATAATAGTAATAAGCAATGCTTACTCAGTTGGGAGTTTTTCTAACCGACAATCATCACTTATGAGCTAGCGATGATACAACGAAGCGATGTCGTTGCCACATCCATCCAATACCTTGCCAGGGTAAAGGACATCACCATCTTGGATCCACTCATCAAAGTCCTCTTTTTGGGACTTAAGAGGCATAGCCTCCATCCTACGCTGGCTACGTAGTTCTGGGGTTTGAGTCAATTAAACTCTTACCCAACTCGATGCTCAATACTACTCCCAAAATATGTGCTCATATTAAACTCATCATCTAGTCTCATTGGACTTTAATTTAAATCATCAAACTCATCTCATTTCATGTTCATCAATCATTATACTTCCAAAAAACATCATTTACATCTCATCAAAACATCTTGCTCAAAATATCATTTGTTCAAATTCATTCAAACTCAACTCTTATGCTTTTTTAAAACTCAATAAAATACATATATAGTATTAATTCATATAACTTTCTTTTTATCAATGAAAATAATAAAAAGCCAACATCTTTACTCAAAACATATGTAAAAATATTCATGAACATCAAATCAATTAGGATTCATGGGAAAGTAGCCATGAACAATAATTCCAATAATATAAGAGATAACAATAATAATAATATTAATGCATAAATATATCAAACTCAATAGAAGAAGAATTAATTCATCTAGAATTCAAGATTTGGATAAAACTCAACTATAACTCAATTATAATAAATTTAAATATTGGGCGCATGGACGAACTCAATCCAATGCTATGAAAGCTTTACATACCTTAAATTCGAAGGTTTACTCCGAATTGGAACACTCCTGGATCCCTAGCCTTTTCTTCTCGCCGGAGCGTTTTGTGTACTACCCAGAGTATAAGAATCACCGGATTAGTATTTTTATACTACTAAAACTAAAACTATAATTGAGAAGAAGTATATAGAGAGAAGAAATGCTTAAGAAAACTTGATGAATAAAATGAGGAAATAAGGTGGGTATTTATAGGTGGGAAAGAGGGACCTAACAATAAACAAAATAATTATAAAAAAAAATTTGAAAATTTAATGGAATATATTGATGTCATGGATGACGTTAAATGGAGGACAATTTATGTCATGCATGATGTCAAATGCATCTAGATGTTTCCATGGTAGGTAAGATGAGTTCTTTTTAACAAAATACTCTTTTTCAAAGCTACGTTTGAATAAGATAAATTCCTTATTAATTTTTGATTTATTCATAAGAATTGTATATATGGAAGTCTAGTTTCATATCGTTCAAGAATCAACCAATTTGGAGCAACCTACAGTGAGATATGAATTTTCTTCTATTAACACTCAATTCTGTCACATCACTATATCTTGCAAAGATTAATTTATTTGACCTACTTATACTCCGAATTTGAAGTTATGTTCTTCCTGAAAGTTGTAGGTAAGGATGTTGTGATTACCCAGAAATTTGAATCACCTAATTTGGACCAACCTATGAAAAGTTATGCCCAAAATACAGAGGTTGTATTATTTTCGTCGAGAATTGAAATACCGACATACAACATTTTAGGGGTTGTTACATCAACAATCCCTAACAACACCAAATCTATCATAACTGAAATAACCAAGTTTGCAAAAGCATCCTACCCTACCAAAGGGATATCGCTGGATCGGTACACCGATCAACCACTAGGGATCCATCCACCGAAGTAGAAACACGTGTGGGCATAGGCAGCGAATCATACTTCAAATCATGTCCAAAACAAAATAGATAGTTACATCAGAATGTACGAAATCAAGATCGAATAACACAAGATACTTCTCCCATTGTGCTTATATCAAACATTTTCATTCATCTGACTCCATCACCTTGATTTTTTTGCTACCCACAATCGACCAATCTGTTCCCCATACCAAAACTTAGAAACATTCTTGGTCACCTGAATAATTTGATATACTATGAGTTCATAGCCTCTATTTACCCTCTAGTGCCTACGTAACGCATCACAATAGTTCGTATAATCCATCAACAAAGTAGTATCAATCCAATTTGAAATCCTTAATAACTATGAAGACCTATATCCCATCTTGTAGTGCATCCATAAATCACCTACCATAATTTGAGAGTCTAACCCTACATAAAACACATAATCTTCGACATCTCACTATTTGTCATTTAAATCAAAACCTTCAGAAAAGTTGTTGTTACATCCCTCATAAGTCTGTGTTGAACCAATCGACATTGTATAGTCATATCTAAAAATAAGGGCGAAACTTCGTACAATCTTCAACTTTGAACTAAGAATCTACACATGGTGTCTTATTTCTTATCATTTCTTAGATGCTTCCCATGAAGCAAATTCTAAATACCTTGAACTATTTAATATACCAGACTCTTATTCCTTTTGCTAACTCATTTACCAACCTTATTCTTTTGAATCAACACTTTAAGTGAAGCCCTTTCTTAGGCCTTTTAATGATCAAAAGCAATAAACTCTGCAATCCAAATTCTGCACAAGTTCTTTCAACTGCTCAATACCCCATGCGATCGATCAATTTTCATCTTGACGATCTATACTTTGATGAAACCTACCGCCATAATTTAGACTTAAAATGAACAACTTGAATTTCGAATTTCATCCATGTAACCCAATCCCATTATCTATCAATATTAGCTCATACATTGAAGACCTTTATGAATTCACGTATCTTAGCTATCATTGATCACCTCTCCGTTGATCTTATCGTATCCTTCGTTAAAATTTAATTATACCAGTTACCAAACTCAAAACCACAAAAGAACTTATTACCACACTTGGGTCAAACGCCTATAGAGTTATTTCTCAAATCTTATCCAATAATTATTAACCCATATGAATAACACATAACACTGCCACCATAAACAGAACTACGTGTCACTAAATTTAATTCTCCCCCCTCTCTGAAGATACAATTGGCCCTTACAACCAGAGTAAATATCATTGTTCTTGTCTTGTTTTGAAGGCTAAACTACATTCCACTAATTATTTTTATTTATGGATCTAAATTCTTTTAAATCTATTCGAGCGGTGTCTCAACACATTCTACGACTCTCCATACAATTATGCCAATCACCAAATAGTTAAAAAAAATAGAAATTTAGATACCTGCAGGTCATTATTATCATATCGAATATATTTAATCAAAAATCTTTAAAGTATGGTTGTGTCCTGATCATAATCCATCAAAAATTCTTATTACTGTTATGCTCAATAACCATTGTCATCATCTCAAAGTCAACTTTCTCAATCGACAAAACACCTTAAACCCAGTTATACCAATCAAATCTAATGGAATAACTCAATTTTATGCGCACTCTCACTAAAATTCTTAATTGCCTTCACACAAGTATACTCACTGCTACTTTCTTTATCCATAAGCTTATCATTTTGATATCGATCCACTCCCTTGGAGTTTACAGTTAAATTATAAGTCCTCACTTAGAATTCTCGAGATACACTTCACAACCTAATACGCATTAATCATACCAAAATCCACCACTAAGATCTTTCTTATAAACAATGCTTACCCCAAGCGTCCGTAGTAACAAACTAGTTGGATTTTCAAATATGAATGCAACATCAATTCTCATCATATGAGAAGATGATACAACTGATAAATCCTTAAGTAGTTAGTAATCATACTAGATAATAGATGTATTTATTTTTGTATTCCAATAGTACCACATCGTGAAAGTTTGATAGATCCACCACTAGAATACATCATACCCACCGTAAAGATCATACCTAGATAGTCTACACCTTTCTATCCATTACGTAATTGTCATACATTACCAATGCATTTCAGTCTCCAGTCAAAGTCGATATCACCCTTCAGTAGGTAAGGTCAATAGCGGAAGCAACACAACTCGTAACCCTAACCAAATAATCACAAGTACCGCGGTAGTAGACTTATAATAACCCTTCTTGATATACATTCATCCTATCAAATCGCTGTAGAAATTTTGATCTTGATTAGCGCAAAATTATCCTCATCACTCACTATGTAACTCAATCTTTCACGACGAAATTCACGGTCTGTAGTCTCTGAGGGCACAATGCTCACAACATAGTCATTCCCCTAATTATACCATTCTCAATTGTAGAACTACTTCAAAAATTAGGTAGGCCAAACAAGCATCATTCTCGATTCTTAACCACAATCCAGAAATATAAGACTCATATAATCCTCCAAACCATTGTTCCTATTCCTATGCCCTATCCTCAAAGTACCTTATTAAATCATAACCTTACTCACTCTTTTAAAATCATCGTGTATAACAAGTCTCACCATACACCCTTTTCATAAGTTGATTACTTCCATCTTCAAATTAGATCTAGACCACGTGATGATATTTCAACTATACGCAAATAGAATTAGGCAAGAGTCACCACAATATGTGAGAGAATGGAATGAGGCAATAGAAAATAGATTGGATCAAGGACGCACGATAGAGAATCAAAAGGTAAAGATATTTCCTAACAGTCTTCACAGCCTCTCAACGATAAGTACAGACGTCTCTGTTCCGATCCTCAAGACTCTACTTAGACTCGGCTTGTATACACGTGAGACCTATGAACCTGGGGCTCTGATACCATCTTGTCACGATCCGAATCCAGGTGTGATGGCACTCATCTCAACCCACTGAGATAAGTCAGCCTAAAACTCAACGGAAAGTAAATGCGGAAGTAATTGAGATAAAGCAAGGTTTAACTTAGTCAAAAACAAATAAATAATCTCAAAATCCCCCAAGACTGGTTGTCACGTGTACAAGCCACTAATGTATTATCGAAGTACGAAAAGAAATACAGTCATAATGTCTTCGTCTCTAGAATAGAACTAAAACATAATAAAAGAGTAAGAGGTGTCCGCTAGATGGATGTAACAGCTACCTCAACACTTAGAATTGATAACCTCGATTGTAGTGGAAAACAGTAAAAGATCAAGAATGTCCGGGCTCACAACCTACACAAGTGTGGAAGCAAGGGGTGAGTACGAAACAACACGGTACTCAGCAAGTGGATAGCTAAAATTAAGCAAAGTTTAATAGATACAAGTACTCCTGTCCTCCCAACCGAACCTCCTTAACTACAACCTGCATAAAATTAGCCCAACTCTACACTTGTACAATAACAACAGTAATACAGTCCACAAATACTCATCAATAGTCTCGTCAATAAATCATACCAAGTCAAGTTCAGCACACAAAGCAATATGGGGGTAAACACAAAGTCACAAATATCAGAAAGGTGCAATGCAGTGCAATGAAATGATGTATGTCTGTCCTATCGGTACACATTCGCTGAATCACAGTCTGGAACTCATGGGGGACATTTCTGTCCATATAACCTGCCACGGAGCGTGTGGCCCGTCCCCTCAATATATATATATCCTACCACGGAGCGTGTGGCCCGACCCCTTTTATTTTATAATACTTGCCACGGAGCGTGTGGCCCGACCCCTTTGTTTCATAATACCTGCCACGGAGCGTGTGGCCCGACCCCTTTGTTTCATAATACCTGCCACGGAGCGTGTGGCCCGACCCCTTTTGTTTCGTATCATTTTCAGTCTCACATAATATGTCAGAACCAATGCAATCAATTTATGTTCATATAATTCACGATAATAACATGACAACAATAATAATTTTTCCTATCTCACATCAACATAGTCATTTCACATGTCCAAAATAAACCCATAATCACAACATATCAATTCCACCAATACATGTCATTAGATCACCATTTTATATCCCTTATCTCTATTTTTAAGGCCAATCATACAGTCAATAACCCAGTCCAATTCTCATTACTCCCCAATACACATAACATGGAAATACAAGCATCTATAAGCTTAAACTGAGGTTTAGAAATTTACTTGCCTTAATTAATCAAGCAGTCACTCTGGGACTTGAGCCTTCCCTTTTCGTTGGGCCTCCAAATCAATGTAATCTAGTCAAATGAATAATCACAATAAGATTTTCTAAACTAACAACACCCTTATTATCATATGTCTAGCCTAGACCCAAAAACTCACACAAATCTATAATAACGTTCCTAATCTTGATGCCACTTAAGATGTCAACTCCCATATTTTCTGAATTTCAAGCCTAGGGTTAGGTTCTAATTTGCCCAATATAATAAATTTAATGGAATTCATAAAATATAATATACCTAATATTTAATTATCTATCTCAATATATCAAAATTCGGAAACTAACTCATTCTATGTCATTGAAGTCAAATATGAAATTTTCTTTTTGATTATGTTCACTCATGATAAAATAAACTCACATGTCAAATTTCATCTAAAACGGATCATTATTCGACCCACAAATCAAGATTTTATGTGAAGAACCCTAGGGTCATATTTTCTTATTTTAGTATTATTTCTCCACCAATATATCCTAAAAATATGTTCATAATCGCATAAAAAAATAATGGAAAGGATGAGAATAGTTACCTTGACGCTTTGGAATGAAAATCCCTATTTTTCTCTTCTCCTTTATTTTTCTTTTCCCCTTTCTTTTCTTTCTTCCTCCATATTTTTTTTCAATTTCTGCGTTATTTTTTTTTGTTTGTTTGTTTACGCCGCCGTCACCTGATGGCTTAATGCCATATATATATATATTTATATTATTATTATTATTATTATTATTATTATTCTTTTATTATTATTTATTTCCTTCTTTTTGTTTTCTAAATTAATCATGTACTAAAAGTGATAAACCCTACTAACCTATTTTATTAAATATAAGAAAAGTGGTATAGGGTATTAAATAAATTTACACTTTAGCCTATCAATTAAATTAATTCTCTAAAATTATCCCTCAACTAATTAGCCAAAGTTACCGAATAGTCCAAATAATCCATTAAAATTTTTAAGGGAAGGGTCTCGTATGAAAGGAGGAAGACTCGTTCTCAAAATGATCTAACGGGTCATTACAATAAATAATTAAATTAACTATAAACTAATTAATTTAAGATATAAGCTGCTAGCTACACTAAATTAATTAACATCATATTTAGTTAAAAAAAATCTTTAATCGTAAAAGTAGTAGTTATATATATATATATATATATATATATATATATATATATATATGTTGTTCAAAAGTTATAAAAATATCAAAATTACTTTAAAATAACTTTAGGCTATTTTGGATTTTCGCAACCAAATTATTTGAAATTGTTTAAAATTGAAGAAGTTTGACAACTAATATATGTTTGTGGAGGGTCAAAATTGGGTGTCAACAACGGCATGTAACATTTAATTTTTCAATAATAACACATATCGTCTTTTATTAACTCCGTCGATTCATTTAGATAGTTCATACCACAATTAAACCTGTAACCTCATCCTAATTACGCCCCAACACATACAAAATGAGATATTCGGGATTCTAATAGATTAACGGAATTTTAAGAGTCCACTTGCCTTAACCAAGACGTGATTAATCAATTTACGTGAGTCTTTCCCTTCTGATTATATTCCCAATCACCACAATCTATTCAAGTATTATTTCAAAATCAGAAACCAAATCCAACGATACTAAGAATGCAAAATTCGGCCAAAAAAGAGTCAAAGGCTCAAAATTCGACTTAGAAAATAGGGGTTTAAATCCAAGATTTGTTCGATGAAATTTTTCCTCCTATTCTTAGGAACTCAATTGTGAAAACCGTTTCAAAAACCAGTCCAAATCAAGCCACAATCACCATTTTAAAAAAATTGTCAAATTTCTTGGAAATTTACCATTTTCACCCATTGAAATTCCCAAATTCATGTTAAAATCAATAATTAATCATTAGGAATGATGAAGTAGAGTCAAAATAACTTACCCAATGAAATCCCACGAGAAATCCCTCTCCAAATCTCCCCTACCGAGCTTCAAAGTTCAAAAATGGATAAAATAGCATAAATCCCAGCCAAAACCCTTCTCAGATGTCACTTAAGAGGATGGGGGTTTGCTTAAGCGATGTTCGCTATCACGGATATTTGAGCGACCTCCACCTCCTCGCTTAAGCGACCAAGGGCTCGCTTAAGTGATCAAGGGCCCGCTTAAGCGAACTCCGCCTAAGTACCCCCTATCTTAAAAGTGACAGACTTGTCCCTGAAGCAGATGCCACTTTAACGACACCCGCTCGCTAAAGCGAGGCCTGCACCAGACATAGCTGAAGTCTCCAATTTCACCAATTTTCAAAGTTTCGAAATGACCCTTAGGATTCGTTCAGAATCCCGTACACACAAATCATATATGCAATCATACTAAACTCAACGTTTCGGACTCAACGAAACCACCCGAATTTGATTTTGAGGTCTCCTTGACCCGAATAGAGCCTGTTTGGAAGGACATAATTTAAGCAACTTATAAGTTGAAAACTGTTTATAAGTTAAAAAAAATAAGTAGGTACAGCCCAACTTATTTATTTTTTGACTTATAAGTTGTTTTCAACTAATAACTATTTAGAATAAGTTCATCCAAACAAACTCAATTATTTATTGGGGCTTATTTTAAGAACAAAATGACTTTAAATTGGTCAGTCAAAGACTCAAAAAAGATGAAAACAACTTATAAGCACTTTATAAGTCAATTCAAACGGGCTTTTAGTGTTCCTCACGTATTTTAATGAAGAGATAGAGTGTAAAAAGAATATATATTCAAAAATAAAAACTAAAAGAGAATCTGAAAAATCGATGTAATTATTAGTAATATTTTTACCTTCGGTGAATTTAAAAGTGTAATTGCTTCAAATCAACTATATCAAATTGCATACTGATCAACTAATTATTTGAGGCTTTGGTACCAGCATAGGTAGTAACTTATCCTAATACTTTGTATATAGCAGGGTATTTTTTGAATTTGTTTATTTTTGTATGATTGGAAAGAAAAGCATTTGAAATAACCCTTCACTTTAATTCTAAGATACTTTTTAATTGTTGATATTGTATGTTTCATTCGATTGATCGTGGATAATGTTATATTTTGTGGAACCAACAACAAATTGACAACCAAACAAAAAATAGTAATAATTTATAAAAGGCTATCGTTCCTTAAAGTTGTTCGCATATTTCATTTTGATACCTTATTTAGGACTTGTTTTGATTGAATACTTTCATTGTTCAAAATAAGTACTTATTAACACTTTTCGCTGACATCAAAAAAAAGGTGCAATACACATACATTGACGGCGTCAGAAGGGTATTTTTAATTTTTTTAAATCTCTTTCTTCTTCCTTAGCCATAACTTCTTCCAACCCCACCATTATTTCTGGAATGACCTTGAAGGTCATTTTTTTGAATTTTCATAAAAAGATCATTTTATCCCTCCCGATAGTTTCCTCGAGTCATATTTGACTGATATCTGATGTCGGTTTCGTGATTTTCTTGAATATTTAAGATTTTGGTAAACTTTGAGTTTTAGAGGTTTAAAATGACTCAAAAGTGGTATTTGAGGTCATTTAGATTTTCAAGTCTCTAAATAAAATTTCGTTGATTCCATCAGTTCTGGAACGTTGAAATTGGTCTAGGAGTGTTGACGGAATCATATTTGGGGTCATATTGTGGATTTGAGGTGTTGAGTTAGAAATATTTAAATTTTTGGCCATAGATTTGACTTTGGTCAATATTTGGGGATCAGATACTCGGAACTGAATTCTGACGACTCTGTTGGATTCGAAGGGTGATTTTACGCCTAGGGAGAGTTCCTATGTATTTTTCGAAAGCTCCGAGGGCGTTTTGGTTTTTTCTGACATAAAATTGATTTAGTTGTGATTTTTGGTTAATGCATGAGATAATGTATTTCTTGTAAATGCAGGGGACAAAACGTCTACTATTGCCGGTGAAAAGACTGTAGTTCCTAATAACAATTCTATTAGAGGATTTGACGTGATTGACAAAATCAAGTTGGAGGTTGACAAATATTTCAGACGTTCTATTGTGTCTTGTGTAGACATTATCGATGTTGTAGCTTGTGACTCCGTAGTTTCTGTGCGTTATTTATCAACTCTAGAATTAACTTCATTTTATTCTTGTCAATTTATAATAACTGTGAACAAGGCATAAAACAATAATTATGCAAAAAAAATCTTGTATGCTACAATAGCTACAATAATCAATGAACCCTTAACAATTACTTATATATTAGTTCTAAAATAATGGATGTTTTTTTCATGAACAGTCAGGTGGATCAACATGGGAAGTGCCACTGGGAAGAAGGTGCAACATAGTCAAATAGTCAAAACGCGTTTTGAACGCGTAGTCAACAAAACGCGTTTTGAACGCGTAGTCAACAAAATGCGTTTTGAACGCGTAGTCAAAAAAGAACAAAACGCGTTTTGAACGCGTAGTCAAAAAGGGAGGTTCAATACGCGGATTTTACGCGTTTCTAGTTTCCTATAAATAGAAGACTTCTTGCCCTCATTTATCCCATCCCAGAAAGAGAGAGTAAGAATACAAAGAGAGTTATACACCAAGATAAATATTGTAGTCTTGAGTGTCCTCTTTAGTAGTTGTTCCTTTTACAAGAGAGAAGTGTTAATTGTTGTTTTCTCCTTGTATTTGAGAGCTGTGTACTCCATATTTTTATAGTGAGATCCTTCTACCCCGTGGTTTTTCCCTTCTATCAGTTAGAGGGGTTTCAACGTAAAATTCTCGTGTCTAATTTATTTTCATTATTTTTATCATATCAAACTTTAGTTGTGGTGCTTCCTCCCCCCAACAGTGGTATCAGAGCCCTTGGTTATTCTGTCTGTTTTATGCGAAAGTACTATTTGTGAATAGTAAATTTGGTGAACAGTACTATTCACGTGAATAGTAAATTTCGATGACGGTACAGTTTGTCACGATTGTTCGTAAAAATATTCAGAAACGATCTACAAGGGTGTGAAGCAAATAACAATGTCGAGTACAACAAAGTTTGATGTTGTAAAATTCAATGGGACTAATTTCTCATTGTGGAAAATGAAAATAAAAGCGATACTGAGAAAAAACAATTGCTTAGCTGCAATTGAAGGCAGGCCCACAGACTTTGTTGATGACAGCAAGTGGAACGACATAGACAGCAACGCAGTTGCTGATCTACACTTGGCACTAGCTGATCAAGTATTGTCTAGTGTAGCAGAAAAGCGAACGGCGAAGGAAATATGGGATACTCTTATGGGGTTGTATGAGGCCAAGTCTTTGCATAATAAAATCTTCTTAAAAAGAAGATTGTATACTCTTCGAATGGCAGAATCCATGTCAGTTACTGAACACATCAATACTTTGAATACTCTGTTTTCGCAACTTACAACAATGGGTTGCAAAATAGAGGGGACTGAACGTGCGGAGCTTCTACTTCAAAGTCTGCCTGACTCGTATGATCAACTCATCATCAACCTGACGAACAATACAGACAGTCTAGTTTTCGATGAAATTGCAGCCGCTGTCTTGGAAGAAGAAAATAGGCGCAAAAATAAGGAAGACAGACAAGCAAGTTCGCAACAAGCTGAAGCTTTGATGATGGTGAGAGGAAGACCAACGGAACGTGGCCCCAGTGGGAGTCACAATCATGGCAGATCTCAATCAAGAAGTAAGAAGAATATCAAGTGCTACAACTATGGCAAGAAAGGGCACTTCAAAAAAGATTGTCGGTTCAAGAAAAAGAGTGAAAACCATGAGCCATCAAATGCTCAAGGGAATGTTGCATGTACCTCGGATGATGGCGATATTTTATGTAGTGAGGCAATATCAAATAATGAAGGCAGAAAACGTTTCGCTGATGTCTGGATCATGGACACAAGAGCAACATGGCACATGACTTCCAAGAGAGAATGGTTCCATCAATATAATCCTATCTCAGGAGGGTCTGTGTTTATGGGAAACGATCATGCTTTGGATGTTATTGGTATTGGGTCCATCAAAATAAAGATGTATGATGGCACGGTTCGCACCATCCAGGAGGTACGACATGTAAAAGACTTGAAGAAGAATCTATTGTCTTTAGGACAACTAGATGAAAATGGATGTTCATATAAGACTCATAGTGGAGTCATGAGAATATCCAAAGGAGCGCTTGTAGTAATGAAAGCGGAAAAGCTTGCGGAAAATCTATATGTGCTTAAAGGTGAAACACACCAAGAAGGAGAAGCATCAACCGCGTCAGCAAGTTCATTTGAAGAATCAACGATGATATGGCATCGTAAACTTGGCCATATGTCGGAACGAGGTTTGAAGATTCTTGCTGAGCAAAAACTTCTTCCAGGGCTCAAAAAGGTTTCACTACCCTTTTGTGAGCATTGTGCTACCAACAAGCAAAATAAACTGAAGTTTAGCAGTTCCTCTGCTAAAAGCAAGGAAATACTAGATCTGGTTCACTCTGATGTCTGGCAAGCACCGGTGGAGTCTCTAGGAGGAGCAAAATATTTCGTGTCATTCATCGATAATTACTCCAAGAGAAGTTGGGTGTATCCAATCAAGAGGAAGGCAGATGTTTTTCCAGTTTTCAAAAAGTTCAAAGCGCGGGTGGAACTTGAATCTGAGAAAAAGATCAAGTGTTTGAGGACAGATAATGGAGGAGAATACACTGGTGATGAATTTAATAACTTATGTAAATAAGAAGGTATTAAAAGGCAATTCACGGTGGCATATACTCCACAACAAAATGGAGTAGCAGAGCGGATGAACAGAACCTTATTGGAACGGACAAGAGCTATGTTGGCAACTGCAGGGTTGGAAAAACCATTCTGGGCAGAAGCAGTCAAAACCGCCTGTTATGTGATCAATCGGTCACCATCAACCGCAATTGATCTGAAAACGCCAATGGAGATGTGGACAGGAAAACCAGCTGATTATTCTCGCTTACATATATTCGGAAGTCCTGCTTATGTTATGTACAACACCCAAGAAAAATCAAAATTGGATCCAAAATCTAGGGAATGCATTTTCTTAGGGTATGCTGATGGAGTCAAGGGGTATCGCTTGTGGGATCCCACAGCCCGCAAGGTGGTAATCAGTAGGGATGTTGTATTTGTTGAAAATAAGATACAAGCAAAAGAAGGTAGCACTTCAAAAGAAAAATCAGAGACTACTACAGTTGAAGTTGAAGAAATAGAAGAAGTTCCAATTTTTTCTGAAGCAGCACCAGAGCACGAAGAACAAGAGCAAGTTGAGATCGAAACTCCAGTAGTTCGACGGTCAACTAGGGAGAGAAGAGAACCAGTTTGGCACTCAGATTATTCTATGGAGAGTAATATTGCATACTGTCTACTAACAGAAGATGGAGAGCCTTCAACTTTTCACGAGGCTATGAAAGGCCAAGAATCATCTCTATGGGTGGCAGCAATGCAAGAAGAAATTGAAGCTCTTCATAAAAATAAAACATGGGATCTTGTTCAATTACCACAAGGAAGGAAGGCCATTGGAAATAAATAGATCTACAAGATCAAACACAATGGTAATGATCAAGTGGAGAAGTATCGTGCAAGATTGGTGGTAAAAGTATTCGCTCAGAAAGAAGGTATAGACTTCAATGAGATATTTTCTCCAGTGGTTCGACTCACAACAATTCGAGTGGTCCTGGCGATGTGTGCTACATTTGACTTGTACTTGGAGCAGTTAGATGTCAAAACTGCATTTCTTCATGGAGAACTTGAAGAAGAAATTTATATGCTCCAACCAGAAGGTTTTGAAGAACAGGGAAAAGAGAACTTGGTTTGCAGGTTGAACAAATCTCTATACGGTCTCAAACAGGCGCCGAGATGTTGGTATAAGAGATTTGATTCCTTCATTATGAGCCTTAGATACAACAGACATAGTTCAGATCCTTGTGTTTATTACAAGAGATTTGGTGATGAAGATTTTGTTATTTTGCTGTTGTATGTTGACGATATGTTGGTAGCAGGCCCCAACAAAGATTGTCTCACAAATTTAAAGGCACAATTGGCTAGAGAGTTTGAAATGAAGGACTTGGGACCAGCAAACAAGATTCTAGGGATGCAAATTCACCGAGACAGAAATAATAGGAAGATTTGGCTTTCTCAAAAGAACTACTTGAAGAAAATCTTGAGACGCTTCAAGATGCAAGATTGTAAGTCAATTTCTACCCCACTTCCTATTAATTTCAAGTTATCCTCAAGTATGTGTCCTAGCAATGAAGTAGAGAGGATGGAGATGTCTCGAGTACCGTATGCATCAGCAGTGGGAAGTTTAATGTTCTCTATGGTATGTACAAGACCTGACATTGCACAAGCAGTGGGAGTGGTTAGTCGATACATGGCTAATCCTGGTAGAGAGCATTGGAATACTGTTAAGAGGATCCTGAGATACATCAAGGGTACCTCAGATGTTACAATGTGTTATGGAGGATCAGACTTTACTGTTAAAGGTTATGTTGATTCAGATTATGCAGGTGATCTTGATAAAAGCAAGTCCACCACAGGTTATGTGTTTACTCTTGTTGGAGGAGCTATAAGTTGGGTTTCAAAACTGCAATCTATCGTGGCAACATCTACGATGGAAGCAGAATATGTAGTAGCTACACAAGCTAGCAAAGAAGCAATATGGATGCAGATGTTACTGGAGGAGCTCGGGCACAAACAAGAGAAGATTGCTCTATTTTGTGACAGTCAGAGCGCTTTGCATCTTGCAAAGAATCCAGCATTTCATTCAAGGACAAAGCACATACGAGTTCAATATCACTTTGTTCGTGAGAAGGTGGAAGAAGCAGTGTGGATATTCAGAAAATTCACACCAATGACAACCTGGCAGATATGTTTACAAAGCCGATCAACAGTAACAAGTTTATATGGTGTCGATCTTCTATTGGCCTAGCAGAAACGTAACATTACAATAGTTGGGTAGAAAGGATGGTGTGAAGACTTAATTGATTCTCAATTAAATCTTCAAGTGGGAGAATGCAAGATAGTCAAATAGTCAAAACGCGTTTTGAACGCGTAGTCAACAAAATGTGTTTTGAACGCGTAGTCAAAAAAGAACAAAACGCGTTTTGAACGCGTAGTCAAAAAGGGAGGTTCAATACGCGGATTTTACGCGTTTCTAGTTTCCTATAAATAGAAGACTTCTTGCCCTCATTTATCCCATCCCAGAAAGAGAGAGTAAGAATACAAAGACAGTTATACACCAAGATAAATATTGTAGTCTTGAGTGTCCTCTTTAGTAGTTGTTCCTTTTACAAGAGAGAAGTGTTAATTGTTGTTTTCTCCTTGTATTTGAGAGCTGTGTACTCCATATTTTTATAGTGAGATCCTTCTACCCCGTGGTTTTTCCCTTCTATCAGTTAGAGGGGTTTCCACGTAAAATTCTCGTGTCTAATTTATTTTCATTATTTTCATCATATCAAACTTTAGTTGTGGTGCTTCCTCCCCCTAACAGAAGGGACTCCACTACAGCAAGTAGAACCACAACCAACAATGATATCCCAACTCCATTCATAGACTTACTTGCACTTATCAACAACTTCAAGAAGCAAGGTTTGGATGAGAAAGATCTCGTCGCTCTCTCTGGAGGACACACACTAGGGTTTGCTCAAGGTTTAACCTTTAGGAATTGCCTCCACTTTTGCAAGACAACGCCAAGCCAATTGTCCACACAGTGGAGGTAATTCCAACCTTGCTCCACTCAATCCAACTCCAGCTCAAAGTATTTTAGTATCCAGGTGTCCAATAAAGGACTTCTGCACTCTGATCAAGCACTGTTTAATGGCGGTCAGACTGATAATCTTGTTAAGAAAAATCATACCAACCTCAGGAGTTTCTCTAAAGATTTTGTCGAGTCTATGATTAAGATGGGAAATATTAAACCATTGATAGGGAATCAAGGTCAAATTTGCGTAAACTACAGGAAGGTGAACTAATTAAGAGATGGTAATTGATAATGCTGATGATGAATAAAGTGTTTCAAGAATTTGATTGTTGGTTAAGTGTAATTGTGATCTTTATCAAGAGCCTCTCTTGACTCTTCCATCAAATTGTAGAGTTCGCTGTTGAATGAATGAATGAGTTCATTTTTCCTTTGATGTACTACTGATTATCTTTAAAGATTTCTGGTAGATAGACTTTAGAGTTAATTGCAAAAGTTTTTCCTATATAACTATCCCAACTCAAAATTTGCGGACCATAACCGATATTTTTTTATAAAAAAAATTACCCAGTCTGCCTATACTAAGTCAGAGAAGGACTAGGCCTGACCTCAAATTTGGTGATTTCATCACCATAAGAAAATGTCAGAAGAGGTTGTATAGAGCAATCTTCTGGCAAATCTACCACCTAACTAATATAAAAGTTGGCCTTGTTAAATTTGGATCGAATAGAAGGTATTTTTCACTTATCAAGTTGAAAGGAGACCTTTAGAATTTCTGTGCAAATCAAAATAGGAATATACAACTTTATTTTAGTTAGTGGTCGAGGCTAGTTTGGCCAAATAAATGATTGTTGGTAAACATTGTAGAAGAACAGAGGGTATAACATTTTTAGGATCCATAGGCCACAATTTCACAATATTGAATCTCAAAATTCTCATTGTTAACCTTGATGCCACATGAGTTAGAACAAAATTTTCAAACTTAGTAGCCAGGTTAACTTGTAAGAACAAATATTGAGCATTTTCATTATGTTTAACGGTACAACAACAACAACAAGTAGATGGACGGTGAGTATGAAACATAATGAAAATGCTCAACATTTGTTCTTACAAGTTAACCATATCCACTTACCAAAATTATATGATTCCCAATGGAGTTTTTGATCTTTCAGTATCGGTAATGCATGCTACGAAAGATAGGATTGAGTCAAGATGGATTTTTCTACGGTACCTGAAACTTAAGAAAGCGATCTAAAATTTCACCATAATTTAGAAGAGAACGTTTTACAATTATCATGCATGGATCTAAACCCTGCACCTCCCTCATTAGCACCAAAACACGTATTGGCCCGAGATTTTCAGTGGTAATTTATTCTTCTCATTATTCTCACCCCAAAAAAAGTTAACAAGAATCATTTCCATATGTTGAATAAGTTTAAGGAGGGTATAACACAGAGAACATGTGAATAGAAACAAACTGTAAAATAGATTTAATAAGTATGTATTTGCCTCCAATTTAAAGCATTTTTAGAAACAATCAGTGAAAAGACAAATTGTTTTCTTACCAGTATATAGAGATAGAACAACCAAAATAAATCATAGGGAGATACAGTGTTTGAAGCCGGTGATCAAATTGTTTGCTTACATAATTTTCTTGAAGTTACATAAATAAAACTTTTGTTTACATATTTTTCTTGCAGTTAAATAAAATATATCATATGTGTTTCTTTCCAAAATGATCACCAACTATATGTATCAACAGCCAAATCAAGTCACTTGTGCCTCCTCGATCACAGTTTCATAACTCATTTTAATAGTTAAAGAAGATTATAAGATAAAATAATTGTAACGAAATGCTCATGTCATTAGGGATAAGCAGATGGGGAAGAAATTTGGGCCAGAAAATATTTGAATTATAACTTAGAAATTTTGAGACTAGGCTAGACGTGGACGGAATCTGAGTCAGGTAACGTCTAGGGCAATCCGGTAATAAATTGGGGTTGATTTCTGAGTTTTGATTGTTTGAACTGGTAACTAAGACGTTAAGGAATCTATAAGGTCTTACGAAAGTGAATTTAGATGAGTAAAACTCTCAAAATCAAATTTGGCGTAAAAGGGTTCTTAAAATGTAAAAGTTTGAGGTTGTGTTGCGAAATGAGCGTTTGAGACACAAATTCTGCTTACTTGATATATCATAAGTCATTACACCTTCAAACAACTATTATTTTACCTCAGCTGTAGATAGACATCAATTAAACTTTTTGAATTACAGGAACTCGAAATAAAACAACTTAAAAATATGTAGAGACTTGTCATGCACATTTGAGGAAAAAAATTAGACAGAATAAGAAATACAAGTCAGCAAGAATAAGGTTAAGCAAAACTAGATAATAGTGTGAAACCATCTGCACACAAGTCCAATCTAGCATTTCTTGGTTCACTAGAAAAATTAGAATATATGCTCTCAAAATGCTTCCATGCTTCTTCCTCAGATGAATGAGACAAGAGATCCGGTGGCCATCTCATATGTGGACAGAACTCATCGATGCATATAACATCTTTAACTTAGGAATAAGAGGTAAAATAGTGCATTACCTTTACTAGGACCATATTTCCACTAGGTGAAAAATTGAGGCGAGACCTCAAAATTTATAGCCACAAGTTGGATTATCAAAAAGTGTGAAAGTGTATGTTCGTGTAGAGTGATTTTTGTTTGGAAGACTTGTTTGGTCGCGAATTCCAAATTCGAAATGACCATTTGAAAAGTTGAAAGAGTCTGCAAATTTTCATCTAAAATTATGTTAGGCACACAGCGGAATAAACGATAAAAAAATTGAGAGAAATAAATAGAGCAAAGTAGACACCAGAAATTTAACATGGTTGTGGTTTATCCAAAATTTTTGGGCTACGTACACAAACCAACTCCAAACAATCTTTCACTATTATAAATAGTAGGCGTACAAAGAGAGTCTCACAACAACTCACTCTAATCAAAGAACTCCTTTGATTACTAACCCATTATTTTAATAACCTCTTAAAAGATATACAAAATAACTCTATTTTTATCGAAGAACGTCTTTGATCTCTCTAAGCGAAGAATTCTTCACTCACTCTTGTTGTTGTGTTGTGATGTATTAAATATAAGAGAGAATGGCTTATTTATAGCCAAATGAAAAGAGTTAGGTGAGCTTTGATTTTTCAAATGAAAAATTAAAATTGTCTTCTCTTCCCTTCACGCCATTTTTGACTTTACATAGTCAAAAGTTATGCAATTCTTTTGACTTGTCCACAATGCCAGCTTGCATTTTTTAATGTAGAAGAAACATTACATAAATTCTCCCCCTTTCGACTATATGAAAGCTCGATCATTCCTACTGCTTGTCCATAATATTCAAAATTCTCCGCTGTAAGAGACTTTGTCAGCATATGTGATCCATTCTCATCAGTATGGACCTTATACTTCTCCAGCTGTATCTGCTTCATATCCAATACATATTGAATCCAGTGATAGTGCACATCAATGTGTTTCGATCTCTAGTGAGAGGAGGAATTCTTTCCGAGGTGAATTCCACTTTGATTGTCACAGTACAACACATACTTTGACTGTTGGAAGCCAATTTCATTCAAGAACTTCTTCATCCATAGAAACTCTTTGCAAGCTTCTGTTGCCTCGATAAATTTTGCCTCTATTGTAGAAAGTGCCAAGCATTTTTGAAATCTTGACTGCCATGACACAACTCCCTCTGTAAAAGTAATCAAGTATCCCGATGTAGACTTCCTCGAGTCAACACTGCCAACTAAATCCGCATCCGTGTATCCAACTAACACAGGTTCTACCCCTTCAAAACCTAAATATATTTTTGATGTACCTCAAAGATACCTGAGAATCCAATTGATAGTTGCCCAATGTTCCTTTCCCAGGATTTGAAAGGAAATGACTCACTACTCCGATCGAGTGAGCAATAAATGGTCGTGTACATACCATAGCATACATCAAACACCCAATATCTGAGATATATGGTATTCTAACCATTTTTTCCTTCTCCTTGCCAGTAGAAGGGAACATACTGAGACTTAATCTAAAGTGATTAGTAAGAGGACAACTAACCTCTTTAGCCTTGTCTATATTGAATTTCTGAAAGTATTTTTTCAATATACTTCTCTTGAGATACCCACAACTTCTTGGTAACTCTATCTCTTATAATTCTCATGTCAAGAATCTGCTTTGCTGATTCCAAGTTTTTCATCGTAAAAGACTTACTCAATTGCTCTTTAAGGCTATTGATTCTTGAAATATTTTTCCTAATGATCAACATATCATCTACATAGAGTAGAAAAATAACAAAATCATCTTCAGAGAATTTTTTGATAAACACACATTGATCTGCAATAGTTTTGTTGAAGCCTTGCTCTCATATAACAGACTCAAACTTCTTATACCATTGTCTCGGTGCCTGTTTTAAGCCACATAAGTTTTTCTTCAATCTTCAGACATAATCCTCTTTCCCTTTACTTTGAAACCCTCTGGTTGTTTCATTTAAATTTCTTCTTCTAGATCTCCATGTAGGAAGGCAGTCTTCACATCTCTTTGCTCAATCTCTAGGTTGAGCCTTGCTGCTAGCCTTAGCACATTATGAATGTATATCAATTTTACAACAGGTGAAAATATCTCGTCAAAGTTGATGTTATTCTTTTGGCTGAAACCTTTGACAACCAGTCTCACTTTAAAATATGGAGACTCTATGTTCTTTATGCTTGACTTTGAACACCCATTTATTCTTTAATGTTTCTTCCCTTTAGGCAACCTCACGACATCAAACATTTTATTCTCATACAAGAATTTCATTTCATGGCTTCCATCCATTTTTCTCTATTTTCATCATCCATGGTTTCATTGAAGCCTTTTGGTTCTCCTCCTTCAGTCAATATAACCCACTGATCAGCTGGATATCTAGTAAAAGGTTGCACACTTGAGACTCTTCCAGCGTTGATAGATGAGTGTGACCACCATCAACATCCCCTTCTTCTGATTTATTTTCCTGGGGAATACCTACATCATCTGTATCTCGCAGATGCTCATCATGAACCTCATCTTCAACTTGAGTTGGTACTTCTATCGGAAGATTCATGTAACACCCCTTAAAATGTTATTGATTCATGGATCCTTTCATTCATGAAGTCCAAATAAATTATCAAAAAAACTATTTAATTCAAGCATGAAACTTTATGAATTTTCATATCATGATTCTAATTGCATAGATTATTAAATATTTGAAGTTTAATCACCTATCTTATGTTAGTTTATGTTGGCTCTTAAATGCATTAAAAAAAATTTGATTAATGAAAGGTCCTTATATGAAGACATAAAAATATTTTAAAGTATTTTGATTATATTATGATCTCTCATGTCTAAAGTATTTTGATCATAATTATTTCTCTCATGACTAAAGTATTTTGATTATATTATGTTCTCTCATGACTAAAGTATTTTGATCATGTTCTAAAGTATTTCGATCATATTCTAAAAGTATTTTGATCATAATTATTTCTCTCATGACTAAAGTATTTTGATCATAATTATTTCTCTCATTACTAAAGTATTTTGATTATATTATGATCTCTCATGCCTAAAAATATTTTTATCATATTATGATCTCTCATTACTAAAGTATTTTGATCATAATTATATTCTCTAATGACTAAAGTATTTTGATTATATTATGATCTCTCATTTCTAAAGTATTTTGATCATAATTATTTCTCTCATGACTAAAGTATTTTGATTATATTATGTTCTCTCATGACTAAAGTATTTTGATCATGTTCTAAAGTATTTTGATCATATTTTAAAAGTATTTTGATCATAATTATTTCTCTCATGACTAAAGTATTTTGATTATATTATGTTCTCTCATGACTAAAGTATTTTGATCATGTTCTAAAGTATTTTGATCATATTCTAAAAGTATTTTGATCATGTTCTCTCATGACTAAAGTATTTTTATCATATTCTAAAAGATTTTGATCATATTATAAAGTATTTTGATCATTTTCTAAAAGTATTTTGATCATGTTCTAAAGAAATTTGATCATGTTCTAAAATATTTTGATCATGTTCTAAAAGTATTTTGATTATGTTCTCTCATGCCTAAAGTAATTTGGACATAACTTTTCATAGGATGGTCCAAATTAGGTGATTCAAATTTCTGAGTAACCACAACATCATTACCTACAACTTTCATGAAGAACATATCTTAGGATTCGGATTTTAAGTAGATCAAATAAATTGATCTTTGCAAGACATAGTGCTGTGACGGAATGGAGTATTTGTAGAATAAAATTCATATCTCGATGTACAATGCTCCAAATTGGATGATTCTTGAACTAACGAAAACTAGACCTCTATATCTACAATTCTTATGAAGACACCAAATCCTAATAAGGAATTTATCTTATTCAAACGCAGCTTCGAAAACAGATATTCCGTTAAAAGAGATTTCATCTCACCTACCATAGAAAGATCTAGAACCATTTGACATCATCCATGACATCAAAATTCTCCATTGAATTTTCAAGATCATCCTTTATGATTATGTTTATTTATTATTAGGTCCCTCCTCCACACCTATAAATACCCACCTTATTTCCTCATTTTATTCACCAAACTTTCTTAAGCAACTCTTCTCTCTATATACTTCTTTACTCCTTCTCAAATATAGTTTTAGTTTTAGTAGTATAAAAATACTACTCTAGTGATTCTTATACTACGGGTAGTACACAAAATAAATCGGCGAGAAGAAAAGGCTAGGGGTCCAAGAGTGTTCCAATTCGAAGTAAAGCTTCCGATTTAAGGTATGTAAGGCTTTCATAGCATTGGATTGAGTTCGTCCATGCGCCCAATATTTAAATTCATTATAATTGAGTTATAGTTGAGTTTTATCCAAATCTTGAATTCTAAATAAATTAATTCTTCTTCTATTGAGTTTGATATTTATGCATTAATATTATTATTGTTATCTCTCATATTATTGGAATTATTATTCATGGCTACGTTCCCATGAATCCTAATTGATTTGATGTTCATGAATATTTTTATACATGTTCTGAGTAAAGATGTTGTCTTTTTATTATTTTCATTGATAAAAAGAAAGTTATATAAATTAATACTATATATGTATTTTATTGAGTTTTGAAAGAGTAAAAGAGTTGAGTTTGAATGAATTTGAGCAAATGATATTTTGAGCAAGATGTTTTGATGAGATGTAAATGATGTTTTTGGAAGTATAATGATTGATGAACATAAAATGAGATGAGTTTGATGATTTAAATTAAAGTCCAATGAGACTAGATGATGAGTTTAATATGAGCACATATTTTGGGAGTAGTATTGAGCACCGAGTTGGGTAAGAGTTTAATTGACTCAAACCCCAGAACTACGTAGCCAACGTAGGATGGAGGCTATGCCTCTTAAGTCCCAAAAAGAGGACTTTGATAAGTGGATCCAAGATGGTGATGTCCTTTACCCTGGCAAGGTATTGGATGGATGTGGCAACGACATCGCTTCGTTGTATCATCGCTAGCTCATAAGTGATAGTTGTCGGTTAGAGAAACTCCCAACTGAGTAAGCATTGCTTATTACTATTATTTTTATTATTATATTTTAAACTTGCATTACATATTGATGTTGAGATGATGTTGAGTTCTGAGCTGAGTTTTCTTGAGAGGAGTTTTCTTGATATTTGTCCTTACCTTCCTGCCATTTTACATACTCGTACATTCCACGTACTGACGTCATTCGACCTGCATCGTTTTATGATGCAGATATAGGTGTTAGAGATCCTCAACAGGCGCTTCGTTGAAGATCATTATTTTTCAGCTATTTGGTGAGTCCTTCTTATATTTGGAGGAACTCTTTATCCTTTAAGTATTGTTGAGTATTATGTTTCTTTTAAGGTAGCCATGGATATGTCATTGGCACCATCTAAGAGTATTAGAGGCTTCATAGACAGAGTTTAATGATGTAATTGAAGTAGTTCTCCTTTGAAACTACTTCTTCTAAAAAAATATTTCTTCTTTCATTAGATGTTGTTAATGGAGAGCCCATATAAATATTCTTATTAAGTCTTCCGCTGATGAATAAATAAGTGATGAGACCAAGTGGTTCTCTCAGAGGCCAGAGATGGTTTCTGAGTGCCGGCCACGCCTAGGGTACCCTCTCGGGGCGTGACAATTCAACCTGAAGCTTGTTGAATCATTTGTAGGAATAAAAATTTCCTCGTCTGCTTTGTTGATATCTTTCATGGTTTGATGTTCAACAAAGATAGAATCTCGAATCTTAATCAGCTTCTTGTGCACTGGATCATAGAACCTATAGCCAAATTCATCTTGACCATAGCCAATAAACACGCACTGTTGTGTTTTGACATCAAGCTTTTGCCTTTCATCTTTCGAAACATGAACAAAAGCTTTGAAATCAAATACTTATAAGAAACATTCTTACATGACCAAACCTTCTCTGGAACATCATACTGAAGAGGAACATACGATGAGCGATTTAGCACATACACTATTGTAAGTAGAGCTTCACCCCCAAAAATATTATCCAACTTTGAATGAAAGAGTAAACACCTTATTCTTTTTATCAAAGTTCAGTTCATCCTCTCTGTCAAATCATTCAATTATGGCATTTTTTGGAGGCGTCCTTTGATGTCGAATACCATGCTTTTTGCAATAAGCATGAAATGGTACAGTATACTCTCCGTCGTTGTTTGTGCGGATATATTTGATCTTCTTCTCAGATTCCTCTCTCAACTGAGGTATGAAATTGCTTGAAGATTTCTAACACTTGATCTTTAAACTTAATGGTATAAGCTCACTATTTATAAAATGGTCATCCATGAAGGTCACAAAGTATCTGGCTCTACCAAGTGACTTTGAAAGTGGACCACACACGTTAGAGTGAATTAGATCAAAAACATTCTCCATTCTGAAAGGTGGAGAACTATGAAAGAAAACTCTGTTTTATTTTCCAGGTAGACAATCTTCACATTTCTTCAAGAGTACCTAATCTAAATCAGGTAGAACCTTATCTTTCACTAACTTAGACATTCTTTTTTCACCGGCATGGCAAAGTCTCTTAGGCCATAAACATTCAGTATTTTTATTTTTCTTCACGTTTATAGATACATTGAGGACCTTTGCTTGCATCACATACAGTCTTGAGAGTTTGTGTCCTTTTGCAATGACAAGGGATCCTTTGGTGAGCTTCCATTTCCCATTTCCAAAACTATTTTGAAAACCTTCATCGTCTAGCTTGCCCGTAGAGATTAAATTTAGGCACATGTCAGGGATGTGCCAAACATCTTTCAAAAGAAACATCATGTCGTTCTCCATTTTCAAATAGACATCTCCTTTATCAATAATTTTGACAAGTTTCCATTTCCCATCTTTGCAACACCATAGTCTCCGTGTGTGCAAGATGCGAAGAGTTGTTTGTGCAGCGTGGTGTGGATGGTTGCACCGCTATCAATTACCCAACTTGTCTCTTGGGTTAATTGACTGACAATCTCACTGTCACAATTGATGTTGAAATCTTCGATAAGATTTTCTCATTCATCATCACTGCTCACCTCTTCCTTCTTGTCTTTGTTATTTTGCCGATCATTCTTGAGTTCTTGGAAAACTTGATATGTCCTTTCTTCTTGCAGTAATGGCACTCGATATTTGCATATTTGTTTGATTTTTCCCTACTCTTGTAACTGGAGCTTGAACTCTTAAACTGGATTCTCCCCCTCTTTCAGTAATCAAAACTTCTGACTTTGAAAAAAAGGTTGAACCTTGAAATCTATGTGTCATCGCTTCATTTAATATACTTTTCTTAACAACTTCCATGCGTACTAGACCATTTGGTGCAGTATTTGTCAGAGACACCTTCAGAGTCTTCTATGACTTTGGTAAAGAAGTTAAAACCATAAGAGAAATTATCTAATCATCAAACTTTATGCCTATTGTCGACAACTGATCCACGATCCCTTCAACGTTGTTTAGATGATCGACTACAGAAGTGTTTTTTTGATATTTTACTTCCATCAACTGATCAAGTAAAATAGTTTGTTGTTGTCAGTCTTTGAAGCATACAACTGCTCCATCATGTTCCACAAAGCTCTAGCATGAGTTTATTACAAATATGATTGTAAGCATTGTTATCCACAAATTATCGAATATAGCCACAAACTCGTTCATGCTCAAACTCCCACATTTCGTCAGACATCTCTTTCGATTTGACGATTGAAAACATAGGCAAGTGCATCGTTGTAACCACGAGAAGATCCTTTATCTTGCTTTTCCAAATACGATAGTTTATACCATTCAGATTGATCATTTTGCTCGTCTTTACCTCCTTTGTCATAAACCTAAATCAGGTTCTGATACCACTTGTTAGGGCACGTAGCGAAATAAGCAATAAAAAAATTTAGGAGGAATAAATAGAGCAAAGTAGACACCTGAAATTTAACGTGGTTGTGGTTCACCAAAAACTTTTGGGCTACATCCACAAACCAACTCCGAACAATCTTTCACTATTACAAACAATAGGCGTACAAAGAGAGTCTCACAACAACTCACTCTAATCAAAGAACTTCTTTGATTACTAACCCACTCTTTTAAGAACCTCTCAAAAGATATGCAAAATAACTTTCTTTTTATTGAAGAACTTCTTCGATCTCTCTAAGCAAAGAATGCTTCACTTATTCTTGTTGTTGTGTTGTACTGTATTAAAGATGAAGAGAGAACGGCTTATTTATAGCCAAATGAAACGAGATAGGTGAGCTTTGATTTTTCAAATAAGAAATCAAAATTGTCTTCTATTCCCTTCACACCGTTTTTGACTTTTCATAGTCAAAAGTTATGTAATCCTTTTGACTTGTCCACAATATCAGCTTGCATTTTGTCATGTAGAAGAAACATTACATCAAATTGTACGTGTAAATATCGAAAATGAACAATAAATAACATGAATAAATACAAAGTTGGTCCAAAAAAATTAAATCATTGATGCTGAATCGAGCAGCAATGATAGTGTGAGGAGGGAATCTCTTCTTAATTCTTTAAAAACTAGTAAAAATGTCCGCCCTTCACGCGGTTAAAAAAAATAAAAAAATTATTAAAAAATTCTATTACATAATATGATGACCGTAACGTTTTTTGTCTCTTGATGATGTAAGTTGATCGGTAATAATAATATAATTAATTAGTTTTTCCGTGAGTTTTGATTTGGAGTGAAAAAGATTAAAATTAATTTTTTGAAATTTGCAAATTTCAAAAAAAAATGAAATTTTACCAATATGAGTTTTTGAATTCAACTCCCAAAAAAGAATATTCATGGTTAAACAATCACTAATGTATAATCTCTTGAATAAATCAATAAGAATTATAATGGTCTTCATATAAAGTCCATACTTTCGATGACTGAAAAATTATTTAGTATTATGAAAATTCCAAATTTTCATTTTTCCGGATCATATGGAAAATTTAATTATTATTTTTCTCGAGAAAGGAAAACGATGAAGATATAAAAATAAAAAGCACTTTAACCCATGAAGATTTTTGTTTTTAAACGCAATCTTTGCAATGCCAAGAAATGAAGCTGTCTTTCGTCTTTTGTTTTCATAGGGATGAAGAACTGAAAAACTTGAAAAAGCGACTACATTTTTTTTTATAAATAATCCTCTACATACACGATTGGCTCAATATTATTACAAAATATTGATATACAATTTAACAATATCTTCAAATACTAGAAAAAATAATAACTTAAATTCAACAAACCCAACACACCAACCAACTGACTAACAACAAGAAACCTTAAATATTCTAAGCATTTCTAGTTGAAAAGACCTCAAATACATATAAAAGAATATGTTAGTAAAGATCTCAAATGCTTATCAAAAATACTAAATCTACCCAAAATAAAGAAAGCAAGAAAAGAAAGAATGAATAACATTAATCATTTAGAAGCAAACTGGAATGTTTTGAGAAAAAAGAGGAAGGGAATATCCAAAATTACTGGAAGAAGAGAAGGCACAACTCCCAATAGAGGATTTATTGGATTTGAAGGATTAATACATGTCAGTTATAAATGACATTTAAGTGATATATATAGATTAGAAGAAATACTTTTATTCATAAGTACACTAGTCTGCTTTCCCTCACAAATAAGGGACAAGGCGCCTTTGCAAAAAAAACATTATTTAAATTTCATTTTCCTCCATTTTATCTTTTACTTTCTAATTCACACTATACCTCAATTTAAAGTCATCTTTATATCCCAACAAAAAAATGATATTAAATTTCAAATAAAAATTTCCGATGCTTGATCTTCAGAAGACTACAGTTCAAACAAAAGTGTCTGAATTTAAATATAGATTTTTAACTTCAATCGCGTATATTTGAAGTTGTTGAACAAACAAGTAAAGTAGCAAAAAAAAAATTAAATATAAATTAAATGGCGATCCAAATTAAAGACGGATATTTATACCTTTAGCCCGTTAAATTGCATTGTTTTCCATTTCCCAAACCATAGTTGAAGCGGCATCTTGTGGTCTATTTGTCTTTTGGTTATTATTTTTTATTTTTAACTTGGTGTGAAGTATTCACAATAAAAATTGATTAATTCAGATTTATGACACATAAAAGTTAAAACCCAAGGAGTCCTTAACAAATTTTTTTCCTTATTCAAAATTTAAATTCAAAACTTTTGATAATTACAGATTAAGAATGAAGAAATCTTATACATCCGTTAAAATAACAATAGCACCAATAATCAATTGTTATATATTTCTCTCTTGTTCACATGTTATGAAGTTGATGAGGAAGACATTGGATAACTATTGCCTGTTTGTGAGGAAATTCTATCTTTACTTCCACGTGATACTTCTGCTATTTTGTTTGGAACTTCCAACAGAGTTTCTTTTGTTCAATTGGTTTTGCAAATAAAACAACTCCAATTATACCAAGAAGAAAACAAACTGGCCTAACTCTATAATGCATTATGTACCAAACGTGAAGATAAAATACTATACTATATTTTAAAAATGATGTGTTTATCCCATTTTAGCTTGAAACATGTCAAATGCAATGTTGTTAAGGATATTTCATCGGTAAATGTATATTCTTCATGACCCAACATGCTCTTTTAATATAAATTAAGAGTAGAAATAACAATATTTAAATAATATAAAACTCATAAAAAAATTAAAAAAAATAAAAAGTGAGAAGAGGAAGAAAGTCACTCACTGTTTTTTCACACGGTCTTTCATGAGTATTTCAGGCCGAAAATTTTTATAGCAAAAAAAAAAATCATGTCAAATCTTCAACCAACGTCTAGAAAAAAGAATTAAGAATAGTAATAAAGGTCATATAAAACAATTCTCTATAAAGACAATTTATTAAGTCTATCAACCTGAATTTTCAAATGTTGACAATCAGATATATTTTGATAAAAAATAAGAGCAAATGGATGTTGTTAGTAAGACTAATAAATAAATAGTTAATTATTTTTTTACCAAAATTAAGTAGCAGATATGATTATATTTTTTGGTAAGTAAACATTTTATTTACCAAAAGAGCTTTACAAACAGAGGGAAAAAAACTCAACAGGTATGGACATAGGCTCCATCCTTGCTGCACTTAACAATCATAAACTAGACAAGCTTCTTACTATGGATAGACATTCAAAGTATTTAATCTAGTAGCAACTCGACTATGCCTAATACCTCTCCCATGAGTCTCCTGGATGATACGCCTAATGAGTGATCTTGTTCCTTGTTGTTTCTCTGTAAATATCCTGCTATTACGTACGTTCTAGCCAAAAATAATATATTGTACTAACCAATGCCATTTTATAAACCAGTGCAGTACCACTTCTTTCCTTCATATATTTGACTGCCCATTGTATCTCCACAGTCCAGTTCATAGAGCTTCGATTGAGCCCTTGCCAAGTGAGTATAGTGCTCCACACTTGTTCAGTATATGGACACTGAAAGAACAAGTGATCCATAATCTCACTCTTCTGCTGGCATAGAGGACACATGGGGGATTAGATCAGTCCCCATTTGACCAGTCTATCTTTGGTAGCAAGTTGCCTATTCACTGCAACATACATAATGAATAACCATTTAGGAGCCCCAAAGTTCTTCCACACAAGTGATCTCCATCCTACCTTCTCCATTGTACCCTTCATCTGTATGTATAATCTACCAATAGAGTACCTTTCCAGGTCTCTTAAGCTTGCTTGAGTGTAACCAATCTCTTATAGATATTTGACAGTTTTAAGGATCTTTTGCACTACCCAAGAGGCTTGTTTAGCTTGGATGTTCCACATATCATTCTTTCCATAATAGCTATGAATCCAAGCCACCCATAACTTGTCTTTTTCTGGCATAAATTTCATAGTAGCTTTCATATAGTAGCCTTGTTCCATGTATATATGTCAGGAAAATTAAATCCTTCATTTGCTTTGGGGCAACATAGCTTGTCCCATGCAATTAGTGCCTTCTTTGATGTCTCAATGTGTCCAGTCCATAGAAATCTCCAATAGATAGACTCCACTGTTTGTATGATCTTCTTAGGTAGAGTGAATATTTGGGACCAAAACATTTGCATTGCATATAACATACTCTTGATGAGTTGAGCTCTTCAAGCATAAGATAAAAACTTAGTTTCCCAACTTGTTATCCTACACAGCATCTTGTCTAGTAGATGCATGCACTGCACAATAGATAGTCTTTTAGTACTGAGAGGCATGCACTCTTTATGTAGTTCTTGCTTGATTCCTCCAAAGTAGACACTACTCTTGTCTACATTTGCAACTAGGCTTGAGGCTTTAGAAAACACCATAAAACATTGACTGAGGCATCTTACTGATTTTACATCACCTCTGCAAAATATCAATAAATCATCAGCAAATCTCAAACTGTGCTATCCTCTAAATTTTGCATCCAGGATGGTAGTGGAACAAGGATTTGTCTGCAAAGTTTTCAGAATTCTTATCAAATAGTCCATGGCCAACACAAAGAGATAAGGATACATTGGATCTCCTTGTCTGACCCCTATTTTTTTTTTGAATGATGTTATACTATACCCATTGATTTGTACGGAGTATGTCACAGTTGTAACACATTGCATTATCCATTGTATTACTTTAGTTGGAATTTTAAGCTCACCTAGGATCTGCTCCAAGAAAGCCCATTCCAGACTATCATAAGCTTTTTTCATGTCAACCTTCATCATACACCTCCTGGAAATGTCATGTGTAACACTTTGAAAACTTCTACGCTAGGACTCGAACCATTCTTTGTGTGTGGATAGGCCCGAATCCAATAAATTCTGTTGTAATATAACTGTTATGACTGATTCTTTAGTGTTGGAAATGTATTTGAAGTGAAGTAGGGTCACAATAATCCTGTAGCATAAAGTTGAGTTGGAAGATTTCTTACCGATTGAGTTTCCACATAAGATTTTACTTGGGTCAACTTCAAATGACCATATTTTCTAGAAGATGACGAATTAAGCTAACCATTACCTATCAAATTAAAGGTTTTTGATTCTTTTTTTCAGCTCCACCAAATTTATCTTATTTCGAATTTGGAGTAAAAGAATATGACGATTTTACTAGAGGCAGTCACACCATTAGAAGTTACGGACCAACATTACGACCCGTAGAGATTTGTAAGGGTCCTAGAACCTTGAAACACTTAGAAAAATTTTAGTCTTTGGGGTCTTTTCTACGAGTCTTGATTACGACTTGTAGAAATTCTTACGACTCGTAAAAAGGACCCATAGAACCTCCAAAACACTTAGAAAAATTTCAAAAGTAAATTCATTCCTACGAGTGATGATGACAATCCGTCAAAAAGTCTACGAGTCATAGAAATGACTCGTAGGAGAGATTTAGAGACTCATATTCTTATATTTGAAAAGATGAGAGGATCCTACGACTCGTCAAAGTTTTGATGGGTCATAGAAACTACCCGTATACAGCTAGAATCCGATTTTTATGAAGGATAGTTTGTCTTTTTCTACCCTTTCTCAATCAAAACCTCGATAATTTTGAGACTATTTTGAGTCTCTTAATAGTACCCTATGTGCCTAAGTCCTCAGTAACACTTAGTTTATTTGAGGACAAGGATTGAAGAAGGGAAATAAGCTAGGGTTTAAGCGTTCTCTCCCATCTTCCAAACTTTTAATTGTTCTTCGAGTTACAGGTATGTAAGGCTAACTAAAGCATGGTTTAAGTTATTTCATGTACCCTAAGTATATGATTGGTTGAGTAGTAAGTGATATAAGTCTCCTACGAATGAATCTTTAAAAGATCTCTTTAAATCCTAATATATTTTTGCATAATTTTGGATGATTGATAGTTTTCACGAATTAAACACTTAAAATAAATGATTATGTTTCTCCCTACATAAACCCTATTTGAGTATTAACCTTCAATGTATTACACAATGATTGAGTCTAAAATTTTGATTAGTGAATGTTGAATGAGCATGAGTCGAACTTGAGTTGGATAGTAGAAGTCTAAATGATTGTTGATTGGAGTTTTGAGAAGTCACGAATGAGTCTTGAAAAGAATGTTTAATTGAAAGAAGTGATGATTGAGATGATGATTGAGTTGATTAGAGTCCAATGTGACTAGATGGAGTGACTTGTATAAACTAATTGATTTGAGTCTTATGAGCATATTAAGTCTTGGGAGGAGTATTGAGCACCAAATTAGGTAAGAGTGTAGTTATAACTCAATTCCCATGAACTATGTCGCCAGCGTGGGATGGAGGATTAAATATCTCAAGTCCCAAAATGATGGACTTTGATTAATTATGGATCCAATGATAGTGATTCAGTGTTTACTTAGGCAAGGTATTGGACGGGTGTGGCAATGACACCACTTCGTTGTACATCACTAGCTCATAGGTGATGGTTCTCAGTTAGAGAAACTCCAAATTAGGATATGATCTTGCATGATAGGATGGTTTGATTGAGATTGTAGATTATTGAGTCGATTTGAGAAACATTTGCTAAATTCTAAATTTTTGCATATCATTTGAGTTGATTGATGAGATTGAGGTGAGTTTGTTGACTATTTGTCCTTCTTGTCATTTTACATACTCGTACATTTAATGTACTGACGTCATTTGGCCTACATCATTTCATGATACAGATACGTGTGTTAGAGATCCTTAACACGCGCATCATTGAAGATCACTTCCGCTCTCAGATTTGGTGAGTCCTCCTCGCATCCGGAGGCACTCTGGATTAGTTATCTTTTCTTTGAGTATTTCTTTTGGGTAGACATGGACTTGTCATTGGCACCTTTTGGATAGTATTAGAGGCTTCATAGACAAATAGATGATAGTGTCAAGTAGAAGTTTTGGTTTTCAAAAATATCCGTCTGATAAGGAGTTGATTTGAGATTTGTTTTAAATACATTATTCTCCTCAAAATGTTGATTTGGTTAGCCCATTTGAATATCTTTTAAATTCATTTTGAGTCTTTCACTGAGTGATTAAATGTGTGATCGGACCAAGTGGTTCGCTTGGGGACCAGCAATGGTCTTCAAGTGTCGGCCACGCCTAGGGTACCCTCTCGAGGCGTGACACCCTGTCTCCCATATTCTTTTACAAGCTCATGAATTAGTATTGCATTATCATTCAAGTTTCTACCTGGAACAATGGAACAAAAGTTGCCTGATTGATGTCCAATAAGGTCTCCATGACCTATTTCAACCTTATAGTTATCACTATGGAGATGACTTTGTAGATTGTTGAGCAGCATGATATTGTTCTGTATTCACTTATTTTAGTTGGGTTCCTCACTTTAGGAATGAGTGTCACAGCTGTGTAATTGATAGGTTGGTACTCACTCCTGTATCAAAGAATTACAATACTGCACTAATAATCTGTTCTCTCACTACTATCCATGTTTTTTTAAAGAACACGGAATTGAATCCATCATTTCCTATAGCTTTAAGATCACCTATTCCCTGTAAAGCAAGTTCCACTTCCCTTCTAGTAATTGGAGCTGCTAATTGAAGTTGTTGAGTTCTATCTAGCATACCACCCCTCTTTATTATATTTATGTCCATACCTGATAAGTTTGTTGTAGCCTGTCCAAGTAGCCGCTGATAGAATTTTATTGCCTCTTTCTCAATTTCTTCCTAGGAATGGACTATGGTTCCTGTATTTGTTGTAAGACTTGTGATAGTATTCTGAATCAATCTATTTTTCATGTGAGAAAAGAAATATCCTATATTTGTCTCTCTCAAATTCATCTATTGTACCCTGAATTTTTGCCCCATAGCACTTTTCTTAATCAGATTCTATTTCTCTAGTTGTTGTCTTAATTTCCTTATCTGGTCTCTATTAACATGTGCCAAGTTATGATCAATCAAGTCAGTTTGTACTTGCTGAATTTGCTCTCTAATCTGCTGAATCCTGTCCTTCACTCCTCTAAATTTAGTTTTGTTCAGCTCTTTAAGTTCTTTTTTCACCTTCTTGAGTTTCCACCACACTGTTTTCATGTCCCTTTTGTTGTTCCCTTGCCAAGCATGTTCAATTATCTGAAGAAATTTTGGGTAGTTTGCAATATAGTTAAAAATCTGAAACTCCTATAGTTATTCTTACACATCTTATCCAATGTTAGTCTTAGAGGAGTATGATGAGATATCCATGATCTTTGTATTTGCACTTCCATAGATGGCATGTGCGTCATCCAATCAGCATTAATTATGGTCCTAACTATCCTACTACTAGTATGTTCATTAGTCCAAGTGTAGGATCCCCCAACTATTTTCAACTCATACTGTCTAGCATGAATTTATTAAAGTCTTTGATCACCATATTCAGAACTGGACTATGTTGCACTCTATCTTCTACTTGTAGAACTGAATTATAGTCTCCCATACACAACATAGGTTCTTGATTATAGTAGCCAAATCCCTTAGGTCTTGTCAAAGCTTCATTTTATCATACATAGTATGGAGGCCATATACTTCAACAAACATAAATTGCATTCCACTTCTTTTGATTTTCAATGTAATTTTTATAAACTGATATGATTTATTCTCCACATCACATTCCACATATTGAGATTCCCATAGTACCTAAACTCTCCCCTTGACAGTGAAAGCATAGTTTTCCTCATAGTTTTATCCAGGAGCAATTTTCTGCAATACTCTACTTAGTAGATCTTCTTTTATTTTATGCTCTAATATAGCTATAACACTAACATTATTCTCCTTCATAAACATTTTTAGTTTCTTCTGTTTGTGAAGTTTATTCAATCCTCTAATATTCCAAGTAACTAACTGCATATTATGTTATTAGCTACACCCATTCCCACAATCTCCTTGCATATAAGTTGACCTTCCCCACACTTGTACTACTATGTTCATATGCATTTAAAGTATCAAACTCATTTAGTACTTGCACAATAGTTTGTTGTTTAGGAATTGCTTTAGCTGCTGACTTTTGTGGTACCTATTTTCCATGCTTCCTCTTGGGTTGGTTCAACTGAGTCCTTTGTTCCTTGTGTCTCATCCACCCCTTTCTTGTTTATATCTCATTTATGCACCCACTTGGTTACTCTTCTAGGTGGGCCTGAAGATCGAGCCCCTTCCTTGCTATGGCATTTATGTTCCACCTGCATATACTTGTCACAATACTCAGGCACCCATTAATGGTGCACTACTTGATCATATACTCTATCATTAGGATCCTCCACTTTCAGCTTCCTAGGTAATTTTCTGGCAACATCCATTTTAATTAGGACTCCAGCAAATGATATTCTATCTATTTTACTAGTACATTCATCAGCATATAAAGGAATACCCAAAACACTACTAATTCGACTTAGTGAATCCATACTCCTATAGTTCAGAGGCAAATTTGGGTATTTCACCCATATAGGCACTAATTGCAGCACCTCCTTGTTAAAATCAAAATAAGAGCTCCAAACCTTTACAATTATTGGTCTATTATTCAGCATGTGAGGGCCTGAATATAGTACTTCATTTCTATCATCTAGATTGGCAAATCTAATAAGAAAATTTTCATCATTCTGATAATACACTTTTGGCTTTCTTACATTGTTCACTTGGTGAGATATATATCTTTCCACAACAGCTATAGTTGGAAAATCTCCAACTACATACATTATTAGAGCCTGCTTCCATTCCTCCATAGCTTTATCTACCTCATCTTTGTTCAATTCAACTACCTTTTCCCCATTTTTCATTACCGGAGCCACATTATTAAAATCAATTCCCTTCGCTGATAATTTATTGGTATCAAAGAAATTTGCCCATTTGTGCTTAGGTTCTTCATTGAGTTCAAGCTTCCTCTGTGTAGTTTTAACCATTTGTTCAGTATCATCAATTTTCTTCATCTCTTAGTCCTGTTTCGTTGCTCTACTACTCTCCATATTTACGCTCCCTGTTGTTGTTCCATTTGTTTTAGGGGTCACCTCCTTTGATGGAAGAGGTGGCCACTGTTCCATTGCTTGTTTGCTTTGTGTCTTTAGATTCTAGTGGAATTTCCAGATCTACGTTGTCCTTCCCCATAGGTGTCACAACCAGCTTGCCTATTTCCTTCTTCTTCCTTCCTCATGCCATTCTGATCAGTAGGTACAAATTAGCAGGTTACGATAGCAGGCACCGAGAGAACTGAATTGCATTGTTATTCTACTACAGATATGATTTTTTATTCTTTTTGAAATATTAATGCAATAATTTTCCAACAATAATTTGAAGAAAGAGCTAAAAATTCGAACCAAATTTAAGGATGTATTTTAGTACTCATTTAAAATTGGACGATTTCATCCACATACTTTAAACTTTCATCTTCTTTTTTCTTTATTTGCGACAGTTCACATTTTGTTGTACATTAAATTAAACAAAACTTGTTGGGGAAGATATGATTAAGAAAGTTTATGATTAACTCATCCTTATCAGAATAAAGAAGAATATTTAAGGTGTGTTATGACTTAAAGTTGGTGGAAATCAGTTCAGCTTAATTTTTTAATTGGAATTTTCTTAATTAAATAAAACACCAATCGGTAGAAATTGTTATATCCAAAGTTTAAAACTAACTTATCAAGCTCATAAGCTTATTAAACGTTATTTGTTTTCTTACCGATTCAATAAATATCTATAAAAATAATCATTGAAGTACATTTTTCATGAAAAATAGTAATATTTTTAGTAGTGTATAAAGCTCATAAGCTTATGAGTTCACAGAAATTCAGTAATTTTTGCGTAAATCTTATTTTTTAATCAAAAAAAATTATTTAAATATCTATAGATATGTGATTGTTGGTTTAATTATTATCGTATAGCACTTGAAATAATTGTAGAAACTCATATAAACTTTAAATTCTAGATTCATTCATGCATAACACTTATTAAAAAGGAAATAATTACTCTCTAGCTAGGAGAATTTTTTTTGTTTAAAAACTCAAATTCAAAATTTATAATTAAACATGTAAAAAATTATTTATCTTAACAACAACCATCAATGATTATAATTTATAATGTACAACGTGTTAAAGCAATAGCCAACTAGCAAGTTTGGGTGGAAGTAGATATGAACACATAAGATGATAAGAACGTCATCTCATTAGTGGTGTTGGTAACGTTATTTTCTAGTATATATTATTGAACTTTGTGATGTGATTGATTGGTCTCTTAGCTATAATTATAATAATTATACGTCAGAACCCAATCAAATTAAATGATTAATGTGTCTATCTTTAGCATTATTGCCATTATAATCGAACACTAATATAAAATAAAATATCAGATTAGCGAATAGTGAGTGTATATTTGATAGTGATAACGAGGTTAATTATAACCTGCATGCTTTGCAGAAAAATGACTAGATGATGTTTTATTTTCGAAGGTGGTTAAGAAAAATGGGCAGATACATTGGAAAGAATGTTAACAATTAATGTTCGCACCGTTTTAATTTATTTATCTGATTTTAATCTGACATGAAATTTTAAAAATTAAGAAGACTTTTAAATTTTGTGATTTTGAATTAAACATATATAAATAGTAATAAAATATCTTTTAAGTTTGTGGTGTTAAATATTGTTATGACGGAAGGACGCAAATCCGAAAACAGAAAAAATAAATAACACCAAATTTAACATGGAAAAAACCCTTCAAATCGAAGGTAACAACCACAGGGTCTTCGAAATCTGAATTGTTCCACTATAACAATAAGAGGATTACAAATATCCTCCTAAATGGCTACACAACAATTGACAAGCAAGGAAAAGCAATAGTTATACCAACAAAAGTAATAGGAAGAAAATCACACAAAACAGAGTTACTGTTCGGAATCTAAACTGAGATTTTGCTGACCACCAAATCCAATCTCCACCGTTCAAATCAAACAATAAGATGTTAGGAACACTCAGTAAATATTTCAGGCCGATCCAACGGTTAATTAATCGAAAAATGTAATTTGAACGTTTGTGGTCGGAGAGGCAAAACTGTTGCGAAAACACCCTTTTCTTCTCTCTTCTCTCTTCTCTCTTCTCACTTGTTGAAAGCTCTCTCAAAAACCTCTCTTATGTGACTAATGTCTCTCAAAGACACTACCAATGAGCAATTACATAATTATCTCAAATCATCCTATTTATAGAATGGTACTTTTTCCTAAAGTCAAAACCAACTCCAAATATGATTATAATTCCAATCCTTTTCCAAATAGAATTGGGAACCAAATTAGGAGAATTATTTCAATCCTTTTACAAATAAGATTAAGCCATGGGCCTTTGGCGGGAACATAGGCCATATCCCAACAAATATATCGGGTAAAAAATTGAAATTAAAATATTATCAAAAAAATTAACTTTTTAATATGCGGACTAAAGATGTAAATAAAATGAACAAATTGAAATGATGAAGGTAATAATTAATTTGTATCATTTAACTTAGGCATATGCTCGTGCCTTTTTTTTATCTCATTGTTTAGTCCGTTCTATTTGTCTTTTATGGGAGAAGAGTTAAACAAGAAAAATTTATTAGATTTTAACGAGAAAGGTAAAAATATCAAGAGTGTGATGTGTGCACCAATTTAATAAGTATATGCTAATACGTAATTTTATATAAATTTCATCAACTTAAATACTTAATCATGGTTGAATTAAGTATATTTACTTCTTAGTTTTTTGTTTATTCGTGATAAATTATGTAAACCATTGAGTGTAGGTAAGTATTTCTCATGGATAGCTACTGGATCATATCCATGGGCTAGGCGGAGTCAGAGTTTCGCCTATAATTTTGATAGAATTTAATAACTTTAACTTAATTTGTGTATTTATATTATTTTTTAAATCACTTATAATTTTGATAGAATTTAATAATTTTGACTCAATTTGTATATTTATATTGTTTTTTTAAAATCACTTAATATGTATCTATCAAGAACTCAATAAGGTATATTTTCAAAAACATAAAATTCTAAAACATAAAATTCTAACTCCATGCCCTGTCGTTGGCATATGTCAACATTTTTTATATGCTTCACGCATTCCAATTTAGATTTACGGAGTATATAAAAGTAACTTATTTTGATATAGAACTTTTAGCAAGGAGACAACATGTCAATTGACAAATGAAGGAGTGAATTGGTGTTGGGGAATGTGCAATAATCAAATAAAGACAAGTACAAAACGAAATAAATGCATGTGATATTCTATCATTGTCATCACTACCTAATTGGATATATATTCCTTATAGGAGATACCTTCCATTTGATCTTTTTCTCCCCACCCACTATCCCTCCTTCGTTTTCCCCCTATATGTTTCAATAATTTACTCATCCCAAGATCCAAATTGAGGAATATGGGATTCCAACTCATTTAATTACTTCAAATGGACATGCACTATGGAAGAGCATCAGTTTTCTCAGACACTGATAAGCAGTAATCAAAAGTAACAAAATTAAGTGCAAGTTTATGCAAGTGCTAGATGTACACTCACTAACTATTTAAGCTTTGTGTTTGGATACGTAACATTAAAGTTATGATTTTAAATCTAACGCTTAGAGATTTTAGATTATGATGTCATTTTTTTTAAAATATAATATTTGACCTATAAGTTTATATTTTGTAAAAAAAAAGTTTCATTATTTTAAATTTTGAAAAAAAAGACACATGTTCGACATGAAGAGATTATTTGTACAATATGAAATGATTATATTAAAGAATAATTAGTTACTATTATTGTTGACTAATCGGTCTTTATAAAATTATGTGTATTTAAAAATTTGTATTCACAATTATTTATTTATAAAAGAAAAATGAAAATATGTGATTTGTCAATGCGGTGAGTATCACCTTTAGATGGTAGATAGCAAAGAAGTTATTCCCTGTCAACGTATATAGTTGAGGGCAAATCGATTTGTCCATGAACCTCCTTCACTTGGTTACGAAACTAGGGCAAATTTTCTCTCGTACTACAGTTTAATATATGTGTCAAAGAGAGGATTCTCTTGCAACGGATTTGGGGCATGCCCCTTAGCTTATTTATTCAATTCGTAGCAAGTCTTTCGAAGGGCACTTGAGTCGTCCATTGGCGCCCGATAGCATGTTGACCCCCATCCAATTTTTGGGCCAATTCCCCCTTCATATTATCAAAAAATGAGATTCTTACAAAATTTAAGTTTGTTGCTCCAACCATTATCAAACTAATACCTATTTTGTTTAGTACTTTAGGTGCTTACGTTACCTACCATGTTAATTCCGTAACGGATCAATTCCAATGAACCTTTAAACTAGTACTATTAGTAATCGCCTTTATAGCTTCTTCAATAAATTCTCTCAAATAAGGGATTGGTTTATTTTGTTATAGGAGTCATCTCCTATCATCCCTTACTTCTGGTTTGAGAAAAGGATTGACTAGAATGATTGCAATGAGACACACCAATACCACTACTTAATTAGAGGTGGAAGGGGAGCGGTCAGAGGATGATAGAGCAATCAAACCTTGATGCCTTAGGATATTTCGATATTTTGTTTATAAAGTATGATTTAATCAATTGGTAAGATTATATAATAATTAAGGAAATTTTGATAGTTTTAACAACTTTTAGAATTTTCATGTATGAGAAAAAATACAACTTAGCAAATTCAAATAATTGCATGTCCAAACAAAACTTCAATTTTGAATCAATCTAATTCTAAACCATGATTCCGTATCGCATGTCCAAACGGGCCTAAGTATACTCCTTTAAATTCACTTATACCTGTTCTTATTTTGAAAAATAATTTTTACTTTTACTTTTTACTTTTAACATATAAAAAAATAATTATTTTATTATATCTTACCATCAACATTAATTACTTATTTCCTAAATTACTTTCGAATACATACCTAAACCTATACAATAATTAATTAATATGGATGTTGTGATAAAACTCATATTAATCATTAGTATTTCTTAAGATATATGCAAAATTCAAAGTGGACAAGTAAAAATAAATAAAGAAATTATTTTTTTCTTAATCAGACTCACTTTGGACCTTAGACTATTCCCTTCATTCACTTTTATTTGTTATATTTGAATTTGACACGCCCATAAAAAAAATAATGATTGGTGTGGTTATTTTACTACACTATTCCTATTAATTGATGTTTAGTATTGGATTTTGAACAATAATTTGGAAAACAAATAATTAACGCTAAGGGTAAAACATAAAAAAAATTATCTTTTCTTAATAAATTAAAAATAATAAATAAAAATAAAAATTTATTATTAAAATAATAAACAAATAAATGTGAATAGAAGCAATTCAAATCTAGATCCATTGAAGAAAAAAGTGTTGGGGACTTTAGATATAAATGAGAAATGAGGTATGCCGTATGTAGTCTCACATTTGAAAATGGAGAAGAATTTATTGGGTATGTTATAAATATATTTGTCTTATAGTGAATGTCAATTATGTGATTCCTTGGGAGAAAAATTAGGAATCCTACTTAGGGACCAAGTCAGTTTTTTTCTATAAATAAAGAGGTTTTCATTTATTGTAATTCACTCTTAAATATCCCCCAAGAGGAAGAAGAAGTTTTTTCTCTTCTCCCTACTACTTTCTTCTTATTGTTTTATATAATTTCATAACACGTTATCAACACTAGTCTCTGCCACCTTGAGCAAATACTTAAAAAAGTATCGAAGGTGAACTTCTTGAAGTCAATTGAGTGCCAAAAAAGTACGTACTTGATAATCTTTCGCTATATTAAAATTATATTTGTGATATTTGTTTTAATCACTCTCATATTCGAGTATGAGAACTTTCAGATGCCGTTGGCCAGTATTATCACAACTCGAAATTCAAGTGTGATGACACTTATCCTTTTTCATCGGACAAGTTAGCCTAACCCACTAAATAAAAAAATAAAAGCAGAAACAATTTAAAATAAGTAATTTAAAAGTCCAAAAGTGAAAGGCTTAATCATTAAAAAATTCCCCCACGAACTGGTGGTCACATGTACAAGCCTTCTACTATAAGAACTGAAATAAATATAAGTCTCAACCTTTGTATCTCAAATAGATCAAAGTAAAAGATAAAGAGAAATAGAAAAGATGGTCGGCAACAACAGCTACCTCTCGAATCTCCTCAGTAAGCCGCAAAAGGAAATGGAGAGAACAGAATCACTGTCCGGGCTCAAAACCTACACAAGTGTAGATAGCAAGGGTGAGTACCACCGACATGGTACCAAGCAAGCGAACAACTAAGACTAAACTAAGCTAATAAGGCACACGTACTCCTGTCATACCATCCAACCCCAGACTACAACCTGCATGAAAATCAGCTCAATCTAACAGTTCTAGCAGCACAGTACAAGTATACATATAAGTCTCCATAACAGTACAACTCAATTATCAAATACGATCTCAATAATCAATATTACAAATCAAGGGGATAGAAGGGGTAAAACGGTCCAAAATGACAAAGATGAATGATGTCATGATATGCAATGCAATGTCACATATAGCGATGCATGTCTGTCCTAAATGATACACATCCGCTGAAAAATAGGTCGAAACCCATGGGGGCCACACATGACCATGTATCTCGCCAGAACCATTTTCCCTCGGTATAACTCATCTCTCGCCGGAATCATTTCTCTTCGATATTATCGGAATCATTTCCCTTCGATATTGCTAGAACCATTTTTCTTTGGTATAAATTATTTCTCGTCGAAACCATTTTTCTTGGGCATAATCATTGAATCAAATTCCATCTCAAAGTATTAGAACAAATACAAATAGGCAATGTCCATGTAAAATACAATGATAGAATGATAATATTAACAATTCACAAGTCATATCTCAACAACAAATTCGAATATCCACAATAAGTCAAATATCAACTCATATCACAACAGTATATATTAAAATATTCACAATAGCTCAAGTATCAACTCCTATTGAACACAACATGTATAAATCCTCTCATTTCGACATCTATTACCCCTTTAATTTAATATAAATTTGCTTAAACATCAATTATCCTCATCTAATTTCAAAACCACTTTCCATCACTTACAAACATGTACAAACACGAATACATTATCCTACAAGCTTAGACATAGGTTTAGAAATTCACGTGCCTCGATTTCAGCCTCGAACTACGCTACAATTTAAGCTTTACCCTTACATCGACATTCTGAATCAAGATAATTTATTCAATAAGAATATGAGTCTAATAATACCCAATTCAATATTTTTAACACCGGACCCAAAACTGACCCAAATAGCCTGAAACACCCAATTTCAAAAAATGAATTGAAATTTGGAAATTTTTACGTGAAAATGATCCTTGAGGTATTTAGAAAGTATTGGTGAAAACAGAATTGAATTTAAACGCAAAACCGATCTAAAGTCATCAAAACATTAAACCTTGGTTTCTTAAAAAAATCCCAAGGTTTGAGTTCAATAATCCTTGATTTAAAGGCTAAAAAGAACATATAATAGATGGGTAATGACCAAATTGATTAGAAATTACTTACACACTCGATATCCCTCGAAAATCTCTCAAGAATCATCCCTCTCGAACTCTCCAAGGTCCAATAATGAAGGAAATCAGGTCTAATTCGCGATTTAGGGATTAAACACTGTTAAGTAACATTTAACCCTTTTCGATTGCGATGAACAGTACCTCGCGATCGCAGAGGTCAACGGGTCAACTCAATTAATCGACCCTCGCGATCGCAATAGTGCCCATGTGATCGCGATGACTAATCGAGCTTAGACTTTGCGATCGCAACTAAGCCTACGTAATCGCGAAGAACAATGCTTCAGGCACCAGATTACAACAAACAACAGCAAAATCTCCAAATCTATATTCTCGGAATCAACCTTCGGAATTTGTTCAAAATCTCGAGCACACAAGCCTTATATGGTACTATACTCATTTCGATGTTATTGGCTCGATGGATCCATCAGAATTCAAATTTGAGGTCTCCTTGACCCGAAACTCGAAAAGTCACAATTAAACTAACTTAGGCCTTCAAAATATCAAAACAGACTCGGTACCTCTAAAAATTCAACTAACGTTTCCTCTAGATCAAAAATCATCTCCTGAATCCAATGAAATCGTCAGAATTTCAAATCGAGTGTCGAATCTCTGAAAGTTGACCAAAGTCAAACTTTGGCCTTAAGTTCATCAAATTATCAACTCAAGACCTCAATTCTTCGTTACAGCCCCAATTCTAATTTTGTAAACTCTCGTAGAATAATTTCTCTATTTTGGAGCTGTTGGAATTGACGAAATTTCATTCTGAAACCCGTAGCTCTGATTGACCTAAAATATCACTTTTAAATACTAAAAGATTATGAAAACTCTAAAATTCCAAACCCAGCCTTTTCATAGAATTTTCTCAAAACCGACTTTCGATACAAATCAGATAAGACTCGAGGTAACTAGGGGAAGGGGTAAAACAGTCCTTTTTTGAAAAATTTCAAAAATGCCTTCAGGGTCATTGTAAGTATGGATGATCAATTCTCGTTGTTGGCCTCTTTGGGTGATGAGAAATTATGGTAATGTTATGTTTATGGACATCTTCAATCAAACAAACCTATTACTATGTTATTGCAGTAGTATGTTCACACATCTTCATGGGATTTGTAGCTTTAATAAGCTATATTACGTGGCAAACACACCTACAGGTTATGTTGATTTTCTTTTTCGATTTTAATACATATCTCTTTTGGGTATTTCTTTTTAATCCTCACATTTATATATATATAATATATATACTAATTATTTTTCTCATCTTTAAGAAGCTGTCTTTGAGTAATAGGAAAATGGTTGGTAACCTAAAATAAAGTAATTATGTTTTCTATAATGAACTTTTGGGCAGAATCTCATCAGTGGCAAGCCCTTAAAAGCAACAATTGCTTTGAAATTAGCAGGTTTTGATTTTAGATAATTTTGAAAAATGACAATGGTGACTATCTCAGGTAAAGTGTTGTGAGCCTCTGTCTCATTGATATCAAGATGATGGATACAAATTTCATCGCATCAAAAGGGTAAGACGATGAATTTATGTCCAATCTCCTCAAGAGGGTAAGACTACGGATTCATGTCCAATCGCATCAAAAGGGTAAGACATCAGGTTTGAGTCTTGGTGCACCATGATGAAAGAAGTTGGGTTTAAGTCCCACGATTTAATGCATCCTTATATGGGTAAGACATTGGGTTTGAGCCTAAATGTACCATATTGATTATATAATGATGATTAAAGCAAAATAATGTGATTTTGGTGAAATATCATAAAATCTATTCTAATGAATTTGCTTCATTTCTTGATCTGAATGTGATAGCAGTGCATAATATGTCTAAAAGAATACAAGTGATTAAATAATACACATGAACATGGAATGAGATATAAAGCTATCATTTGATATGCTTAGATGATTATGTTCCATTCATGGAGAATGAGAACTTTTGATAAATGATACAAATCCAGATCAATTCCCTAAAGTGAATGTGATAGCATTTAATAAAGCTTTTCAATACCGATGTGCATTTTATCGTGAAGGGATAATGACTCACCTCCAGAAGAGGTGGAGTAATTGACAAAAAATAAATCTGAAAATTACTTCTGAAGTAGTAAATCTGAAATTTAATCAGGCAATATTAAATTAAACATTTTCTAAAACAAAAGGCATATGTCCTGATAAACTTGCAGTTTATTAGTACAAATAATTTTATCAATTGGCATGAATGATTTGGCCCTCCGAAAAATGTGCATATTAAGTGTTCAGCATATACTAGAAAATTCTTAAAAATTTTGTTTGTTGCTTGGTCTCATGGTAAGTTAATTGGATCAATTAATGTTAGGATTAAATTCCTAAACTATGAAAGCATAAAAGGTGAATATAGGCTCATTCACTTATCATGTGATATGTTAAAAAGATGCAACAATAAGATGATCATATGTGCATTTATTATCAACCTGCAGTTTGACATTTACAAAATTATTTGGGTAAAATAATTGAGTTAAAATCACAACTTTCCAAATATGCAATCAAGACAATTCATCTTGATAATATTGATAAATATTCAAACTGATATGATATTAATTGTCTCAGATAAATATTCCATTATTGCAGATGAGAACAAAGCTTTATGATGTGAAATATGATAAAGTACATACAAAAGTATATATGTAACGACCTAACCCGTCATAACTAAAAGTATCTGCAGTAAAGGTATACAAATCTCATTCGTCAAAAAATTATGATCAATTCCTTGGTATGCGAATACATTAGTTGTGAATTAAGGTCATATAAGGCCCTTATCTCAAAGTTAAGTTAAAATTGTCTTTTTGATTTAGTTTCCAACTTGAGTTTAAACTAGCGTCAACTTCAAATGACAATAGCTCTCAGCCTATAATGGATTAGGTGGCCTATGACCTATCAAATTAAAGGTCTATAAATTCATTTTCCAATGCCAACAAGTTTTCTTCATTTGAAGTTCGGAGTAAAAAATTATTCTTATTTTACTGAGCATTGTCCATGTTGAGCCGCCAGAACGGGATTTGGCCGTCAGAGCAGGATCCAACGGTCCAGAAGCTAAAAAGGGCGTATTTTTATTATTTCATTCTTCTTCTAAGTTCCAAAATAGATAAGGGTTATACTAGAAACCCCCATGAAGTTTTTCTAGGCTTGGAGAGAAGGAAGAAGAGATTCATAGCGTAAAGAAGGCTACAACCCACAGATTTCAGGCCCGTCTCCATAGTTTCTCCCTCTAGAAGTCAGGAATCATGTTATAATCCTTTTACAACTACTTGGCACCCAGGTAGCTAGGTTTTATCAATTGAGTAGTTATAAATTTATCCTCATTGCTTAATATAAATGTAGATTGACGGAATATTTCATGCCTAGGCCTTCAGGCACGGAGTCTAGATGGTTAAAAGATTATCAATTATTATTTAGAGTGGAAATGTATGTTGTAGGTCATCACTATTATGTGACTAGCAATAAAGGTCCAATCGTTGAAAGTGAATCTTCGTGAAACTATTTAGAAGACCGATGATTCTTGTGAGATTACGTGTAGACAATAACTGGGTTATAACGGAATCTTGAGATTTAGGGACTGTGGGTTATTGATGTATATATAGGGATGTGTTTATACAAATAATTATATATGTTATGTTGATTATTCCCTGTGAATTACTTGAGTAATGTGAATCATGAAATAAAAGGTGAATGTGAATGACTTAGTGTTGATAGATCTCTTGCCATGAACCTATTTGATTACATGTAGCTGTAGGTTATGTTTTACTCTACATCATAGAGAGGCTCTTAATAGTGACTGAGAAAAGTTGTGATGTTTACCATGCATTTAATTATTGTGGTTGAGTGATTGATACATTGTTGTGATTAGTCTATAATTTCAAGATCGTGAAATCTATAACCTTGAACTTGCTCTACTAAAAGTGATGTCTTAGATAAAGAAGGCTTGATAAAATATTTTTAATGAAGATAAAGATAGAATGAAATCAATGAAATGACTATTTGTGAACAATTGCATGCAATGAACCTGTTGCTTGCTTGTGCAAGTATGTGAACTATTCGTTGTGGACAATGTTGTGGTTGTGATTGTGCTATTAGATCAGGTGTCATATTTTGACACATATATTAGATCGGATGTCACATTTTGACACATATATTAGATCGGATGTCACATTTTGACACATATATTAGACCGGGCGTCACGTTCCAATATATATTGGATCAGGTGTCATATTGTGATATATATATATGATAGAATGTCACGTATTGACATATATATTCGATTAGATGTCACATTCCAGCACATATATAATTTGGGTATAGTTCCATGAGAAAACTATTATGTGGCTATCATCTGTGAATTAATCTTGACTATATAGATGATAATAAAAAAACTAACACGGATGTAATTGAGCATAATCATCTTGTGTAATAATTGATATGAAAGGACTGAAGGTCCAAGTGTTACCATGTTGATTATTGTATTTGAGATTTACCCTGTGAAACTGTATATTGCCCCTGAAATGATAAATTGATAATGTGTTCCTATATATGCTTGTTCAAATTATGTTGTAGGTGCTAGATGTGTTTGCATCATAGGTATAAGGTCATGGGTAAACAAGTAGAGAGTTGTTGATGTGTTTTTAGTGGGATTTGTGACTTAGAGTTAGATATTAATGATTTTCTGTTGGTACATATTTTAAATGGGGGAATTAAAAGAATTCGGAGATTCTGTCTCCGGACAGGCCACCCTAGCAGGAGAAATCCTGGTGTGGTGAGGCCGCTAAGCCCAGATAGGTCCCAACCATGGCAGGCCAATATAATTATGAGAGGAGCCTTAGTCCACCTAAATATTTTCCTCTTTAAAGTGAGATGTTAATTAGTTTATGGTCAAGTGTTAGTTTGAAAGCTAAAGGTAGTTAACTGGTTGGACCGAGTTAGAGGTGGTCCGTAGTTCAGAAACTCCTATATTTGTTAGAAGGGTTAGTCCTTGATCTGTATTAAAGTTGGCAGCGGACCAGTTAGAATGGTAAGAGTTTGTGAATAAAGGTTTAATGGTGTATCTCCTTAAGATCAAGATTTCTTCTTGCTGATTTCTTTATATTATGTTGTGGGTATTGGGTTGACAGATAATGCCTATCAACACGTGTTGTTTGTACTGATACTACTCTTGCTATGCCACTTAGCATAGTCTAGTTGCAGGATCAATGATGTTTCACAGGTGAAGACAGAGATGAGTCTCCAACAGCTTCTACTCTACTATTGAAAATGCATGAAGCATATACAAATTATCAGAAGAATTCAAAATGCATGAAGCATATACAAATTCTTGAAAAAGTTATTTATAATCCTCATATGAATTAAATCAATCAAGAATCTTTCGTATTGTTATGCAAGTTGATGTTTTGAATTGAAACTATTATAGAATTTTCAAAAGACAATTGATTATTTGCTTAAAGAAGTTGAAGTAAGGAACTTGCGAATTCTTTCATCATGAACGGATAATTCATAAAAGAAGATAGAACGAAGAACATTTTGTCAAAGTTTTTCTACACTGATGAGCTCTCAAGAGCGGTGATATCAACATGCAACAAATTTGTTCAAGTAATAATATGACTGATTTATTCACCAAGTCTCTACCAACTACAACTTTCGAAAAGATGGTGCACAAGCTTGGAATGTGAAGATTCAAATCTTTGGATTGATGTTTTCATTAGGGGGAGTTAATACGTGATGTACTATTTTTTCCTCACAAAGTTTTATCCCATTGGGTTTTTCTTGTAAGAAATTTAATGAGGCATCATAAATGCGTATTGTTAGATATGTATACTTTATTTTCTTCACTAAAAAAAAAATTCACTGAATTTTATCTAGTAAAATTTTAACGAGGTACATAATCTATTAAATAGACATTCAAGGGGGAGTGTTATAAATATATTTGTATCATAGTGAATGTATATTATGTGGATTCCTTGGGAGAAAGTTAGAAATCCTACTTAGGGACCAAGTCAATTTTTTTCTATAAATAAAAAAAAATATATTGTAATTCACTCTTAAATATCCCCCAAAAGGTATAAGAAGTCTTCTCTCTTCTCCCTACTATTTTTTTCTTATTGTTTTATATAGTTCATAACTGAATATAAATAAAAAATACTTTTAGACTTGCTTAGAGAGTTCTGAATTTATTTAGTTGATTAATTATTTTTTCAACTGAAATTCTTTGTATTTTTTTCTTTAAAAATATTTTGTCATTTTTCCATAAAGGTGTCAAACTTTTTTTCAAAAATAAGGACACCATTAATTTCCCATCTTTTGGCGTTGCTTTCAAAATAGAATAGGTAAAGTTAGGTGGGATTTTAATTAAGGATGACAAAAGAGTTTCAAAGTTAACAAAAAGTGATTCAAGTCTTAATTATTGAGTAGATGTGACAGTTTTAAAATTAGTCCTAATGACACTAATTTTAAAATCCTCAAATTTTATTATTTACATAAAAGTTCTATCTTTCACATCCCATTCTACCCTTCTGCCGACGCCATCTCCTCCCCTTCTGCCGTTGTCACCGTCGTCGTCATCACCTCCAATTATTCATCTTCTTCTTCCATCACCACCTCCTCCTCGTCTTCCACCACTACCACTTTCTCCTCCACCACCACCGGTGCCACCTCTTTCTCCTCCACTGTCGCCGCCACAACAACCATCACCTCCACCTTCGTTGTCGTCCCCACCTCACCACCACCAATCTTCATCCTTTTCCTCCATCATCACCATCTCCTTGTCTTTCACCACCATCGCTTCCTCCTCCATCGTCGCCGCCATAACAACTACGTCAATACTTTTGTTGCCTCCATAACAATCCTTTCCTCCACCTCACAACTGCTAAAGTTGAAGGGGAGGGAGAAGGGGAGGGATGATTTTTTCAAATTTTTTGAAATATTAATATATTCCCAAAGTTTTTAATTACTATAATCAAGTTTACTTTTCATTTAGAGCCCGTTTGGATTAGTTTATAAGCTGCTTATACGTTGTTTTCAGTATTTTTTGAATGTTTGATTTCCTAACTTAAAGTTATTTTGTGTTTAAAATAACTCCCAAAAAATAATTGGGTTTGTTTGACTTAGCTTATCCAAAATAACTTATAAGCAGTTTATAAGCAAAAAAAAAAATAAGTTGGGTTACCCCAGTTTTTTTTTTAGCTTATAATAAGCAGTTTTCAGCTTATAAGCAGCTTAAAAAAACCTTATCCAAAGAGACTCTTAATCCTATTTAACCAAGTCAAAATCATCAATATTAAAAATAAGACATAAAAGACACATTTTGTTAAATCTTCACAAATTAGGTGGAGTTTGGAGTAATATATAAGCTTTTTCAGTGACAATGTATTACCGGTAAATTTCATCGATGGTTATAAATTATTATTTTTTAATAAACATCACTTAATTATATTTTCTAGCATCAAAATTACATAATTTTGCCCTTATTAATACAAAAGTCACGTACACCGAGAAATCCAACTTCCAATGAGTTGATTTGTTCAAAAGAAAGCATAAGTGTTGTGTGATTTGTTCCGTTATTTGATTTGCATTGTTCCTGTTATAGAAATATTTTATTGTTCAATCCTAAGAAAAAGTAACTCATATATCTCGATAACGATAAAAAGGTGAAATTTCTTAAAGACACGTAAAGAAATTGTGAGTTCCAAATAAAATTCCTTAAAAACATAAACTGATTTACTAAATTACTGTCTCGAACACAAACAATACTAATAAAGTTTCCAAATTATAATACATACCACTAAACACAGTCAATTTGTTTCCTTAATTTCATACTAATCGAGTGTTTAATTTCTAAAAATGGTAATGTATATAGAGTACCTTTTACTCTCTTCGTCTATCTTTACTTATCCACACTATAATATTTTGGGATATCCAACAATATTTATTCAATTTATAAAATCAATGAATAATTTATCATGATATGCCTATTTTATTCTTACTATTAAATATTATTTACTTTTCAATGTTTGGATAACTTGTATTTAATAGGGGTCATTTGGTAAAATTACTCTTATCATTTACTGCTTCTTAATTCATGTGACAAATCAATAATAAACAGCTACTGTTATACATAGATAGTAACTCTCTGTTTGGATGGTGGTTTTCCATGGTTTCATAATGTACAGTATGGTATGGTACTATACTGTACAGTACAATACTATGTTTGGATAAATTGTATGATTTGCTATTGTTTGATGATAATTTTGTTGTTTGGTTTGACTGTATGACAGTATATCGTAACTGATAAATTTATGAAAATGTCATTAATTATTATAAATATTAATAATAATTGAAAGAAAATTTCAATTTGAAATCCCTAGAAGCTTCAATTGAAGAGATAATGAGCACAATTGAAGAGAGAATTTCAATTTGAAATCCCTAGAAGCTTCAAAAATTATTGCGGAGGAGAATGAGTAATACGACGATGAAAGCAGTAGATATAGTAGGATAACTTTTAATAAATAATAAAGGATAAATTAGAATTATTTAAAATTAAGTAAGGTTATAATTGGAAAAAAAACAAAAAAAAAAAAGGGATACCACCAAATTAGTGGTTTTAAAAAGTGAGGGCTTTCATGATTACAAAATCATACCATACCATGTAATTAAAGAAATAATAAAAACAAACATGATTCTCTTACTAATCATACCATACCATATCAAGAAAAATTACCACCCATACAAGCTGTAAAAGATACTCCATCCGTCCAATATTAGTTGTTATGTATACTAAAAATATTTGTCCCAAAAGAACTATCAATTTAAACAATCAAGAAAAAATTAATTATCTTTTTTTCAACTTTGCCTTTAGCATTAATTCTTTTAGAAGTAAGAGGCAGATAAATAAATAAAAATTAAAGAATTAATATAATACTCCTAACTAATATTTTCTTAAAAGTTATTTAAAATCCTTTCATAACAACTAAAGATGAATGGAGGAAGTAGTAGTAAAAAGAATAACCTCACTAAATTCAAATCTAATATGGTACATATTTATTTCCAGCAGTACTAGTAACCATTAGTTGGAATTACGTACACGGAACGTAACCAAAATTAAATCTGACTAGACTATGAATGTACTTCGGATATAATTCCAAAAAATGCAAGCAATCAACCCAAACAAAGTTCATGCATTTTTAAGCAAGTGATATTATAATAACAATAATAATAATAATCATCGAAAGATTGATTTGTTTCACAAGGTAATTAGAGTTCCAAACTAGCCACCGAATTCAATTATTTTAATTTTCAATTACATGTTGTGGAGGGGGAAACTTACGTAAAGATATTAAGAAAATATTTACCATTTATAGCAATAAAAAAAGTTTTACTGAATACTTATAATATATTTATAATACAGTTTTAATACATATTGCAGAGAACTATTTATAAAACATATATAATACAAGTTTTATAGATGAATAATACATTTATCACATACTTTAATAGACTTATAATACATTATGTCAGTTTCTTACTATACAAACATAATATATATTTTAAAACACTTATAATATATTTATATTGTATGCATAATTCACGTTTAATACAAGTGTACATTTATCATAGTATTACTATGTATTGCTATAAATAGTAATAAATAAAAAATATCATTAAAATCAGTAATTAATTTTTAAAAAACACTCAATCAAGTAATTTTTTCTTGTGGATACACGAGTCAAATATGGCCCAAAATTAAGCGAAAAAAAACAAAACTAAATAATTTTTCTTAATAATAATTACAATACATGGCATCATAAAATTATTACTCCCTCCGTTTTTATTTATATGTCATCATTTTAAATTTCACATGCAGTAAAAAACTAAGTAAGTTTACTATTTTATTCTTATTTAATATTTTTTGAAGTCATATTTTCGATCAATGAACATAAATTAATTTATTTTGATTAATTAATTTGACCAATGGACATGAATTATTTACTTAGTTTTTCTATATTGGTCAAATGTATATTTTCAAGGCTAATAATTCACAAGGGTAAAATAGAAAGAATAATATCAATTATGCATTGATTTTGTGAAATGACAAATATTAAAGACTATCTATTTTTAATAAAGATGACATATAAATAGAAACGGAGGGAGTATCAACTATGACATATAAAATAATAGCTTAAATAGCAGATTATATACATGAGAATCATAAATGTATATACCATAAATATATATGTATGCTTTAAATACATTTTTTTTACCATATATATACTATAAATATATATTAACTTAAATAGCAGATTATATACATCAGAACCAATCATAAATGTATATACCATAAATGGTGGTGGAGCCAATATTTTCAATTAGGGGGTTCAAAATATGAAGAAGTAAACGCACGTAAGCCGAAAAGGGTTCGACATATATTATATACACATAAAATATAATTTTAACCATATATAAATAGTGTAATTTTTCACCAAAAGGGGCTCAGATGAACCCCATAACATCATGTTGGCTCCGCCCCTAGCCATAAATATATATGTATGCTTTAAGTACAATTATTTTTTACCATATATATACTATAAATATATACTTAATAAACGTTCTTTTTTACAAAAAAATAATTTCAATATAATAAATTTATACCATAAATATTTATCCTATAAATTTATACAAAAAGATATAATAGTAATCTGACTTTATCATAAAGTATATTTATACCATAAAAATACATGATATATTTTAGATATAAAGAGTTTATACCGTGTATATATCCGAAATATATATTCATATTTAATAAATGATTTCTTTAACAAAAATATCATGAACATTTATCCCATATATTTATACCATAAATATAACAATAATTTGCCTTGACCATAAATTATATTTATACCAAAATAATACATGGTACATTTTAGATATAAAAGCTTATACCATGCGTAATATATATATGTGTGTCCAAATACGTGATTTTTAGATTAAGAAGTTTATACCATGCATTTATTACAAATAATAATAATAATAATAATAATAATAATAATAATAATAATAATAATAATAATAATAATAATAATAATAATAATAATTTACCATAAATTATAATTATATCTTCCAAATACGTGATTTTTAGATTAAGAAGTTTATACCATGCATATATTACAAATAAAAATTTAAATGTAATAATACCATTAATACTGATTATACATGAAAATAAGGAGTAGTATTAGAATAAATATTATATATACTGATTGTAGTAGAGAGAAAATATTGGTTAGAATATTCTTTTTGCCTTAATTTAAAGTAAATCGAAATTTGTTGTAGCATTAAATTAGAAATAATAATTATCTCTTCTTATTCTTAAAACTGTTATATATGTAAAAAAACTTTATTTTGTAATATTAAAAAAATGTTATTATCTATATAATTAAGTTTTAAGAATTATCTCACAACGTAATTTTTTCAAAGATTAATTGCCTCTTCAAAATTTTATGATTGGACGTAAAATATTTTTTTATTGGATTAAGTTTAAGCCTATCCAACATAACTCATTTTTAATGTAATTTTTTTAGTCCAATATTAACTCATTTTTAAGATTTACTTTAATCTATTGCTTGTGATTTAGTTTAAATTTTTTTAAAAATTTAATCAAACACCTCATTTTAAAAATATCACTTTTTTAAAAAATAAAAAATAAACTCATTTTGATACCAGAGGCTCTAAAATCTTTCATATCAACCCCCCCGCCCTCCGCCCCTATATATATATATATATATATATATATATATATATATATATGAACACGTCCAATTTTATTTTGCATCTCATTCTGTTTCCAGTTTCTAATAAAACATCTTATTTAGACCATCGCCGGCAGCAGCCTAAAATTCTTCCCGGCGTCTGGTCATCACCGGCAACATGCAGAGGTTTGTAACAACAAGGGCAAAATGGGTCGGAGAGTTACGATGTTTATCACAACGTTGTTATTCTCAATTAGGCCTAGCATCCCAAAAGGTCAATGATATGATCATCAATCCTCGGATACCTCACTTCGACTACACTCCGCCACCGTACAATGGACCCTCCGCCGATGAAATTTTGAGCAAACGGAAAGAGTTTCTTAGCCCTTCCATGTTTTACTTCTATGAGAAAAATCCGGTGAGTCCCTTCTCTAATTACCTGATTGTTTAGTGAAAATGGAAAAAAAGATAGAGACTTTGTACAATAATTAAGTGGGTTTTAGGTTAAAATTGAGAACTGTAGTGTAGTGATGAGATTGCTTCATGCGTGATCAAAATCTCAGCTTGAGGTTATTGTTGTGAGTGCCACGAGCCGGTATTATGCCATCTGGATTTAGTCAGTCTCGGCACTGGACACCAGGTGGAAAACAAAAAAAAGTTAAAATTGAGATTGAGACGGAATTAGTACTGTTGTTTTGAATAATTTTGGCTGTGTTGGGGATGGTTATTTAATGTTATCTAATCTTCTGTGTTCCTGCGCATTTAACGTGACTAGATTCCTTTAGTTATTATTTTTCGTATTTCTTTTTACTTCTTTATAGCCATTTGATATGTATCTTATTACCACTTGTCTCTCTAAACATGGTTGTGGGATTGCATTGGGTATGTTGTTGTTGCTGCTCTCTAAAAAAATAGTTGATCTCAAATTATTTGTCATTTTAGAGTTTCGGACAAAATTCATTATTCTTTTCCCTTAGAAGTAACTGTTTTCTGGTACTCACTTGTGGGATTACGCTAGGTATGTTGTTGTTTACCCCTTAGTAGTAGTTTTTCTTGAATGGTACAAACACCTCAATTATGGAGAAGTGACACAAAGAGAAAGTAAATATAAATGAAGAGAGATTATATATTAAGATATAAATAACGATGAAATAGTCAAAACTCCTCCTAAGGGATTAATATTTTCCTAAGGGGCATGTAAGAGAGAAACATGATAGATAATCTGAGACGGATGGAGTACAAGTTTAAGTACTATTCCGAATCTGAAATCTGCAACAACTATGTCTTAATCCCAAACATGTAGTCAAGAATAACATACAAATTGAAAATAAAAGATACTACAAGTTATCCGACGTTGAAGTTTCGATGCAAGAAAGTCTTAGTAAATCTTGTTAGGCTTAGAGTTGAATCCAGCAAACTACCTTGAGGTCTGTTTTATGTTCAGTTTTAGTAGTATAAAGTTTCATCTTCAGATTCACTAATGGTTAGTTGTAGTCTGAGAATTACCTGATTCAGTATTATGTAATTTCTTTTTGGTACTATTCACGGTGTATTAAGATCGAGACGGTGTGTTGTGGTGATTGTGATTATTATGTACAGCTGCATTTGGTACATGGAAAGATGCAATACCTATTTGACAGCAATGGACGTCGATATCTTGATGCCTTTGGAGGAATTGCAACTGTATCTTGTGGGCACTGCCACCCTGATGTGGTAGATGCCATTGTAAACCAAACCAAACGCTTGCAGCACTCAACTATCTTATACCTTAATCACGCAATTACTGATTTTGCTGAGGCGCTTGCTTCTAAGTTACCTGGTGATCTCAAGGTATTTCTTTACTCTTTGGCTTATTATCTTGAGCACCATATCAAGTTATGCCTACAAAGATTAACTTCTATGCACAACACATGTAACTGTCCATCCATAAGAAATGTGGTCAGTATCTTGGAAAATCAGTAGCGTAGAAAATTAGGCAGGTTGTCTTCTATAACAGATACACTGATATTGTAAAAGTACTTTGCAATGTCGTTGCTTATATGTTAAATCCATGTCTACAATCTAATCGAGATATGTTATTGCTTTTCCAGGTCGTGTTCTTCACCAATTCTGGGACTGAGGCAAATGAGTTAGCAATTATGATGGCAAGACTATACACCAGTTGTCATGATGTCATTTCTCTAAGGAATGCTTACCATGGAAACGCAGCTGCTACTATGAGCACCACTGGGCAAAGCGTATGGAAATTCAATGTAGTTCAGGTACAACTTCGTATTTTGCAAATTGCTATTCCTCTGTGTTTGCTTTATGCAACCATCCATGTTTTTATCAGATGACTATTATGAATTTACCGGAAAGGGGTTAATGGATTACTCTGTTATTTTACTTGGTATCTTATCATCATTAAGAAATTAATATCAGTCTTATTATGTTGGATTTTCTCCTTGTTAGACCTGATATTCAGTGGAATTGTAGAGCGAGCCACTAAATAACAAGTTTAATGTTTCTATCTATTCTAAAAGTCATATTTGATTATCTATAACAACTGGAGTATTAACAAATCTGCAGTAGTGTTTGCTAGGCAGCATAATGTGGGTGTCATAATGTACAAAACCTTGTTATGTTTATTACTCTGTCTCTTGTTCACTTACTATTTACTTCGATGATCAGAGTGGAGTGCATCATGCCATAAACCCTGATCCATACAGAGGTGTTTTCGGTTCTGATGGTGAGAAGTATGCGAAGGACGTTGAAGATCTTATCCAATTTGGAACATCTGGAAGGGTTGCTGCTTTTATGTCTGAAGCTATACAGGTACTCATCCCTGATGTTACCTTGTCCATCTAAATTCCATAAAACATCATGTGTATCATCCTCTATAATGTTCCTTTCAAGTGTAGGGTGTTGGTGGGATAGTTGAATTGGCTCCAGGTTACTTGCCTGCTGCATACAGCGCTGTACGAAAAGCTGGAGGTCTTTGTATTGCAGATGAGGTTCAATCTGGATTTGCTCGTACTGGAAGCCACTTCTGGGGATTTGAGAACCAAGGAGTGGTTCCTGACATAGTGACAATGGCAAAAGTCAGTCTCTTCAACAATGACAATCTGTTATTTTACATACTCAATGACAAAAAGACACCCATCTCCTGATTATAACTTGGCCAAAAATTAAGCTTTTTTATTTTTTCCTTGTTTTTTTTCCAGGGCATTGGAAATGGAATACCCCTTGGAGCTGTGGTAACAACTCCTGAGATTGCAGAGGTCTTGTGCCATAGTAATTATTTCAACACATTTGGTGGAAATCCTGTGTGTACTTCTGCAGGACTTGCTGTCCTTAGAGTGATTGAAAAGGAAAAGCTTCAAGAAAATGCTCATGTTGTTGGTTCCTACTTGAAAGACCGCCTTATGGATATCAAAAATAAGCATGAAAGTAAGATATTTTTCTCCTTTCACCCTTATCATTATTACCTCTACAGGAGGATGATCAAATCATTTTTTTTGGAGGAAACACTGCATTTCTTCCGTTGTCACTTTCGATTGATTCTAGCTTCTGCAATAACACTTATGCAGTTGTTGGTGATGTGAGGGGTAGAGGACTGCTCTTAGGCGTTGAACTAGTGACTGACCGCAAACTGAAAACGCCTGCAAAAGCTGAAACTCTGCATATCATGGACAAGATGAAAGGTAAGTTTCTCTTAAATCATCATCCTTTTGTCCAGTCGTTAAATTAAACCTTACATATTAACTTAGTTTATCTATTCGGCTTAAAGATATGGGAGTACTAGTTGGCAAGGGCGGATTCCGTGGAAATGTCTTCAGAATTACACCTCCACTTTGTTTCACTAAAGAAGATGCAGGTACATTTAAGCTCTTGCAAGTACTTGCTTCCAATTCTCTTTTCTCCTTTTCTCAAAGGAAATTAGTTATATGTTTTTAACCAATTCAAGCTTTACTCTGTCCTTTCAACTTGAGGAGTTTGGCTCATATATATCGAAAACTTTGATTGCAGATTTTGTGGCGGATGTGATGGATTGTGCAATGTCAAAGATGTAATGACTCCTCTTCACTACACACCTGTGCGTCCAAGATACTACAGTTTAATAGCTTGGCAATTACATTTTCTCCTATATCCATATGATGGTGTCATAGTTAATGGAACTCTTTTATATAGCTTTTATCTTCATATGTGCCAGTTGTAAATCAGCAGCTAAATGTATCTGTATGGCCTACTTCAGTACGTACAGTATCTAACTATCATCATATAATATGAGTCAACAACTCGTTGTCTCTGGATATCCTGTCTTGTTTTTCTTTATGAGCTAGCACATCTTATTATCACCTGCAATCATACCTCTCACGATTAAATACCAAATGAAAAAAGGAGAGAAATGAAAGATTAATGATCGGATGAGAGCATACCATAATTGATTCAAAAACACAGTTTTTTGGTTAATGTTCATTTTCATGATTTATGGTAGAACATAGGTCTTTGAGATTCGTTGTTACAAGATAGATGCGATACTAAGGGTGTGCTTGGTATGAAGGAAATATTTTTTAATTTTCTCATGATTGGTTGACTTAATATGTAGGAAAAAGTAACATTAAGATGTGACATTAGTTTGAGAATATTTTCTTAAAGTGTAGAAGGGTCGGTTCACTTCCTAATCTTTAAAAAGTTGATTGCAAGGGTAGCATTAGGTAGGTAATCAAGGCAGGTCAAACAAAGTCAGTCCTAGGGTGAAGATCAATTGAAAATGCACACAATAGAGAATGAGAAATTTTCAACGAAAAAAGTTCTCTTTGAACCAAACATGAAAGTAGTTTTCCATCATATGGCTTTTCTTATAATTCTACTCTCAACATGAATTATATATCTAAAAAGATCCACTCTCAGCCATTCCACACGCCTCCTAGCAGATACGTGGTTATCTGATTCTCTCTTTTGTAATAGATGTCGAACCTGTTGTGCCTCATTAACTAAGAAGGTGGCAGATACATCAACTACATAGACCCTTTTCTTTCATTTGTTGGTAGCGCTTTCTTGAGAATTTGGTTAGAACGGAGGCTGCTCTCTCGCACTTTCCAATCTACATTCAAGCATACCAATTCCAGCTAAATTTGAATTCTAAAAGGGTCGCAGGTGGAATAGAAGAGATTGGTTGATTCGATCTAGTAGTGCTAACTAAATGGAATATATAACCCTTTCAATCTTTTCCTTATTTCCTTGGTCTCTCACCTTATCAATAAGCCGATAGCTTATAGTTGTTGGTCAACTATTATTAAAAAGCTCATGTGAAGATGAATATTTCAAATAAAGGAGTATGCATCTTTATATTGAATGTTCTCTTGTCGTATGATCCGATGATTTATGTGCGACTTATAGCCCACGCCTCCTATTTGTTTAGAGCAACTCAAAATTTTCTATTAGGTTGTAATAAATCAGGTTGCTTTTTTTTCCTATCACGATTAGGCGGAATTTTCCTCAATATTTATTATGGAGGTTAGTTTTGTTAATGCACTCACAAACTTTTCTCTAGATAGTGGAGAAAAACTTATTTCCTTCTAGATTATGGTATTGTAAGACACCGAAGTCGAAAAGTTAGAACCAAAGAGAAATTTCTAAAATAATGACTGGATCCAAGTTTATGTCCCACTCTACTATTCGTAGAGATTCCTACGATTCGTAGAAATGAGTCGTAGATATTCCTACGACATCCCTTGAACTTGTCCTGATCCCTTGAACTTGTTCAGGACAACTCTCTGAAGGAGATTCTATGACTCAGTTGGCGAGTCGTAGGGATGACTCGTAACCAAACTTCAGAGGCCTTCAAACTTGCACGATTTCAAAATTGTAAGACGAATGGTTTTGACGACTTGTAAAAAAGTTTACGAGTCGTAACAACGACTCGTAACCAAAGATCAGAGACCCCCAAAGTAGGGTATTCTCAGACCTGCAAGACGAGTCAGTTTGATGACTCGTGAACATGACGACGAGTCATAAACTCTACTCGTAAGAAAGCTTCTGAGGCTTGATTTTCAGGGTTTTTCTCAGGCCTGCACTACGACTCAATGCTACGAGTCGTAGACTTGAGGACGACTCGTAGAACCCTCTCGTGAAGACTATCGATGAGAATTAATGAGGGGTAGTTTCATCTTTTCCCAATTTTGGTTCAATGAACCTAGACACTATTTTGGCTAAGTTCAAGCCTTTAACTATCCAACCCTTTGAAATTTCCCCCATTCTAAATCATTCATATAAATTCTCCAAAGGCAAGAGCACAAATTCTCTCAAGATTCTTCTCCAAACTTCAAGCTAGGGTTTCAAATTTCATCAAGGTTTCCTCTCCAATTCTAAGTGATTTCAATCAAGGTATGTGGGGATTGATCCATGGGTTCCTTTAACCCATGGAGTCCCAAGGTTTTTTCAAAGTTATTCTTAAATTTCCAATTGTCATTAACCCTAGTTCTGATGAATTGCATTGGGCTGTTTCAATTTCGTTTTAAATTATTATCAATGATTATTCTAAGCATGTTTTTACATGAATTGCATGATTTCAAGTTGAGTTATGAATGCCCATGCATACAGTTACTTTTAATTATGATTATGAAGTTCAGTGATGATTTACATGAGTTTGATTATGAGTTCAATGATTTTCAAAGGAAAGTTTTCATGAATGAAGTTAAAATTATGTAATGATGAAAGTTATGATGATGATCGATTATGATCCAAGATAGTTATTGTGGTGTGATAAGTACAATTATCACACAATCATGTTTAAAGATGGTGATAAAGACAATTCTCACCGATGTTATGAATTCCTACGAACCACTAAAGTTAATGAGCTACTCTTATTATGTTTTACAAAGATGGATTGATAGGTAGTTACTATCTCTCCCTATAATGTTTATGATCATGTTTTAATGAATTCCGTTGGGATATTGACTAAGCCCTGAGGACTTATAGGTAAGGTTCTGTCACGACTCAACCCCGTGGGCCATGACTAGTGCCCGAACTGGACATTCGTATATATCCTTATTATTTATAATCATTTTGTAATAAAACATGATATGAGACTTAATGAAATAGAATGTCATCTCGACCGTGCCCCATGTGTATATATTAGTGTAACCTGTCTTCTGAGGAGTTATAACATCAAAGATAATGTAGTACGTAAGCCGACAAGGTTGTCATTACCTGTAGGAATGTCCCCAAAACATAAGTCATACTTTCACAACTGGACCACATCTATATACAACCCACATATATGTCTACAGACCTCTAAGAGTATTAACAGTAACATATGACGGGACAGGTCCTCGTTGTACCCATGGATAAGCAAATATATATATCAAAAGGGTCGATACCAAAAGCCTAGGCTCCGGGACAATGGAGCACTCCAAAATAGCTAAGTGGAAATCCTAACCTGGCAGATCCCCCAAAATGAGTATTTATACCTGCGGGCATGAAATGCAACCCCCCGAAGAAAGGGGGTCAGTATGATATATGTACTGAGTATATAAAGCATAACATATCATAAATGAGATCACATCTGAAGTAGAGAATCAGGAGACAAGTATGATCTTCAAGAAATCATTGTACCTGTGCCTTATGAAATAAAATCATACATGATTATATCATATATCATATCCGGCACATTATGGACTCGGTGAATCTGTCATATACATGTATCATATTCGGCCCATCATGGGGATCGGCGCCATCATCACATCATCATGTCATCATATATATATATATATATATATATATATATATATATATATATATATATATACCGTGCCCGACCCTCTAGTGAGGAACTCGGTGAATAATGCAGTGAAACTATGCACGAATACATATCCGGCCCGGAACTCGGTGAAAGATATAACAACAGTATGCATGAGTAGGTTAGTAAGTAACCACATGCAATTAAATCATCATCTGAGACTCGATGAACAAGTAGACTAGCTAACATTTGAGTGTCAAGCGATAGTCATGTTAAGTACTCTTTAAATATCTTTATGAACTATATAAAAAAAAGGAGCCTCAGGAATCATAGACATGTATCGATATAATGTGAAATAACATATGAAGTTAGAGACATTAGTCATTATAGAGCCTCTTTTTTTAAAAAAATGGAGCTTTTCTATATCAATCACTATCCAATCATATAGAAGACTTGAGGGCGGTAGCTCAATTATTCCAAGAGTTTCAACAGTAAGAGATGAATAAGAATCATGAATTATACCGAAATATGAATTATACCAAATTAGAATAGTTAGAATCATACACATGTATCAAGATATAATGATATAAGGTCTAGAAAATCAAGAACATTAGCCATCCTAGTGTATCTAAGAATAAGAGCTTCTTTGGAATTTATGTATTCGTCGTCCGTTGATTTCATATGGGTCATCCAAAATAAAAAAAGGGATAGGCTTTACATACCTTTAGCATTTATCCGCACACAACATGTATATGCTGCCCCATAGGATCTCAATCTATATTAATACGTTAAGCACTATGGTTAGGCTATAGAAAGGCATAAAATGTACTTCGTCGTTAGTAGGTTATTTCTAGAAAAAATTGGACAACACATCCCCTATAATGCTCACTCTCCTCATCTCCAAATCATCTATACAACAACCAAGCAACATCAACAATCACACATCAAAATATCATGTCAAGACAAGCCAAGATGATATTCAAAAATGCTCCAAACAACCACATAACATTTGACTTCCGTTGGTTACAATATGACGACTACGGTGCTATTGAATTACTCTTAATAAGTTGCAGCTATCACATCGTATCAAAATGATCTATAACAGCCCACAATCAACCATACAATGCATAATCATAACTACACTTAATCTTTCAATCCAACACAAACAACCACACCTTACAACCAACCCTTAAATCAATTACAACTCCAACTTGACATGTTGAATGCTTTCATTTTCATTATGTAATCAGCCACAATAATAACCGCAATATTAATCGAAAATAATCCACCATTTTTTTGATTAGAACATCCCCACACGGCCCAAATGGAGATTTAACATTAACATATACAATTCCTTAACTTTTAACACATAATTCATGACAATAATAGCAACAACAACCATCAACCCAATCTAATTCAAGCAACTCCAAATCTGTCCATTTTAATACCAACACTAATCATGGGGTTTTCTTGCTTTCAATTCCATTTAATACAAGTTAATCTCTTCATTATAGCATTATTGGGAAGTTAAGGCAACCCACATTTATAACATTCAACAACAATTCCATATCCACATGCAACTACTACATCTTCATGTTATCTTTAATGATCCATAGTCTTAACATTTTATCGAAACAATCCTAAAACAGCCCAACCGACATTTAATGCAACATATAACCTTAATTATCATTAATCTTTCAAGTTCAACAAGAACAACAATAACATGTCAAAACAGCCTCTAATTAACAACATAAGGAGGCTCAAAACCTTGCGAATACTTGTGGACACACCAAGGAACCCACATACGATTTTTACACCTTATTTCGTACTAACTTTTCTTTCAATTTTCGTGAGACATAGCAGCAGCCACAAGACCATTATATCACCTTATTCATATGCAAATAAATAATATTATTACCACTAAAATCCTTACAACAGCCCACAACAAGCTTAGCTTCAACTTTAACCACTAACTACCTTCATTAGAGGGCAGCCCGGTATACTAAAGCTCCTACTATGCACAAGGTCCGGAGAAGGGTCCGACCACAAGGGTCTATTATACGCAGCCTTACCTTGCATTTCTACCAGAGGCTGTTTCCAAGGCTTGAACCCGTGACCTTCTGGTCACATGACAACAACTTTACCAGTTACTCCAAGGCTCCCCTTCCACTAACTACCTTCATTCTCATCATAAAATCCGTAACAATAACAATCAAATACTAAGTAAAATTAATTCATCATTTTCTACAACAAAGCATCCCCCAACGTATCCCACCATGCCTCAACATCAACACCCATGATTTCATACATTCACCACTCATTTATCAACTCACACAAGTTTAAATCACCTTCAAGATGAGGAAAATGAGGAAAAAGAGATGAAATCTTACCTTAGGCTAGAAAGACACAATTTGCTTGAACTTGAGGACTTGATTCAACCATGTTTTTATTGACCTAAAGCCTCCCTACTTGCTTCCATAACCTTGAGGAATCACCACTCTCAACCTCTTAATTTCTCCCTCACTCTCAAGCTTGGCCGTACCCCTCTCTCTCTACACCTCTCAATTCTTTTTTCTAAGTGTGCTTGGTGAAGATGAAGAAAAGATGAATGTATTTTCAGCATTGAGCCCTTAATTGCTGCCCAATATGTTTCCTAGATGCTTTCCAATAGGTCCCACGTGCCCCCTCCCCTAAGTCATCTATCCAACTTATATTAATTAACTAATTCGGGTGGGGATCACACAAGCACTTAGGCTAATTAATTTAATCAATTAATAATTTTACTTAGTCATCTAATTCCAATTAAATGAATTCCTAGTCTCAAAGATATATATTCTAATTAGGATTGGAAATTAAAGATTTCTACTTCGTGTCCGAAAATGATTCCGTCTTTAACTTTAGTCAATTCTCTTGCGAATATCTCAATGTATAAAAATATGGAATATAACAATTACCATGCTATTTAGGACCTGTTTTGAGCCTACTTATAGTGATAAAGGGCGGTGGAGTGGTCCCGCCACGTGTTAGGCTCTCTATTTGTGGCCAGCGCCTTTGTTCAGTAAAACAGTCATATCTCTTGATCTCTATATCGAATAAATTCCCACGATCTATGGTTGGAAATATAATCCAATTATCTAAAACTTTCATTTTAGGAATTTTTCCAAATTCCCAAACAATGATGGGGTTATGGTCTCCCCAAGTTAGATCGCCCGAAAACGTAACTTAAAAACTTCTTTTTGGAGGGCTTACACTTGAATTTGGCTCAAGGGTCCTCCTTGAGTTGTGTTTAACTTCACATATATTATCCATATAACTTATCATATGTCCTTTTTATAAAAATCCCATCATGTGGGCTCCACCTCAGCTAACGGTTATGAGGGCTATATATCTTTTAACATATCATTCCAATTATATTGTACGAGCTCCAAATATTATACTCATGCTATCCTTATCCTACTACAGTAGAATTTTATTCTTTATACTTGTAATATTTTCTCCTCCTCGAGCTTACATTAAGTCATCTGTACCCTTAGTAACACAAAATTTTCTGGGGTATAACAGGATCGGTACGGTAACGCAGTTAGTTACCCAAGGAAATCCTAACAGCAACCTAAAGTCCCAAACTATGTTTCCCCCGTAGGTTGCCTTCATGGCTTAGCTATTGAGTTAAAGTTGTTTCTTATGGAGTCTACCTTGGCAAGTAGCCTCTCTCTTCTCGATGTGGGAGTTACATCGGATTCCATGTTATAGCTTGCATGGTCTTAAGATGTTAGTTAAATGTCTTATCCCACACAAGTTGAATGTAAAGATATGAAATTTTATGATGCATTGGCCATAAGTTTTCATATGTTTTCAAATGCTTTTAAACCTTATTCATGTTCATCATGTTGGTCATGTATCTTATGTCATACTGTTCATGTCCTATTACTTGTTCATGCATAACTCACATACTTAGTACCTTCTATGTACTAACACATATTTTGCCTACATTGTCTCATAATGTAGGGGAGGACGTCTATCATCCTATTTGTGGCTAGAGTTGCTTTAGCTCTCAAAAGAGTTGGTGAGTCCTTATACCATTGAGGACGTGACTTTTCTTTCATATTATTAGTATGACTTCTTCTTATGATTCGGGTGAGCTAGAAGCTTGTCCTAAGTCCCCATCAAGTATAGACTAGGCATGTTTAGACGTTAGAATTAATGTAAATCCATTTTGGACATTGATTGAGTATTTCTATCTCTTAGACTTACACTTGTGAGATGTTTCTTTCGCTTACTTTATCATGTTTATTTACCTTATGTATACAATGTATGCTAAGATGGCTTGGTTGGGATTCTTCGGGTTCCCGATCGTCGTGTCACGTCTAGGCCCTGGGCTCGGATCGTGACAAATACCCTTGGAGCTTTTTATTTGATTCTATCGAAAGACCCAATGAATTAGAATTTCTCTATTGATCTAGGTCATTTTGGGGTAAACAAAATCATTTTGACTTGGAGTTAATATTCGAAGAAGAGGTTAATCTGAGTCGAAAATATTTAGGACCAAATTCAAATAGAGTACAAAGTAATTCTATTTATTATAGTTAGGAGAAAAGGCCAAAAATGCTCATCAATTACAACCAAAAAAATAGATAGAATTTGCCACCGTTTGAATTTAATCCTAGATATGCCCTTATCGTTATTGAATGACTCAAATTTACCCCTCAATTATGGAAAATAAAACAACTTTGCTTTTCGTTTGGATTTGTTTTCCAAATATGTCTTTATATTGAAGAATTTGCTTAAATTTGCCACTCAAAACTAACAAATTCATTTTTTTCAATCAACCATTTTATATAGAGTCGTCAAAAATTTATTTAATTTGTATTCTCCAAACGACGAAAGATAGAACTAAAGAAGAAAATAAGGGACAATAAGAAAGAATATGCAGAGTTTTCTTTTCTTAGCAAAATAAAATATATATATTTTGCTTATCGAATGACTAAGAAGTCTTTTATCTTTCAATTTCTTATTTATCAACATTTTTTATCTAGTACTTATGATCATGTACATAAATTTAGTTTAAAAGAAATAAAATCAATTTTTGGCACGGGAATAATTGCAATTTCTTCAGCAAGATATATAACTCCTTCCTATTACTTCATTTAATTTTAATTTTTTCTCACAAATTTAAGAATTTCAATTTAGCATTGGGTTCTTGAAAATTATTTATTCTTCTATAAAAAATATAATTATATTTTAAAATTTATATTCTAGTTTATGGTTGTTAAACTTCAAGAGAGTGAGAATTTTCTTAATAGAAAAAGACAAAAATATGACCAGAATTTAAATAGAACCAATCTTTTAAACTATTTTTGATTTGCGTCAGTCGAAATTAGAACTTATGTAATTGAATAAGAAATTACTACCTACATATGTAAGATAAGAATGAAAGAAAATAGTCAAGACAAGGGATTGATCTATTTTAAAATCATTAGGCAGGATCTATTCCTCAGCTACTGAATAAATTCTTTAATTAAATTCTTTTACGAGGAAAATTTAAGTTTAAGATTATTTTCTTTCAAAGTGACATTCTATTCAATAAGTAAATGAGATATTAAAGGTGACAATTTGAGCAAAATTTTCAACTACAAGGACATATTTGGGTCAAATTTAAATGGTTTTTTTTGTTTATTTATTTTTAAAAAAAATAATAATTGAAGGATAGATTTGAAACCATTTACTAAAGATAAATTTATATTAAGACTAAATTTAAGTTGAGAGCAAAGTAATTTTATATTTCATAATTGAGGAACAATTTTGACCTATTCCTCCTTTATAAAATTTAAGTGTGATAATTGGATCCACCTATTAAGAGTATGCATGTCACTATATTTTTTAGAGGTGAATGGAATAAGCAGAGAAGAATGGCAGACTAACTGATATATGGAAAAATTACTTGATTGAGTGCTTTTTAAAAATTAATTATTGATTTTAGCGATATTTTTTTATTTATTATCATTTATAGCAATATATAGCAATATTATGATAAATTTACACTTGTATTAAAAGTGAATTATGCATACAATATAAATGTATTATAAGTGTTTTAAAATATATATTATATTTGTGTAGTAAGAAACTAACATAATGTATTATAAGTCTATTAAAATATGCGATAAATATATTATCCATCTATAAAACTTGTATTATATATGTTTTATAAATAGTTCTCTGCAATATGTATTAAAACTGTATTATAAATGTATTATAAGTGTTCAGTGAAATTATTATTTTTTTGCTATAAATGATAAATATTTTCTTAATATTGTATATTTATGTAAGTTTCCCTATTTATATCAGTTAATGAAGGAGCCCAATGCAAAAAAAATGCATGATCAAAATGCTCTTTAATGTATGTGGGTTGGACTAATCCAGTCCTTCATATCATATCTCTCTCTATATAGCACATAATTAAAAAAGTACTTAACGTATAAACAAAATGTACATTTTAGTCCATATATATATACCACATATAAATCAAAATAGTCCTTAATGCATAAACAAAATGACCCTTTTATTCTTTCATATATATCATGTGATCAAAATAATCAAAACCTTAAAAGTAACGATGTAAGCTAAACAATCTGTTAAGTTTAACTGGACACTCACGTGAGAGAAGCAAAAACTATACTTTTCCTCCTCCCATCATTGTGTGCCTTGTAGTAATGGAGTATACATTTTTCTTGCTTTCCTTATAACATAATTTTGTTCTTGCAATAAGAGATACAATTGGATTATGATTTCAAAGATAAAAATATAGGGCAAATTACACTCAGTGGCTATTCAATTAAATTAATTACCAAAAAAATAGTCATTTATTATATAAGAATGTATAGTCAATGTATATTTCATATATAGTCAAGCTATATTCAGTTTTGAGTGTATCTAATGTATATTCAGTGTATAACTCATATATATGTAATCTATATTGTATAGTCAATGTATATTTCTTGTGATTTGGGCTATTTTTTATGTAAATAAAATATGACTATATTTGTTAGTTTATTGCATATATTTGAAATTGTCTCAAAAATATATGCTAATTATTCTGTTTTACTAAATATAGCAAATATTGACTGCCATTCTCATCATATAAGAGTTAGTTACAGGGCCATCTCAACACGTTTGGAGGCCTAAAGCCAAACTTTATAGAGAAGCCTTATTTTTTTTAGTTTACATATATAAATTAAATAATTATAATATACTCAGTGTAATTCTACAATGAAGTCTGAAGAGGTAAGATATACAGGACATTATGAAGTAAGGATGTAAATAAATTTTCAATGAAAAATATATAATATAAAGTTAGAATAATAAAAGAATTTTTTTTACAAATAGCAAATTTTAAGCCTTAAATAGGACTCCATAGCTATACTTTCAATATTTGCAAAACACAGCTGTACTTTTATTTGCTATGCCTCCAAATTTTGTATTTTTTTGGTGATGCATACAAAAAATATATACAACCTAACTGAATGTATTAAATTTTGAATTATTTTTGGTAACCTCCCTTAATTTACTCCATGATTAATCATGTTACGTACATGACTATTTATTCTTCATTATCACTCATATTTATGAAATTCAAAAACTCATCAATTTCCTTCTTTTTATTTTTCTAAAAAAATCAAAACGTTGATACTTCTTGCAAGGAGATTTGGAGCAGTTCATAATCGTTCTTCCAACATCGCACTTCATAATCGTTCGTTCACAAAAGAAGGCTTGTCTGGAGACATCGCAGTTAAATGACTCCCTATTTCGATCCAACTATAGTCTAATTTAAATTCAAAATCGTGGTTAAATCTATTTTTTATACATCATATTTTTGTGCTATTTGTAATAATTTGGAATACATATAATTGTGAGATTTGTAAGTTGAATAATTTGTGAATACAGTTTTGATATATCATTTGAATTGTATAAAGAATGTTCAAAAATTTGAATACAAATGTGTACATTATATAAATTTAAATTTGGATATAATTTTGATGCTTTGTTGGTGAATTAAGTTCGGAATACAAAAAGAAAAGTATTTTTATATATTTAAATTTAAATATAACTTTGATGCTATTGATATACACTTATGTAGTTTAACCAAGATATGTAATACAAAGTAACAATAAAACTACAAATTGAGACTGAACTAAAAAAATATAATTATAATACAAATAAATAGTGGATACAAATAATTTTAGAATACAAGAAAATTTGTGATACAAATAAATCTTGGATACGAAAAAGCTATTTATAATACAAATAAACTTAGAATACAAGTAAGTTGAGGATACAGATTATTTTTTTAATTCAAAATGCATATGGATTGGAATAAAATACAACTCCAACCCTAATAAATGGAGAAGTTATCTAAAAAAAAAAGATACTTTGACTCAAATTGATGAATAATATGGAAAATGGTGATATTTAAGAAACTGAAAAAATACAAAATAGCACTAAAACTGGCAAAAAAATCTAAAAAATACATAGTTACCTGTTTCAACGGAATTCTGCTGGAAAATATTTTGGAGGATTTTTCGTTTTGAGGTGGAATATGGATAGACATTGAAGAATTAGAATAGAGAGAGAGTGAGGTTGAGGTTGAGGTTGAGGTTGGGGTGAGAGTATGTAGAAATATGGAGAGGCACGATTAAAACAAAAGATAAAGAGTGGGTTTGAGGAGAGAGAGTGTAATTGATTGGGAGTAAAAAAAGAATATATTTTAGGATTTTAATTAAAATCAAATATTTTGCTATAAAAATAATATGTAGTCTTTTTTTACAATAATTTTAAACTATAGCTACTATACATAAATAACTTGATAATTTTATCTATTTCCATAATTTTCTCATAATAAAACCTAGCTCAGAATTTTTAAAAGTTTATATAATAATATTGAAATAATGTTGCTCTGATTTGATAAGTTGATATAATGATATTAAAATAGTGCTTAAAATTTGAAGAAGACACCAAAAAATAAATTTGATATTTTTATAAACACACAACAATAGATTTTGCATCATGTAGAAAGTTTGACCGTTTGAGAAACTTTAGAATATTCAGTAATGAGAGAATAAAAATAGTGAAAGGAGAATAAAAGAAAGGTAAATATAAGAATACTAATGTTAGCTCATGATAATCGTTAGAATATAAATGAGACAACAAAATAGATAGCCTCATAAGAAAGGCTATAATTGGCTAAACACTATTTCATTTCTCAATTATTTCAACGATCTCTATATTAAATGAGGTAAATAATTATTATATTTTCTATCATTTTTTTTTCAAATTTATCAATATATGATATTTTTTTATTAATATATATATATATATAATATGAGACCCCCCAAAAATTGAGATCCCAAGCAATTGCTTTGGTGACTTTATGGTCGAGACGACCCTGGTTAGTTATAGCTGAAAGGTTTCACTCTCATTTTTAAACTTTAGTAATTTTTTTACTTGTATCATTATTTTTAAGATTTAAAACTAAAATGATCATTTTGATGGACTAAAATAATCTTTTTTCATAAATTAAGAACTAATTCGATTAATTAGTATATATTAAAGACTAAAATGATAACTTTTTATATATAGAGGACTATTTTAGGTACGTTATATATATATGAAGGCCAAAAATAGTGTAATCCGCTTATATGAAGGACCATTTTGATCATTTCAAAACTTTCTTTTCCTTTTACTTCCCTTTATATCGCCTCCTGGAGCCACAGTGTATGTTTGTTCTTCCTCTCTTACTCCGCCATCCTACCTGTACATGGCGTCCCCTTCCAGTGCACTTTCCTTCTAGGATTTTTAGCAGAACGACTTTGAGCTTTACAGTGAATCTCAATCTCCCATCGTCTCTGGTTCTCCGCTTTTGTTGATTGATCTCAACAATCGTATCTCACTTCACCACAAACATCTCCCATTGTGTTCTAACTCGTTTTTGAGTTGCTGTTCAAAATTAATTTGATTAGTGATCAAGGTTAGACAATTCAATGGCATTGGGTGATTTGACAACTTCTCAGTCATTAGCTGTTGTGGAGGACGCTGCGGATCATGAAGATGATGGTAGGATTAACAATAGTACCTATGGTGCTGTTGTTGTGGCTGACAATGTGACGATGATGAAGACAAAAGAGACAAGTATGGCTTATGTGCCGCAATTTATATTGTTTCGTGAGCTCCGGCATGATGAGTTTGAGGCGTATGTTCCTTCTGGACCGGCTAATACTGGTTTGGTCTCTAAGTGGCGGGTTAAGGACCGGGTAAGATGTGCCTCCTTACACATTTGTTTTCATTACGATTCTTAAGTGTTGTAAATTTCCTGGAGTATGATTGTGTGAATTTGGAAGCATCTTTGAATGATTTTGATGAACTTTAGTTTCAACTTTCACCTAAATCTATCAACTATAAATATTCAATTCTCATTTTGCTCAAATCCAATAATAATACTGTTCTCATTTGTGCTGTCATTTCCTTTTCCCCTTTTTGATTGAAATAGTTTCAAATTCTGTTATCTTTACGGAAGGTTATTAGTTTCTGCTCAAGAGTTTCTTGGATTTTAGTTTAGTGTAACGTTCATTGGTTCAAGTTGAAGATTAATACATGGAAGGATGAATGCTCATCTGAGCAGAAGGTTAAATTTTTTCCTTGTCTGTCAAAATAAACATAAAAACTCCACAATGTTAACTTTGGTAGCAAGCCATTACAATTTCCATCAAACCATTAGTTCCTTTGATTTGTATTTGACAATATTTTATTAATATGAGTCAGCCTTAAAGTTCTATGTAAGGTGATATAATTTTTTTCCTATGTGAATACTTTGAACATGTGTCTACTGTCTAGTGTCTTTGTTGGATATGGCTGTGAATGATTCAATCTCTAAGTTGCATGAAGCCATGAACATCTAAACCAGCGGCATGGTGGCGCAGACGTGAAACATAATTTAAAAGTTGTGATGTACAACATGATTGTTGGCGTTAGATTAATGTTTTCCTTAATCAGGAAAAGCCTTTACGCGGGTATGAATCAAATAAAAGAAGTGAATCCGGATCCTTTCCCACCTTCTAAGTATTTCCATGAATACATTTTTTCTCCCTATGAGCATTAACTGCTATATTTCTCTCCCAGTATTATGGATGCAAAGAGGTCCCTGGTTAATACTTTTAGCTTCATGCTTGCCATATATTTCTTTGATTCATGGAACTTGGAGCACCTAGTGAACTTATCGACCAATTGATAATCTCAACCTACGAAACCAGTGGAGATGACTCCGGAATGGTTTTTATTTTTTTGACTAATAAGGTGACAACTAATCCCTTATAAAAACAAATATAAAGTGACTTCCGATATCAACATGTTTGCTCATTTATTGGAATATCGGATTTGACACAATGCATATCCCTAATAGTTACATGTCAACTTTATTTTGTTATCCTTTCAAATTTTAGATATGCACATGTGTAAGCAAGGTCATAGCTTAAAAATAATGTAGTTTTATTGTTTTAAAGTTCAAAAAAGGCAAGGTCATAGCTCAATGTTCAATTGTTGCACTACCATGGAGACAATGGTTCAAATTGCAACAGTGGAAAAATTCTTGCTAATTTCTTCTCATTTGTGGAAGTCGTTGTGGATGGATTTATCGTTACCTTTGGTGGGATGTAGCAGGTACTCAGTGGGATAATCGAGGTGCAAGAAAGCCAGCCCTTGCACCATCATTATGAAAATAAAAGAATTCAATCGATATACTTGACCTGGTGGTCACATATTACTTCTTACATTTTTGCCACATCATTTTTTTGACATTCAGAAGTCAAAACACAATATTCAGATGCGTACAGTCTATGAAAAGGTTATTTGAATGTGCATGAAGTGTAGTTGTAATTATAAGTGAACAAAAAAATCTAAAGAAAGATCTTTCGCAGTATTGATTTACAAATTCCTCTTTATTCCAAAAAGAAAGCAAAATTATGCAGTTAAACTTAAATCTCTTGAATTGAGTTATTTCCTGCTATATTCAAAGATCTGTGCCAAAGTTCTACTCTCACCTTGCAATGAATGAAAAGGTTATTTATTGTTTCAAAATTCTCTCCACATAGCTGGCACCAGTTGCGCAATTAGATTCCCCTTCTCTGGAGGATTTCATGTGTCAAACATGCATTTTTTGCCACCAGCCATGAGAAACATTCCACTTTGAATGGTGCTTTAGTATTCCATAGAATCCAGGCCCAAAGATGTTGCTGGGAGCTTGTTCGGGTGAAAATTTTGTCGCAAGAGTTCCAGACAAGACACCTTTTCCAATTTCCCTGTTATTAAGATTCCTTCTTAATGTAGAGTTCCAACTACCTTCTTCTTTGTAGCTAGCGATTGTGGAATTAGGATGGCTGGTCAATTTGTACAAGTCAGGAAATTGGTCTTTTAGAGGGAAGTTACCAATTCAATTGTGAGTCCAAATAGCTAGCTTCCAATCACTACTCACTTTAGAATAGATATTCTCAATAAGGCAACAACTCTTTCAATTTCCCTGTCATTAAGATTCCTTCTAAATGTAAAGTTCCAACTACGTTCTTCTTTGTAGCTACTTATTGTGGAATTGGGATGACTGGTTGATTTGGACAAGTCAGCAAATTTGTCTTTTAGAGGGAAGTGACCAATCCAATTATGACTCCAAAAAGCTAGTTTTCAGTCATTACTCACTTTAAAAGTGATATTCTCAATTAAAAAAGGCCAAAGTGTTCTAATGCTTTTCTTACTGCTACTACACATAATGTAGAAGGTAGATACACTTTTAGTACACCAAAGATAGTCAGCTATCAGTTATGGTCCATGTTCTTTGTTGTTTTGGTTTGGATATTCACCGGACAATGCGACTAACCATACTTGTATTTTCACAAGAATGGAACAGAAAGGGTTTGCAAAATAATGACTACACATGGAACACTATTCCTTTTGCAATACGGTGGATTTTTTTGTTTGGAAAAAAATATAGAATTTTGTGAGGAGGCAAAAAGGAAAATGTATTTAGCCTGAAACATAGGCCTTTCTATCATCTTGGCACAGCTAGTTATTTATAAATGATGTAAATGTTATCTTAAACATGGTTACCAGTAGAAACCAGATTGTAAATATATGCTACATTTGCCAAAACAGTGCAGAAACGAACAACCACCTAATTTTACATTATGCTGTAGGAGTATTGAAGAAAATGGGAATCTCTGAGTCTTTGATCGGAGAAACACTAAGATCTTTCTCTTTGTTCTTCTAGGAGTATTGAAGAAAAGGGGAAGCTCTTACATCCTGGAGCTATATTGTATGTTGAAGCAGGGTAATAAATCGGATAAACACTTGAGATTCCATTTTTGATGGGTAAATAATATATTGTATAAAAAATTTGCACTATAAGTCAGTGCAATTACAATTTGTGCAAATCAGCTATTGTGTCTAAAAAATCATCTACATCTTGTACAAAAACTAGTTTGCACCAAAAAACGATCGACAAAATGTATCTAAGTTTAAGGTGCTGTATGTTTCTTCTTTTGCCTTAAAAGATTCTGCTATTTTTTCCAAGCTAAACAGACCACCAGATAACTTGAGGAACAGTGTCCCAGGTCTTTTGAGCTTTCCTGCACAGATCCTCCCTGGTCCAGCACTTTAGAATTTCTGTAATGGAGTTAGGAATGGTCCAAGATATACCAAAAATTCACAAGAACATGTTCCATAACTGATTTGTAACCCTGCAATGCAAAAAAAGGTGGGTAACTTCTTCAGATTGTTCTTCACATAATGGACATCTACTGAAAACTGAAAACCCCTGGGAGATTGTTTTGTGTGAGGCATCTCCTCCTAGCCACAATCCAGAAAAAGCAAGACCTTTATTGATGCCTTGTTGTGCCATATTTTTTTCCAAGGCCAAAACTCACGTTGTTGCTACAATCCAGCATATATAACAACTTCTAACTGAGAAAATACCCTTGGAGTGACCCTTCCAACTGATAGAGTCTATTTTGTTGTGGTTCAACTGCAACACAATGTCGCTTAGCATTTGTAGCAAGAGATATATTGTCTCCATTTCCCAATCATTAAAGTCCTTCTAAGATTCAAATTCCAGCCTTGCGATGTGCATAAATATGCAATTTTTCCATTGTGACACATTGTAGATTGTCAGGGAATTTGTTTTCCACTTGTTGTGATTTACATCTAGAAAAGAACTCTGTGAAAAAAGTTAAAGGTTTTACCTGGACCTCTAATCTAAATAGAGCTTGGTGAAACCAGAAGAGGAGGCTATTATGAAGTATCAACTGATGTCTCAGTTTCTCTTATTTTTTCTTAATTTATTAATGACTGTTTGTGTTATGGCTTTATATCTTTTCTGCCCTTTCTGACTTTTGCTAAATTGTGCTTTCTCAATTATCTATTGTGCATACTTTAACCTTGTGATGCTTTTGTTGTTACTCTCTTCAACAACTAAACTTAACATTGAAGTGAAAGTGTTTTTTTTTTTGAGAATAGTAACCGTGTATTATATCCAAAATAGTACTTGGGTAGTACTGAAACCATATTTACAATTGGAATTCTAGAATGTTCCTTTTTCTATCTATAATGAATCAAGGACATCAATGATAGAAATAGTGTCATTTGAATAGAACTGATTACACCAAAAACAAAGCAGTACGATAAAATTTAGCTTAACCTTCTGCTGCACATCATTCTTCATGCCCTCAAAGCACCTGGAATTTCTCTCCTTCCACAATGTCCACCAAATACATGCTGGGATAAGTCTCCATATATTTCTGTCCTTTGCTACTGAGCCTGCTTCTTCCCAACTTCTCAGAGCTTCGGAAACCTTTCGTGGCATGGTCCATGCTATGCCTTTAAGGTTCAAAATGATACTCCAAATCATGCCTGTGAACTTGCAGTGTAGGAATAGGTAGTTTACTGTCTCTGCATTCTCCTTGCACATGAAGCATCTAGAGCACAGGGGCTTTCCCCTCTTCATCATATTGTCCAGTGTGAGGACAACTTCTCTAGCTAGTAACCACACAAAACATGGAATTTTGGCTTTCCAAATTTGCTTCCATGGCCAGTTATGAATCTGGAGGTTGGACTGGTTCATGAGATGATATGCTGCATTGACCCTGTAGGAGCCCTTACTGTTCCCTTGCCACCAAAATGTATCTTCACCAGTTTGTAGTCCTGTGAACTGATTGAGAGCACTAAAACAATCAGCCACTCTCTGGACTTCCCAATCATTTATATGCCTTCTAAATCTGATATTCCAACCCTGCATTGACCACATCTCTGCAACTGTTTTGGAGTGATGGAGAGTTATGTTGTAAATATCTGGGAAGACCATTTTCAGAATAAAATCTCATGCCATTTTTTTTGACAATTGGTAAGTAGTGTTCTTCAGCATCAGGGAATGCTGGCCACCATCAAAAAAAGGTTACAGCCATGTTCAAACAAAAATTACAAGCTTCCTATCATATCTATGATTTGATCTACATTTTCTATACATAATTGTTTACACCAAAAAAGTAAAGATACTAAACAATTCCATTTGACATTGTGGATGGAATTGAGTCTATCTTCAAAACATCTACCATTCCTTTCCCTCCAGACAGCCCACCAAATACATGAAGGAATCAATTTCCACCATCTCTTTTGAGTCTTACTGCCTCCTCTTCTAATCCAGCAGCTAAGGAGGTCGGAAGTATGTTCTGGCATGGTCCAGCTTTGGCCAGAGATGTTTAGGAAAAGCTCCTAGTGTACTTACAATGTAAGAACAGATGTTTGTTTGTTTCTCCTGTCAAGTTACACAAAAAACACCTGGGAACTAGTGTCTTTCCTTTTTTTGGCAACACTTCTTGAGTAAGACATGCTCTTCTGATAACTAGCCATGTGAAGCATTTCACCTTAGAGGGTATCAATCCTTTCCAAATGTTGTTCCATTAGTGAAGTCTACCACCTGCCATTTCACTCCATCTACAACTCTAATCTTGGAGTGTCCTTGCAATTCACTCCATAATGCTCTGATGGACGTCCAGAGACTAACCCCATAAGGTGTGATGACCTCCTTGGTCATCCAATTATCCTCCTGCTCATATTTGGCTTTGATAACTCTCCCCCAAAGCTGATGTTGTTCTGATGTATACCTCCACAACCACTTCATCCTTAGGACTTTGCTGTGATCTTTCAGATTCTTGATTCCTAAACCACCAGACTTCTTGTCACATATAACTGCTTTCCACTTTACCAAATGGAACCTTTTCCTTTCTGAGTTCCCATTCCATAAGAACTCCCTCCTGATTCTAGGGAACAAAGACATTATATATGTTGGAAAGGACATCAAGAGTGGATTTGATGAGAGTCAATCCCCCCCCCCCCCCCCAAGACAATATTGTGACTTCCATCTGGCCAGCTTCTTCTCACATCTTTCAATGACATTGTTCCATATTTCAGTTGATTGTGATTTAGCTCCAAGGGGCATACCCAAGTACACAGAAGGAAGCTCCCCAGCCTTTCCACCCAAAATAGTAGCAAGGATCTCCATATTAGCCACTTCATTAATTGGATATAACATACTCTTCCTCCAGTTGATGCGTACTCCTGAAATACCTTCAAAGAGGACAATAATAACCCTGAGATGTCTTAATTGATCCTTATCAGCATCACAAAAAATAAGTGTGTCATCAGCATATTGTAGATGAGACACCTCCATACTCTCAGAAGCATTTTTAGCTACTTCAAATCCTCTTATCCATCCATTCACCTTGGCTGCCTTAAACATGTTGTTAAGTCCTTCCATGGCAATCACAAAGAGGAAGGGAGACAGAGGATCCCCTTGCCTAAGACCTCTTTGAGATTTAAAGAATCCAGCTGGACCACCATTTATAAGAATGGAAAAGCTGACAGTGGAAATACAAAAATTGATCCAGTGAAGCCATTTGTGTCCAAATCCCATCTTCTCCATCAAGCTGAGTAAGAAGTTGCAATTCACATGGTCATAGGCTTTTTCTATATCCAGTTTACACAGGATGCCTGGCTTCTGATGAAGGCCACCGCTTCATTGGCCACTAGCACGGCATCCATAATCTGTCTGCCTTTGATGAAGGCCATCTGATGATCATCTACCAATTTAGAGATCACCCCCTTCAGCCTTTTAGTGAGTACTTTGGAAAACAGTTTATAGACACTACCAATTAAGCTGATAGGCCTAAAATCTCTAAGCTCTTTGGCACCTTTCTTCTTTGGGATAAGCCTAAAAGTGATTTTAAGATGTAATCATTTTCTTCTTTGCAAAAAAAAGTTGTTTAGAGCTTCTTTATTCAGGCAACAAAAAAGGTTATCTAGAGCTGTTCTTGCTGCACAACAGTCTTGCCAAAGTCTCAAGATATGATTTGGATTTTTTAAATGCTTGATTGGATTTGTTTTATACCTGTTGCTTTTTACTTTATGCCTCTTTTATTACCAAGAAAGGCCTGAGAGCCCGTGGGCCGTGGCACATGGTTCAGAACTCGGTGGATAATGGGCTCGCCCCTCCATTTTCTGCACTTGTTCCTTGTTACTTGATGTAAAAAGAGAAAATCATATATATATGTAGTGCTTGATGACCTTTTGTTTCAATCTTATTTTTGAGCTTGCTAATATCTTACAGAGTTTGGGCTTAGTTCTCATATAATAAACAAATGTTTGATATCTTTTTACCATCTAAGCTTGCAAAACTTCTTGCAGATGAAGACGGGATGTGTTGCCCTTGTTTTGTGTTTGAATATCAGCGTTGATCCACCTGATGCAATAAGGATATCTCCTTGTGCTCGAATGCAGTGTTGGATTGGTATGCTAAACTTTCCTTCTACTAAAAGAACAAGTGTTTCTTCTTTTTGCTAACATTTTAGACAAGGTAAATATCTTATTTGATGTGATGGGATAATCTTCAGTATACAAGGGGCATACAAAAAGTAAATAGGTTTACACAGATAAGATTCTCTACAAAGAACACCGCAGCATCTATCCTAGCTGGGACCTCATTGGTGCTCCAAAAATTGACTAGACCCAAAAGACAACAAAACTATTTGTACTAAAGTGTTATCCACCTTTCAAGGGACAAAGGGGTTACTTCCCAAGCTCTACACCTCATTCTCCTTCATTTAGAGGCCCAATTGTATAACTTATCCTTAGTTCTGGTTTGTGTCGTCCACTGGATGCTGAACAAAATTAATACAGTTTGCTAATTGGCTTTCAACCTGCGTGTTACAGTAAGTGATCAGTATCTCGAGCGTTTGCAAATGTAGCACCAATTGACCTATATAGTCCCTACTTCCTCTAGTTTTTCGTTGTGAGCATGGTCTCCCTTACTGCTAACCAAGTGAAAAGCACATCTTGTGACCTTTCTACTTGACACCTTTGGTAGATGGGTTTTACTGCTAACCAAGTCAAAGAAGCACTCCTTTCGTTGATTTCATATTTAAGCATTTGGTCTGTCGTTAGGATCAAACACTTACTATTATGCCAAAAGCTATAGCTAATAGCAAAGGCACAACTTTATTTCTTAACTAAGTCCACCACACAAGTGCCATGTTCGATCATGACTCCGACCCGGGCCACCCTAGCCCCTCGTGGGCCTTGCCATAGGCAGGATGTTGGCATTACCCAACAATCCCTCTCCCCACACTTGCCTCATGCAACATGTTGCTCTTAGGAATCAAACCCATGACCTTGGCTCTGATACCACTTGTTAGGATCTAGCGCTTGCCATTATGCCAAAAGCTATAGCTAATAGCAAAAGCGCAACTTTATTTCTTAACTAAGTCCACCACGCAAGCGCCATGTTCGATCATGACTCCAACCCGGGAAGAGGCCCAAGACCTTTTATAATTGAGGTAAATAAATGGGAAGAGGCTTGACAATCAATTTTTTCTCCCACAGACCATTTACTAGTGGAGGAACTTGTGAGAGGGAAGACTAATCTACAATTGATTTTCGAGGGGACCGTGAATATGGTGCATGGAGGGAGTGCGACCATGAACTTAGCTGATATGCCTGTAGAGGAGGCTGAAGCAGAGGGACAACTGAATTCAAGACAAATCACACTGGTGGGAGACCCAACTCCTACTCAATTTGATGCGTCGGAATGCAACAAAGAAGCAGAAAGGAAAGCTGATTTGTGGATGCAACAAAATATTCTGAAACTACGCAAAGAGTTTGAAGTTGCATTTGAAGGGTGTACAGAGGAAGCATTAGCACTACTATTAAAAATTGATCATAAAAGGGTAAGGGAAGAAAACGAAATAGTGGCTACTGCTGAAAGTCTTGGCAAGCAAGATCCCCAAGCAGTTGAGGAACCTTATCATTGTTGTTAAATTTAAATATACAGAACCACGAAGTGAATCAAGAAGTCGAGGGAGGAATGTCCATCCCATTAGCATGAAGAAGAAAATATTCTCGTGAAACGTGAGGGGGCTAAACAAGGAGAACAAAAGGGAACCAGTAAGGAGTAGAATTCAACAAGAAGGGTCTGGCATTGTTGTGTTAGTGTGAAACAAGTTAAAAGGGGAAGTGGGGGATTACATACAACAATTGGGGGGAATAGGTGGATGTGGGGCATTTGGCTTGAATCTATAGGGAGTAAATGGGGATAATAGTGATGTGGGATATGAGATCCTGGAGGGAGAATTTGTGGAACATGGCAATCAATGCATTACTAGCAAGTTCAAGGGCATAAATGAGAATTTGACATGGTTTCTCATGGCTGTCTATGCTTCTTGTGATAGAAATGTTAGAACGGAACTTGGGAGGAGATGGGAGCCATGAGGAGGTTCTGTGAAGGACCATGGGTAGTATGTGGTGATTTCAATACTACTAGATTTCCCTCGAAAAAAACTAATTGCATTAGATTATGTGGAGATATGTCAGATTTCTCTAGCTGCATAAATAAATTAGAGCTGATTGACCCCCCTTTATTCGGGGGGTCTTATACAAGGAGAGGAGGAGAAAACCAGAGAATTGCTTCTAGAATAGACAGGTTCTTGTATTCATTCCCCTGGGATGAACTGTTCAATCAAATCAAACAAAGCACATTACCAAAACTAGGGTCTGATCATAACCCAATAATCCTGACTTGTGGAGATGGGACATTCGAAAGTCTTACTTCAAATATGAGAAATGGTGGCTAAATGTGGATGGCTTTAGAGACAAAGTGCATGACTGGAGCATGGATAACAGGGATAATTGGAAGGCTAGAAAAAATCAGAAGCATGGATAACAGGGGGAATTGGAGGGCTAGAAAAAATCAGATTATGGAGAAAATAAGCAGTTTGGAAGCCACTCAGGAACTCAGTCCTTTAACCGATTATGAGCAGTTGATGAGGGCCAGTGTAGCAATGAATTATGAGGAAGTGGCAAAGAATGAAGAAATACATTGGAGACAGAAATCCAGAATTCAATGGATCAAGATTGGTGATAAGAACACCAAGTTCTTTCATAGAATGGCTACAACTCACAAAAGGATTAATCCCGTTGATCCCATGAAGATTAATGAAGTTATGATTACTGATCCTTTGGCAATCAAAAGCTCAATTGTTCATTCCTATCAAGATTTGTATAAAGAACCTAAAGGATGGAGGCCATCTTTGAACATAATGGATGTTCAGACAATCACAAGGAATGAATCGGAATGGTTATCAAGGGGCTTTGAAGAGGAGGTTTGGGCAGGGATTAAATTATGTGCTATTAACAAAGCACTTGGCCCAGATGGCTATACTGTGATTATTTTTCATGCTTTCTGGGAATTGGTTAAAGAAGATTTGATGCAGACCTTTCATAGTTTTCATTCCCACCAAATGTTTGAGAAAAGTTTCAATGCCACCTTTGTAGCCTTTCTTCAAAAGAACACAGGCAAATGAGTTGAGGGACTTCATATCTATAAGTCTGATTACTGGAGTCTACAAAATTATTGCCAAGGTGCTGGCAGAGAGGCTGAAGAAAGTGATCAACAAGTTAGTTTATAAGCACCAAATGGCCTTCATCAAAGGAAGGCAGATCAGGGATGCTGCTCTTATAGCAAGTGAATGCATCGATACCAGAATCAGAAGTGGAGTGCCAGGGGTGGTGTGTAAGTTAGATATTGAAATAGCTTGTGATCACTTGAATTGAGATTTTCTGATCAACATCCTTAGACAGATGGGCTTTGGATGGAGATGGCTTAGATGGATAACTTTCTATATTAAAACCACTAGGTTCTCCATTCTTGTTAAGAGAGAAACCAACTGGTTTTTTACCAGCAGAAAAAGGTTTAAGACAAGAGGATCCACTGTCCCCTTTCTTGTTCATTATTGCTATGAGGGGTTTGGATAGTCTTATGAGAGTTGCCTCTAGAAATAATTGGATAAGGGGGTTTTGTATTAAAAACAAGGTAGAGGAGATTATGAAGCTGACTCGTCTACTGTATGCTGATGATACAGTAGTTTTTTGTGAAGCAGAACAGGAACAGATCTGTCACTTGAGGGTGATCTTGGTTATCTTTGAAGCATGCTCAGGTCTTAAAGTAAACGGGAGAAAGAGTGGCATTTTCCCAATGAAGGAAGTTGCAGATTGAGTGCCTAGCAAACATTTCTCAAGTGTAAGGTGTAAGGGCTGCCAACAGTCTACCTTGGCATACCCTTGGGGTCCAAACATAAAGCAATTGAGATATGGGATGACATAATTGAGAAGTCTGAGAAACAAATAGCAATATGGAAGTCCCAATACTTATGTCTGGGAGGGAGAGTAACCTTGATTAACTCAGTGTTTGAGTCTATGCCAATATATGTGATGTCATTATTCCCCCTCCAGGGAGGGTGATAAAGTCATTGGATGGATTGAGAATGAACTTTCTGTGGCAAGGAAACAAGATTGTGAAGGGATTTAATTTGGTGAAATGGGTGACAGTTCAGCAGAGCAAAAAGAATAGGGGATTGGGAATCAGAAACCTTAAGCTACAGAACAAGTGTTTGCTATCCAAATGGCTATGGAGATATGTTCATGAGAATCAGGATCTATGTAGAGAGATAATTCAACATAAATATGGGAAATAAGATCACTGGTGCACAAATGAAGTGACCTCCACTTATGGAGTTGGGATGTGGAGAACTATCAGAAATTACTGGAGAGACCTAAAATGCCACACTATGATTTCTGTGCGGAGGGGGTAATAAGGCAAAGTGCTGGACAGACAAATGGTGTGACCAGGGGATCCTAAAAAGCTTATTTCCTGGACTTCTTTCCATATGCTCTAATCCTGAGTACAGAATAGAGGAGATGTGGACCACACAAGGTTGGAACCTAGTCTTCAAAAGAATTCTTAATGATTGGGAAATTGGTGAGGTGGTGGAGCTCTTGAAGCTGGTTGGAGGGTTCCCGGGTACCACTTTAGATCCAGATAGATTGATTTTGGTACACCAAGAGGATGGAAAGTTCTATGTTAACAGGTTGTATAAGTAGGGGGTGATGGGAAGGGCAGCCAAGACAAGAATTGAAAGATATGTGAAATTTGAGAATAAAATCCCTAAATTTCAAGATAAAGTACTAAGAACCCTAATTGATCTTAGTATTCAAAATTAGCTGATTAAAACTAATTATGATACAACAACAACAATAACATACCCAGTGAAAACTAATTATGATACAAATAGAGTCAATTCAAGAACTTAGATCAAAAGTGATCTAGACTCCTACTTCGAAGAAATTAGAGACCACAATTAGTATAAGACTAATTACTTTCTTTGATTTACTTTAATAGAAACCAAAGATATCAAGTTAAGTATTAATCTTACCTCTTAAATAACATTCTTATGAGGTTGTAAGATAAATTCATAGTCACCATACACAAAGGTTTAAAGAAGAGAAACCTCTCAAATAATATTAATAATGTCATTAAAAATAACAAAATCCACCCCTATATATATGGTGGAAACCTATCCCAAATAGCATGAGATTCAAATCCTACTTTTATGGAAATAATAACTACGAAACTTTTAAACTAGAAAACTTTTAAACCAGGAAACTTTATACTAGGAAAGCATATAAAAATAATGTCAAACTTTTTCCTACAATTAGTTGTCAAGAAAAAGGAAAGAACTGACAAATTTCCACCAAAACTTCTACGTGACTTCAACAGTTTTAGCATGAAATGTCAGCATCTTTTGGCTTTGAACATTCAGTGTTTTTTGAGCTTCCTTTTGGAGCTTCATGTGGCCCCAATCTTTTTCCTTTTGGGCTTGAATCTGGACACTTCTTCTGTGATAAACATTTTCTTGATTTTTCATTGAAACCCGTCAATTTTATGGAGGTATGCCAACGTGGATGCTATCAACTTCTCTTGATTTTTGGTCTATCATATCCATTCTCCATGAGAAATATGGCAATTCTCCCATTTCTTTCCTTTTATTTCTGTAGATTCTGTCCTCTTTTTGAGTGTTTGCACTTTTACTTGCCTTTGGATTTCTTTTAATATATGGTTTTCCAGTGACAAAGTCCTATTCTCAATTCCTCTCTGCCAATTCACCCCCTTATTTGTTCTTTCATGATTTTATCATCCAATTTTGTGGTGTCCTTGACCTTCGTATGTGAATTGTCTCCTGCTCCCTAAGAGTCCCTCACCCCCTAGTTTTTGCCCTTCCTTTTGGAATAATAACCTTAACAGGTTTTTCAGAGCTCTCAGTTCTCCGGATAGCATTTGTTGAAGGTTCTGTGTCATACTTGTGCAGTAGCATATCTTTGGGAACCTTTTAAGTATTATGGAGTTTTGTATACTTTTTGCTTTTGTTATCACTCCAGCAATGACAGCAGAATGTAGGAGAATAGTTGATGATAGTACATCTTGGCTTACTCTGTTGTTTTACTTGAATATATTTCGGTATCAGCCATGCCAGCTTTCATAGCAAGCAGTTCATATTCTCTTGGGGATATTGGATGAATTTGGTTAAGAAGCTACCTCTTAGTTGCAATCAGCAATTTTCAAATTTTGGTGCGTGAAAATTTCTGTCCACCAGCAATCACTTTGGTACTTACTATTATTCCGTATGACAGATCCGCTTTCTATGCCACCTCAAAGAGCCCTTGAAACAATTGGGAGAACATTGCACCAACAATATGAGAGGTGGCAACCTAAGGTAAAAAAATGTTTTTGTGATAATAGATATTATGCATGGACAAGGTGTAGTAAGGTATTCAGTAATTTAATTAAAATGACCCAAATATCTTACTATATGTAGGCACGCTGCAAGATCTCCTTGGATCCTACTGTCGATGAAATTAAGAAACTTTGCACAACTTGTCGAAAGTATGCCAAGTCCGAACGAGTTCTTTTCCATTACAATGGACATGGTGTACCAAAACCATCACCCAAGGATGAAATTTGGCTATTTAATAAGGTTTTCTTTCTTACTCAAATTGCTTTCACAGAGCATTTGCGATATCTATTTTTTCTTATTGGACATCTGGTCTAGAGTTATACGCAGTATATCCCATTGCCTATCAGTGACCTGGACTCTTGGTTAAAGACACCCTCAATCTATGTGTTTGACTGCTCAGCCGCTGGGATGATCGTTAATGCCTTTATGCAGGTGCGTATTTTAATAACGCAGTACATGCTTAAGATGAGGTGATCTACCTATCTGCTATGCTCATTATCTAATCAAAGCCAATTGCTTAATGCAGCTCCAAGACTTAACTGCCTCTACCTCCGGACCTTCTACAAGAGATTGTATTCTGCTTGCTGCCTGTGAAGCACATGAGACACTTCCTCAGAGTGCTGAATTTCCTGCTGATGTTTTCACTTCCTGCCTCACTACGCCAATCAAAATGGCATTGAGATGGTGACTTGCTCTCAGAGAAAGTTGTTTATCCTTTCTGCTTTTCTTCCTGCTTTTTGCTAAACCTGTCCAATTCTGCAATGGGGTGAACTAGCAGCAATACTTAATTTTGGAAACTTGGAATACCATTTCAGTGGGTTTGGTCCCTGACTGATGGATATTATGATTTTCTCTCTCTATGGTATTCTATAGTTTATCTTAAGTGTCATGTCTGTTTTGCATCTACTAACCATATACATGGAAAGTGAGAATAACTTTCTCACCAAAAGAATATTTGAAACAGGACAAGTCCCTTTGATACCCCAAAGTTGTATGGCACCTCGTATTCCAGGAACCACATGGGTGTTGTCTATTATGCCAACCGTTTCTATAGGATTAATATACTGTCTTAGGGAATTTCCACTTAGTATGTCAGAGTGTACTCTTAGTTATTTGTGCTTACCTCAAGTGTGATGTTGTCAGAATTCTTAGATAACCTGTCACTTTCTTTCAATCATTATGACCTATCTTTATTCATAAGAATCTTTTCTATTCTTTATTCTTTTTCTTTTTAACTTTTCAGTCAAATTTGTTATAACTAGTTTTTCTTTCTTCGTATCTTTTTTTCGGCTGTTAGGTTTTGCACGCGATCGTTATTTTGTGAGTCATTTGATTATGCTCTGATAGATAGAATTCCGGGCCGCCAAACAGATCGGAAGACACCTCTTGGTGAATTGAATTGGATTTTCACTGCAGTAACTGATACAATTGCCTGGAATGTTCTACCACGTGGTAATGTGATAGACTAGTTAGATTGATGCAGTTTTCCTAATTCCTTTTTTGGTGTTTTAAACTCTTCCTAATCTGTAAGCTTCCAAGCCGCAGATCTATTTCAGAGATTGTTCAGGCAAGACCTATTAGTTGCTAGTTTGTTCAGAAATTTTTTACTTGCTGAAAGAATCATGCGATCTGCAAATTGTTCACCAATTTCATACCCAATGCTACCACCTACTCATCAGCACTACTTGTGGTAACTACAGAAACACTCAAGCTACGCAAATTCATGCTTTACCTTCTCCTCATTTGGGGCCTGTACTTGTTCCACAGGGATGCTTGGGACATGGCAGCAGAAATCTGCCTTTTGCAGCTTCCAACTTTGCTTGATGATCCGAGTGTGGAATTTCAGGTGGGATAATGTGTTATTGTCCCTTTGATTGTATATATTTAGTTCCTAAAAGTTGGTCTGTTTTCTGAAAAATTGGTCCATATATCTTCTCAAGATTAATATTTTCCCATCTTTTGATTTCTTCAGCCTAGCTCATTCTTCACTGACCAGTTGACAGCTTTTGAGCTTTGGCTTGACCATGGATCAGAGAATAAAAAACCACCGGTGCAGTTGCCCATTGTGCTGCAGGTAAGAAATATTATGGTTCAAATCAAATAAAAGGCCATATACTCTATCCTCCACAGACCCCATCTTGGGATTTCACTGGGTATGTTGTTGTATAACATGCTAAAATTTAGAATACTAGAATGTTCTTAAAAAATTAAAGAGAATAAATAACCAGAAAGTCATGTCATTATGTGAGGAATGGTTAATCTCTCCTCTTATATATAACTTAAAAGCCATCAAATATTGGGTACTCTCAGCACAATTGGGTCTTCATCTGTTTCGTGTTTTACATACCTTTTTTTTTCCTCAAGTAATCTTGCAATCTATGGCAGATTAGTGTACGTTTTTGTCAATTCTAGTGTGCATATCCTTACCGTTGCAGAAGCAAATTACCACAAGGCAAGTGATTGAAGTTTCTGAGGGAAAATCAGCAGAACTGGTTTTAGTAATGTTAGTGCTCAGTCAAAACAATCATCTTAGCTTTTCTATAGGGGTTGCTTGAAGAGTAGTTGGTACTGTTCGTAGTGTGAGCACATTTCTTTAATTGAATTGTGAAGGATGTCTAGATTTAATTAGTGTTTTACCTAACCAAAAGAAAAAACAGATTTACTTTATGTTTATCTGCTTGACTCGACAGAAGGATACATAAATTGGAAAACCATAGTTTTCCTAAGATACAGCTGATTGCTAATTGTCTTTCTAATATTTTTCCTATTTATTAGATTGTCTTCACACTATCGAGGGCTTTGTTATTTTGGTGCATTTTTCTCTTTGTATGGGATGATAACCGGGTTATTCTTTGTTATTAGGTGTTACTTAGTCAATCCCACCGGTTTCGAGCACTGGTTCTTCTCGGAAGATTTCTTGATATGGGACTTTGGGCTGTAGATCTGGTACTTATTGGTGGTGGTGCATTTCAAGCTTCTTGTTAATTAGGCTGGCTGCCTCTAATTTTCTGTGTCCAATTTTCAAGTAATTCTTAAGTCAACAAATTTATTTCCAGGCCTTGTCTGTTGGAATATTTCCTTATGTTCTAAAGCTTTTGCAATCCACCACTCCGGAGCTTAGGCAAATTCTTGTCTTCATTTGGACGAAGATCCTTGCCCTTGATAAGGTACATGAATTGGTTTGTCTATCACCTGTGTTGTCTCATATTAAATTTCTCATGTTTCAGTTTTATCTATATTTGTTTCTCATATAAATGTCTTGCAATCTCTTTCTGTACCTATGCACCATCAGTGAAAAATAATAGATACAGAAAAAATATTTGTGTGAGAAAAGTGGTGTGCTTCACCTGGATTGCGTTGCACAAAGCATGTTTAACTTTAGTAAACTTTGGGGGCTCTGCATGTGGAGTCTATGCTTTTTTGTGCAACAACAGAACAACTGTTCCTGCAATGCCCATGTCTTGGCAGATCTGGGATTCTTCACTATCCCATTTGGTATTAACTGGGTGAAATTTCTCGATGTGATCTGCAGCTGAAAGTCGAGGATAAAGAAGCATAAGGCTATTTGAAATGCTAGTACTGTGTGTTTAGTATGGGAATATTTGGAAATAAATAAACACTAGATGTTGTGATGGAAAGCATTCGATCTTTCCGCGAGTATAAGAACTACGTCTCTGTTGTAAATTAGTTGGGTCTGGTCATATGGATTCTCAGTATTTTATTCCACTCCGTTAGATCCATTTCATTAAGATACTCAATGATTTAACTCTTGGGGACCAGGCCATGTAAGCATGCCAAAACAGCCGGTTAAGAAGTGAATTTTGGGCCTAACTCAACCTCAAAAGGCTTGCTAATGAGTTGAGCATTGCCCAAAAGACCATATAAGGAGACAAACAACCTATCGTTCAACCAATTTTGGACACTTCAAACCCCAACCCTCCTCACGCCAAACCCATCAACTAGAGCGTAGACAACCTAATATTGAGGGCCAATAATGAGACATACAATAACTAGGATGGACTCAGCTTTGATACCTGTTAAGAAATGGAATTTGGACCTAACTCAATTGTAGAAGCTAGCTCATGAAGTGAGGATAGTGCAAAGACCATATAAGGAGACAAACAACTTATCCCTCCACCAATGCGGGATACTTAACTAGCCTTAATCCCAACTAGTTAGTATTATATATTTGGATTTTTTTTTACTATTGCATTCTATTCTTTGCCAAATTCATTAGGATTTCGAGAGATTGTAGGTCTTTTGGGACACCTTTCTATTATGTGATTAGGTCTATCATTCTTTTTTTTTGAAATAGGTAACTTTGTAGTCACACAAAAAACTCATCAGGAAACTTGATGGGGAGCAATTTACAAATCCCTAGGGGGTGCCATCAAAATCAAAATCCAAAATAAACTTTCAAAAATTTACAGTTGGCCTATAAACTCCACTAAAAATTTACAGTTCCATGATGTGAAATGGAACTGTTAGTGTCTTTTTTTTCTTGGTGTAAAGGAAACTGTATAGAGGAAGTAGATGAGCTCATAGATTTCTTAGGTGCAAGGTAGGACGGCTGTCTCCGAAAGACCTCGGCTCAAAAAAGCATAAAAAGCATAAAAAGAGGTAAGATAAGGCTAAGAAATTCAAAGCAATTTGGAAAGCAAATAATGAAAGCTTTACAGATAAAATAGAGTAGTCGAAGTACATAAAGTAGCAGTAGTAATTCTCAAAAAAAAAAAAAAGAACTATCTACTTCCCCCACTAAATTCTGCTTACACCAAAAATACAAAAACTAAGACATCTCATCTTGATCTTCTCTGTGTTGCTAACCTTCCCTTCATAACATCTCTCATTCCTTTCTTTCCATAGTGTCCACCAGATGCAAGCAGGGACATTCTTCCACCAATTTTCATTTGATCCTCTCTTTCCAATTTCTTGCAGTGTGTTAGTACCTCAAAAGTGGTTCTGGGCATTGTCCAGTTTACCCCAAGTATACAAAAGAACATGTCCCACAGATCTGTAGATGTCTTTCAATGTAGAAATAGGTGGCCATTTACTTCAGCCTCTTGTCCACACATATAACACCTTGAACATATCTGTATACCTCTTCTTTGTTGCACTTCATGGGTTAGGCATGCTCTTCTAATTACCAACCAAGTGAATCATGCAACTTTTAAAGGAATCTTTATCTTCCAGATTAATTTCCAAGGCCAAACTGTTGTCAACGAATGATTTCTATTCCTCTCCCAGTGAAGTCTACTTCACTGTGAAAACTCCTCGGCTATGTAATTTCCAAACTGGCTTGTCAGGCTCTGTGGTGATGCCTGGAAACTAGTTTAGAGCATGTAGTAGGCCTGCTACTCTTCCAACCTCCCAGTCATTTGGAGCCCTTTCGAACATAAGATCCCAATAGGTTTGAAAATTTTCTAATCTCAAAATTGCAGGTAACCCTACAGTGTTTACCCAATTTGAGCTTTCTTTACTACTCCCGCATCTCGTGACTTTTATTGGGTTCCGCCATTGGAGGATAACTGGAGTATTCCTTCACTCCCAATCTCCTTTAATCACTTGCTCTGCCATGAACCTGAGTGCAAACTCAAATAGAAAAAGTTCATTGCCCATTTCATAGATGTCCGGGCCATCTGTTTGTTTCCACATTCGGTTGGCCCATCTCCTAAATTTTGATAGAGTCATTGTTTCTCCGACTCTTGATTCACACATACCCACTAAACTCCTCTTTAGCACTTCATTATACTCTTTTGGGTCATCATTAATGTAGACTCTATCCACTTTCATAATTGCCTTCTCTTTCTCAGCATCTTTTGGTTCCTTATTAGCCCATTTAATGCTCCTTAGTACTGCAGCATATGGAATGTCTTTGTTCACCAGCCTAGTTGCCCAAATTTACTACCTTTTTGTGGCTATTAATGAATCTCCCAACCTATTCTGCGATGTTCAACCACCCTGAGTTGAAAGTTAGTTCAGGAATGATAATAACTCCCTTCCTCCTGCCTCTCACTTTTTTTAGACTAATGTAGTGTCCATATTTATTGTAGTTCCTAGAAAAACTTGTGAAAAACGTCTTTCTTCTTCCATATCTTCACCATGTTCCCCTTTGTCAGTGATTTTTCCCGTAAAGTCTGCACGATCCATTCCTTTGTCTTTTCATTGAAAGTCGTTCTCACAATAAAGTTTCTATTTCTTTCCGTCCAGTCGTACCAGGATCCCACCGTACCATATGTTCTTGTGATGTTGTAGGCCTTGAAGCCAACTGCAAAATAAATACTGTCGTCCATTTGAAGTCTATTGCAAGGAAAGGGAGAAGAAAAGAAGATTGGGGATGGATTCCGGTGATTGGAAGGATCACCGGAAAATAGTAGGGAATGGGACCTGGTAGGGTTTGGACATTTCCTCGATTGTTGTGTCTGGAAGCTTTTTCAAAAGCATAAGTAACACTTTGAATTTTCATAGTATCACTTATGGGTGCATTTGAAGGTCTACCTAAGACATTGTACATCTTAGACGACCTGCCATTTTATCCTTTACGTATGTTACTTGTTCTGTTGAACGTGGTTACTGTGATCTTATTTAATCTTCGGATGAACATCTTAATGTTCACATTTCTAGAATACTCATCTTGTGGATATGTTGGGCCATAGATGCTCAACAATCACTCCTTTGTTACATTACTGGTTTCACAATTGTTGGATAAAATTTACTTATTGCTTTGGTACGTGTCTTCCAATAGCAAAGCAATCCTGTAGTGATCTTCCATTTCAACGATCCTATTTGGGTTATATTTGCTACATCTTATAGTTGAAGGAGCTATTATCTTCATACTATCCAATTTAGATCATTTTCTTACTGCTATTTCTATCAATAATACTACTTTCTAAAACAAAAACAACTCTCTAAGCAAATATAAGATGTTTTAGCTATGTAAAACCAACACATCCAAACAGCTCATGGATATGTGGTGGGTTTCCAACTAAATTCTGCACTTTTTCCTCTTATCTTCTTACTTTCCCCCCCCCCCCCCTTTTGTGATCTTGGATTCAACCCATTGGATGCTTGTTTCACTATGTTAAGAACCAATAGGAAGTTAGTTCCTGACTTATTGCATTATTTTAAAGTTATTTTCTTTCGGCTATACACAAATTAATTAATGCATATTGTGCTGTTCTAAGAAAAAATTACGAAAAACAGAACCTCCACGCCAGCTCCATCAACCAAGCACTAAGTTGGAAAGGAAGAGATCACCACTAGATTTACACATGTAGTTTGTGTTTTATGTTTTGTTAGGATTTTGAACTATCTTGAATGCTTTCTTATTCTTTATTCTGATGTTACCTGAATCTACTTATCTAGTTGTGGAATCTGTATTGTTGATAGAGTATGTTCTTTTCTCCTTCATTCAATGCTTGTCACTGAGCGTTTTCTTTCGTTTGATCGATTATACTGTGGAAACTATTTAGTGTTAAAATGTTAACATTTCTTTCTTTTCTTTCAGAGTCTTCGTGTTGACATCTGTCTTAGATAACTATCTCCTTTGGTTTGTGTTTCTCGATTCACTTTAAGTGTTATGATCCTCTAGTTTAATATTCATTAGATTACCCTTTTCCTGTGAGATGACAGTCTTGCCAGGTTGACCTTGTAAAGGATGGTGGACATGCATATTTCATTAGATTTCTTGACAGCATTGAGGCTTATCCAGAGCAAAGGGCAATGGCTGCATTTGTCTTGGCAGTAATTACTGATGGTCACAGACGGGGTCAGGAGGCGTGTATTGAAATGGGGCTTATTAATGTCTGCTTGAAGCATCTTCAGGGATCATCTTATAATGATATCCAAACTGAACCACTGTTTCTTCAATGGCTGTGCCTTTGTCTGGGAAAACTCTGGGAGGATTTCACAGAGGCACAAGTACTAGGTATGCAGGCAGATGCACCAGCAATATTTGTGCCTCTACTTTCTCAAGCACAGCCTGAGGTTTGTTGTTTAATTATATATCAAGTTGGTGTATTATTACTATGGTTCTCCATTATTTGTTCAGACTTCGACTAAAAGAGCAATTTATTTCAGGTACGAGCTGCATCTATATTTGCACTAGGTACTTTACTTGATGTTGGGTTTGATACATCCAAGGATGAGGTTGGAGAGGATGAAGACTACGATGATGAGGAAAAAGTTAGGGAAGAAGTCATAATGAAGAGCCTTTTAAGTGTTGCTTCTGATGCAAGCCCTTTGGTACGAGCTGAGGTTGCTGTTGGTATGTTTTTACTGAATTAATCCCACCCCAAGGAAGCATTTCTTTGTGATGCACTTACTGCTGTTTCCTAACTTGCTTTCTGATTTGTCCCATATTTAATCTTTCTTGGGGTAAGAGGAGAATATTGCAGGTTCATTATTGTAGAAATTTGATGATAACTCTAAAACAGCTTGCCACTACATTTCTTGTATGATGAGGACACCTCCTGAACTAAATCTGGCCGGACTATGAATTTTGATTATCTTTCACTTTGAAGAGGCAGCCTTATGCTGAATGATACCATTATTTAATAGCATACCACTTGTTTGAGAACTTCGGAGTTGCTTTAAGGCAGGAGAAAGGAAAAGCAAAATAATAAAATAAGTAGCACCCAAGGGTGTTACCTAGTCAATGAAATGGAAGGAGAACCATGAGGCCTCAGGTTCATACTCCTGCGGAGGTAAAACAAAATACTAGGTGATGATTTCTTTTCATCTGCCTAAGCATGGTGGGCAGAATTACCCAGTACTTGTGCTGGTGAGACGTACCCGGTATCCAGTGGAATAGCCGAGGTGCACACAAGCTGGTGCATAAATGGGTGTAGAATGGTGAAACTTTTCTCCGTGCTTGCTCTGTTATTGTCAAAAAGAATAAATATAAGTTAGCTGCAATTGTTTCGTACATGTTTGCATGAGATATAATGCATGCCAATTGATATCTACTCCCTTAATAGCACGTCTAATTCTCTGATTTATTCTCATTCCTCTCCTCTTCATTTTGTGCCTGATCTCCTCGTGGACACAATATATGACCTAGCTAGTTCATGTTGCTCCATTCTTGTAGCCTTGGCACGTTTTGCCTTTGGGCATAAGGGGCACCTGAAGTCGGTTGCAGCTGCATATTTGAAGAGTCAGTCTAATTCCATGCCCAGTTCCTTGCCTTCTTCTGCGGTCAAGAGTTCAGGTAGTGGCTATACGACTCCAACTTGTTATGTTCCACATGGAAGTGTAGTTCCATCTCCTAATGCTCCTTTATTGAGAGTGGGAGGTGACAGTCAGTCTATCTCCCACGATGGTGGAGTCTCGACTAGCAGCCCTGTTGCAACACCTGGCTTCATGCATGGCTCTCCTTTGTCTGATAGTTCTTCTCATTATTCTGATTCTGGAAGACTGGGTGATGCTGTTAGCAATGGTGTTGTTAATCATACAAGACCCAGGCCACTTGACAATTCACTCTATACTAAGTGTGTGCAGGCGATGTGTGCCCTGGCAAAGGATCCATCACCTCGCATTGCAGGTCTTGGCTGTAGAGTGCTTTCGATTATTGGGATTGACCAAGTGTTTGCCAAGTCAGTCAAGTCAACTATTGAATCCACAGTATCTCCTGGTCCTAGTTCTGCTGGATTGAATCGATCATCTTCTTGGTTTGACATGAGTGGAGGTATATTTAGTACTCAAAGGAGACTAGTAGTCAATATTACTGTAGTTTATCTACACCCATAATCCACTAAATAAGTATCAACCTTGATGTACAAGTATTTCCCTCGATACTCATTATTTTTGTGAAGTAATTATGTTTCCCTTTGATACCATCTTTTACTTGAACTGTTGCAGGTGGGCGTTTACCTGTGTCTTTTAGGACTCCTCCTGTTAGTCTCCCCCGGTCCAGTTTCCTAACGGGAATGCGAAGAGTTTATTCTTTAGACTTCAGGCATCACCTAAGGAACTCTCAAGACTCAGGGTTAACTGATCCCCTCTTGGATTCTGGTGGATCTTCTAGAGCTTCAGAACACAGTTTTCTTCCACAGTCAACCATTTACAATTGGAGTTGTGGTCACTTCTCAAAGCCACTTCTTACTGTAGCTGATGATAATGAAGAGATCATTGCTAGGAGAGAAGAGAAGGAGAAGTTAGCTCTTGACCTCATCACCAAATGCCAGCACTGTTGTGAGTCTACTGGGCTTTTAGTTCTTTGCTTCTCCCTCTGCCATCTTTCATGTGTGTGTGATCATTTATCTAAAATGCGTCTAATTTGGTCAATGCTTACTTCTTTGTCTCAGTGGTGAACAGACTGCATAATCAAATTGCCAGTTGGGATACAAAGTTTGAGAGTGGTACCAGAACTGCTTTGCTGCAGCCCTTCTCAACAGTTGTGATTGCTTCAGATGAGAGTGAACGGATCAGGTAGAGGAATATTGGCCTGAATGAAGACATTGTTTCCATCGTTCCTTTTTCACGATCTTCTCTCGTAGAATTGCGGGAAGGATCGGTTAGTTCAAGTACTAAGTCAGTCATTGGAGCTATGTATAATCTGTCGTTTCAACCAATAAATGATGCTTTGCTGGTAAGCAATCTTCTCAAGTGGAAAGACTAAATGCAGGTCAATGTTAGGAAACATGTCCTGGAACTATGCCTGCTTTCTAAATAGTCGCGTCATCTTCTTGGAGCTTCAAGAAATAGATGCTATTTATATTGAAGTCTTTTTTTGACCTCACTCTTGTATGGTGTTTGGTTCAGGTGTTTTTGCTTATTTTTGCTGTTCTTTCTTAGTCTTCTCACCCCTTATGTCGCATCACCTCAGAACAACTTCTTGACTTTCTGGCCATTAGGTTGGAGTTATTGTGTTTCTTTTACATGGTAAACTTTTTGACCATTAGGTATGATATGTTGAGCTTCTTTTGCGTGGTAAAGGAACGAAGGATACAGCAACAACAACTACATACATAGTATATTCCCAAAAGTGAGGCTTGGAGAGGGTGGGTGTACGCAGACCTCCCCTACCTTTACCCGGTAGAGAGGTTGTTTCCAATAGACCCTCGGCTTAAGGAAATCGTTTTCAGAAAAAGATTTGAAATAAATGTAAGAGTAAAAAGTTATGATGAAAATATTGAAGGAACGAAAGAAGTAATAGTATAAATATTGAAGATAACCAAAGTCAAGGAAATGTTAGTAGTGATAAAACTTAAGTATAAGATAATGCTAGCATAATAGTAGTAATAGTACAGCAAGGGAACAAATAGATGCTCCATGACTAGAACCTTGCACGACCACTATGAAGAGAGAAAATGCTCTACTACCTACTTGGCGCTTGCCCTAATCTTCGATCTCCATGATCTCTATCTAGGATCATTTTCTCGGTAAGCTAAATATAGTCATATCTTGTCTAATCACCTGTCCCTAATTCTTTCTCGGTGTACCTCTATCTCTCTTCAAACCTAACACTACCAACCTCTGCATCTTGCTCACCTCGACCACTACTCCAACCTTGCCTCGTATATCTTCATTCCTAATCCTATCTCGTCTAGTATGCCTGAACATCTATCTAAGCATCCTCATTTCCACTACCTTCGTATTTTGGACATGGGAGTTCTTGATTGGCCGACACTCCATCGCGTACAACATAGTCGGTCTAACAATCACTTTATAGAACTTACCTTAAAGTCTCGGTGACATATTCACATAGGACACAAGATACGAGTCTTTATTTCATTCACCCTGCTCCAATACGATGTGCAACATCCTCGTCGTTCTACCCATTCCCTTGGATTGTAGACCAGTAAAGGAACGGATGATATTCTATTAAATTTATGTTTGTTAGAATCCTTGTGAATACTCTAGAACATATGAATATAGTAGGTAGCTTGATTTATTCCTATTGTAATTAGGTATTGATTTGTACTGATGTTCTTTTCTTTTCAGGACATGTAAACACAAGTATTCATACCCCAATAGCTTGGTGAAGTAAAATACCTATTTTAAATATGAGAAAATATTTTAAATTGTGAAATTTAGATACCTGTTTTATTTTCTACTACCAAAATATTTTTTTAGGTATGGAACTTTCGAAACTCTTAAGAAGAAATTAGTACAAACTACTTAATAAGAGATTTAGCAACTAATTAATAGTTTACCTTCCAATTATATTATTTAATACTTCGAAGTATACATCCACATGCTGTATAAGGTATACAATAGTGTGATGCAACTTTTCTTGTTTTTAACTACATATCATTATAGTATACAATTTATGAATTATATATCTCTAAGATGTACAATGTACATAACTATTGCAATGCAACTTTTTTGAGAAACAGATTCTATAAATGATTGTAAACGGGTTAATATTTTATGACGGTGGATAATCATGAAAAAATTCCTTAAAACTTTTTAGTAGTCACCGTGTTGGGCATGTGCTCAGCACGGGCTTTACCTTACCTAGTTCTAGAATATATGTAAATATAGTAGTTCACTTAATTTACTCATATTTTAATTGGATATTGATTCCCTTTTCAGGACATGTAACCATAGTTATTTATACCCCAATAGTTTGAGGGAATAATCAAGCCGAGTTCCTCTCATTTTCTCTTCCGCTTCACAATTTCTTTGTGCAGTTGCCGAAATTCATGCTACTTGTACCTTTGTGTATTACAGGGTTTGGAATTACAAGGAGGCTACCCTTCTTAACAGCTTCGACAATCATGGTTACCCTGATAAAGGAATTTCAAAGATTTGCCTCGTGAATGAGCTTGATGAGAGCTTGCTCCTTGTTGCTTCAAGTAAACATTTGCTGCTACATATGTTTTTTTATGAGTACTGGCGGTGCACATGTTTAATCATTGATGCCTTAATTTTTAACAAAGTTCATTTATAAAAGGCGATGGCAACATACGGATTTGGAAAGAATATACTGCAAGAGGTCAACAGAAACTAGTTTCTGCATTCTCTTCAATTCAAGGTCTCAGACCTGGTTCGCGCAGTGTGAATGCTGTTGTGGATTGGCAGCAGCATTCTGGATGCATGGTACATATTGTGTAACACATTTAATACTAAAAAGTTAGTCCATGAATGTAAAGCGGTGTGATATTTCCATTTTAGTTTTATATAACTTACTGTTTTCCTAAGTGCATGCACCACAAGTAATCATCGTTATTTGTGTTAATTCAAATGTCATTTTACTAATATCCCACCTAGGTGGTGTCAAAAACTATTTGCAAAAGGTGTCAAAAACTATTTACAAAAGGTGAGAGTGGTTCAAGCAATGACGTCCATTACAAGTGATCTCGTTGCATGAGTTTACTGTAAGTAGAGATTTCACTCATTTTTGCTTTTATGTCAATTTGACTTTTTGAAATTCTTCATCAGTTTGTATCAGGTGAGATTTCTTTTATCATGGCTTGGGATCTTGACAAAGAGCAGCTTGTAAATACTACTCCGACATACTCGGATTGCAGCATCTCAGCATTAGTGAGTTTTTTGACATTGCTCTGAGAGTTAATAGGAAATTTCAGTATTTCATTTACTAGAAAACTGTTCATCATTGTTTAAGTATCTGTTTCTATCATATGCTCTGAATTTTGATAAATGAATAAAGACGAGTTTAAACTTCGACTAAATTGCAAAAGAACCACGAATTATTGATGAATGAAATGGTCTCTAAAGACTCACTCACCCACCCACCCCGACACACACACGCACATTGTATTTGTGTGCGTGTGAATGGATGTATATGTATCCTGCTATGTCTTTCAAAAGTTGTCAGCACCACTTACTGTGCCATGGTTTAGACTGGCAAAATATTTAGTAGTATAATTAGTAATTTTGGCTTAGATTCTCTATCTCGTTAAGCAGTTTAAGATGTTGGAAGTCTTAGTGGACCTTTCCAAAAAGAAAAAAAGAAGAAGAAAAGGATGCTGGAAGCAGTGGATTTTGCACATTACAACAAGAATAGAAATTGTTAGGTTTTATAGAGTACAAGATAGGTGGAGCTTGATGGTTCGTTATGTTTGGGAACAGGAACATGCATTAAAGTGTTGATGGGTCCAAAAGGCAAAAGCACAGCAAAAATTAGAGGGGCTCGTTCTAAAAGTGAAGTCAAAGACCTAGAAATCACTAGGATCCAGGGAAGCAGAAAAATTAGGCTGTTCATTTCATATTTTGGTGAAAATTTCTCTCTTTTAATGTCCTCCTTTTTCATGGGAATAATGAAAGACTTCTGAGGTTTATGCCATGTAAAAATCATGCACAATATTAGAATCTTGTCAATAGTCTAGAATAATGTAAATACAATTTATAACTTGATTTGCTCCATGTAATTATATATTGATTTTCTTGCCTTTATTAGGGCATGTAACCTAGTTATTTAAATCCCAATAGTTTAAATCCCCACATTAGGGTAGAAGGCTAGTTCATAGTCTCGTTATTCTTCTCTATTCATAGGCGTAGTAGTGCATTACGATGTCTTGTGCTTTGACTTCTGATTTCTGTTATTTCTGTTATTATTTATTGCTTTCTATGCTTTGATTACTCAATTTTACCTGTGACGCTTTCATTATTTATTTAATCGTTATTTGTTATTTGTATTTATTTTTTATCTATTCGTTATTTGTTTGTTGTTTTTCTCATAAAGCTTTTAATTTTCTATTCTTATCTAACATTTTTTATGCATTTATGCTTTTACTGAGCCGAGGGTCTCCAGGAAACAGCCGTCCTACCTTGGTAGGAGTAAGGTCTGCGTACATTCTACCCTCCCCAGACCCCATGTTGTGGGATTTCACTGGGTTGTTATTGTTGTTGTTGTTCTATTTTCTCTCTTCTTTCTCGCATGGTATCAAAGCGAGGTTGAGAAAAGAAGTTGTGCATTTACCATCAACACATAGGAAGAGAAATTTGTTTGTTGTGCATATTTTGGGCGACTTTCATGAGTGTCTGAGGTTATTCTTGTTTCTAAGTCTATTATGATCAAACCTACTCTACTACAAGGTCGAGGAAACTGTGAGATCAGACTGTGCTTGGTGGTAGTATGCCTTACCATGTCCTGTTTCCAAACAAGTCATTATTTCTGGTGGAACCAAAGGTATTTGGAAGCACGTGTTATGTTTGAGATGTTCGACCATCTGTTACCAATTTGGACCCTAAGGCGTTAAAGTGTGTTTTCTTGGGTATTCTCGTCTTCAGAAGGGGTATCAATGTTATTCTACTGAACTTGGCAAATATGTGCACGGTCAAAGTTAATGCAGATGGTTTTGTGGCAAGACTTAAGGCCAAGCTTGTGGTTAAAGGATATGCTCAGACTATGCAGTGGATTATTCAGACACTTTCTATCCGGTTGCCAGGCTTGTTCATTTCTCTAGATGCTTCTAAGAATTGGCCAAAACATCAGTTGGATATCAAGAATGTGTTCCTTCATGGTGATCTTCAAAGAAGAAGTGTATATGGAGCAACCACCTGGTTTTATTGCTCAGGGGGAGAATAGGAAAGTGTCTCATTTGAAGAGGTCCTTGTATGGCTTGAAGTAGAGTCCTCGAGCTTGGTTTGACAAGTTCAATGAGATAGTTCAGGAGTTTGGGCTGAAAATGAGCAAATGTGATCACTTTGTCGTCTGCTGACTATCTGCAATTGGCACTATCCTTCTTGTTGTATATGTCGATGACATTGTCATCACAGGAGGTGATTCTGAGGGGATCTCTTCCCTTAAGTCTTTCTTGCACGCTAGGTTTCATACAAAGGACTTAGGCAAGTTGATTTACTTTTTGAGAGTAGAAGTAAATAGAAGTAAGAAAGAGATTATTTTGTCTCAAAGAAAGTATATTATTAAAGTTGGCGGCCAAACCTTGTAGTACTCAAATGGTTGGATGGAGTTTGTAGAGAATCATATCTTTTTGTAAATTTTCTACCTTTTGGTATATACCTTGTATACAGCCAAATCAGTCATGTTTATGAAAGAAAATACTTTACTTGATTAAAAGAACATTGCTTTTTTGGGGATGCATTACTTGCATCTTGTTTTATGGTTAATTGTATGCCTTCCTCAGTCATCCAAAATCGAGTCTACACTCTGTTATGTTCCTCAATCACCTTTGTTCTCTCCTTTACCTGTGTCTTTGGTAGCACGTGTTTGTTCCTTAACTTCGC